>NC_081409.1:123883358-124530108 GCF_030272615.1 Cryptomeria japonica | reverse complement strand
AGGTCGTCCTGGTTCAATTATACCTTGATGCTTGTGCTATCTTGCAAAATCAAATATCATATAAATTTTTCTCAAGTCATTATGGTTCAATTATACCATTATGCTTGTATAAATTTTCAACATATCCTAAACAAATCAATGCTCACTGATGATATCTACAAAGAAAGCAAACAAATGGCTATATCGAATGGCAAATACAGAATGAGGATGCTACCAAAAAAATAGTTGCATATCATTTTACAAATAGTTGCATATCATTTTCCATTAGTTGCATATCATTTAACATAGTTGCATATCATTTTACAATTAGTTTGCATATCATTTTACAATTAGTTTGCATATCATTTTAACATCATTGCATATCATTTTACATTTAGTTGCAAATCAAATCATACATGTCATTTTTAAGATACATCACACAACATATCAAATCATACATCTCATTTTCCAGATACATTTCACAACATATAAAAGCATACATCCTGCATCATACATTATATCATCTATTTAAGCATTGCATCATCATGAAGAAATAACCCACATCACATGCATCCATATAAACACACCACATGATCAAAGAAAATGGTGCCATATATATATCTCAAAAATGATCAAAATGTACAAAATATGTCAAAAACTGTGTCCAGTACAAAGAATAAACAATGATAAAAAATACAACAGAGACCACGTCTCTCAAGTATGACTATCCCCTGACGGAGATGGTCTAGCTCCAGATGCACCCGCCCCTGGATCCCCAGGAGGGTCCTGTCTCAGTGGCCTTATCACACCTTGGCTCTCCAACCGTGACCCAGTATCTCAAGATCGACTAGATCTCAACTATGCAAAGCTCTGTACTCGCCGGTCCTTGGGTACCATAGCCTCATAGTGCCGCCTATAATACTCCGCCTCCTGAGCTCTCAATGCTAGCTCTCTCACGGTGTCTCTCATAGGACCACCCGCCGCTGCTCTCTACATACTCGACACCACCTCCTCCGCTCGCCCCCTCCGCTTTATCTCAGTGTCCCGCTCAGTGGTCAACTGAGAAATCTGCCGCTGATATGTCAAAATTTGTGCCTGCAGCTACTGTACAGTCACCTGTAGGGTCCGGATCTGTGCATCCTCAACATGTGTAGGGATCTGAACCCGTAGCGGTACCTGTGCAGGGGCAACTCCTCCTACTCAGCCTGTCCTCGGTGCTGGAGGTGGGAGCACATTTGTCCTCCTCCTCTGTGCTGGTCGCCTCGCCTCATCATCACCCCCCACTACAGCTAGCACCTCTCCCACTCTCCCCTCTCCACTGGCTCCAATAGCCAATCCACCTCTCCCCCTGTCTATCATCCCCTATCTCACCGCTCTCTCCACACCCCTATCTCCTCTCCTCGCTCTACCTCCCCGCCTCCCTCTGGCTCCTCTCCCTCGTCCATCTCGTCCATCCTCTCCATCATCATCATCATCTCCCTCTCCCTCCTCCTCATCAGAATCAAAAGCTGGCCTCATCTCATCAGGATTAGATATCCTGGCCACCCCCGGCGCAGCAAACAATTGGGCAAACTCATCAGTCATGCCCGTATCCTGAATCTCAGGGGCATAATCCCATATCTGCCCGGCCAACCCAACAAACTCCTCCACCGCCATTGCACTATCAATGGTCAGCCCCCAATTCGCTACATCCTACCACCACCGTGTATATAGGCACGCTCCCTATGGAATACCCTGTTGGCGCCCAAACTGCCTCAAAACTCGGGTCACCACAAACCTCTCGATCACAAACGGGGTCCTCCCGATCAGGTATCTGGTCATGAAAACAAAGGGCATCTCTAGCCCATCCTCTGCCCACACCTCACGTCCTATATACGGTTGCCAGGTGACCATATCTATATCATCAAGCACTCTCCTCCAATGCTCTAGTTTGCCTAGCTTGCGCTGGACAATTAGACCCCTGTATCCATACGCATATGCGCATCCCACGGGCCTGTCCCTGTCTACTAGCGGCCTCATCGCTGGAATGTGCTCCCAGCACCATACCTGTAACAGTGTCACGCCAGCTGACAAACTGCCGTAACCAAGGTATACCACCTCATGTAGACCCCTGTATAGATGTGCCAGCATAGCTAATCCCCATGAAAACCGCTGACCCTGTGTCACCATCTCCTCCAATACCAGCCCCCATCCCACTGAGAATCCCTTTGACCTGCGATCAGGACAAAGGAATCCACCAATGAACCCTGCTAGTACAGATGGCAGTGGTGCGTAATCCAGGTCCAAAAAATCCTGCCACAGGATCTCATAGCCACAGACTGTCTCGTCATGGAAGATACAGCGCAGTGTCTCTATCCCACCCTCCTCCGACTGCTCATATGGTAGTAGTGCACCTACTACGGGAATCCGCAGAATCCTGTAACAGTCCTCTAGGGTGACTGTCATCTCTCCAGTAGCAAAATGAAAGGTGTTTGTGTCGCTATGCCACCTCTCTGCCAGTGCTGTCAGTAGCCCTCGGTTCACAGTGAATCGAGGCATATCCAAAAGAGAGGTCAACCCACATCTCTCAATAATGTCCAGATCAGCCTGAGACAACCGCGGTATCAATGTCCACGGTCTGGGAAATCTCTCTCATGACTGCACCACACCCAATCGCTCTTGTCAACAAGCAAAAAAAATCCGATATCAGTTTCCACATCAAAACAAAGATATCAAAATCAAACTCACATCAACAACATGAAACAATTTACTCATCTACATCAAGTTCAAGATCCTATCATTTCATATCAACTTGTAAAACAACTCAAGTTATCAAAAACCATATCAAAACTTGTAACACAACTCAAATCTCCACAATCACATAAACTTGTAAAACAACTCAAGTTTCCCACCCATATCAGCTTGTAACACAACTCAAGTTTCCACCCCATATCAGCTTGTAACACAAATCAGGCTTCACACATTGAACTTGAAACACGGTACGCAAACAAATCATATTTTGATCAAAACACCACATTGATATCTATACATAACTTGAAAAATCACAAATCAAAACAAGTTATACCGACACTCATATTGGACAAATCCATAAAATCATGATAGACAGACACAACAAATTTACCAATCGGCTCATCTTGCAAAAAAATTTCAGATGCGTTAAAACAGACTCCCGCTGTGCTAAACTTTACTCACGCGCTAGGCTATTTTTTCTATGTGCTAATCTATTCACCCTATGCACTAGACTGACTCTACACGCTAAATCTTTCCCCCCATGCGCCACCTAACCTACCCTATGCGCTAGACTGACTCTACGTGCTAATCTATCCCTCCCAGGCGCTACCCATTTAACCCTATGCGCTAGGTTAGCCCTACGCGCTAAACCCCTTTACCCATGCGAACCCCTGTGACCCCTATGCGCTAACCTGCTGACCTGACGCGCTACCCGACTATCGCCATGCGCTATTCTACGTCTATGCGCTAACCTCTATTTCCTATGCGCTACCCTATTTTATTCCGGATACACCCCCTAAAATAACCTTGATGCGCTACTTAAAACTTCGTATGCGCTAATCTATGCTTTAGACGCGCTAAAACGCTAAACTCGAGTTTTAAAAATCAAAAAATGACTAAAAACGATCAAATTCGAAATCAAAAGAGGGTCAAAAATGTTGACTTATTGGTGGTCCATACGCTGCAAGTCTCCGGTACCTCCAAACGCGCTCGAAACGGTGTCTGGAATACGGAATAGACATTTTCTCTTCAGACCAAATTCTCTTTCTCCAAAGTCAACAAAGCACAAATGAATCAAATCAAAGCTATTTTCCTCCTTTTATAGGAGAAAAATGAAATTAGGGTTAGCCCAACGAACATGTAATATGGTCGCGGTCTCCCCTATACCCTACACGCTATACATTATCGAGAGATGAATCAATTTACACAAATTTTACATTGACAAAATCCTACACATCCAAGCAACTCATCATATCAAATCAAAAAAATTGATTCGTCTCCCGAGAGGGCATCACCATCAAAATATCGAATCTGGGGCATCACGCATCAAATCAAATATGTGGCACGACTTGCAAATCAAAAGAGCGACACAAAAATTGCATTTGATCATAAATCATGATAAAGCATCATTTTCTTTGAAATAACATGTGCACACACGTCACTTCAAAAATGGGCAAAATGTAGACGTATAAAAATGACCATATTTCTAAATGAATATTTTATGTTCATTTCTCTATTTAATTAAATCCAATTTAATTAAAATACCCGCATTCCTCTATTTAATTAAGTAAATTACTCAATTTATTTAAATTAAATTCACTATACCATTTAATGAATAAATCATTTTATTCAATTAAATTCCCCCTATCCACTTTTAATTAAATACAAATTTAATTAAATAGTTATCCTAAATTGAATAAATCTAATTTATTTAATTTCCCCAAATTGCAACCAAATTGAATTAAATCATTTAATTCAATTAAATCCTATTATCCCTCCATCCACTTGCAAAATCCTACATCTCCCACTTGTCTTCCTAAACCCCTTTCTAATCCCTTCTAGACTCTTCTAATCGCTTCTAATTAGCCTAACCCATCTTCTAAACTTTGTCACATCCCTAAGCAAGGGGAGGTCACTTCTCAAACCCTCAAAGTCTTTGATAACCATTAAAGGCTTCAAGCCTTCAACCACTTAATTCCCCAAAGTTTTCATAACCATTAATGGTTAACTCAAACCCTCCTACATGGTTAAAGAATTTCTTTTAACTCAACCTTCATCCAACCCAAGGGTCTCATCAAGCATTTAATGCTTTGACCATGATTATCTCTTAATCATTTGCACAAGGGTTTATCCCTGGATTAACTCTTAATCCAATGGGTAATCTTAATTTAGACTTGACCCTTACCTTCTAGATAACCTTAAGGTCTTCTCAGGCATTTAATGTCTCCAACCCCTTCTCTCAACCCAACCCTATGTTGACACTTGTCACCATTTCATTGGTGCAAATTGCAAACATGGATTCCCAACTTTCAAACTCAACCCTTGATCAACTCTTTCAATCCTGACCATCCATTGCCCTGTTTTTGCTATAAATAGAGCTCTCATTCCTCCATTTTAAAATCATCCTTCAAATTTGTAGTATCACACTTATGCTCAAATACATTCAAGCTTTCACGTATCATTTTTATGCTCATCATTTTAGCCTCTCTTTAACTAGGAATTAGTCTAAATGTGCATGTTTAGAATACTTTCTTTATCATTTAGCTCAATCATAGACTAATATAGTATGCTAGGATAGTTTGTTTACTAACCTTGTCATCTTATAGTTAGTTTATTGCATTTCTAGAATCATGCATAGCTTAGGATGCATTTCATTCTAAAATCTATCAAAGCATCCCTCGTTCTTACATTTGCCATCCCTAAACCATTTTGCTCAGTGATCTGAGAGCAAAAACATTGGTTTGAGGGACATTGTAGGATAGAGAACCATGGGACCCACCTTGGGAAGCTGAGTTATACTTCATGACTCCATAGCTTGCACCAAGAAGTCTTGTGTGTGTGTGTGGACAGGTATTTTGGAACATTTTTCACATTTTGAGTTCTATCGACTCGCTTTTCCTGCATATAATATCTTTGCAAGTTAAAAATATAACATAATGATTAGGTCAACAATTTAAGGTCATGTTCTTAACATTTTGGTGTCCTTATTACGTTCAAAGGTTTTTTATTAGCAAATATATCCCATTTTATCTGTTATACATATAATATAATCAATTATTATTAGAATTATAATTTGATAATGTAAGATTATATAGAAAAAATATATATATATTAAGGTCATTCTGTTACTACAAAAGAAGATAATAAGTATCCAAATTAGATTCTACATTCAATCCTAGAGTAAATTCTTGTATGGATCAAGAAATTTGATCAGTTTAAGATTCAACATTGTTATTTAATGAACAAAACTAAGTCGCAAATTGTTTTGGTAAACCATGGTATTAACATGATTAATGTTTCATCCTTGTGCAAGGTTGTCTCTTGTCAATTTGGCATGACCTTGCTAGGCTCGTGGACAAGGATCATCCAATTTGAGTGTAAGATATGATTCCATTTTATTATATTGCGTGTTTATTGCGGTGGTGTTAATGCCCCAATTTGAGTATCTTGATATTAGATGTTTAATATAAGCATAGCTCTTTTGAGATTATGTGTTCTCTTGCATTCATGTTTTATATGGTGATAGGAAGGTGGTACCTTGACTTTTCACGCTTGGGTGCTTGGCTTTAGGTATTGTTGGTCACTAGGTTATTTCTTGATGTGTGCTAATAAGATATATGCGGTTGTGTGTAGTAATTTTTTTAATGGTAGGTCATGACATTGGTTCCTCTTTTGACTTGTCCTATATGGTTGGTGTCTCAAACTAGACCATCTAACTGTTTTAGCTCCTTTGTTAAATGTGATGGTAGTTAGGATGGGATAATATACAATAGAAAGTTGAGACCATGTAGCTTCAATCCTCAAGGAGTTTAAGGAGAAGTTAGGAATTGGGATACAAAATACAAAGGTTCATATGAGTATTAAAGAATTATAATTCCATTGATGATTGTTTTGAGGGTCTATTTACAAGAAATGAAGATTTATCCAACATTAGGAAATGATAACAACCCTTAACATTAAACAATGACACGAGAAATATTACCTCGTAATCATGATGTCAATATATTAATTGATTTTATGCATTCATTTGAGATTGATTATCATTTAACAACTTGTTGTCTCACATTATTAGGTTTTTTTAGAGGTGGTGGGCATGCTTACTCTCTCATACTTTGACAAAAGACATTTTATAGAGAGTGGTGAGCCATGTGGAGTTAATTAAAGACATGCAATTTGAGGGGCTAGAAGAGTACAATGGGCCAAAAATTGTGTAAACTTGGTAGTTGTTGGAAAGGGTATTTTGAATAAAGCATATAACTGTTGATATTAAGTCATAGTTGGCTTTGGAGTTGCACAATCAAAACTGTTGAATAACCTTTGATGCAAGACCTTGCTAAATTTGTCGATGGTAATTAGATGATAATATTTTGTGAGTGCATGCAAATGTAACAGGTGGAATATGCATATAACTTAGCCTATTCAAACAAGAACATGCAAACCTCAAAATGATTAGTAGCTTGATATGTTGATGATTGGTTGGATGTGGTTGCTCATTGATCCAGTAGCATGGCATTGGTGTGAAGATGACCTCGAGTGATAAGCTTAATAGCATAATGATAGCACATGAAGGGATGATTAAAATGAGAGAAGAGGCCTTCATTTATAGCTTTTTCATGAGGAAAATCAAGGGCCAATATTTACTGTCAAATGGAGGGTTAGGATTATAAGGGAGTGTGGTCCCGAATTTGGAGGCTTACCCTTATGACAAGTATCACAAGTAGAAGAGAGGTGCCAGGGTAAGTGTGCTCACACGTGTGTGAGCACACATGGGGAAGCTAATGAAAGGGACATGTCTATGACATGTCTAAGAGGTAAGGTGGCTATGAGGTGACTTGTCAGTCATATGTTGAAAAGGTAGAGGGCTAGTGAAAGTGACATGTCTATGACATGTGTAAGAGGTAGGGTGCCTCTACTGGGAAGAGAATTCTTAGACATGTGTGAGCACCCATGGGTCAAAGGTGAGGTGGAGAGGTGAAAATGACTTGTGCAAGCAAGTCATTTATGAAGGGAGTCACAAGTGGAGTCACATGTAGACATGGGTAGGTGTGTAAAATTTAAAAATAGGATAAATATTAATAGGGATTAGGCTTATGTTAATTAGCTTAATGAAGGGGTATTAAAAGGTGGGTTTATAGGAATCACCAAATTAACTTAATTAATTGGGATTAGGAGGAGGATGGAATATTCCCTAAGGTTGAGTTTGATTTATTGAAATAAATCAAAGTTTAGAGGAAATGAGATGAATATAGTTAATTAATAAATAAATTAAATGGATGGAAGGGGGGGATTAATTAAATCTTATTTAATTAATTTTGGCATATAGAAGGGCTCACATAATTTAATTAATTAATCATGTGATTTAAGGTAATTATTTAAATTAATTATTATGTGTCTACATTTTGCCCCCCTTTGATATGGCATCATAAAGTGATGTTATATCAAAGAATAATAAAACATAGTGGATAAAAAAATATAAGGACTATTAGCATGATGCCCCAGTCATTGGTGGGTTGAGGAAGGATGATGAGGAAGTAGTGTTATGCCCCCTCGAGGGGACATGTGGGTTCTAAGAACACGCATGTGCTTTTGAAATGGATAAGAAGATTATAGGATTATGGAAAGATAGATAAAGAGGGGGTGAATGAGAATCATGTTGCAGTGGTATGGGCAACCTAAGTTTGACATTGTGCTTGACATTGTGCACCAAGGTATAAGGAACCCGGATGACAATGTTCCAAGCACGTGATAAAAAAGGTCAAGTGCAAACATATGCTTTATGACACCATGATATGGAAGACCATGATGCCCTTGTGGCAATGGAATGCAAAGACCATGTGATAAATGCAAACAATGATAACACACACAAGCAACAAGCAAGCATGCACAACAAACCAAAAGCAACCAAAATTTTGCCCCTAGTCAAGCTGAAAACCAAGTGATTGATTGACATGATAGAAATTTTAATGATAAGAACAATGGTACCCCAAGGATTAGGAAGGATACATCTCATGCTAATGATTGGATTAAAGGTTGACTAATGGATTGTCAACTGATTTGGATCAGGATGATTCTTTGATTAAGGATGATGGGCTAGATCACAAGATTGGACTGCATGGATTATGATTGATTGGATTAGATTGATTTGGGATTTTTTTGGATTAGAGGGGATTGGATAGGATTGGAAGAGGATAAATGATTGGATAGGATGGGAGGAGGATAAATGGATTTGTAGGATAGGAGGAGGATAAATGGATTGGATACGATAGGATTGGGTGATGGATAAAGATGTATGAGATGGAAGGATAATGTGCAATGGATATGGATGGAGGGGGAATTAAGCCTTATATTTTCCAAAGCATGCATGGACATTATTTTTGCCTCTACCTAAATCAAGATCATAGGTAGGAATGGATGATGGATTTGGATAGGATAAGGGATATGAGATGGAGGATATGGATAGGATAGTCAAGATCAAAGATAGGAAAGGAGGATGAACTTGGATAGTATGTGGATAGAGGATAAGAGACATGGAAGATGTGGATGCAAGGATGGCCTGGATGAAGTTTTCTCCCAAGTGTAGAGTGCAAGAGGATGAGGGGATTATGCATGACGCTTTTTTTCCAAGTTTTCATCATGGTACTTACCCAAGGCGCCACAAGAAGTGGTTTTCACAATTGGATGATTTTTATTTTCTTTTTTTCGTTGCTTTTTTTGATTTTTTAAGGAATAGTTTGGATGGATAGGGAGGAGGATAAGTGGATTTGGAGGATAGTGGGTGGGTGATGAGGGATGGAGGAAGGACTCAAGCATCTAGTTCTATTGATGGTATCCTTGAAAGATGTGCTATATTGAACCAAGACAACTAGAGCTATGCTCATAGATGTTGGTAGAAGTAGATAGGGAGAAGGAAGGGATGGAAGATGGAGGGGGATAAGGATTTATGCAAAATTTATGACTAAAGGAATGGGATTGTGGATAATGGATGAGGTTTTGGAAGACTTGTGGATAAATGGAAGGGGATGTTGGGAAGATCAACATTGGCACACACCTTGAAGGGTGGTGGAGTTTTTGAGGAGGTGGTTTCCAATTAGATGGAGGATCAAATGTGGATTTTGGGAAATGAGGACACAAAATAGATTAAGGAGATGATGGAAGTGAGATAGTGTATTTTAGGGCATAAAGGCCTAGAATGTGTTGTGAAGATAAGGGATCTTTAGATGGAGGATTGGAGGACTTATAAGTGGAGGGAGCTTTTGGATTAGCAAGTTTGGATGCCAATTTAGACTTCACTTTGAGATGTGTGTCTTCTATGAGTTTCTTGGTAATCCACATAGTTTTTTATTTTTTATTTTTCCAAGCCTTTATGGCCTTTTGGATTTTTCTTTCTTTTGGATCATATTTTTCTTTTCTTCAGCATGTCTTTTTAAGGGGACTTGTTGATCCTTGGATTTTTATGGATTTCTGACTTTATGTATTTTAGATTTGGCATCCAACTACTTCCAATAGCAATGGTATGGGTGCATGAGGTTGGATGACTTAGACATTTTATGGATGGTATGGTGGAAGGAGAGTGTGGGAAGGAATTCAAGAACACGTGCCTTTTTTTATCGTGCTTAGGTATCATTTGGAGTGATGGAGTGGTGGATGGTGGGATGCAAGGACCTAAGATGGATGGAAGGGATGAAGGGTTTAGATTTGGAATATAAGGATCCAAAATGGATGTGGATGAGGAAGGAATGGACTTGTGGACATAAGGGCCCAAAATGGATGTGGAAGATGGGGGATGGTGTGATTTTAATTTATGCGAAGGGATTTTAGATTTAGGAGAGATGAAAGATATACCAACATCTTGAGCTTAATCTTCATATCCAAGGCCATATGATCTTTCATTTTCTTTGACTTGAAGGGGTTCTCATATGCCTTATTCATGGAGGCCTAACCCTTTGCCTTGATAATTCAATTTTTCACAAAAAAAATTTCTAATAGGATATTTATTATTTTGGAAATAAGATGCAAGTCCATTTTGAGGGGGAGCCCAGGTGGAAGGAATTCCAAGCTCCTAGAGGAAACCACAGTGGATAAAGGTGGAAGAGCCAAGTTGATAAATATGGGATTCATGAATAGCTTGGATAGGGATGATGGTATCTTGTGTAGGATTGGGATAATGTGAGGGATTAGGAAGAGTATTAGGATCTTGAGATGGATTGGGATCATGACATGGAGATGGCGAATTTTTTGATCTTGACTTGGGATGGGAACATGTGGTGGAGTGGGAGGGATTATTGGATCTTGAGATGGAAGGGGATCATGCAATGGGATGGAGGGGATACTTTCCTCTTGAAATGTATTGAGATTATGAGATGGAGTGATTTGATTTGGACTTGGGGTGGGAGAATGAGGGGGAATCTATGAGAGATAATTTTATCTTGAGATGGAAGGGGATCATGGGATGTAACAGAGGGTAGACTTAGATTTTGAGATGGAGTGGAATCATGAGATGGAGTGGCATCATGAGATGGAGGGATGCTTTGATCTTGAAGTGGAGAGGAATATATGGTAGCATTCTTTGGAACAAGCTCTTGACATTTTTGGGATTGTGGGGATGATGTGATGAAGGAGGATATGTATTCTTCAACTTGGGTAGATGGGGCGATGGAAGCGTCATGATGCTTAGGGGATTGGGGTTTGTCTTGATTGGAGGAGATGGATGTTCAACTTGGGTAGATGGAGGGATTGTGGATTCGTGAATCTTAGGGGATTGTTGTTCTTCTTGGTTTGGAGGGGATGGAGGTGAATTTATAACTTGGGGAGATTTCACAACTTTGTTTCAAGGTGGGGATTTTGTCTTCTTTGTACATATTTCTTGGGTCATTTTTCAACCATGGTCGTGAAAAATAGGGATGACGTGGAATTTGATGGAGTGATTTGGAATGTATGGGGATTAGATAGAATATTGGGATTATGGATTGGGGGATTAGGTGGAGGATTAGGATTATGAAGGGGATTTGGGTTAAATGTAGGATTAGGATTATGAAGATGATTAGGATTATGGTTTGGAGGATTGTAGTATAAGGGACTTGGATGATGAGTGGAGGTGTTGTAGAAAGGCGAGGGTTGTGTTAGGTCATTGATTCTCATGTCTTCAAGCTCCTTGGCTAGGTCAAGCGCTTGGGATGGGGATGGGGGAGGAGATGGAGGTATATATACTAGACGAGAGGGGTGTGTTTGTGAGGTATTAACTTGGTAAGTGGGTTGGGGTGGGCATGATTGATAGGGTGATCCTTGAACTTCCATAAGCATTTGCTCATACCAAGATCTAATGTTTGGATTTTGGATTTGGGTTGGAGAAGGTCTTTGATGAGGATTGAGATTGAGAAGTAACCTCAAGTCGACAAGAATGGATGAATTTTCAGATGATATGGATGTGGAAATGGAAAGAAGGGATGAAGGGATATGTGATATTGACTTTGGACTTAGTGATATGATTGGAAATTTCAACCTTTAGAGTATGATTGGGCTATTTGATTGGATTGGACCTTGATCCTTTGATCGAGATTAGGTCGGATTGGATTTAACCTTGGTCCTTGGATTAGGATTAGGTTGGATTAAGAACGATTATGATTGGAAGAATGATTAGGATTGATTAAGAGATGATAATTGTGATGGTTAGGAATGAAGTGATTTAGATGGAGAGGAATAATTAGGAGGAGGTTGATAGATGGAAGATTTGACTTGGAGATGATGTGGAAAGTTTGACTTGGAAATGATTTGTTTGATTTTGAAATGTTTTGATTTTTTGATTTTATTTTTTTTAACTTTTGAATTTTAAGACTTTTTGGATTTTCAGATTTTATGGTTTTTTTGAGTTTTTTTTTTAATTTAACATGAAAACACGTAATGAAATCAGGCAAAATACATAAATCCTAGGTCTCAATTTGGATGGGTGTCCCCTTTTGGTTTCAATTGGGGGAGGTGATTTAAACATTCGAAAACATAAGACACACCAACAAGCCTACGAGGGATTATCAATCCATGTATGCACAAGGCACCACAAGAAAAGATGGCTAAAAGATTTTCAACTAGGCTTCACGAGATCAACAAGGGGGTGTCCTCTATATACACAAGGTACATGAGGTTCAAATCCATAGATGAAACATAATAATGCTAAATAGCCAAGAGGAGACGGTAACCCAATCTCCACCTTCACTTCCCAAAGGTATAAATTTATTTGGGGCTTAGCCAAGATCGACAAGATTCTACTTCCAAGAGGGGTGTCTTTAGAGTCACCCCTTGCTTTTTATACTCCATTGGAACGCAGGAGTTGAGGTCATTCCTTGGGGTGATGAAATCACCAAGCAGAACTCCTAGTAAAAGAAAACAAGACCACTTATTTCTAGTGCACTCAAGTTCAGCCTAGGGCACGAGAGGAGAGCATGAATAAGTGAGTCTTGGGCTTCAAAAAGCACTTGTTTATTTTAGATCTAAATCCAAATGTGGGGTGTTCATTTTAAGCCCAAATATACAAATATGAATCAAACACACCAAACAATTTATCTAATGACAAAATTTATTGCAAAAATAGATTCCTTATGATTTTTTGATAAATTAAAAAAAAAAACAATTCTCAAAAATGATTTTGTATGACAAAGTTATGAGCATTTGAAGTTTTTGAAGTATTAAAGGAAAGGCTGCCTTGGATGTGTGCACCTGATTTTTGGAGCAAAATGTGGAAAATTTATTTATACCGTAGAGTAGGGCTCCGATATATCTTTCCAATGTCTTGTGAAGCTCAAAAATCCGAGTTGTGAGCAAAAAGTTATACCTGATTTAATGAAACTACTACTGTATGTGTGCAAAGTAGAAAAGGGGGGCTAAATTTAAGCCCCTAAATGCCAATATTCCAACTCCATATGGCTAGAAGCTTGATGGGAGGATGCTGGGAGCTTTTTATATCTATCCCCTGGTCTCCCATGTGACCAGGGGCTAAGGGCCTGTGACAACAATCTAGATTTGTGTGTGTACTTATATATGGTGATATTTTGTGAATATATATCTACAATAAATGTTATAAATACCTTCAAAAATAACACCAATCTTTTTATATACCTTAGACCTGTACATTTGTGAACAACATATATATTTTGAAAAAACAAATATTTTTTTTTGTCTTCAAATCTGCAAAATGAAAACTTAAACAAGTGTTTAATAGGCTATATGGTCACTTGTATAGAAAGGGCTTTTTTTTTTTCAAAACTTTGACTATAAGCAAAATGTAGCAAATTATATGTCAAAAGTCATCTCTCAACCCTCCCAAACACATCAGTGATGTTATTTTCACCATTTAGGGCTGCTAGTAAAATTTGACCTTCAAGACCCCTTTAAAAAAAGGCCTTTTAACCTACAATATTAGACTCGCAAAAAATCAAAATTAACACACATTAGAAAGATCATTTCACATCAAGTTCACCAAAATGAATCCTTGCAAATGTAACAAGTGGAAATATGCATATAACTTAGCCTATTCAAACAAGAACATGCAAACCTCAAAATGATTAGTAGCTTGATATGTTGATGATTGGTTGGATGTGGTTGCTCTTTGATCTAGCAGTATGATGGTGTGTGAAGATGATTGAGTGATATACTTGACATCATAATGATAGCACATGAAGGGATGATTAAAATGAGAAAAGACTCCTCCATTTATAGATTTTTCATGAGGATTTAATCAAGGGCCAAGATTTAATGTCAAATGGAGAGTTAGGATTAAAAGGGACTGTAGTCCCAAATTTGGAGGCTTATTGTCACAAGGAGAAACGAGGTGTGAGGGTAAGTGTGAGCACACATAGGGAAGCTCATGAAAGGGACATGTTTATGACATGTGTAAGAGGTAAGGTGGCTATGAGGTGACTTGTGAGTCATATGTTGAAAAGGTAGAGCACTAGTGAAAGTGATATGTCTGTGACATGTGTAAGAGGTAGGGTGGCTCTATTGGGAAGAGCATTCTCACACATGTGTGAGCACTGATGGGTCAAAAGTGAGGTGGAGAGGTGAAAATGACTTGTGCATGTAAGTCATTTATGAGGGGAGTCATATATGGATTTGGATAGGTATGTAACATTTAAAAATAGGATAAATGTTAATAGGGATTAGGCCTAGGTTAGTTAGTTTAATGAATGGGATTAAAAGGTGGGTTTGCAGGAATCACCAAATTAACTTAATTAATTGGGATTAGGAGGACAAGTGGAATATTCCCTAAGGTTGAGTTTGATTTATTGAAATACATCAAACTTTAGAAAAAATGAGATGAATACAATTAATTAATAAATTAATTAAATGGATGGAAGGGGGGGATTACTTAAATATGATTTAATTAATTTTGGCATAGAAAAAGGTTAACATAATTAAATTAATTAATTATGCGATTTAAGGTAATTAATTAAATATTAATTTAATTCATTTTTTTATGTCTATATTTTGATGCTCCTTGATTCAAACTAAATGATGTGTTCTATTTAAACCAACTACAAATATAAAGTGTTTATTAGTTCTTGCCACAGGCAGGAATACTAATGCATTCAACCAATTTATTAAATGTCAAAGCATCAACCAATCGGAATCAATAATTAAAATAGCTTGACCAAATTTTCTAATGTTTTTTTTTTTTTCAAATTTATTATAAAACATTTAAATTGATTTATCTATTATTATATTGGATAATAGTGCTCTATAGTCTTATTAGGATGATGTGAGCATTTTAAATGTCAAATCATCAACCAATGAGAAGCAAGAATTAAAATTGGTTGACCAAATTTTCTAATGTTTCTATTTTTGCCTTCATTTTCATCAATAGTATTCTACAATAATTTCACTATTATATAATAGTAACTAGTTTTGTCCTATTTCTTTTGATAATGAAATGGGTGATAAAGCCACTTTATTTTTTATAATAATAATTTAAAAAATACATAGAATTATAAATATCAAACACATAAAAAGATTAAATGTATAGCTTTAATTGACTCATTTATATAATGATAATTTAATATTTTTATATAATATTATATGATATATATAACAATTAGATAGTAATATAATAACTAATAAATAATAATGTAATATAATTTTATATATTAATGAAATAATTATAATAAATGAATTATATATAAATTAAATATAATTGAATAATTAAAACTTATTACATAGTCATCAATAATAAATAATAGAACAATTACTATGAATGATAATAGATGTTATTAATAATTTTTATTATAATATAGATTAAATTATACGTGTATGGGGGATGATCCCAAAACATAGCAGTTAGTTGCAAGCCTCCTATATGGGGGGCCTTGGGTTCAAGTCTACTTGATTGGTTCTTAGCTCCATGTAAATTTATTGCATTTTTAATCATACATGATAGTAGTTATCATAATTATTTTATTTTCTTATCCGTAAATTTTACATAATTTTATTAATATTATAAAAAAATACAATAAGATTTGTCACAATTTCAGCTCCTCCTACTTTGAATCCATACAAATTCACAATCTACATCTATCCTATCCACAATAGTTTCCACATACAAAACTTGTCATTATTTTTTATACTCCTTTGAATCCATACAAATTTATAGCCTACATCTATCTTATTCACCATAGTTTCTACATACGTTTCTATAAAAAATTGCGGCTCCCATCCTACTTCTTATAGAAATATTTCAAAACTTTAACAAAAAACAAAAAACAAAACTGAAAACCCTAACCATCCTTCCTTCTTGACATTCTACAACATAGGCATTATCGCAACAAACTTTTATGTCACTGTTCCACCTCGCCTTGCCTGGTAGCATCAAAGGTCACATAGACGGGTCCGCTCCTTCATTTTGTCCATGATCCCACGAGCCTTCCCCTCTTTCTCTTTGTCTTATTCATTTTTTCTTTTTTTTCCTTTTTCTCTTTGTCTCATTCTTCTTTCGGTTTCTCTGCTCCGAGAGTGTAATCATAATTATTATTATCTTTCATTAATTAACAATAATATTTGTATAACTATTATAAAAATAAATGGAACTTTAATTCTAATTTGACACTCTATTTATTGCAAAACCTTTAGTATACATATCTATTTTTTGTTACATGTAGAAATCATTCTTGTTACAATGTTATCTAACTAAGCAATATGTTATATATTTTACTGATTTACAAGGACTAGCTGCAACACATCTATTATTTACTTACTAAGGAAAAGAATTTTATGTTTGAATATTTAAATATAGATGCTTCAAGGTTAAACTTTCTTCAATATTATTTGTCAAAATATTTACTATATTATTACTACAATTATTATTCAAAGAATTCCAAATTATTATGTAAGGATGTCAATATTTTAATATTATTACTACAATTCACAAATTCCAACTTTAATATAAAAGCATTATGACAGGGACTTGATGCACATGAGTCTCTTGTTAATTTACAATCTAATTTAATTCTTTTATTATATATGTGTCATAAGATTTCTCTTTACTTGACTATTACCCATTTCATTTAATCTAAATTATTATTTTTTAAATGATATAAATTGCTTAATTTTTATTTTTATACCATGTTCAAAACTAAAACACATTAATAAAACTAAACCTTGGACAAGAGAGCAGTTGTGCTTTTCCATCATAACAACTCGCCAGAGGAAAAGGAAAAATTGCATTTAAGTTAGAGTGTCCTTTAGGTTTCCCTTGCAAAATTCTTTGCGGCAGTCGGTCACATGTGCCTTTGAACAAATGTACTACCCTTTGGAAGACATTCAATAAACAACGCACGTGTAGATTACTTTGTTGATAAGAATATCAAAAAGAAAAAACATTTCATCTTAAATGCTAGGTATGGTATTGTGTCCTAATTATGTGTCCAACAAAAAATAAAAGAATTTAGAATTATTTTGAAAACCAAAGTTATTGGTTAGATAGAAAAGAAGTAATTGTTGTTATTTATATTTTATAGTATTTATTTTTGTGAAATATAATAATAATAAAATTGTTTCATTAGGAGATTGGAATAAGCTTTTTATTATAAAATCAACGAGGATAGCATAAAGGGAAATGCTGCTTTTTTAGGTTATTATTTTTAGAAGGGTAGAAACATAATTCCATATTTTATTATCACTTCTTTTTTTTTTAAATCAAAACAAATAACAATTAATTTGTATTTATTATATCATTGAAACAATAGCCTCATTTTTTATGTATGAGATAAATTGTTATAGAAGTCTAAAATTTGTGGTGATTGAAAATTAAGATGTGATAAATGTTATCGTCTATATATTATCAGAAGATTAAGAAGATTAAGAAGAAGAAGAAAAAGAGGAAGAGGAAGAAGAAAAATTCTGCTAGTTGATTGGTTGACCACCCGGAGGATTGGGGAGCAGAGCAGGAGCCCTTACGTGCATTTTCAATTGATTGGAGACAATCTCCTAACTTTTAGGAGAATCCCTATTTCTTAGGAGGACACTGTTAATTTGCCTGCTATATTTGGACATCACCAGGATGGCACGTGCATTATTAGTTTTCAGTTTGGGGGAGGCCAGGTGATGGAATTTGAATAAATTAAATATTATAGTTTGACTTTAATATTTAATAAAAGAAATAACGTTGGCGTGATTATAATATCACTTTATAATGATTTAATAAAGTATCTTAATATAAAGGGGACCACCTTGGACCATGATGGCTAGGGGACATGACTTAAGTTGTTTTTAAACAACTTAAAATAATAAAATGAAGCCTATGAGAAAAGGTACGGTCAGCCTAGCGGAGGAAATAATTTGATTAAAAATCAAATAAAGGCTTTATTAAATAATGATAATAATGGAAAGGCAACCCTAAAATTAAATTAGGGTTTTGAGACAATAAAATAACATTGGAGACAACCATTTGATTATCTTTGAATCATTTTTACAATCAGTTTCTCGGGAATTGAGCTCTACAACTCATTTCAGTAGCATAGCAACTTTGAGGAATAAAAACTCCTTGAAGACGGGTGGATTTGGACAATACCCCTAGCCACGAGTTGGAGGGATTCATACAGAATTCCTAATTGTGCTTCATTTCATATTTAATTCAGTAGTTAAAAAGGATTGTATGCAAATTTGTGAGGGTTTGGAGACCTAGAGGACAACCATTTCATATTTTAAGTCAACTGTACAACTTCTTTATGCAATCGTACCACTACAAGGTTTCTTTAATGCCCAAACTAAATCGATCCAACCATTTAAGGGCATGAATCTCATACATATTGCATGGTCAACATTGCACATGAGTAATTCAATGATTTAATTGGTTACAAGAATAATTTTCTCTTCCAGATTAGTGTTTTGTTCAATAGATCGAATAATCCTCCTGGGAGCCAGGCGTGGAAATTAGTGGAATTCAAGTATTTATTTTTGGTAATCACTGTTGGGTCAAATAAAGTTTATTAGAGCCATTTGCAGCTTTTGGGTGTTGTTAGATTGCATTTTACACCAAATTCTTTAATAAAATGCATTTTAGGCATGGCATTGGACACCTTGTATGTAGTTCTATTATCCTATTGAAATAGATTCCTTAATTCTGAAATTATCATACTGTTGTTCTCAAAAATAAGAATTTTGAGTTTTGTTATTAGTCATTTATATTTTTGTATTTTGGATTAAAAAATATTAGTTCATTGGCAATTGTTTGTGACAAAACCCCAAACAATTTATTGGTAACAAACACCTCTAAAAACAATCATAAAACCACCAAACTGCAGCATAAAAATTTAGGTCAGTCTTGTTGGGGATCTTTCAGTAAGTGGAAGCTAAGGTTTGATCCCTCTATGCATCTGGGATCTGTAGCCCCTACTTGGATCCGTTTTCATAGCTTACCTCTAGAGTTTTGGAATTGAGGGGTTTTTGAAGGGACCGTGAATACCTTTGGTCACCTTTTGGGAATTGATCAAGTGATAGAAAAAATCTCGATCGATTTTTATCCATCTCAGTGTTAATGTGTCGATTAACGCGGTTCTCCCTACTTGTGTTTATTCAGAATCAAAGTTTGGATCATGGAATAGACCTATCGATTATGAGAATGTTGTTGAATTCTATCAAAATTATAGGAGACATGGCCATCTTAGTTATGAATGTAGAAGACAACCTTTTAGCAAGAATCAGCCTTCTAAGGGCATAGTTATGAAACTTCAAAGTGACCCAAGCTAGGTGTCCATAGGGGATTAACAAAAGAAAAATATGGGGCGATATCCAAAAAGACAGATTTGTCAGTGAAGCAAAAAGTTGCAGAGATTCATCAGGAGGTAGCCAATCCCTTAGTGGGGTCAAAGAACAAAGAGAAGGTATTGAGTGGGAATGAAAGGAAGGAAGAAAAACAAGATCTCCAAAAACACCAACCTATGATATTTGTTGGTCCTCCTGACCTTAATCAGGATGCTCCAACTTAGGTTCAAATGGGAAAAAAAGAGGGAGAAGCTCAAACTGATAAATTGGATGGCTCATTAGATCAAATTGAGGGTGTTTGTAATCAAAATCAGAAGGTAATAAAGCTGAAGATACTCAGATTGTTTGTGACATAGGTGGTTCATTTGGTCAAAATGGGATAGTTAGTGATTTGGAGTCAGAAGGTAATAAGGATAATGTGACCTTGAATTTCATTGATACAAATCCTTCCAAGGCTCAAAATCAGAAAGACCCTATAAAAAAATGTGACTAAGGAGTATAAGTTGGAGATAAGACCTTCAAAGCCTAATTTTGGGACCAAATATCTTATAGAGAATCTTGCATTACTCGGTTTTGCTTCTACCCCTCCTTAATCTAAGCAAAAGATCTATTTCCAGGAGGAAGACTCAATGAAGGAATGAACCCAAGTGAGTGGGAAACTAAAAAATAAAAATAAGGTAGATGTTGGGGGTGAAGGTGATCCTAGGCCCCCTCCCAAAGAGATACTAGAAATTGAGATGCGGCAAAGGAAGTTGCTAGTGGGAGGTAAAAAAATGTTGGATGGCCTCTTTGAATAATTTTTTTTAAAAAAAGAGTAATTATATTGTGAGACCTCCCTATCTAATGAGGTCTCTCCTGTCAGTACTAAGGTTAGTGTTGATGCTAAGGTGCTATTAATATGAAGATTCTTTCTTGGAGCATTAGAGGGTTAAACAACCCTACTAAACAAAATATATTGAGATGTACCCTGATTGAGAAAAAACTAGATATTTTACTTCTACAGGAAACTAAAATGAGTGGAGGAACCTTTGAAAATATTGTTAACAAGAGATGGCCTAATGTTGACTTCTTTGTTAGTGATTTGGAGGGGGCTTGAGGATGTTTAACTACCCAATGGAATCATGTTAGATTCTCGAGATTTATAGGGGCTTGGTCGAAGAATAACTTAGTTGTCAAGATGAGTGATAAGTTGATTGAATAGGAGTGGAATCTGTTAAACATTTATGCCCCTAATACTAAGGTACCTAGAGTTATTTTATAGGATTCTCTAGCTTTTATGATACTGGACAGTCATAAGGATTACTAGATTCTAGGTGGAAATTTGAATTCTCTGTTGTTTCCATTTGAGTAACAAGGAGTTGTAGATGACTTCTTTGATAGCATGGTGGATCTCGTTGAATTTTTATCTATTGTTGGTTTAGTTGATATTGACCTTCAAGGTGCTCTCTTTACTTGGTCAAATAGGCATCAAGGGAGCCATCTTATTTAGGTTAGAGTGGATTGATTTTTAGTCTCTAATAACTAGGATATTTTGGCACTTCTTTCATTGTCTCCTCTTCCTAGGATAGGGTCAGATCACAATGCTCTCCTCCTTGACTCAGATGATAATGTTAATAATGGACCCTTTCCTTTTAGATATGAAATTATATGGACTTTTCATCCAGAGATTAATTAAGAAATGGTGGAATACTCCTTGTGTTGTCACTCCTATGTTCTAGGTTGTCCAAAAGCTGAAAATTATAAAGGAAAATGTGAAAGGATGAATACAAATTTCCTTTGGGAGTATCTTTCATAGGAAAAACTAAAGAAAATTTATATCAAAATAGAAGGTGGACAAAATGATATGGAACTCTGTAATAAGGAAAGGGAGTTAAGGATCCAGTGGTCAAAATTGTTAAAAGAAGAGGAGGTTTTCTCAAAACAAAAGTTGAGGGTGCAATGGTTAAAAGAAGGGGACAAGAATACAAAGTTTTTTCATCAGTCTACAATGAAGCATAGGATCAGAAATAAAATATGAAGTCTCTAAAAGGATGATGGTTTGATGGTTTATGAGGAAAAGGAGATTGTTGAGGTTGCTATTTCAATCTTTGTTGATTTTCAAAATATAAATATGCATCCCTTGCAAAATTTTGTTGTTGTTTTGGAGGTGATCCCTAAGGTATTAAATGTTGAGGGTTTTAAAGACTTGGTGAAACTTGTCTCTATTAAAGAAGTCAAATAAGTGATTTTTTCCTTTGGATCCTATAAATCTCCTAGGTTGGATGGTTTCCCACTGGCCTTATTTCAAAAATTTTAAGATGTGTTGGCAATTGATCTTTATAATGCAATGAGACACTTTTTTCGACCAGTTAAATTGCTAAAGCAAGTGAACTCTACTTTTATTGCTTTAATCTTGAAATATGATAATGTTAATTCCATGAAAGACTACAGACCTATTAGCTTGTGTAATACCTTATATAATATTATTTCTAAGATATTGGTGAATAGGCTCAAAGTTGTGCTAGATAAAAATATTTCTTAGAATAAAAAAGGATTTGTAAAAGGAAGACATATTCTAAACGCTACTTTGACTATGCATGGAGTAATGCATTCAATGGAATTAAATAAGATACTTTGGATGATGTTAAAATTTGATATTTCAAAAGCATATGATATAGTCTATTGGGCATTCTTACTAGAGTTGGTTAAAAAATATGGATGTAAAGGATGATTTTTGAAAATGTTAGAATGTATATCTACTCCCTCCTACTCAATGTTGGTTAATGGATATCCTCGTTGGTACTTCTCTTTTGGTAGGGGCCGAAGACAAGGTGATCCCCTATCCCCTTATCTTTTCATAACTGTTGTTGAAGTTTTAGGAAGAAATATTCAAAAATATCTTGATCTCAAATTGTTAAAAGGGGTAAAAGGTGCTTCCTCTCTGGCTTTGTCCTCTCATCAACAGTTTGTCGATGATACTATTAATTTTGGTGAATCCTCTATCCTTGAAGTGAAGTGATAGAAGGATATCTTGAATGATTATACAGAGGGTTCAAGACAATACACAAACTATAATAAAAGTAAAGTTTACTTCTTCAATGTGGATCCTCTTATCAAAATAAGAACAATAAATATCCTTGAATTCCAAGATGTTGATCTCCAACCTCTTACATGGGCTTACCACTTATCTCTAAGAAATGAAGCAATTTTGAATCATATTATTAAAAGGATTCTTAAAAAACTGGTTGGGTGGAAAGGTAACCTCTTTAGCTAGGCAAGAAAACTGCAACTTCTCAAGGCTTCTCTATAGAGTATTCTAGTGTACTATTTGTTTCTTTTTAAGATCCCTTCTTTCCTTGATGATAAAATTAAACAAATAAAAAGAAATTTTATTTGGACTAGGACAGAGGAAAGGTCAATAATTGCTCTTGTAAGTTGGGATAAGGTGTGTCATCCTAAGAAGTATGTTGCTATTGGCATAAGAAAGATAAAATTATTTAACAAATCTCTTATGGCTAAAATTGGTTGGCAAATTGTTGAAGGGGCCAAGGACTAGGTAAATATCATAAAAGCTAAATATTTGTGTAGTCAACACCCTAGTTAGTTCCATTGTAAAATTGAACTACCTTATGGTTCAATTGTTTAGAATAACTTATTAGAAATTAGAAATGTTGTTAGGAAAGGAGGAAGAAAGCTCATTGGGAATGTTAAAAATACTATGTTTTGGGAGGATGTGTGGAAAAAGGAAATGTCTCTTTCTTCAATTAACTATTTGAGCCATTTAAAAGTACCTTTGATTCGCTTAAATAGGAAGTTTATATTTGAATATGTTAACTGGGAAGGGGATTAACCAACTTGGAAAGATTTGAGACAATAGTTGTTGGGTTACACAAGAATAAGAGGGGACAGACATCATAGATGGGAGACTATTTGGATATTCTTTGTCAACAATTAGGAGATTATAGCTTTTTTATTTTTGATAAAGAATATGAGTGGATTTGGAAGTATCTTCCTTTGTGAAATTTATTTGTTGAATCAACATATTCCTCTTTTGAAAAGTTTCCTCAAGACTCTTTCCAATGGGATCAAGTTTGGATTTGCAAACTCACTCCTAAAGTTAATTGTTTTTTATGGACTGGGGCCCATCATAATATACTCATGATTGATAATCTAAATACAAGAGGGCTCTTCATTGTCAATACACGTTCCTTGTTCTATGATGATTATGAAATAATTAAGCATTTTATTTCATTATCCTTATGCTTGGGAATTTTGGTTTGTTGTTTCATCATCCCTTTCTATGTGTTGGGTCTTTCTTGGAAGATTAAGACAGTTTATGGAGAACTGGGGGCACTACATGTTTTCTCATCCCTTTGTTAAGGATCTATGAAAACAAATTCCCCCATTTGTGGCCTAGGGATTGTGAAATGAGAGAAACAACTGCATATTCAAAGACCAAGCGAGGAATAATATGGATCTCTTTATGTCCATCAAACAACAAATTCAAGAGAATATCAATGTTTCTTCCTATCAGTACTCTAAAAGAATGATGAGCTATAAGGAACATTTTTTAAATGAATATATGCATCTGAATCTATTAATAAAAAATTATAGTACATATATCCATAAAAAGGGATAGATAGACATAAGGTCACCCCTTAGAGATCAAACATGCAGATCCTGAATAGCTAAATTAGAAATCTATGGGCATAACCCAATAACCAGATAAACACATAAACAACAAAGCAAATAAAACTAGTTGCTTAAGTGATGAGAGAAATCCAAGATGGTGGTGGAGAAGGATCATAGTCATCTGGCTAGCCCCATACATCGATAGGGTCCACAGTGACATCAGGAAGTGACCACCCCTTGTTAGAAACATCTTTTGCTACTTTATCTCCAGAATCACAAGTAGGTGAAATAGCCAAGGCCAAATAAGGAAAACCCTTAGAAGAAGTAGGCCAACCATCACCACCACTAGAAGCCATCCATTTGCTACCACCAATAGTGTTTGGCCTCGCCCCTTTAGAGCCCCACCCAAAAGCAAAGCCTATGTGTAAAGGAGAGGAAAAGAAACATTGAGCAACGCTACCAAAGTGGCAACAAGGAGCCTAGTATTGAGGGGTCTTAGATGCCTAGCAAAAGAGCTATGGCCTTGCCATTGGCCATTAGGTGGAAAGTGTCCACGACAAGTAGATCCATTTGGAGGGATCCTAGCAATAGTTTAGGGGGCATTACCCCAATGAGAAAACAACTCTTAGAGGTGGAAAACCTCTAGCAATACCTTATTTTCTTGAGCCTATATATGAAGAAGCACATTATTGCAAATACATGCTTGGTATAAAGTGACACTTAAGTGGAAATGGAATTGTGAGAAAATAACACAAAATTTAATCTTTCCACAAACAAAATAGAATATCCACCTTGAAATAATGCCAAATTTAGGTATACTTGAAAGGAAAATGAGGCCAATCCTCCCAAAGAACCATATGCTAGAAGAAAGGCGTTGGTAAAAAGGGATGAATAAAAATCAAAAGTCCCATTCCACAAATTTTGAGCATGGTGATAGAACCAAAAAATATGCTTAAAGGACTCTAGTTGACCATAGAAAGGATAACAGGGATCCTCGAAATGCTTGCTCATCACTCTCTATACTTGTGATGACTTGGTCTAGCTCAATGAGGAGAGTGTGAATCTCTACAACACCTTGGTCCCTCTGGCTTATCATGGTGCTCAATTATGCCTCTCTCTACATGCTAGGTCCACTTAAGTCTCCTCGTACACCATCCCAAGTCATGCTACAAGTTTGAACAACTAGATGTATGGTCTAGTCATCTACTATGGCCAGTAAGCATCCAGAATGAGACCCCATGTTTGAACCGTTGGCACGGTATCTACTAGTACTTGGTTGAAGAAGCCTAGCCACTCTCGTACAAAGTATTGCAAACTTATAGAAGAGATGTGTGTCAATACCCCCACAATGATAATTATGTGCTATAATATGTATAATTCTTGAAGTAAACATCTATATCACATCAAATCAAACTCATCCATGGATCGCCAACCAGCTAGTCAAGATCTGTTGAAGCGGTCTTGCTAGATGAAGCCTCGAGTATTTTTGTGGTTGCAACTAGTCGATCCTTAGTCCGAGGTGCCTATGTTGATCTTGCTACCAGGGGCATGCTAGTCTAGGCAATCAATGGTGAAATAAAAAGGATAACAAAGTTCATTATCGGGGAGGATACCCTCCACCATCATTGGAGTCTCTTTCCTCCTACCTCCTATGCTGCCACCCTGTATTGCTAGAGAGCCTCTCGTTCTCCCTCCTTTGTAATTGATCCCCATGGTCCAAGATCTCCTTTGGTAACATTAGGAGGGAAGATAGAGTTGGACCTAATCCTTTCTACTAGTGTGAAAACCCATCTATGACACTGACGTCATCGATGTCTAATGGGGGAGGGAGGTCATCTACATCCTTGAGGGTAGGGTACAAGGGTTGTGTGGTCTAACTGGGCTACTATATAGCCTCGCATAAGTCAGAAACATCATTGACGTAGTGTTTGGACCAGCCCAAATTGGCACATACAACATTGCTAGTAGTATAGAACTATTGATCCCCAAAACTAGCTTCTACTAGTTTTTCAAAAGCAGGTAGCCTTTCGCGGAAGTTTTGTAGTTGTGGGACTGATTCCGACTTGCACAACAACCTCTAGGATTTTAGAAGTCATCTCTTCAATTTGAGGGGATCTTGGGAAAGGAGAAGGAAAATAATATCCAAACCAAAGAAACCTTAGGAAAGGTAAGCTTCAATATACGTTAAGCTTTTACAGATATTATGCAGATCTCTATGTGTGACATTTCATCAAGAGATGTCTATTTTGTGGACTAGGCACTATACATCACAAAACCTTTATTGTTGGGAAGAGAACAAAATAAACAAAGTAACATAGACATAAGTCATAACTTTTAGGCTCTCCCATGGGAAGCACTCGTAAAGGCCAAACAAAATTAGCCCGCATGGGTAGCGGAGTTGGCTTGGACCGTGGGTTTGCTCCCCATTGGTCTCGGGTTCGACTCCAAGGCCCGGACTCACCCGATGCACCTAGCTTGTGGGTGGCTTGGTACATCCCTAGTGGACTGGTCTCGTCTTGGATCACCCCTTCCTGAACCCCAACTTGGCATTAAGTAAGACCAAGGTAAGGCGGGTTTGGCGCTAGGCTGGGTCGCAGGGATATCACTGGCACAACAAAAAAAAAAGACCAAACAAAATTGATAACTCAACTACCTTGAAAGGAAAAATCCCTTTACTTCTTCCTAAACAAAATCCATCTGAGACCAATTTTCATAAAGATAAAAGAGTAAATATACATGATCCATTTCATAAACAAAGGAGCCTGAAATAGAGCATTCATTAAGAAAAACAATCATACATTCATGAAATGGCGTAGAGGATTATTTATGATGACAGAATGACAATAAAGGCACAATCCATTATTTCATAAATAATACTAAGGCTCCAATGCAAATTACGATTCATGCAGGAAACAAAAGGGGGGAAGCTTATATTCTTCATTCAAAGCTATTACATTCACAAAAAATTTAGAACCTTTCCTTTTGGTCCAGAGAGATCTCTTGATAACATTAAAGAATGTCCAGAGACAAAGAAAATATCATTCTAATTCTCCCATCCTTTGATAACCTCGAGGATTTTATAACCATTTTTGAGGATCCTCACCGCTTGGCATGAGAAAATTTGCAGAGATAAGACCAAAATAGCATTGCAAACTGTCTCTGCATTGGAGAATTTTGAGTCATAGATTCTTCCTTGATCTCCGGAATGGAGAGTGCTTTTTCTTTATTCATGATTGAAGGGCTAATCGTCTCATTATTATTTTTTCTTGATTCCTGAAAACATTCCAGTTCATGCATGCACATCTTTTCTAGTTTTCTTGATCATTCATTCTTCATGATCACTGTGATCCTAACAGTCAGGAATCATTACAGTGGGGATACAGTTGGCATATATGGAGGGTTTGTGTGCTTTCTTATAACTTCTATGGTTTCTTTGTTGGGACCTTCCCACAAATGTGACACATGGCAAGTGGGTGAGGTTTCTTTGAAGCAGCTCCATAGTATTATTTGAATTCTCTATAGATGCGACACATGGAGAGCAGGTGAGTTTCTGGCTAGAACGAGCCCAAATTTTGAAATGGATGCAACTTCCCACCAAATGTTGATGGGTTCTACCATGCCCAAAGAAATCCTGAATGCACTTGCTCATTCTTTAGAAGGAAGGTCAGAAACCCAACCGCTGTAGAAAATCTACGACTCTGGTGACTCACAAGGGGAACCTTCACCGGTAGAGGTGAATTTAGAAACTTTGGTTCATGAACTAGACGCCCTGTCCATTGGGGATTTTTAAGTCCATCTGAAACTTCTCTAACTGGATCTCATTGATAGACTTGTCGAAGAAATCCTTCGAGGTTTTGCTTATGCTTGCTTGTTGATATTTGGGACCTTGTAATCTAGAAAAAAATTAAACATTAGGAACGACATGTCATATAATTTTGAAAGAACTCAAACCTTTCTTTAAATGATCTCAAAGAAAAATGTAGAGACCGCAACAAAAAGAAAAGGGAGGAAGAGCTCAAGTAAAGGCGATGAGGCTCTCTCCTGCAGAGATCGAAATTCCCGAAGCAAAGGTTACGCCTTATGAAACGAAAAGCAAAAAAAAAACCTATGCTTTGAAGTAGAGAAATGTGAGCATAAAATATCATTTCTACAATATAATATTTGGGAGAGTCTTGTTGAGTCCTCAAGTTTATAATCAAAATTATACAATTTAAAAATATTTATGTAAGGGTGAACAACTCAACTATTTTAGTGTGTGTGAGCTTAATTTCCCTTCTTTCATGAATAGAGCAGACAAAGAAATATGCAAGTGCATAAGCTATGTGGATGGACCCAACCCCCCATAGTTGACCAGATAGAGCCTTGTTACCAGACAAACATCCATAACATCAATAAGGATATTGCCCTAGTTCCTATCAAATATTACTCTATTACCGAACGAGTGTCAATATCCTCGATAGAGTTATTTGTGTCACCTTCTTTTAATTATGCAGTTTCATTCCAAATAGACTTTAGTCATTTTCTTTTTTTAGGCACATTAAAGCCAATTTTCACCTTACCCAAAGTGCATGATTTACATCACCTTTGGTGTCATGTGAAGGAATATTTGAATTGGGAATCTATCCCCCTTAGGGCTGTTGTTGCGCATCACCTCATCTTAGGAATGATTTCTTGCTAAAGAATAACTGCAAGGGTAATGGCAGACTCATGTGACAAAAGAAGTGGTCTATAAAAGATTACTTCTATTGATCTTAAGATCATTTCAAAATTGAGTTCTTTCTGAAGTGATTAGTAGAGGATAATTTCATCATGGTGAGAAGGATGGATACTCTAGTGAGCCTAACTACAACGAAGGCCCAACAAGCCTTCTTAAGAAGGATAAGCAATTATCATGTAGAGAACCTGCCAGGGATGGATAATGACTTGGTTATTGTAGCTATGAAATGGGTGCTCAAGAGATGTTTTCTCACTAATGTGGATGGGTATATAATAGACACAAACATTGTGTTGTGTTTCATAGGTTTATTGCTATACTTGGGTGAGCCAACACATGTTATAGAAAAATTGACCCATGGGCTATTTGGAGATGAGCTCATTGGAGGATTGGATTAAGTTTCGAAGCATGCACAGTACAGAGTTAGGCTTCTTATCACAACTGATTTAAGAGCCTTTGTAGAAAGAGATGTCATTGTGCCCTTGCTTCCCTTTGTTGTTAACTTTTGTACCATGTGCTTGGAGGAACATAGGGAGTGTTATGTCCCTGCGTGTGTATTTATAAAGAAGCTTTCAGTATAGGACCCAACTTTGGACATGGCATGGATTGAAGAATTCGGGATCTTGGTCTCCAACTAGAACTTAGATTTCGATGGAGATGAATGGTTGAATGACTTCGACGAGGATGAGAAGGATGATGACAGTCAAAATGTGTCTGACTAACTCAGGGCTTGGTCTCTCTTCTACTATTGGTGTTGCCTTTATTAGCCACAATGTTAATAAAACATTTTTGTAATTGTGCATCCTTCTGAAAGTGATGAATATAACATTATACAATTACCATTTTAGAAGAAAAATATACAAAGAAACACATATCGCTTTTCCATACTACTTGAATGTATATCATTTTCCTCTTTATTTTTCTAATAGTTTTTTAACTTTAAGGAAGCATGAAGTAAATTTATTTGAATTATGTTGTTACATCTTGTCCCCTTCTTATTAAAAATAATGAAGGCTACCATTTGTTGGGAAAAATGGTGTCTCAACCTTGCATTTATGCGAGGTTACTATTTATAGTAAGTTTTCATTTGAGCATGAAATGGTGCGAAACTCTCCCTAAAGCTTCTGGTTGGCTAGATAAGCATTCCGGTAAAGTTGCATTGCAAGGTCACAGCTAGTTTTGAAGATATTAAAGTTTTCGTCTTGGAGGGGTGCGATAAAATGTTTAAACTTAATTTTGGGGGCTTTAGAGGCTCCGAAACGCCCTGAAAAGTTGTCGTAACCGGCGCAACAAGTTACAAGGTGATAGAGCACTTCGCGAGCTTTCCGGCGCTTCAAATGGTTCGTCAATCGGACACCCGGTTCTCAAGTTATGGCCTCCGGAAGTTTGTACTCCTGAAATAGGAAAAAATAATTTGTATCGGATACATAAATGAGCTGTAAAAGGGAGCGACACGTGTTGATGTGTGCTTTAACATGTCATAGGGAATCTAAAAGGGAGATAAGGTCGGCTACACCTTATTGGGTGGTTTTAGCCCATGGTTTTGTAATACCGTTTGACGGTTTCCTGTATTGTATCTCCTATTTGTGAGGTGTGTGAGATAGAGGTTGTGTGTAAGAGTCTTATGGCTATTGAGTTGCCTCTGAATCTCTGATCAGTGGTACTCCTGCGAAGAGCTTGCTCTGCAAGTATGTTGTAATCTGTTTTTTGATTGCTGAATAAAATATTGAGCTGCTTTTGGAGGGTGGGGTTTTTCTCCCGAAAGGGTTTTCCCCACGTAAATCATTGTGTTGTGGTATGATTGCTATTATATCTATTTCTATTTTCTATAACTGTTGTAATGATCTGAAAAAGTTTTGCATTACCCTCCTCTCAAGGTTAGTGTAGGAAGTTGTTTCCGCTACTTAACTTCCTTACAAGTGGTATCAGAGCCTGATCACCTTTGGTTTCAATTGTGGGCAGTTGGGTTTTTTGAACTAATCCAGATTTGAGTGGGAGCTTGTGCAGAAGACACTTTTTGATCTTGTTGCAGGAATATTCAGATGGCGAGTTCGTCAGGCAGAATAGAGGTGGAGAAATTTAATGGAAGTAATTTTGAGATGTGGAAGCTGAAGATGGAAGATCTGCTAATAGATCGAGATCTTTGGGATGCTGTTGATGCGAATGTCCAAAGGCCCTCAGATCCTACTGCAGCAACTCAGTATGATGTTATGGACCGAAAAGCCAAGGGTCTAATCAGACTGTGCCTGGCAGACTCTATTCTAATCAATGTCCATGAAGAAAACTCTGCAAAGAAGCTATGGACTAAGCTTGGTGAGATGTATCAAGTGAAATCTTTATTAAATCAAATTTTCTTAAGAAAGAAATTGTATTCCTTGAAGATGGAAGAGGGTGGACGAATTGCAGACCACCTGGAAGCATTCAATATGTTGGTGGCTCAATTAGTATCCGTCGGTGTTAAGATGGATGAGGAGGAGAAATGTCAGATCTTGCTTTGTTCTTTGCCTGATTCGTGGGATTCTCTTGTTATGGCTATCGGTAGTACTTCTGTTGTTTTGAAATCTGAAGATGTGGTGGGTGCCCTACTCGGTGAAGAGATGCGAAGGAAGGTATCCATCAGTTCAAAGGAAGCCCTAACCGTTCGTGGAAGACTTAAGGAGAAAGGCAAGAAGAATGAGAAGCGCAACAAGTCCAAATCCAAAGGGAGATCGAAATCTCCTGGAAAGTCCAAAGTCATTTGCTGGAACTGCGGTAAACCAGGTCACATCCGTAAGGACTGCAAAGAAGAAAAGAAGAAGAAGAAAAAGAAAAAGTTCGATTCTGATTCTGAGTCCGACAAGGAAGATGGCGATGCATTTATTGCGGCTTTGACGACTCATGCAGGTAATGATGCCTGGCTAATTGACTCAGGTGCATCTTTTCATATGACTTCCAATAGAGATTGGTTTTCTGAATATGAAAGATTTAATGGAGGTAAGGTGTACTTGGGTGATGATTCACATCTAGACATTGTTGGTCGAAGTAAAGTTAGAATCAGGTTTTCTGATGGTAGAATAAAAAGGATTAATGGTGTGCTGCATATCCCTGGATTAAAACGAAACTTGTTATCTGTGAGCAAATTGATAGATGCGGGTGTGCAGGTAGTCTTTTCTGAAGCAGGATGTAAGATGATTAAGGGTGCTATGGTAGTTGCTAGAGGTGTCAGGTTTGGCACTTTGTATAAGCTTGAAGCATAAACTGTTGAGTGTAATAGCACTTCTGTAAAAAGTAAATCTGCAGATACTTCACTGGAAGATTTGAAGGTTTCACCTTTAGCAGATGGAAATGGTTTTTGGGTACCTAAGGGTGCTCTTTCGTCTGAAGCAAAGTTACCTGCAGAGAAGACTATGTTATGGCACCAGAGACTTGGTCACATTGGAGAAAAGGGTCTAAGGACCTTGAAAAATAAAAACCTTGTTGAAGGTTTGAATGATTGTAATCTTGACTTTGATTTCTGTGAGCATTGCATTTATGGAAAACAAAACCGCGTTCAGTTTTACTCGAGTTCTCATAAAACTTGTGGTGTTTTGGATCTTATCCATTCTGATGTGTTTGGTCCAGTAGATGTCTCTTCGATTGGAAAATCCACATATTATGTTTCATTTATTGATGATTTTAGTAGAAGGACATGGGTATATTTTCTAAAGAGTAAATCTGAAGTTTTTAGTCGTTTTAAAGAATTTAAAGCAATGGTTGAGTTGCAGACTGGAAAGAAAATAAAATGTTTGAGAATTGATAATGGCGGTGAGTTTTGCTCTAATGATTTTGATAGATTTTGTAAAGACTGTGGAATTAACAGGCAGAAGACAACTCCGTATTCTCCACAGCAGAATGGAGTTGCAGAAAGAATGAACAGGACACTGATGGAGAAGGCTAGGAGTATGTTGAGTGGTGCTGGTCTCGAACAAAAGTTTTGGGCTGAAGCTGTTGCCACTGCTTGCTACCTGATTAATAGGTCTCCTACATCAGCTCTTGTTGATAAAACGCCTATGGAAGCATGGTCAGGTCACAAGCCTTCATTGAGACATCTTAGAGTTTTTGGTTGCGAGGCATATGCACATGTGCCAAAGGAGAAGCGAACAAAGTTGGAGAACAAGGCTGTGATATGTATCTTCATCGGGTATAGTTATGGTGTGAAAGGATACAAGCTTTGGGACCCTGTTGCACAAAAGGTAATTCACAGTAGAAGTGTTATTTTTAGAGAAATTAAGTCTCCTTCTGTTACATTGCAGCCAGAACAGACTAAAAAAGAAGATGTGATTCAACTTCCTTCTACACCTGAAAGAGTTGAATCGAGACCCCTAGATAGGCAAGAATTTGAGGAGAGCTCGTCTAGCTCTGAATCTTCAGAAGAGGAGGAAGAACCTCCAACTCAGCTTGTTCGAAGGTCTACAAGACATAGACAACCACCTGAAAGGTATTCACCTGATGATTGGAGATGTATTTTTGCTCTGAATACTAGTGTGGATGAACCGAAATCTGTAGAAGAGGCATTAGGTATGAATGATGCAGAATCCTGGAAGATTGCTATGGAGGAAGAAATGGCAGCTTTGAAAAAGAATGATACATGGGATCTTGTACCATTGCCTGAAGGACGAAAACCTGTTGGTTGTAAATGGGTGTTCAAGAAAAAGATTGGTTCAGATGGAAGCATTGAGAAGTATAAAGCAAGGTTGGTTGCAAAAGGCTACTCTCAGGTTGAGGGTGTTGATTACGGTGAGATATTTTCTCCTATTGCAAAAATGACGTCCATTAGATTTTTGCTTTCTATTGCTACTGCTTATGATTTAGAGGTTGAGCAAATGGATGTGAAAACTGCTTTCCTTCATGGTGACATTTACAGAGATTATGGAGATCTCTGTGGGTGACATTTCGTAAGGAGATATCTATTTTGTGGACTAGGAATAGTACGCCACAAACCCTTCATCATTGGGAAGAGAATGAAATGAATGAAGTAACACAGACATAAGTTAAATTTTTGATCCTCCCATGGGAAGCACCCATAAAGGCCAAACAAAATTGATAACTCAACTACCTTGAAAGGAAAAATCTCTTTACTTCTTGCTAAACAAAAGCCATTTGGGATCATTTTTTATAAAGATTGAAGAGTAAATATGCATGATCCGTACTTCATAAACAAAGGAGCCCAAAATAGATAATTCATTAAGAAAAAACAATCATACATTCATGAAATGACACATAGGATTATTTATGATGATAGAAAGGCGACAAAAGCACAATCCATTGTTTCATAAATAATAATAAGGCTCTAATGCAGATTACGATTCATGCAAGAAACAAAAGAGGGGAAGCTTATATTCTTCATTCATAGGTATTACATTCACAAAAAAATTAGAACCTTTCCTTTTGGATGAGAGAGATCTCTTGATAACATTAAAGAATGTCCAAAGACCAAGAAAAGATCATTCTAATTCCCCCATCCTTTGATAACCCCGAGACTTTTATAATCATTTTTTAGGATCCTCGCCACTTGGTGTGAGAAAATTCACAAAGATAAGACCAAAATGGCACCACCAACTACCTCTTTATTGGATAATTTTGGGTCGTAGATTCTTCCTTGATCTTTGGAATGGAGAGAGCCAGTGCTTTGATCATGATTGAAGGGCTAACTATCTTCTTCTTTTTCTTAAGATAGGATGAATGGAGGAAGTGAAATGGATATGATGTGATGGGTATGGTAGACATGATGGATGGAGGAAGATATAGATGGATAGCTAGAAGAAATTTCCCCCAAGCGTGGAGAGAAAAGGGATGAAGGGATTACACATGATACCTATTTTCTAGGTTTTGATAATTGTACTTGTCCAAGGCACCTATTTGCTAAGTTTTCACCATTGGACAAATTTTTATCTTTACTTTTTTTTCACTTTTTCTAGATTTTTGGTAGGAACTTAATGGATGGAGATGGATGTGGATAAATAGATTTAGAAGATACGTGAGATGGATGGAGGAATCAAGCATCGAGTTATATATCAAGGTAATATGAGCCCATGTGTATTGATCATTAGATGTTGGTACAACCTTATTAGGAGGACTGGATTATACAAAGGCATAGATTATATGGTTTTCATGGGGGATATATGTGGTGTAAGGGATATGGTGATGGAAAGTGTTCAGATGGAATGATGGAAAGTGAGTGTGATGGGGGGATGTTGTTAGGACCAACATTGGCACATGTTTTGGGGGGTACTAGATGAGTGGATGAGAAATGGATGGAGCATGCAAATATGATGAAGGAGTTGGGATAGGGAATTTTAGGACATAGGGACCCAAAATGTATTTAGGAGATGGAGGAGAGGAAGGATTAGCTGGTGGATTAGCAACTTGGGATGCCATTGGGGATTTTTCTTTTGGATGCATTGCTTCTTTTTTCTTTGGGATCCACATTATTTTTTCTTTTTCTTTAGTGGGCCTTTGTAGCCTTTGTGATTTAGCGCATTTTTTGTTTGGATTTTGCATTGTTGGAGAATGTCTCTCTAAGGGGACATGGTGATCTTTATATTTATGTAGATGTTTATCTTTATGCATTTTTTATTTGACATCCAAACTACTATTAGCAACTTTGGAAGGAGTGTGTGAAGATGGAGGACATGGAGGGGATATGAATGGACTAGTGGAGGTAGGATGTTGGATAAGATGCATGGGTATGTGCCCTTTTTTATCTTGATTAGGAATTAATGGAGCAAGCTATTAATGATGGGTGATAGGGATGTGGGATTAGTGGATGGGGGGATGAGTGGGATAAGATGGAGGATGAAATTTTGGGATATAAGGACCCAATATGGATTTAGCATGTGGGGGATATGTGATGGTGGATTTTGGGATGTAGGGACCCAAAATGGATTTAGAGGATGAAAGAGGCAAATGGATAGTTGTTTTGGCTTTATATGATGGAGGAGGGGGGATGTTGATATATGATTTGGAGGAACGATGGAATAAGTGATGGTGGATTTGGAAGCAAACTTGGATTTTGAATTAGTTGTACCATATTTTTTGGATGAAGTGCCTTGGGATATGTAACTAAGACCACGAGATCCTGGATGCACTTTGACATGGATGGTCTCCAAAGTACCTTGCTCATGTAGGCCTAAGCCTTTATCTTGATAGTTCATTTTTTTGAGAATTCAATCCAAAATAGGACACTTGTTGATGCACTGCAAAAAGGATATTAGGAAACACAAACACAAGACTCAAGAATCAAACGTTAGTGTTAGTATCATAAACAAAATATGATCCTAAACAAGCATATCAAGAGAGATATCAAAGATTTAATGGAAAGCATGCAAAAACAAAATAAAAACCCTAGACCCTTCCAAATTCTTGCCAACATGTTCATAGTTTCTCCTTCCTTGTTCCTCTCCTCTTCAAGTTCCACATAAGTGTAGCCCTTAGCTTTTTGCACTACTATGGAAGTCTTATGGAGATTCAATATTTATGAAAATGATTAAAAAGATTATGCAAATGCAAGCAAACTAGATATGAGAAAGCACCTAATTAAGCTATATTGATTTTAACCAAAATAACAATGTAAATTAGATGGCTCCTAAAATGATCTCTTAAATTTCACTATAGATTAGATGCATACAAGATTTCTAGATCTGGATTATGAAGGAATGGGCTCTATTTATAAGGAAAATAGAGAAATGGATGGTTGAGATTGAGTAATCTCAATAAGGGCTAGGATTGATGGGTTTATGATCCATGTGAAAGCTTTCAACCCAATTGCAGGATGACAAATGTCAACATGAGATGGTTTGAGAGGAGAGGGAAGAAGCATTAAATGCTTGAAATGACATGAAGGTTAACTTGGGAGGTAAGGTTAATATTGAGTTGAATTAATTAAACCATTATCCAATGAATAATGTCTTTATCCAATGGATAAACTCTTGTGCAAGAGTTAGTGAGGATAACCATGGTCAAAGCAATAAATTCTTGAAGAGACCTATTAGTCAAATGAGGGTTGAGTTAGAGGGAAATTCTCTAATCATGTGGGTGAGTTGAGTTTAACCATTAATGACCATGTAAGAGCCATTAATGGTTTGGAAGACTTTAGGGGTTAGCTTGTTGGAGATATAAAGCATTTAATGTTTTTAAAAGACTTTGGAGGCTTTGAGAAGTGACTTCAAGTTGCTTAGGAATGTGACAATAATTAGGGGATGGGTTTAGGATATTTAAGAATGGTTTAGAAGAATTTAGAAAGTGGTTAGAAGAGTTTAGAAAGGGATTTAGGATGCAAGTGGGTTTGGTGGGTGAGGGGAAATAGGATTTTAATTAAAATAAAATAAATTTATTTCAACAAAATAGGTGCAACTTGCATTTGTAGGAGAATGCAAGTGGGGGGTAGTTTAGGGATTTTAAATAAATGTTTTATTATTTATTTAAAAGAGGAAAGGGGGTTAAATTAAATAAATATGTTTTATTCATTTAATTGATTTAGAGTGTAGCTTAATGAATTAATTTAAATAAATTGAATAATTTATTTAATTAATAGGAGAAGGGGTTGAGGATGAATTAATTAAATATTAATTTAATTAACTGATTATTGATGGTTAAATAATCAAATAAATAGTAACTATTCATTTAATTAAGTGGACATATTTATGTGACTACACTTGTTATTTAGGAAACAAGATGTGAGTTCATTATTAGATGGAGGAGGATGGATGGTGTATATGAAGGGTTCTTGTGCTATAATGGAACCACCATGGATTAATGCAAGTGAACCAAGAGGATAGATTGATGGTGGTGAGATGGTTTGGATGGTAGGAGATGGTGAACAATCATGTAATGGGTTTGATGAGATCAGAGGATCTTCTTTTAGATGAAGGAATGTAAGGCATCGTGTAATGGAGGAGGTGGTATGGTAGGATGATTGTGTGGATGAATTGATGATAATGGATCTTGAGGTGGAGGACACATAATCGTAGGATCTTGATTTAAATAGATGGATATTTCAAAATGCTTTAGAACAAGATCTTGGCATGGGGGGATTGATATGGATGGTGGTATGGAAGATGACTAGATGGACTCTTTAGATGCAATGGATGGAAGGATGGGAGGTCCTTCAACTAGGGTAGATGGAGTGGATGGAAGGATGGGAGGTTCATTGGATTGAGTTTGAATAATGGTAGGAGTAGGAGATGGGTATTGTGGTTGTATAATGTCAACAAATGGGAGGGCTTTGATATTGTTAGGAATAGAATAGGAAAGATATATGTGGGAGATGGAAGGGCCTCATCAGTAGTGTCCTCACATGATGGAGTGGGTCGTCATGACTCATCAACCTTGGGAGTTGAATTTTGTGACAACTCCTATGTGATTAGTCCTTAGATGGTGTCTAGAGTGAGAGACTTGCATATGAAATGGGATTTGCGTATTTGAGGTTGAGGTGGATGGTCAACATTCATAGATGGTAGGAAGATGAGATAGTTTACATATGATGGTACAAGAGCTTCTTGTGAACCTGGTTGATTGGATGATGGTGGAGAAGTAATGGATTGGAACATACCATATGAAGTGGATTGATAAATGTAGGTGGATTGTGGAAGGGAAGTTACAAAAATGGAGGAGGGAATGGAGGGCAGTAGATTGGGATAAGATGTAGTGGATGACGATGGATTAATGTAGGATGGGGAGGAGGAAGGTGGGTTGATGTACGATAGAGTGGAACATGGTGGAGTGATGTATGATGGAGCGAAATTTGATGGTGTATTGAGATAGGATAAAGTGGATAGCAATGGCTTAATGTAGGATGGGGAGGATGAAGGTGGGTTGATGTGTGATGGAGTGGAAGATGGTGGAGAAAAATTTGATGGTGGATTGAGATAGGATAAAGTAGATGGTGGATTGAAATAGGGTGGAATATTAGGATTAGGTGAAGGATATGAAGATGGTGGATTTGGACTAGGGGAGTAGGTATTGTTATGAAAAAATGGGAATTGGGATGTGATCATGGGAGAAGGTGGAGGTATGAATATTGCATAAGAGGGATATGTGGGTGTGAGGGAGATGTGGATGGGTGACATAATGGGTTTCCCTTGTGAAATGTGTGATAAGGATTCCGAGTGGGTGTGTGGTACAGGAGCACCTAGCTTTTAACCATTTTGTTGATGCATTTTCTAGATTTTTGTGTGATAGTCCTTATTTTGGATCAATGTTTGAAAAATGGATTGCTTGGAGGTCCCCATGTGTGTTTGATATTAATTTTAAGGGTGATTGTCACCAAGGTTGTTTGTTTTTCTCAAATTTGGCCAATGAGCCCTTGTAAGCCTAAAATGACATAAATTAGCATTACGATGTAAAACATATTGTAAAGCCTCATTAGGCATTTAGGTATGTCATTTTTATGTTAGGGAGTCATCCTAGGAGGTTTAGTATGAGTAGAAAAGCATAAAAGACAAAAATGCACATTTGAGCAAAAGTTGTCATTGTTGCTTAACAACTTTTTCTAACTTTTTGAGAAACTTTTCATTTTTGAGCAAATTGGTGGTTAGGCAACCGATGAAGAGTTGGTTATGACCAAAATGGCATATAAAATTTTCTGAGAATGAATGTACACGGGTTGGAATATCCTTGAGCAAGTTTCAATAGATTTTGAAGACAATTTCCAGATTTTGCCAGATATTTTGTAATTTTTGTAGCAGCAGTCCGTATACAATGTGATGCCCTCCTAAATGACACAATGTTAGCTTAAGATCAAACAACACAAAACACACAAGATGTTAGAGTTAATCAATCAAAAACTAAAACATGAATGAAGGCATTCCAAAGGAGACACTAAAAACATGTTAATGAATCTAACTAAAGAAGTAAGACAATGAGATATCTCCAACTATCTCTTAACATGATATTAGCTCTTTCTCCTTTGTTCCTCTCCTCTCCAAGTTCCAAAATAGTGTAGCTCTCGACAGCTTTTTGCACTATGGATGCTTATGGAGGATTGAGATTGTAGAATAGCTCTAAACAAGAAATGAAAAGCTATTTTAATGCTAAAATGATGTGTTTTAACCAAAAGACAATATTTAGTTATGCTATGCTAAATGCTCTCTAAAATGGCTATAGTCTAAATGCTTACAAGTTTTTCAGGATCTGGATTATGAAGGAATGGGCTCTATTTATAGGAAAAATGGAGCAATGGATGGCCAGGATTGAATGGTTTAATCAAGGGTCAAGCTTGAAAGTTGGGGATCCATGTGCACAATTGACACTAATGAAATGGTGACAAATGTCAACATAGGGTTGGATTGAAAGAAGAGGTTGGAGGCATTAAAGGCCTGAGAAGACCTCATGGTTATCTAAAGACTAAGGGTCAAGCCTAAATTAGGATTACCCACTGGATTAGGAGTTAATCCAAGGATAAACCTTTGTGCAAATGATTAAGAGATAATCATGGTCAAAGCATTAATGACCTGATGAGACCCTTGGGTTGGGTAGAGGTTGAGTCAAAACAAATGTTTTAACCATGTAGGAGGGTTTGGGTTAACCATTAATGGTTATTGGAGACTTTGGGGATTAAGTGGTTGAAAGTTGGAAGCCTTTAATGGTTTTCAAAGACTTTGGGGTTTTTGGTGGTTGAAGGTTGAAAACCTTCAATGGTTATCCAAGACTTTGGGCCATTTGAGAAGTGACTCCATTTTGCTTAGGAATGTGACAATAATTAGGGGATGGATTAGGCTAATTAGGAAGGGGTTAGAAGAATCTAGAAGGGGATTAGATTTTGCAAGTGGATTTGGTGGGTGAGGGAAAATAGGATTTTATTAAAATAAAAATTCATTTATTCCAATAAATGTGTGCAAGTTGCATTTGTAGGAAAATGCAAGTGGGGTGGGGATAATGATTTAAATAAATGTTTTATTTAATTTATTTAAAAGAGGAATAGGGGGATTTAATTAAATAAATTGATTTTATTTATTTAATTGATTTGTATTTGGTTTAATGAATTAATTAAAATAAATTGAATAATTTATTTAATTAATAGAAGAATGTTTGGGGATGAATTAATTAAATATTAATTTAATTAACTGATGGCTAGTGGATTTTTAATCAAATAAATACGAAATATTCATTTAATTAAAATGGACAGATTTATGTGACTACATTTGCCCCTCTTTGAGACGGTGCGGTTTATCGCGTCGTTTCAAAGAAAGAAAAATAGGTGTGAAGAAATGCCCCATAAAATGTAAATTTAATGGGTGGTATGCCCCCTCGAGGGATGGGCCGAATTTTTTTTGAAAAATCGGGCGATCTCTCGAAAAAGAATGAAAAGCGGAGGGGAGGTAGAATAGAAGAAATTAGCAACAACAGTGAAAGAATGGAAGAAAAATAGAGTGAATACGGAGAAACAACAAGCCAGCGAGTACCCTGAGGTCATGCAAGAGATACATAGCAGATGTAGTGTGGGGTTTGGATTGATGCTATACAATTGATCAAAATTGTTTGGACAATCTGGTGCAATCGGTTTAATTGCCCCGGTCAAGTCAAAGCGTGACAATTGATGTCAGTTGGTCGCTTGGACATGATAAAGTCTGAGTAAGTGAATCAAAGTGACCTGATGTGACTTAGACAATTGATGTAATTGCTCGATGAAGTCAAGGTATATGAAGCAAAATACTTGTTGAGACGTAGACAATTGATGTAATTGTCCATTGGATTGTGTTTGATTGGTTGATCAATTGATGGTGTGTGCATGTGATGGATGGTTGTGGGGAATCATGGCAGCCCCGTTGAGACTAGGTCATTATGATAAATGCCTGATGTAGTCTAGGATTACCATAATCGATTACCTGTTGAGACCCGAAGATACTTGATCAGAGTATCTGTTGATAGTCTAGGTGTGTGGGAGTCGATGTATCTGTGTAGACAGAGTAACTGGCTTGGCTTATTGGATGACTGAGGATGGGAAACACAATCCCTCCTATTTAGAGATGGATGGTGATGAACGTGGCTTGATTGGGTTGATTGAGAAATGATGTAGGGTATGTGATGCTGATTGTTGAGATGGGGAGGGTGAGGGGGGGTGGGTTCAATGTTAGATAGAAGAAATGGAGAACCTATGACTCATTCCTATGGAAGAAGAGGAAAATAGAGTATGCATTATTATGACTATGTATGCATGATATGCAACTATTATGAATGTATGGATGGGTGGAATGCAACGAAATGCAATATATATAGATGAGATGGAATGACGATCCATAGTGCTCTATTTTCATCATTGAGCTTTAAAATGTTGGAAGAGAATACAAGCATCTTGACATAATGATTCAAGATGACCAGAGTATTCCTTTCATGGATTTTATATAGCAAGTTAATACAAGCAACTTGATATAATGGATCAAGTTGACTAGAGTATTGCTTGCGGAACAGACAAGGATTATCTCCTTTCACGCATGACTTGGATCGTCCTCCTTGATCTTAAGCTGATCAGATCCTGAGACAAGTTCATACCGTACTAAGAAAATAAAACCTTTATCCAATTTGGAGGAAGAGGAACCAAAGAATGAGCATTGTACGTGCAACCAAACAGTATATATACATAAAGAATAAAGAATAAGGATCCTTGGTAATGGTTCATGTCTATATGGTCGAGGTATACGCTGTAGTCAGCAAGCCGTAGTGATCTATGACTGCTTTTTGCATAAGATCACGTAGCGTAGTGAACTTCCCACGTAGACACCAGTAGTACATGCCCCAAAACTTCATTGGAAGGAATCCGCAAACGATACAAATCAATGCTGAAAGATGCCGATACAGATAAACAAACGATTGTACTCACAAATCAACCAAGTATTTGATAGCCTAACAGAATTTTCTTGTCAAAGAAAATGTCATCTTGTCTTTGTTTTGGTAAGGAAGGATGCATCCTTTTTTTAAAGACAGGTTTGGATTGTTGATGTTGATTGTGTGGTTGATTGGTAAATGGTCATTGTGTGAGTAGGTTGTCAATGTTTATTTTGGTATCTGCATGGATGAGTATGTACAAGGTGTTGCCATGTTTTTGTGTGATTTTTGATGGGTTTTCCGATGTTTTTGGATTTTGTGAATCATTTTTGAATGTTTTTGGTATTTTTGAGAGTCATTTTTGAATGTTTTTGGTTTTTTTGAGAGTCATTTTTGAATGTTTTTGGTATTTTCGGATGATTGCCTGAATGAAGAGCGTAATGACATATAAGACAATGTAGAATCCACTTCCATCATCTAGATTGTAAGGGCATTGCCCCCAAGTTGGACATGATTTATGAAAAAGCGGGATGCTAGACGCATGAAGTACTTTCTTGGATTACAGATCAAATAACAAGCCATGGTTGGGATGGATGGATGTATGTGTGCATGAATGTGATCGCAACGAGCCTGAAAGATACTGGAGCCATTGCCTTTATGAGTGGCGTCTGTTTGCCAGGTTTTTACCATCGTACTTACCCAAGGTGCCACCGGAGTGTTTGTTCACCGTTTGGATGCATGATTTTTCTTTATTTTTTTATTTTTATTTTTATTTTATTTTTTTGAATGTTTTTGTATTTTCTTCAAGACATTTTCTGAATGTTTTTGGTATTTTTCTGATATGTAGGGGAGCCTGATGCTCTATACAGCTTAGGTATAAAACCGTTTGAGGTGCATACTGTTAATTGGATCTGCAAGCGGTTCTCCTTCTGATGTAGCCAACTGATATGCCCCGGACCCGAATACAGCAGTGACAACATATGGGCCCAGCCAGTTTGATTCAAACTTGCCTTGATGTTCTCTGTTTGGTTGGTTGCGAGGATTTTCTCGAAGAATAAGATCACCTACCTCAAATGTACGAGATCTAACTCGGTGATTGTAGCTTCTACTCATGCGCTGCTGATAGGCTTTGAGGTGATTGTATGCAGCTTGTCGCTTCTCATCAAGTAACTCTAAGTCCTGAAGACGTGAGACTCTGTATGCTTCATCATCGATGAGATTATGCAAGGAAACTCATAATGATGGTATCTCGACCTCAATAGGTAAGATAGCTTCTGCACCATAGACCAATGAATAAGGAGTTGCACCTGTAGGGGTTCGAATGCTAGTTCGATATGCCCATAATGCTGGATTCAATTGAACATGCCAATCTCGGCCGGCATCATTGACTGTCTTCTTTAGGATTCTTAATATGTTTTTATTGGATGCTTCGGCCTGACCATTGCCTTGTGGATAATAGGGAGTGGAAAAGCGATGTTGGATATGAAATTTCTCACAAAGTTCACGGACATCCTGATTTTTGAAAGGGAGACCGTTATCTGTGACAATGGACATGGGCACACCATACCGGCAGATGATGTAATTGAGGATGAATGAGGCGATCTGCTTGCCGGTGACTTGGGTAAGTGGAACAGCTTCGATCCACTTGGTGAAATATTCAGTGGCGGTAATAATGAATTTATGGCCATTGGATGAAGATGGATGGATTTTACCCACAAGGTCAAGGCCCCATTGACAAAAAGGCCATGGTGTTGTGATTGGTTGCAGTTCTTGTGCTGGTGCATGTATCAGGTCGCCATGAACTTGACATTTTTTGCACTTCCTGACAAAGTAGTAGGAATCCTTTTCCATAGATGGCCATTAGTATCCAGCTCGCATGATCTTCTTGGCTAGTGATGGACCACTTGAGTGAGTCCTGCAAATTCCTTCATGTACCTCTTCCAAAACCTTTGTTACCTCATCCTGTTCCAGACATCAAAGGAGAGTACCATCAAGACCGCGTCGGTATAGGGTTTCAGCAATAATGGTATATCGAGCAGTTTGGCGAATGAAGGTTTTACGTTGGTTATTTGATTGGTTGGGAGGAAGGGTGTGATCGCGGAGATAGGTGTAGAACTCACCATACCATGGGGATTCAGAACCGACAAGGTGACATATCATGTCGGATTCGGGGATATCATAAGCGGGAATCCAAAGCTGTTCTACCAAGAACTCGTAGCGTGTTGAATTCTGTGGAAGATCTAAGAGAGATGCGATGGTAGCCATGGCGTCAGCAGCTCGATTCTGATCTCTTGGTATCTGCTCAAAAGTGATAGTAGTAAATGATGTCTTTAGATTGTCCACCATTTGCTTGTATGGCATGAGTTTATCATCTTTGGTCTGATATTCATCTGTTGCTTGTCGAATGACTAGTTGGGAATCGCCATATACTTGCAATTCTTTTAATTTCCATTGTATGGCTAATCTGAGTCCTGTGATCAAGGCCTCATACTCTGCTATGTTGTTTGTGCATGGAAATGTGAGCCTGTAAGACTTCGGGATGCTATCACCTTGAGGTGTGATAAACAGAATGCCTGCCCCTGAGCCGTGCCTGGTGTATGAACCATCAAAATATAGTTTCCATGGTTGTACTTCTGTGAGCATGAATATCTCTTCATCTGGAAAATTGGAAATGAGGGGATGATCGCCTATGAGTGGTGCATCGGCCAATTGATCTGCAATGACCTGCCCTTTGATAGCTTTACGGTCCACATACTCGATGTCAAATTCACTTAGAATCATCACCCATTTGGCCAAGCGACCTGTCAATGCTGCTTTGCTGAGTAAATACTTGAGTGGATCAATCTTTGCGATGAGTTGTACCTTGTGTGTCAACAGATAGTGTCGCAATTTAGTGGCTGCTAAGATTACTGCTAGGCAAGCTCGCTCAATAGGTGTGTAATTGAGTTCATAGCCAACCAGTGTGCGAGAGATGTAGTAAACAACACACTCTTTGCCTTCTGCATTATGTTGTGCCAATAATACACCTAATGTTGTACTTGTCACTGAGATATAAAATAACAATGGTCTACTTGGATCTGGTGGCATCAACAATGGTGGATTCATGAGATAGTCTTTAAGCGTCTGAAATGCTTGTTGGCATCTGGCATCCCACTGAAAGCGGATGTTCTTATGTAGCAAGTGTGTGAATGGGTGACACTTATCAGCCAATTGTGCAATGAATCTTCGGATGGATTGAAGCCGCCCTTGTAATGTCCTTAGCTGACTGATATTCCTTGGAGGTGGCATGTCCATGATTGCTTTTACCTTTGCTGGGTCGACCTCAATACCTTTGCTTGAGACAATGTATCCTAGAAGTTTCTCGGAGGTTACTCCAAAGACACATTTCTTTGGGTTGAGTCGAACATGATATTGTTCCAGTCTATCAAAGATTTGATCTAAGATGTGGAGATGCCCATCTCTAGTGAGTGATTTTGCTAGTAAGTCATCCACATAATCTTCCATCATAGTATGCATCATGTCATGGAAGATGGTGGTCATTGCTCTTTGATAGGTCGCTCCTGCATTCTTTAGACCAAAAGGCATTACATTCCAGCAGTATGTGCCCCATGGACATGTGAAGGTTGTCTTATGTTGATCTTCGGGTGCGATCTTTATCTGATTGTAGCTGGAAAAGCCATCCATGAGTGAAAGCATCGCATGTCCTGCTGTTAGATCCACTATGATGTCGATATTTGGTAGGGGAAAGTCATCCTTAGGACATGCCTTATTCAGATCTCTGAAGTCAGTACAAATGCGGATGCCCCCTTTTGGTTTGCCGACAGGCACAATGTTGGAGATCCATTCTGCATAATCAATTGGCCTAATGAAACCAACATCTAGGAGTTTCTTGAGTTCTGTTTTGACTAGCACTGCAATCTGGGGATGCATCTTACAAAGCTTCTGCTTGACAGGTTTGGCTCCTTCTGCTATGGTGAGGTGATGCATGACTAAATCAGGATCAAGCCCAGGCATGTCTGCATATGACCATGCAAAGTTGATCTGACGCTTCTGGAAGAACTCTATAAATTTAGGTTGTTCCTCTGGAGTGAGAAGAGATGCCAGATGTATGATATGAGGATTTTCAGGAGTCCCCACATTGTATTCTTTGGTTTCCTCGATGAGAATCGTTGATCGTTCCTGTTGTGTACTAGCAGGGAGAATGTCAAACCCTTCATCCTCAGGTGCCTCAGAGAGGTTTTCACCATTGGATACGCTCTTTCTTTTTACTTTTGTGGGATCAAACAGTGCCACAGTGTGGTTTTCACTGGAAGATCCATGTTTCATTGTTATATTTTTGCAGCTGAAAGGTTTGGCATCCACCCCGAAGTATGTTGCGCTATTAAGTTCAATGGCGAATCCAGCTTTGTGATCCCCGCTTGGTAGATTATCCCGTAATTCCAAAAAGTCAATGATAGCCTCATCGTTTTGGAAGAGGTCAAGACATGGAGGATTTGATTGGTTCCATTCGATGAGTTCAGGGTGGATAATGGGCATTACTTCATCGATTAGGTTAAGTGCGGGAGATGTATCAGTGAGGGTTAAGACGTTATGGTGAAGGTCGTTAATGGTACTCTCCTTGTCAGAATCAGGTGTAGGATGAGACATAGGGTCTGTGGAAGATGTTTCCAGCTCAGGTACCCAAGTGGTCTTTATCTGTGCTTCTCCGTAAACAGGGATGTCTTTGCATGGCGGAGGTGGTGATGTGTCTTCCTCATCTGAAGTGTTAAGTTGTACAGAATCAAATTCCCACTCATGTGAGTCGGTCTCTGAATCACTTTCCAGCATCCGATTGCTATACCATACTGGGATGTCTTTAGAATTAAACACGGCAGGTGTGATTGGTTGATGTACCTTTGTAGTGATCGGTGCTACAGGAAGTTTGATGGGGATAAAAGAATCTGGCACAGGAAGTATCGACAGTGTTGACTCAGTGGCTTCTGCAGGAACTGTTGGTACCATAGATGCTGCTGCGGATTCTGATACAGTTGCTGCTGCTAATGGTACTATGGATGTAATGGCTGTTGCGAATGGGATTACTGGTTTGATTAGTGGGATGATTGGTATTGTAGATGGTGGAGTTGTGAGCCTCGATGGGGCAGTGGGGATAGTGCTTGATGGTGCTTTGATTATGAAAGGTGTCCTCTTTGCAGTAGGTGGGCAAAATGGTTTGCTGGGTTTTCCTTTGAATCTGAGTTTAGGAAGGATCTCTTTTTCAAAGCCAAGGCCTGTATTACCTTTGGGCTTGAATTCTGGTAGCAGAGGTTCGTGTCGTCCTTGTTTACAGTATCCCAAAGCACTCTGACCATCATATCCCATTCTTTGCATAATGAGAAGGCCTTTGCCATACTGATCCATAGGAAGTGTAACTCGCGGTATGTCAGTGGTGATGGGATCTTTATAGATCCATTCCGCTAGGTCCTCATCTTGTGTTTCTTCCTCTTGACTCTTTCCAAGAACGAATGGCATCAAGGCACATGCTGGTATGATTAGTGGTTGCTGGAGTAACTACTGTGGCTTACCATGTGTTCTAGGAGAAGTGGGCATTTGTCCCACACAAAAGAGTTGACTCAAGTTGTATTCTCCAGGACCTTCCTCAGCTACTTTCATCTTAAGCTTTTCTTGCTTGGGTATAGGGGTGTTCGAACTGGCAAGAGAGGCGGGACTTACATATGATGTGGAGGAAATGGCTTCCCTATTATTAGGAACAGTAATTTCTGGTTGATGGCTGATATTATGGCAAAAAGCAAAGGGATTTGCATCGCCGAGGATTGTGATCTCTGTACCGTTATATGGGAACTTGATACATTGATGGTAGGTAGATGGAACGGCTTGCATGGCATGTATCCAAGGTCTCCCTAATAATAGATTATATGGCAGAGGAAGGTCCAGAACCTGACAGATGATGTGCTTTACCACAGGGCCCACTCGGATTGGTAGTACCATAGCTCCTTTGGATGAACGCTCTGCATCATCATAGGCCTTGATGGTGATCTTCTTGCGAGGATCCACTGATTCTATTGCATATCCCAATGCTATGACCAATTGCAGTGTACAAATGTTTAAGCCTGCTCCATTATCTATCAAGACTCGCTTGATCCTGTGTTGGTTGATAAAGCCTTCAATGTGTAGGGAAGCATTATGAGGTTGTTGGAAAGAAGAGTTGTCACTTTCGGAAAAAGTGAGACAAGGTGATGACTTTAGATTTCCAACCATGGCTTGAAACTGGTCCGTATTCAGGTTTGCAGGGACTGACGCCTCTTGGAGTGCTTGATCCAAGATAGTTTTATGAGATGGTGATAGGCGTAATAGCTCTAAAATGGATATGAGCGCAGGGGTTTTATCTAATTGTTCCACAAGGTTATATTGCTTTGGGATGGAGGTGGTGCCTTGTGGAGCTGCCTTTATGGTGACCTTGCCACGACGTGTAACAACATTGCAATTTGAGGTGGGATTTTTGAAGGTGATAGTTGCAATTTGTTCACTGGCATCATACAGGTGATTGACAGTGTAGTTATACGTAGCTTGCGTATAATCAGTGGTATCAGGACCTCATCTGGACGTGGAAGGACCCCTTTGATCTTGTGATGGAAGTGGATTCTTGAACATCTGATGATCATTATTGGTCGTTTTCGGATCATGTCCTTCAATCTCAATTTCTCCTCGATCAATAAGATCTTGAATGAGATCTTTCAATCGGTGACAATTACTTGTCTTGTGTCCTCTTCCTTGATGAAACTCACAGTGTTCAGTATCTCGCCACCACGCTGGTTTGACCTGAGGTTCATAGTTGGATAGCTTAGGTAGAGTGATCAAATTCTGAGAAATGAGTTGTCGCATCACTGTTTCAATGGGTTCCCCTAGGGGAGTGTATGTGCGTTTTTGTTTTTGTGGACGAGGTCTTGGTTCATCCTGAGATGTGATGCGACCTTGATTAGGAAGAACATTTGTGTTATTTTGAGGTGGAGGATTTTGTCCTGCAAACCGAACCACAGGTTGTGCATTTTGGACAGTCCGAGCATCCACAACTCCATCGTTGACGATATTCTTATTCTTATTCCAGAAGTTTGGTTTATCACTATTGAAGCACGAGCGAGGACCATCTTTGGATTCATTAAAGATTTTGATGAGTCCTTTTTTGATGAGTGCCCGTTCACATTTTATACCCTTGGTGATCATATCGTTAAAAGAATCTGTATCTTTGACATCCAGGTGAAATTCCATTTCTTCGTTTAAGTTGGAAATGAAAATTTCCACTAGTTCTCGTTCAGGTAACTGAAGAGAACGTCTGCTAGACATTTGGCACCATCGTTGCAGGAATACTGAGAATAATTCACCTAGTTTTTGTTTGGTGTTGCATAGATCAGCCACGGTGATGTCGCGTTCAATATTATAAGAGTAATGAGATAGGAACTTCTGGATGAGTTCCTCAAATGTTCTTATGCCACCTGGTAGTCGGGAAAACCATGATGTGGTTGTTCCTCCCAAGCTTTGGGGAAAAAGGCGCATTAAGTATGTGTCTTCATATGCGACTTCGAGACAAGCGGAATGAAATTCTCGGACATGATCGCGGGGATCTCCCTTTCCTCTATATTTTTCGAATTTTGGTGTTTCGAACCCGCGTGGAAAGGGTGGCATATAAAGATTCCTATCAAACGGATAGGGACAGATGTCGTTAAGTGAGAATTGATTGGTCTTAACACCACTATGAAGTTGTTGGGCGAGATTCTTGACTTGTTGCCGCAACATCTCCATTTCATTAGGAGGAGGAGGTGGTGGGTTACCTCGAGGGATGTTATATCTGATGGGATCTCTACGCCTTTCCTCCTCATGGTGACTTTGTCTTTCTGATGCTTGTCTTAATTGGGCAAGATCAAAGTCTGAGGGGAGTTTGGCTCCTTCTTGAGCGAGTCTTAAAAAGTGAGCATCCGCATTGCTCCTTAATATTTCATCAAATAATCTGTTAAAATGAGGGTTATGCTGAACCCTTTCGATTGTTGAAGGAGTGGGAGTACTTGGGTTTTCGTCATTCACATTTCCTCCAAGTGCTTCTTGAAATTCATTGAGGTTGTCCTCTTCTTCCTCAATTTCTATTTCTCGTTGCCTTGATCGTGATCGGGTTTGAGCCATTTTGTTTGCAAGTTTGTTTTTGAAGTTGATTGAAGATGATGATGAGTTGTTTGATGAAGGATGGATGTTTTAGTGGATTGGTGGTATGTAGGTCTCTAACACTCTAAAGGTAAATGTAACCGAAATTCTTTCTTTGAATTGCTTGTTTGTTTTGATAAGTTTTGATGTGATAAGGTGTAGAGAAATCTGAGATGTGTTACAGATTTTGACTACCTAGCAATGAGAGGATTCACTCATGAACTAGTTTTAACCTGCGTAGATGTGTCTCTTAGGATGAGCTTATCCTAGATGTAGAAACAATCTAAAAAGTGATGTGATGTGTTTGATTTCAAGCAATATCTAAAAGAGAACTTGGGACAAGAACCTCTTAATGTTTTGAGAGTTTTGGGATGAATTGATGATGAAGTGATGATGTATGAGTGGGATGATGGATGAAAATGTTTTCAACTTTCAATAAAAACTTTGTGTCACAAATGGGACAAACTCTTCTTCTTCCCTTTCAGGGGTTGGTGGCACTTCTCGAGCTGTGTTGTAGGTGATACAGATGTTTGGGAAGAAATTGGGATTAATCTTTCCTCCTTGATTTTTGTGATAACTCAGAGCTCTATATTGCATAAAAGCTCTGCAGTTCAATAATTCTGAATCAAACTCATTTGTTTTACCTTGAAGGTATAGACGCATGCGATGTAGAAAGACTCTATGTGAGACAAAGATTTGTCTATTGATATAGAAGAATTTCCTCCTTTTGATTAAAGCCTTTGAGCTCAATGGTCTCCTTTTCAAGGTGATATTCTGATGACAGTTCTTCTTTCGCAAGATGTGAAGAATGGTCATAAAATGTGATTCTTTGTTTGTTTGCACTTTGTTTTTGGTATTTTTGGTTGTGTTGACAGATGTTGGATGAATACTTTGTTTTTGGGATTGATTTTCTGATTTATTTTTTTTGACAAGAAAACAAAGCAAGCACACAAACACAAGATTGTAGCCTCAAAGGCACAAATGAGTATGGGTCTAGATTAACCCAATCCTTGGACTTGTTTCTGACCCTTCCTTTAGATGTATTTTAAGGTGTAATTCCAAAGCCTGAAGTTGGCTCAATTTGCTCTAGGTCTGTAAAACGAACACACTTCAAACACTCTTTATCCCTATGGTCAAATGGCCAGTTGTGATAAATTTAGCCCACATCTTGATATTTCTTCGACTTTGGTACTACATACCTTATGAATCCCGCCGTGGCAGGTAAGGATGTGATATACTAAGTCTTGCGCGAGCATAACAAATAGATGATCCCTATGATGGGGGAGTCACCACTTTTATCAAGCCACAAGTGACCTTTCAAAAAGCTATGTTTCTACTCAAGGAAATATGTATGGTGAGTATCTTGGGAGCAAAACCATCTATGCTCTTGCACTAAATTATACCTCAAATATCCTCAATCAATAGAACAGGTGGGCTACTACTTAAAGGTGTTTAGTCATGTTCGATGGCTTTGGACATAAGTTCATTCTGCAGTGACTCACTTAAGAGCCTTGTAACTGGTGGTGGGGCCCATTTGTCCTTTCGGCTAGTTACACTGTAGGAACAGCTATACCCAAGGCTACAGCTTTCGCTCTCACCTGATTTCTATAGCGGCTCGAAGGATTTACCGCTCGAGGTCGTTCCCAAGAGTATCGATCCCTTGGCAGGCCTCTCTTAAAAAGATAAAATTTGAGTGTTACTAACACTTTTCTCTTGCACCTAGGACCACGAGAGCCAAGGGAGAGGATAGTGTGTGTTAGAAGTAGGTCCACTCGACTGACTTTTGTGCACAAGCGTGCCAAACACGAAATTCACTTGTTCTTTTTAATCCAACATTTGCAAAGATGATCTAACTATTTGGAGATGTTGCTCCAACAGCCATGGTGTTCATTTTAACATTCAAGCAATATGTTTTGTAATCTAGAAGTTGAAAGTCCTGGTCAACTTAATGAAAAACACGTTTGCATGAAGTAAAAATCGCTTGCAAAAATCAAAACAAGTGGATTGTGTATTTTATTTGCACCAAAATTTGAAGTGTGGTTTGTAAATTTTAGGTCCGAATTGATGCAAGGAAATCAAATTTGTGTTGTTGATTTTAAGCACCAAAAATAAAGATGATTCCTAACTAGAAAACAATGAAACTTCTCTTTTTTTTGTTTTGTAGTTTTAAGTTCTTTTTAAGCACTAAATGACAAATTTGTGATTTTTATGGTGAGTTGTTAACCTGTATCAACAAAAACAAATTAGTAAAAATCGGTGCTCAAGGGGGGCTTACACAAGCCTAAGATACTCAATTTTTCGGTTACAAATTTTACAAATCCTGATTCTGAAATGCCCTGAAATTTGACTAAGTCTGAAATTTGGAGGATCTTCCAAAAACTAGATTTTGCATTACAACTCCTAGAGGTCTGAAACCCCTCTCAAACATCCTGAAAGTATATATGGAATATAACTTAAAGTATAAGAAAGAGAAAAGAGAAGAGGAAATGTCACTTGACATTTCCTCTTCTCTTTTCTCTTTCTTATACTTAAATGTTATATTCCATATATATTCTGCCTCTCACAAACCTAAGAATTTTTTTTTTATCAATTACAAGGCCTTTTTTTTACAACGTTCTGTTACAATAGCGCTAGTCTGTGTGAAAACAGAAGCGCTACTTTAACACAAACGCGCTAGAATATTACAAAAGCGCTAAAATAAAAGATTTTTACAACAATACAAAAGCGCTAATATAAATACAAAAGCGCTAATTAATTAACAAAAGCGCCAAAATACTGACAAAAGCGCTAATTCTTTGACAATAGCGCTATTGTAAGAACAAAAGCGCTAAAAGACAAAAAACAATAGCGCTAAAACGAGACAAAAGTGCTAAAAGACAAAAACAATAGCGCTAAAACGCGACAAAAGCGCCAAAGCGCGACCTGTGTGTCAAGTTCAACATTCAAACATGTTAGTTGGGTTAAAAAAAATTGTTTTTTAGGTGCTTCGATTCACGTCGGGTTCACCAAATGATGCCCTCCTAAATGACACAATTGTTAGTTCAAGATCAAACAACACAAAACACACAAGATGTTAGAGTTAATCAATCAAAAACTAAAACATGAATGAAGGCATTCCAAAGGAGACACTAAAAACATGTTAATGAATCTAACTAAAGAAGTAAGACAATGAGATATCTCCAACTATCTCTTAACATGATATTAGCTCTTTCTCCTTTGTTCCTCTCCTCTCCAAGTTCCAAAATAGTGTAGCTCTCGGCAGCTTTTTGCACTATGGATGCTTATGGAGGATTGAGATTGTAGAATAGCTCTAAACATGAAATGAAAAGCTATTTTAATGCTAAAATGATGTGTTTTAACCAAAAGACAATATTTAGTTATGCTATGCTAAATGCTCTCTAAAATGGCTATAGTCTAAATGCTTACAAGTTTTTCAGGATCTGGATTATGAAGGAATGAGCTCTATTTATAGGAAAAATGGAGCAATGGATGGCCAGGATTGAATGGTTTAATCAAGGGTCAAGCTTGAAAGTTGGGGATCCATGTGCACAATTGACACTAATGAAATGGTGACAAATGTCAACATAGGGTTGGATTGAAAGAAGAGGTTGGAGGCATTAAAGGCCTGAGAAGACCTCATGGTTATCTAAAGACTAAGGGTCAAGCCTAAATTAGGATTACCCACTGGATTAGGAGTTAATCCAAGGATAAACCTTTGTGTAAATGATTAAGAGATAATCATGGTCAAAGCATTAATGACCTGATGAGACCCTTGGGTTGGGTAGAGGTTGAGTCAAAACAAATGTTTTAACCATGTAGGAGGGTTTGGGTTAACCATTAATGGTTATTGGAGACTTTGGGGATTAAGTGGTTGAAAGTTGGAAGCCTTTAATGGTTTTCAAAGACTTTGGGGTTTTTGGTGGTTGAAGGTTGAAAACCTTCAATGGTTATCCAAGACTTTGGGCCATTTGAGAAGTGACTCCATTTTGCTTAGGAATGTGACAATAATTAGGGGATGGATTAGGCTAATTAGGAAGGGGTTAGAAGAATCTAGAAGGGGATTAGATTTTGCAAGTGGATTTGGTGGGTGAGGGAAAATAAGATTTTATTAAAATAAAAATTCATTTATTCCAATAAATGTGTGCAAGTTGCATTTGTAGGAAAATGCAAGTGGGGTGGGGATAATGATTTAAATAAATGTTTTATTTAATTTATTTAAAAGAGGAATAGGGGGATTTAATTAAATAAATTGATTTTATTTATTTAATTGATTTGTATTTGGTTTAATGAATTAATTAAAATAAATTGAATAATTTATTTAATTAATAGAAGAATGTTTGGGGATGAATTAATTAAATATTAATTTAATTAACTGATGGCTAGTGGATTTTTAATCAAATAAATACGAAATATTCATTTAATTAAAATGGACAGATTTATGTGACTACACAATGGATTGATCTTGTTACTGTGATTCCATGAAGTGTTAGTGAATGATATTGTATTTCTCTGGAAGTGTTTATATCTTCTCTTTGTGTAGATTTGAGGTGTGTTTATAAATTATCTCTTATTGTACCGCTCTTGGTCTGAGCAAGGGTTTAAGAGCCCAGTCATGGTTCCAACTTTAAATCCCTTGGGTTTTTGCTCAATGAACCTTGGTAATTAAGTCATGGAACCATTGTATAGTGTAAATAATTTTTGGAATGGCCTGGAAGTTTTTGAGAAGCAACTTGCTATCATTTCCTAGGCGAGCTCTATCATAGCCCGATTAGGAAAATGATTGATAATTTTGTCTTTGCTTGCAGGGATGAGAAATTGTGATTGTTCCAAGTGTTTGGAATGAAAGAGTGATGTATGGAAGAGTCTCAATGAAAAGGTGGAGGTGTGATAGGGTGGAGAGAGCAACAAACCCCATTGGAGAAGGTTGTTAACCCCTAAACCCCCAAAAGTGCCATTTTTGGGATCTGTACCAGTACGGACATACCAGACAACCTACCCTAGTGGATCCAAAAGTTTTTCCAAAAGGGTACTTGAATCACAAAATTTTTTGGGGAGTCCTTTAAATTTTTTTTAAGCATTTGCCCAAAAACCGGCAAGGTAGGGCTAATTGGGGCTCTAGGGCTACTAGGCCTAGAAAATAGGAAGAAGAGGGAGTGATGAGAAAATGGTGAAAAGCCAAATGAACAACCACTTGAATGGAGTTGCAACATCTATAGAACACCCCCTAAACCCCCTACAAGTACATGTTGGAGGTTTGGATAGTTTAATGGTTGAATTTACCCTAGTGAATCTCAACATGGAGGCAACTATTGAGCACAAATTGATAGGGAGCACTCCAAGAGAGTTTGAGTGTTTGAACTGTTAATGGAAAAGTGAAGAGGGATAGGAGCCCACTAAAACATCATTTAACTACCTATTGAAAAAGGTGTGACTCTCTTTGAGAACCTCTCCCCATTAGTGTACATGGATGTACGATGGAGTAGTTAGGATGGACGATTAGATCATGGTATTTGATGCTTGGGGCAAGCTTGCTAAGGATGGTGGTATCAAGGTTTTTAATTTCATACTCATTTTGATAAACATGACTCTCGACAGTGGAAGAAAATGAAGGACAAACTAATTCATCATAATAAAATTGCAACATGATGATCAGTCGATGAGTTAGATAGTGATGAAGGATGAAGATGGATGACAGAGTAAACCTCAAATTAGGATGAATGATAAGATCAAACTAGGAAATGGATTAAGCTTAGGCTAGGATGAGGACTGACTTTGAAGACGATGGAAAGATAATGGGGAGGATGAAAATATCTCATTTAACTAAGAAAATGGAGGAAAAAAAAAATTGATGGGGGTTTGGACTAGGAATAATGAGGACCACCTAGGGAATGAAAGATTGACTCTTTGAATTTGGATGGGAGCGAGTCTACCAAAAGATAGGAGAACTTGCTATAATGATTGAACAATGACTACTCTAAGTATATTTAGGACCGTTAAATGAAAAAAGAATTATGTTGAAGGCTAGGGAAAATCCATCGAAGGTTGAACTAAATAAGAAAGAAAAAACTGACAGACTAGAGAGTGGATCCACTAGACTAAGGAGGGAGTCCGTGGAAGGATGGACTGACCAAGAAAGGTGAATTTGATAAACTAGAGAGTGGATTCACTAAAGGGTAGACTAACTAGGGAAGGAAAATCCACTAGACTAAGGAGAAAATATGTCGAAGGATGAAGATGACTAGGGAAAGAAGAATTCATCGAACTAGGAGGCGAATCCGCTGGAGGATGGAGAGGACTAGGTGTGTAGGATGAAAATGGAATCAAGTAAATTAAGACCTAATCCCACTCTCATTCACACATTGGAATACAAAATCTCCTAAGGAAGTGACTTAAACTTTGACTAACTCTTGTAAATGAGATTCAAGGAATACTCTTACAGTTTCTCTATTCCTTTGCTGCTATGAAAGGGAAATGAGCTAACTGTGCAACAATGGAAAACTAAGCTAGAAATATGAAGGAAAATGACTATTATAAATTGAAATAATAAAGAAATAAAAAATAAAAAATAGAGACACAAAGTACAGAGATAAAGGGGAAATTCTGATGTACACTTGGTATCAAAATTTGAGCTTGATTGTGTCGGACCAGGGCACTGGGAACTCTGGTCCTTGGTACCATACTGATCTGAAACTCTGGAATCTACAAACTAAAGCTTTGAGATGCTGAACTGCCACATAATGTCTAAAAATGCAAAGGACCAAGGCACTAGGTGCTTAGGTCCTAGGGATCTAGGGCCTCCTTCTTGATCTAGAACTATTCCTTCAAGTTATGACTTTCTCAAAAGTTTATGCTCCATTGGATCTTTCTACTTGCACCTGCAACTTGAAAATGGTGTTTGGGCAGCTATATAGGGTTTTTCCTTAGTCAAACCTTTCCACCTCCATAAATAGCTAATAAAATGTTGAAATGTGTGTGTGTGTCCTAGAATCTCACGTGTTTACAAGATCCTAAATGAGCTAGAATGCAAGAGTTAGAGTTCTACCCTATGCTTTGAGTATAAACCCTAAATGAACATAATGTAAATGAGAATGCTTCAAATCACAAATGCAATAATGGATCTAAAGCAATGATGTAGATCTAAAAACAAGTGTTATGAAACTCTTATAAAGATATGAAAATAACATGAAACCATACCAAAACCTAAGGGAGAGGTACAAGCCAATCAACAGTTGGTGATCTACTATTATTCTTCAATGTCTTCAAAGATTCAATTGATGATGAAAATGGTTAATGTAGACTTGATGAATGTTTGATTTCCTTATTGAAGACTTCACATAACCTGTACTTTTACCTCACAAGAGGCTCCTTCAATTGTTAGAGTTGTGGGATCCTTGAAATGAGGAAAGGAAAGGTTATATATATGAAACCCTAACTTTGTTTTTGATCACAGGCCAACCTATAATTTATATATTTTTGCACGAAGCTGGATTTAAACATTATAATACTGCCAAAACATGATCCTAAAGTTCGGGGAGAAAAACTTGGGACCAGAGCGAATCATCCTGGTCTAACCAACTTTTTTTTGAATTTTTAGGGATGCAAGTTATCATGATTATAAGGTGATTCCCAACTCGATGTGATAATTCAAGGTGTTTAGATATGCGAAATCGGGCCTTGAAGGTCGAAATAGGACCTGATTAGGGTTTTGATGAATTAATTGATTAAAAGGACAAAATAAAAAGGGGCACACCTAGGGTTAAGGGCCCAATTTTATGATGTGTGGAGTGATAAAAGAGGAATTTAGATTAAATTAAATTAATTAATTAAATGCTTAAAGGAATTTAAATGCAAAATACAATACACTAACCTAAGCGTGAAATTGTACCACCTAATTAAGGGTGTACAATTTATGACGTTCCATTTAGCCCCCACTTTAGCGGTCATGTGACACTACGTGCATATGCAAACTAAAGTACATAAAAGTAAACATTCATGAAAAATGATATATCCATAAGGTGTCAAACGAGGCCCTCAACGGTATTTGCAATACATTGCTAGGAACCACATCCTACAAAACCACATTGTTAGATAAATCACAAAATAACCTAAATGCTTACTAAGGAAATGATGAAATTTACGAGTAGCTATATGCCCCTTGTTTCTGCTTGCTAATTAGTGAGTTGAAACAAGGTATCATGTTTACCATGTAGAATTGTAAAAAGAAGTGCTGACAAATTCTCTCAACGAAGCCTGATAAAAGATCGAAGGACATCATGGAATATTTGGTAAGAAAAAGCGTTGAGACACAATTCCAAGGCAATCGATGGTGCGAGAATCAAAGTTATCTAGCGCAGCATATGAATGATTAAGTGAAAATGTAGAATAGGGTTTTAAAAGTATTTATGCCTTAAATAGTGGCAATGCCACTATTCATTTGTCATTTTCACCTTTTTGTCTCGAAGTGTAGTAGAGGAGCCCATGTAGTACAAAATACCTCGACAATGACCTGATATGTCCCCCTAGGGCGCCATGGTCCCTGCTCGACACCCTGGTTCTCCTAGGGTGCCATGGTCCCACTAGGGTGCCTTGGTCCCTAGACAAAGTGACTACAGACATGCATAGGATCAGGTGTTAGGTGATGAATTGATTGATTTGGATTTTGAATGGATTACTGATTCATGATTGTTGATTTTGCAAAGATTTCCATACATGCGGGATGTAGTACCCCTCCTCGATCAGACTCTTTTTGTATGTTTTTGATTGACTTCAATGGAACATTAATGTATATTGATTCATATTTTATGTGATTTTATTTCATGCTTTATCTGGATTTGTGGTGTATGATTTTATGCAGTATCTCAGTGCTTATGATTAATTTTATTTTATGGATCATTATCATGGACTAACACTCTTACCTTATATGTGTGATGCATTATTTATATGTTGCGTGTTTGCAAGTGTATTGGGATGCGAGGGGATGATTTTTCTTCATTCACTCCGGTGAGACAGGGAACATCAGGATTCTCCTTCATCGATGTGCGTGTCATGTCTATATGTGTGTGTGTGTGTGTGTGTGTGTGTGTGTGTGTGTGTGTGTGTGTGTGAGCATGCCTTATATGTCTGATGGGAGTGGAGGTGATAGTTGTTGGACCCTAACTTGACCCACAGTTACACTCATGTGAGTGTTGTCAATCGGTTGTCTTTCCTGTCTAGCCGGTATGCGAGTCATAGTGCTTTGGTTTGGTCATTTGTGAGTTGTCATTTGATCATTCTTCATTTTGTGTGTTTTCATTCATCTGAATGGTTATTTAATTGAATGGATGATGCTATCTTATCTTGGTGTAATTAGTTAATTATTATGCTATGAGATTATTGATTTAATTAAATTAATGTTTTGCTAGATTAAAATGGTTAAATGGCTTATTTCATCGTGTAAAGTTGCATTAATATATTTTGTGGAAGGAAATAAATAATTGCCTAGCCATTTAAGTGTTAAATGATTATGTTGAAGAAAAGTATTATGGAAAATAGAAAATTTAATAAAAAGCTTTTCTTTTTACCTTTCTATTTGACTTTTGCATTTTAATTGTTGGAAAAGAGTAAATCCGATTGCTTTTTACTTTTTAAATAATTTAATCTGATTGGTGGAGAAAACTTTCAACCTAGAAAGTTTAGGTTGAAATTATTTTTCCCATATATTCCTGGAAATTCACGGGAAGAGGAGGCATAAAATTGGGAAGAGAAATTTAGAAAAAAAACATTCTGGAAGAGGAGATGGAATTTGATTTGGTTTGCAAGGACTGGGATTCTTCCACCATTTTGCTTCTAGTTTGCTTCAAGGTTGGATAATCTCTTCTTGTTTTGAAATTTAAATTTGATTTTTCAGTTGCTTCCTGTGTATGAAAGAAAATACAATTCTTCTTGTAGAATTTTGTGGAATGATTGGAATGGAAGAAGAAATGCCTGTTATTGTTGATTTTGTGAAGCTTATATCATATGTTTGCTTATAGGAAAGAAATGGTTCATTTCTCTATTTGTTGTATGTTTTTGTGTTCTTGAAAATCAACTTCTTGGATTGCCTCTTTTATTTGGAATAGAATGAATTGGATTTAGTTTGTTGTGTGCTTCCTATTATCTTATTGCCCAGGATTTGGGGTTCTTGTGTGATTGTATTTCACCATTTACCGTATTGGTAAATATCCATTTGGAATTTGGATCTTGGCACTGTGTATGTGTGCCCGTGAAATGATCAAAGAATGAATCGTTTTCATGTTTAAACGATTTTGGGCGTATTGATTTTAATGCTTTGGAAGGCATGTATTTTATTTTCTTATCGTAGACCTTACCTTACCCCGTGGCGGGCTAGTCCCACCACGCGGGTCGGTAGTGTTTGCTACTCGCGGTAGCAGTACTACCGGTCGGCAGTACCGCTACCGATAGGTAGCGGCTGCTACCAATGGTAGTAGTACTACTAGTCGACAGTACCGCTACCGGTCGGTAGCAACTGCTACCGACAGTAGCAGCACTACCGGTCGGTAGGCCTGCTACCAACAGTAGCAGTACTACCGACATGTAGTTTATGCTGCCTCGGCAACAACACTACCGCGGGTTGGCCTTGACCCCCGCTTGACCTTGTACCCTTACCGGTACAAACCAGTATGTGCTATGAATTTAATTTTTATTAAATGAAATGTTTTTAAAGTGGATTTTTTCATGTTAAATAAAATAGTGATTTCAAGTGATTTTTATTATTTGGTTTAATGAAGTTATCTTTGGAAATCAAGGCATGAATTAGTAATTCAAATTGGTTAATTTGGATATATTCTGGAAATGAATTAAATGCCTGTTAGGAATTCATGTTTTATTTGGTTGAATATTTGATGTGAATTTTATCCTTGATGGAATATTGATTTGGAAATTGAATAGATGTGAATGTTGAAAAGGAGTGTTTTATTTAATTTTCAATCAATGATGTTGCAAGTGCTTATGATGTTGATTTTCTCAAAGATTGTTTGAGTGTGGACTTAGTGAAATTAGCTTTCCTTGCAAAGAGTTATATTGTGTTATTTCTGGTCTGTGGTTCGGTCGTCCTATGGTGGCATATTGGTACCTTTGATCGAGTGATATATGATGACTTCGTTGTCTTAACCATGTAGTGTCTTTGCCTTATGGTTAACCAAGAGTCAGTATGTCCTTGTTTTGACCACTTGTTTCTAGATAGTGGTGTTGTGGTTGTCTTCTTCGCCATAGGGTCCTCGTGGAGTGACCATGTTTGTTTAGTGTCCTTTGAGAGAGTGGCCTTCAAATGGGGGCTATGCCCAAAGAGGTTGGCAGGATGACCCTTCGAAAGTAAAATAATAAGTGATAATCTAATTAATTGATTAGGTGGGTAGTTCTCAAACATTAATAAAGATATTGTACCTCACGCATAGGTGAGTGCTTGTACTGAGGCTCATAATGTAGTGAGAAGGCCTGGAATGGCAAACTGACCACCTTGTCTTCACGAAAGGCTGGTAGGGTTTGCATGAGACTTAGTTGAAGCCGGAGGTTCGGGAAAGGTTACCAGGACAGTGAGCCAGGACCTATAGAGTCCAACCATGGTAACCATCGTAAGCTATGTGATGACACTCTCTCTTTAGGTTCACTTGTGTGTGTGATGTCAGTTCACTTCTGTTTTGTGATATCGAGTCACTTGTGTATTTGTGATATTGAGTCACATGGATTGTTGTGGAGTCATATGGTGCGGTCATGGAGTCGTCTTGTTTTGTCGACCATGTCATACTTTTGCTTGCTTGAGGGTCCTCAACTATCTCCTAGCATGGTGGGGTGATTCCATTTTGGGAATTACATGGTCGGGTGGTAGTGCCACTTCCCATTAGATGTTCTTGATTGTACCTTCATGTGAGGATTGGCTTCGCAGGTGTTTATGTGGATCATGGCTCATGCTTATCTCATGTTTGGATATTATTGTTATTTGGAGACCTATGTGGTCATTGTATCAAGATCTTGTGTAACATTGTATTTGGTTAAGTTGTATCTTTATTTGTATATTGAGAAGCCATGTATTAGAAGAGCAATGTAATCCTATGATTGGGATGTTATTTATCAGTTTCCTTTATGTTATGTGTACATGCTTATTGAAGAGAAATTATATTGTATCCTTTCAATCTTTCAATGGTGTAATCTGTTATTGCTTATGGCTTCTCATGATCATTGAGTTAATGATGGATTATTGGATTAACCTTAATTGTGGAATTTATCTTTTGGTTTTAATTCTTCGTTGGTAACCCTTAAGGAATTCTGGTGTAAGTCTTCTGCTCGTGTTATCGTGCATGTTGTGTTTAATGCACTTATTATGTTTATACTTAAAAAACAAAATTGTTTCACCCTTGTTGTGGGTTTTTCTTTGGGGTTCCTAGTGGGGCATTACACGGGAGCACACTATCAGGCTCATGTACAGGAATATGAGGAGCCATATTCCATGACTATCATTGGAGGATCAACAACTTCTTGAGGTAGTGAGCCTATGGTACATGTGCAATATGCCTTCCGTCAAGTTTCATCTGACAAAGCTCATGGCCTTGATGGAGAGATGGGATCTAGATACCTCCACCTTTGTCTTACTTATGGGGGAGATGACAGTCACATAAGAGGATGTGTATTGCATTTAAAAAATGCCTATTAGAGGACAAATCGTTAGGTATCAGTCAGATCTCACATTGACAGCTTCACCTCATGCAAAGGAACTGCTTTCTAGAGGGTTGCCATAACTACATTGTCATCCTATTATACTTTGACTAAGCGAGGCAATAATTTGGTTTAGAGCAGGGTGTTGCTTCAGCCATATTGATCTACATATGACACTCTCGATCTGCTGTGAGACTGGGAGAAGTCCCTAGACCTACAACTAATGAGATAGAGTTGACAGATTCAAATGATGAGGAGACAAACATAGTGGTCCCATTTAATTGTGATGTCGGAGTGCAGTGTAGCTACATCACATGGTGGGATAGGAACTACTAGGTGAACTCACAATAATGGTTCCCACTTTTTTGCCACTTTTGACACTGAGATAAACAATTTTTAAATAATCTTCAACTTTCGAGAACTATAACTTTTAAACTATTAAAAATTTGAAGATGATGTAAATTAGTGATTTGTAGCATTTTGTTTGTAGATTCTATATACATTTTTTTCAAGTTTTTTTGAAGGATTTTTAAAAAAAATTTCAATCTCCCTCGAAAAGTAGTTTTTTACAACAAACTACATTTTTTTAGAGTGACGTGCCTCCCGAAACGCATAACTTTTTTTCTATAAATTATAAAAACTCAATTCTTTCGAATTTTGGTTTGTAACATCAATATCCAGGGCTTGCATTTGGTTTGATAGTGGCATCTTCGATATTTTTCAGTTTATAAAGTTTTGAAGTTCGACCAGTCATAATTCAAACATAGGTTTAAGTTTGAACACATAACTTGTTCTATATATATCAAAATTCAATTTTATTTTATTTTGTTAGAAAGAAGACATCAATACCTGGGGCTTAGATATTTTTCAGAATTTTTTTGAATTACTTTCTTATTTTTCCCAATGCGTTGAACAAAGAAGTTCATGTTCGGTGAAAAACCAATTTTTCATAAAATTAAAAAAACAAGAACATAATAAATTCAAAATATAACAAAATTATACTCGTTGGAAAGCTTGCTCCGAGTACTACCATCTAATATTTTTGGGTTATCAAGATTATTTCATTTGTGCTTTGAACCAGAGCTCCAAAGTCATAAATTCTTCAGAACTTTGAAATTTTTTGGGAGAAACCTTTAACAGCATGGTTCGAATGAATAGTGCTTCGATCGAATTGGGTTCGCTCGAACCATAAAGGGTTCGAGCAAACCCCCATTCGCTCGAACCCACGGGCTTAATTTTGTCTTGCACGAGTATTTTGGTGGGTTCGCTCGAACCAAAAAATCCACCCGTGGTTCGAGCAAACCCACGATTGCAAGCCGGTTCGCTCAAAATTGGAGGGGTAGTTTGATCGAACAAGCCTATTTCGCTCGAACCCCTCAAAAAATAAACTTCCCACTTTTGCCAAATTCCTTCATTGGTGAAAGTGGGAACCAACTTTGTGAGTTCACCCTACCTCAGAGCCATATTCCCATTAGACTATCTGAGGAGGAACCCCGACCCATGGATGAGGGCAGTTGATTCCCATAGCGAAGATCATGAGGCCTTCGAGGATCCTAAGGATACTCAAGATTACCAGGATGAGAAAGAGGAGGGAGATTAGGAGGAGGTTGATATTGAGGAGGATGAGGGAGGATGAGAGGAGAATGATGATGTAGACGAGCAAGATGATGAGGAGGATGATGAGGACGAGCAGGAGGAGGAGGAGGATGAGGAGGATGATGGTTAGGAGGATGAGGATGATGCCCCCAATCATAAAAGTCCTAACACCATATCCTTATATCCTCCAACAATAGAGGATAGAGGAGAGAATGCGGTGAGAGATGTGGAGGAGACAACCCTAGAGAGGTCGATCTTGAGCTTACGTTGGTCATCTTTGACGGGCCTACATCCTGAGGTATCGAGGCACTATGAGTGTGGAGAGGGGAGTGGCTCTAGACCACAAACGACTGTAGCACATACCTCTATCATATCGAACCCACACTGGCAAGAAGGAGACCCAAGTAAAGGCTTAGTATTATTTTACGTTAGTCATTTGAATTTCTAAGGATAATGTTTTATATAATCTTGTTCTCTCTTCTACAGTCAACGTCCAAGGATGGCGAGATCTTATCCAACACACATCGTCCGACATCATCACTTCATCACATATTCCCCGGTCTCCACAGATCATGCATAGACCCCAAAGGAGTGCAGGACGACATGAGGAGTTATTTGATTCAGTGCGGATAGAGCTAGAACTCCGATGAGAGGAGAGGGAGCAACTACGATGTGAGCTTACGTACAGAGGCACATATGGAGTCAGACATGTACCGGGCCATAGTGATGGACCGAGATTGAAGGAGCTCATCTAGGAGTCACTCTTGATCCTCTACCCACCGCTAAATACCCATGGGACCACCACGACAGGGACTAGAGGCTTGGGTAGCTACCATCCATAGATAGTGATGATATAGAGGCTACAATTTTATATATTATGTACCTAAAACTTTTGATGATGTGTATATATGATGATCTTATGTCTCAAATGTGCTCTTTTAATTACAAAACAATGTGTTATATTGCTTTGATCAAAAGTAACAAATTTGAAAATTTACATGTATGTCTAATTTAATTCTTATGTGATTGATTGCTCAATACTTCATGATTAAATTAATACACGTGTGATTTAAGTAAACAACTAATTGTTTAATTAAATATAACAAGCGATGATGTAGAGATGTGTTTAAGTTCAAACTACATAACTACTGTGATCTAATTAAGGACTTAATTAAACACAACATGATGCATCTTAACTCAAACACATAAAGAAAATTACATGATAAGCTAGCACAACATAATGTAAATTCCTAAAAATTTACACAATGAATTCAAGACAACCAAAGCTTAAAAATGTTTGTCAAGAATGAAGCAATATAGATTAAATAACAATAATTTAGTACTGTATACTTTAATGAAGACATGCTAACACATCATACAATTAAAGATAAAGAAAACAAGAGAAAATATTTCTAGGTATAATATCTACGAAGATGCATAACATTTATGGGTTCCTTAAGAGGCGCACCTTCCATATCCACGATTTTATAAGCACCTGATTTGCAGACATTAGCGATGATATATGGTCCAAGCCAGTTTGGGTTAAAATTTCCTTTTTCCTTAGGCAAAGCATTAACGTTGCATTGATTCTCATAAAACACTTAATCACCCATAGAGAATGATTGTTGAATAACTTTGTCATTATAACTTTGTTGCAAGGACTTATAATATGCTTGAATATTCTCAAGAGTGTTTATCCATTGTTCATCAAGTATTTCAAGTTTTTAAAGGCGTTGTTCTCGAGAAGAGTCATCGTCAACTATCCCTGTAAGAGAAATTCTCAATGAGGGAATCTTTAACTCTAAAGGCATAATTGCGTCAGCACCATAAACAAGATTGTAAGGAGCAGTACCTGTAGCTATGTGAACACTTGTCCTATAGGCCCAAAGTGCATAGGTCAATTGAGTATGCCAATCCTTACCATGCTTATTTACAGTCTTATGAAGAATTTGTCCAATAATCCTATTAGAAGCTTCGACTTGACCATTAGATTGAGGATAATAAGGTGTAGAGAAGCGATGTTGAATATGACATTTCTCAAGGAATTTCTTCACATCTCTGTTCTAGAATGAGGTACCATTGTCAAAAATCAAAGTGGAAGGTATTACCAAATCGAGAAATAATGTTATCTAAGAGAAACTAATAGATTACTTGAATAACGGTAGTGGATTGAAGAGGAACTGCTTCTACCCACTTCATAAAATAATCTGTAGAAGTAATGATGAATGCATGTTCTTGGGATGAAGGAGGGGAAATTTTACCAATGAGATCCAAACCCCATAAAGAAAAGGGCCAAGAGGCCACTTGCGACCTAAGTTCTTGTGCATGAGTATAGATCAAATTGTTATGTTGTTGGCACAAATGACACTTTTTAACGAACACAAATGAATCTTTTTTCATGGTTTTCCAATAGTATCCCATTCAGAGCAATCTTTGAACCAACGATTTACCACCAAAATGCCCCTTGCAAGCCCCTGAATGTGCTTCCTCAAGAGCAATTGGGATCTCGGTTTTGTTGAGACAACGAACCTGAGAAGACCAATATAACCTCTTCTATAAAGAACATTAGAAAGGATAATGTATCTTGTAACTAACTTATGAATCCTAGCTCTAGCATTTTTACTTGTAGAATCTAGAAATGTATCATTAGTCAAATATCGTGAGATATGTGAGTACCATTCATTAAAATCTATAGCACAACAATAAGACACATCACTAGGATTACCAGTAATAGATGGGGAAGAAAGATCGTGAATAGTGAAATTTAGGTCCACCAAAGGATCTTCGAGGGATACAAGAGCAGCAACACACATCATGGCATCCACATGTCGATTATCCTTTTAGGGAAAGAGCTCCATGGTGTAAGAGGTGAAATTTTCTAACAATGATAAAGCCAAGTTGTAGTATTGCGATAGTTTGTCTTGTTTAGCCTGATAGGTTCCCATAACTTGTCTTATAAGTAATTGCGAGTCACCATAAATATGTAAGTGTGGAAGATTTCGAGATAAAACCACTTTAAGACCAACAATAAGGGCTTCATACTCACCAATATTATTAGTATAAAGGAAATTTAGACGATAGGATAAAGGGATAGGTTTTCCTAATGGAGACATCAAGATAACACTACCTCTTGAACACATTCGTCTCTTAGACCCATCAAAGTATAATTCCCAAGTTTTCTCAACATCAATAGGAAGAACAAACTCATAAGAAAATATTTTTGATTGGGTAATGTGAGAGGTGAAGACACATCAGCTATATTAAAGACATTAAATTATTTAAAAAAAAAAAAGAAATTTTGTACTTACTTTTGAATATAAACTAATAGAAAGAAAGAAATAATATTTTTACAATAATTTAAAATAAAAACTAAAAATAATCTATGAAAATTTTGTTAAAAATTAATTCAATACAATTATTGATTTAACTAATTAAAAATACATATATTTAAACATTAAAAAATCTTTAAAGAAGTTTTTCTTACTACCTATTCTTTGAGGCAATCATTATTTATTTAATTTTTCTTTCAATTCCCATTCGATTCTAGCGGTTCTCCATAGAAACTGAAGCAACTGAATGAAGAAAAAGATCTACTTAAAAAATAACGTGCACGGACGGTATTTACTTCTCCATTCAGATGGTAACTAATTTATTTAATGCTCATAAATAATAATTAATATTTTTTTATACTTTTTTTTCATTTAATGCTTATTTAGTTGTGGGCACTTCTCCCCGCCAAATCTTTCTAGAACTAAGAAAATGATTATACCGACTATTAACGGCTGGCTTTATTTAAAAGACTGTTATTGTAAATAAAAACAATTTCCATGTTTTCATCTTTAATAAAATAAAATAAATAGAGAGAGAGCATGCGTCAAAGTTTATGTTGGAAATAAAAATAATAAAACGATTTTTTTATTATTATATTCTAAAAAACATGTTAAGTAGGAGGAGTCCAACCATCTAAAGTAGTAGTTGCAATAAAATGATGATAGGTTCACATTTTCAAATGTGAAATTGAAAATTAAATTATAAATTTAATTTTTTGGTATGGAAGTCAAATGTTTGGTTTCGGTTATTTGTTTTATTCAATAGCATATTTCTATCCCTAAAAAACCTCTTACTTAAAGTCTATCCTTAAAAATGTTGCCATCAACTTATACTATATCCAAATATTTCTATCAAGTACAGAAACAATTTGAGAGGAGACAATTTAACCATTGTGTTTGAGAGACAACACCAAACAAAACATTTAGACTTTTTTTTTTATCAAGATTCATAATGGAAAATCAAACATAAAAATAATTAAAAAAATTGAGAAAACTTAGAAAACATTGTCTTGTAGATGTGTTACACTTTTGCTAAAGTAATGATCCTATAAACTACATGATCTTATTCAAATTAAGAGACATCAAGTTTCCACAATGTATGAGCTATTGATCTAAAGTGTGTCCGTTTGAGATCATCATCAAGATTTTAAAATTATTAAAATCTTTCTTTTTATTTCATTTCTAGTATGATCACCATTAATTGTCCAAACCACATTCTATTTTTAAATATTATTATTATCAGATATATATGAATAGATGAAATATATTTATTTATAAACTATTTTCTATTTAATAATTATATATCAATATATCAAAAGAATTTATTGTTTTGTTAGATCTTTGACGTTTTACATAATAATTAAAGTCCCTCTAATAGAAAAAAAATTATATGATAAAACACTTCACTTTAGTGGAAAGAAGGTTTGTTTTATATATTTATAAATTTAGATTTAAATATTCTTGGTTGGTATGAAGATAATAACTTCTTAATATTTTTCTATATTGATTGTTTGATTAATATATTATAAGTTTAAAATTAAATATTTTTTGTGATGAATTTTTATTATATACAAAAATGATTGAAACAATGTAAATAAATAAATTGTATAAAAATAAGATAATAAAAAAATGTCACCAAGAAAATATTAACAAGAATTAAAACATAGTGATAATTTTATTATCTATAAATAAGTTTTTATTATCATTTATTTATTAGTTTATATAAATGACATTATTGTTTAAATTTAATTACATTTTCAATGCATTGAATTTTTGTGATAGAATCTCAACTATATCAATATCAATATCAATTGTCAATAATGTAAGTCTTATTCAAATATTAATTTGACATGCTCAAATTTCAACTATATTAATGTTTCATGCCATTATATATATACAAAAATGATTGAAACAATGTAAATAAATAGATTGTATAAAAATAAGACAATAAAAAAACTTCATGAAGAAAATATCAACAAGAATCAAAACATAGCAACAATTTTATTATCTATATTTAATTTTTATTATCATTTATTTATTTTCTTATTAGTCTATATAAATGACATTATTGTTTAAATTTAATTACATTTTCAATGCATTAAATTTTTGTGATAAAATTTCAACTATATCAATATTAATAGTCAATAATGTAAGTCTTATTCAAATATTAATTTGACATGCTCAAATTTCAACTATATTAATGTTTCGTGCCATTGTTTATAAAGCACCTTGATTAGACATTTTTTTACATTTATTAAATAAATTGAAAATCAAAATACAAAATCTTAATTAAACATTTCTTTTACATTTATTAAATAAATAAAAAATAAAAATACAAAACCTTGATTAGACATTTTTTTGTTGGATGTAGCCTCCTCTCTTAAGGAAAGGAATCCAATAGCCGAACATCTTATGACCATTCACTCTTTGCTCATCTAACTCCTTAAAATGATAACTAAAAGTCAATTTAATAAATTTCACATGTACCAACAGTGGTTCATTTGTACTTCGCCTAGTTAAAATTTGTAGGGAATCTTTAAGTAGGTATTGAGGACATCTCTAAATAACCATTTTTTGTTCTTATGTACATAATAGATGGCACAATAGCTATAAACAGTTAAATCACATACTTTAACAACCAATAAAATCCTTAAATGACATTAAAAACAACAATTTCGTTTTATTAAAAACCATGTACCATTTAGAATACATGAATACACAAGATTAGCTAAAAGGATTAGCCCTGCATCATTTAAACATAATAAAAAATAAATAAATCCAGAAGACATTGATACGAGGAACTAACTGGTTTCCAACATGCCAACATTTTCTAAATGTTAAATATGATAATATTTTATCTGTTTTACCTCGGGGAGGACGCCTACAGTAGGCAAGGACTGGACTAGATGATGGCCATTGTAGGATAACACGTTAAAAGACCGTAATTTCGGAGACCACCGTTGAAAACCGTTGTCTTTTGTATCAACTTGTAGTCTTTATTTGCAATTCCCTCTCTTTTAAATCTTGCCTTTAATCTTACCGACAACAAAACAGATTTGGTTGTTTAATTTAATTCTTTGTAACGAGAACTAATCAATGGATTAATCCCTTATTCCTGTTGCAGCCAAAAATCCAATGTCCAAGAATAGCACCTGGATAAAGGAAAAACTGCAGCTCAAGCTGTTCCCACTGCCCCCAAAAGATTTGGGGTGTTACTCAGTGCCAGCTATAAGCCAACCCAGATCATACAGTAAATCAATACCAGACATATTAGAATGTCCGGCAACAATAATTTATTGCCATTGATCGGCTGGCATCAACCCCCTCTTCACCCAATCGCCCCAGTTACCCAAAATCAAGATCACCAAATATTTATTTTTATTTGAGGATTACAACAAATATTTAATTCACCGACTCAATCAATACACCTGAATCTCATCAAAACCAAGACGCACACAAGGCATACGATTCCATAACGTGCTTTGTCTCTTCATTTCTCTCTCTATATAATCTTAGAAATGTGTATATATTAGCATGGGGAAGTGCCCAATAAGCTTGTGTAAGCAATAACAATGGCAACTGTTGCTCAAAGAGCTCCGTTAGTATGCCTGTGTGCCTTAATCATATATGCAGTGGTGGATCTGAAGTGGGTGTATGGTGCAAATGTTTCATATGATCATAGATCTCTTATTATTGATGGCCAGAGGAAACTGCTCATGTCAGCTTCCATTCATTATCCTAGGAGCGTACCTGCAGTGAGTTTCTCTGTTCTGTGTTCTCCACACTTCCATAGAATATGTAAACTGTTCTGCGAACATGAAATCCAATGCCACTGCTAACATAAAAAATTAGTTGTCATGACTTATGATTAAAACCCACTTCATAAAGTACGCTATGTCATTGTTAATATACAGTTCAATGGTAGCTCTGCTTCCTGCTCAGTTTTGTATATCAAGTCTAGACTAGAGGCGGGTGAGTGAATACATTGGTATGCTTAATACATTGTTAATATACAGTTCAATAGTTTTGTATATCAAGTCTAGACTAGACAGACTATTAGACAAGTGATTAGCCCACATTGAGATACTTTATTATAATGCAAATGTTTTCAATGGCCTAATAGTTTGTTTGGGTGTTTTTATTAGTCTAACTTTTGTACACCGTTTCATGAGATAGCTTGTGGTAGCCCAGTAGCAATGTTGGCTGTTTTAATTAGTTAGTTCAGCACTCTGCTATGAGATAGTTTCTGGTATTCACTGAATATAGACAGTCATGGAAAACTAAAAGGCTTCTTAAGCACAAGAATGATGATGATGATTTAATGCCCTTTGCTATGGGATGGTTTCTGACATTCACTGAATATAGACAGCCATGGAAATTTGAAAAAGGCTTCTGGATGACAAGAATGATAATGGTTGCCTTTTGGCCAGATACAAAACTGTGATTCAAGCCTTGATACTTAGCTGCTTTTCACAATGAATGATTTTGTATGGGTTGAGTACACATTCGAGTATCTGTGATCGCAGTGATTGTGCTGGACTCCTGGTGGAATTAATTAGAAAAGGAGGAGTCTGAGTTTATTTTGTCTAGATTGCTAGCATGTTTGATGAACCCATGATCAGGAATTTGACTGTCAATCATGTTCATTGGTTCCGACAAGAAAACACTGGTGTCGAATTGGTCTCACCGGCATGTGCTTTTAGTACTAAATATTGTTGTATAGTCCAACTGTACGTTTATGTATGTGTTGTCATGGTGCTGGTTCTTGACCTGCCTACTCTTTCTTGAACTTCTTAGATGTGGGGGATCCTAGCTTGCGTACATTACTAGCATAATCGATGGAACTACGAACAGGAGTTTGGCTGTCATTTAAATGCATTAGTTTGAACATGTATGCAATGGTGTTTCGGCTCTAATTGGTCTTATAGCCCGTAGTTTACTAAATTTCAACTTTGGCCTAAAACTCAGACTGATTCACTTTTTATATTGAATTAAACAAAAATAAGACTTCAGACTGATATTTGGTGGGCAATCTTATTTGCAAATGGACGTTGTGGCCTGCTGGAGTTTAAAACCTTTATATTTTCTTTCCTTGGAGACCTTGGGTCTTATATTACATACAGTCTACAACCAGACCGAACAAGGAAGAGAGAGAAATTAAATTGTCGTCTTAGGGATATAAGCTTCTCGTGGCACAAACAATTTGATGAACCTATTACCATTGTATGTATGATATACCTGAGTCACATGGTCGTATGAGAAATACTATCTGGACAGATTTATCGAACTTACTGGGCAAGCAAAGAAAACATGGAATACAAAATAAGTATGTCAGGACTAGAAAACTCTTATGGTGCAAGCAACTAATTAAATCTAATAATATATGAAGTCATGACAGATCACATAATGTTATGGGAAGTACCAATTGATCTCGAATATATTGGACTGACTGCACAGGAAAAGAAAGGGAGAAATAGATGTCTATGCTAGGGCTGCAAATTTCTTATCTATCACACAAGCAACTTAACAAATCTAATACAGTGGCATGATAAAACCGATTTACATGAAGTAAACCTTACTCTCAGGTTTATTAATATTCTGTGAGTAGTAAATTTAAGGTTGTAGTGTGAGGAGAAGTTTTCCAAGTTTACTTTTTATAAATCAGTATAGGTTGTAGTTTGTACTGATTAGCAGTGTGGGTGGGACAGATGTGGCCAGATTTGATTGCGAAAGCCAAGGAAGGAGGAATTGATGTGATCGACACTTATGTGTTCTGGAATGGGCATGAACCTAAAGAAGGCACCGTAAGTTTCATTCCTTATCTACTGCACAAATAATAAATAGTAAATACTAGTTCGACACTTAACATCTGTTCTTCAAATATGTATTTACTATTTTATGCACCATGTGTTTGAGTTTCTTTTGCTGCAAGCTTGACTCTTTCACACTAACTGCAGTTTGATAAAATAGTTAACTTTTTATATATGTGATTGTGCAGTATTACTTTGAAGACCGTTTTGATCTGGTCAAGTTTGTGAAGATTGCTCAGCAGGCAGGGCTTTATGTGAATTTGAGGATTGGTCCGTTTATTGCAGCCGAATGGATTTTTGGGTTTGTGTTTCTGCCTTTTGCACTCATGCATCGTTATTCTCTTTCAGGATAGGTTGACTGAAGACCAAGAATGCAGTATTTTTGGGTTTGTGTTTCTGCCTTTTGCACTCATGCATCGTTATTCTCTTTCAAGATAGGTTGACTGAAGACCAAGAATGCAATATGCAACTTTAGTGTAACAATTCACAACAAATTTCAGATTAAGCTCCCATTGAAGCATTGTAAATTTATGCAGATAATAGTTAATACATATTTTGGAAGTTCGCTACTGACAACTTCAGTTAGATCAAGGCTACTCCATTGGAGGATGCACAACTTTGTCTTATTGAATCCTCCATCTCCTAACCAATAAACTGGAGACTCTTGCAACTAGAAAACATGCCCGTTCTGCTAAACTAGGAGAGAGCCTAATAACCAAAATAGATTACTTTTTTGGAGGCGTCAGTCAATACAAATTTGTAGTGATTCTATTTTCCTGGGTTTAGGTTAAGAGGGTGAACATGATAGGGTTTCATTGAGTTTGTGAGACTAAATACAGTTTTTTTGGATATTTTTTGAGAGCACTGGGTGGAGACTTCCAAGCATTGCTGGTGAAATGGAGTACTCTTGAATGTCCATGTCCATAAGAGACAAAACAAAGGCATTCTGAGCATATTGCTGGGATGTATGTACCACATGTGATATTTATTCCAGATGAGGATGCTAAGTGAAATCATATGCTAAGCAAAACTCTCCCAAACCATCTGACATCATATTGAGAACATGATTATTTTACACAACTTTTGATATACTTTATGCTTGCAAAGAATACTCTTATTATCTAGTGCAAAAATACATGCTACAGAGATTGTCAGGTGGAATGCCTGCCACACAGTACCAGTGTCCTCAATGATACATGTGGAGTCTCCCTACTGACAACCTCAGTTAGATCAAGGCTACTCCTGCACGACTTTGTCATATTGAATCCTAATCAATAAACTGGAGATTCCTGCAACTAGAAAACATGCCTGTTCTGCTAAATTAGGAGATGAACCTAATACATACACACAACACAGACACACACACATCCTACAGGAAAAGCTAATTGTATTTGGCATGACCTTCAATGCCATGGGCTCATAAGCAGTTGCTTTTTATAAAAACTGTACATAGACCCATCTAATTTGATAATTATTCTTTTATCAGCTCAATAAAATTGGAGTTTCTGCCATGTTAAGTGTTTCTAAAATATCATTAATGGGATAGACTGAGTGTAGTTTTTTATACTTAGGTTATTCCTTCAATGACACATTTCAGATGAGCAGTCACTTTTTGGATGAATTATTTTCATGAGTTTGAATGGTCCACTCTGCACTCTTTCTGTCGCATGACGTTCACATGGGCAAAGCAGTGAGATAAAAACTAGTGATATAAATCTATGTATAGTATCAACAATTGTTGTCTCTGGCGACCATGACTTTCCAGGAGGTTATCCATCCCAACACAACTCTGGCCCAAGTATGCTTGACTTTCTAACCTGTTTACAAAGCATATGGCAAATGCTATGCCTTTTAAGCCATTTATTTTAAGCTAAGTTACCAGTTAAGGTTCAAAGAACCCGGTATGCCGGTACGGCAAAATTTTGAAAAGGGGTTTGCGTTTGTTTGAGTTCGTTAGTACAAAAACATGTAAACTTTTTTATATATATATATTTTGATATTTGTGAAGCCTATAAGCATGAATTAAAATTTGCATGTCACATAGCATCATATAAACAACAAAACAAACATAAGCTTGTAATCATAGCATCATGATGATACTATAATAGCATCATATACATCAAGTTTAATATCAAAATGACAAAATATTCAAGTATCATTGTTTCAACTTTCAACAATATAAGGTTTAATCATCAAATGGATCATCTAATTCATTCTCCTCCTCCTCCTCCTCCTCATTGACATTGACATTGACATTAGATGAGCCAATGCCACTTTTAGAGGTGAAATGAGTGAATATAATGTTTTAGAAGTCACTTTTAGGGTATAAGTTTCACTTGTTAGCAGGCAGAATTAAAAAAAAAATTAAATTTTGCATATAATTTGCTTTTTTGGGCCGCCCAGTGCCCGGGTTCGCTTGGGTTCAACCAGGGACGAACCACCTCTGGGTTTTTCGAACCTTGGTCGAACCCAGTCTGAACCGGACCCGAGGCATGAACCCGTTCGAACCAGGACCGGTACAAAGGGGGTCCAAGGGCTAACGCGGTAACTTAGATTTTAAGTCTCGCAAGCTTTTTCTTTTTAAAATTTTAAATGAAATTGGAGTTTCTGCTGTGCAACAATATTTCCAGAAATCAATGTTTGGGTTTAACATCATGTAGTTTCTAAAACTCAAGTGATTAAATGATCCTTTCAATGATACAATTCTCATGAGCTATCATTTGACCTTGATCGATTCTTATAAGTTTGAATGGTCCCAGTGGCATTCATTCCACTAGATGATGCTCATAAGGTTGAAGTGGTGGGATTAAAACTAGTGAAATGAACCATCACATATTGATAGGATCCTTTGCATCATTAGGATTTACTCTTTGGTGTTGTACAATCATGCTGTCTAGAATTGGATTTTCTTGTTCCTATAATCATATTTCTCTAGGCAGAGCTAGATTATTATTCTTCGTATGCATGGATTTGTACTACAGAAAATGCCTTTTAAGTTGATTAGATGTTAATTTTGCATTGCAGAGGGATACCAATTTGGCTTCATTATGTACCTGGGACAGTTTTTCGAACAAATAATGAGCCTTTTAAGGTTTGGATGTAAATGAACAACAAATTTTTGGATTTGTTTCAATTTAGATAGCTGGCTTGTTTGAGAAGGAACACACTAGATGACAAGGAATTGGAACAAACAATTTTTTTCGTTTTTTAGTTTGCCTGAAATTTTTATTTTATTCACATACATGTTTCTGATCTGTTCACCACATATATGCTTTTGATTTGTTCAGAGATACATGGAAAAATTCACTACATATATTGTCGATCTGATGAAGCATGAGAAACTTTTTGCATCACAGGGTGGTCCTATAATTTTATCACAGGTCTCTCTCTCTCTTTCTCTCTCTCTCTCTCACTCTCTCTTTCTCTCTGTGCCACAATGTCACACATACAACCTAGACTCACTCTCACAGACAACTGCTCAGATGTACATGGGCAGGATACCCTCTATGTTTTGTGTTGATTTTGCATATATTTAAGTGTTCATGTTATTTGCTTGAACTTTTTCTTTCTTTCAGGTTCCTTGGACTGTTAATTCGGTAACATTTATGGAAGTCTGAATGTATCAGTATTTGTGGCTAATTATTAGAAAATAATGGCACTAGCTTGTTTGAATTTCTCTGTATTGTACACTAGTTGTTTGTAGTGCCCCCGCCCTTATGCAACAACTGAATGTTTTGTCAACATTTCCTAAAGAATTGTGCTATAAGCTTATCAATTACTAATGGATTTTGAGCTCAGTTTACAAGGCGGAATCAAATCCTGAGTCATATATCACTGAATCAAGTGTATGAGATAGAATCTATCTTTATATTTAACAAGGCTTCATAGAGTTGCCTAGAATCATTGAAAATGCTTTAAGCTATTACTATAGAAAGCTTGTTTAACATTATAAATACAAAATGATTGTCTAAAATTTGGGATGAATGCACAGACAAAATTTTTGTTTGGACCTTCATAGAGCTAGCAGCATATGACAGGATTAGCAACGACAGTGTTAAAATTGGATGAGTCACTATCTATCTGACCGGTGGACCCTGCTTGTTATCTGCAAAAAAGTAGTGTAAATTTTCTTTGGATTACTAATATTTGTTAGTTATGTCTCAATTCCAAGGGATTTACAAAATATTGCTCCTTCACACAACTTATATAATCATTACTAGTTTTGGGGTTTGTATTTGCTGATAGCCTTCTATGAAGAAGATATATCATATAGCAATCCTCGTGGATTAAAATAATTTTACTTGTGATCTACTTGATTTAAAATGGTGCTAAAACACTGTATACTTGTTAAAGTCCATACTCGCTTAAGGCACTTATGTCATCCGCAGAATATCATCTTTGCTAATTTCTTCCTTTTTTAGTGGTCTTGTAAATGACCGCCTACCTCTGAATGAATAAGGACTCTTCATCCAATAAAATGGTAGGCATTAAAAAAACTATTAGTGAGTGAAAGTGGAACGGGATATCCTATAAATATAGATTGTGTTCTTGGGTTCAATTGCTTTATAGTTCAATTATTTATAGGTTCCATTAATACATAAAATTTATAAATCTTGAATCTGGGTTCTTGATTGTGGTCCACCTTCTACCTGATATATAATTTGGTCTTGCTCAATAACACTACAATTTGGCTTCTATCTTTTCTTTTATTGGGCATAGATGAGGGTTTTTTGGCATTCCGCAATCATTTGAGCACAAATGGGCTCAATTCCTTGTGTACTAGAGCATGGGTTAGTCAAGGGAATTGGACTCAAATGCTTTTGTTGGGTTTGAGTTCTCTCCTTTAATGAATGAAAGCTCCACTTCAAGAAATTGTTTCCTTTCCAATTAATATCATGTCATTGCTTTGAGAGAAAGAATTTTGAATTCTAATTTTGTTGAAGAACTAGATCTAGATTCTATCATTTCTAGTCGCTTGAAATTTATTTCCAGCATAATATACAAAACCACATTTCAATTCTTTCAAAGTTTCATTTTCATTGATGGTACAAAACTCCAATACTAAAATTTGTAATGATCAACTGTTGAACTGGAGGCTATAAGCCCCTTTTGACTGAATCATATTCACCATTCAACATCTGGTGAGCTGAAAATGTGTTTGCTCCTTTTTAGGAGGGGACTACATGGTTATTTGACAGTTCTCATGTTTTTTATGCCTTCTTGACAGCTGTAGGACATAGATAAGGTTGGCCAGATTTCAATTCTATATTAGTTACTGGTTGGTTTGCTATTACAAATTTTGTATAGATCTATTGTTTAATGTGATTCTGATAGATCTTATGCACTCCATTTGACAGATAGAAAACGAGTATGGTGATATGGAAAGTAATTATGGAGAAGGTGCAAAGCCATATGCAATGTGGGCAGCAAAGATGGCCTTGTCACAGAATATAGGTGTGCCTTGGATAATGTGCCAACAATATGATGCTCCTGATCCAGTGGTAAATGACCATTTCAAATATTTTCCTTTAGAAGCAATATATTTTGTGTGCTTATCATAATTTTAGTATTATTTAAGGAAATTAAAAATTGCATGGGGTTTATCGTCCAGTATATATATTGCAGGAGGACATGTATGAATTGTCTATTGATTGTAGAATAATAAAAACTATTCCAACTAAAAAACTAGAGACATCTGTTGTTTAATCCTGACATTGTAAAAACTAACACTACAATAGCTTTCGAAACTGTGATGAGCAAATTAACAATAATGCCAAGAATGTGGCTTGACAAATTGATTATTTGGAGTTCGAATAGAGTGGAACTTCTTGCTGGAAATGATCATAAATAATTTGTCAGTGTTTTCATGTATTATGATTTATAAAATATCTGCAGCTGCCATTATCTAGCAGAAATAATGCTTTTACTCTCAAGGATTTTACTTTCAACTAAATAATTCTCAGTACTTGATATATTTATGCTGTGCTCTGCAGATAAATACTTGCAATCAGTTTTACTGTGATCAGTTTACGCCCAACTCTTACAGTAAGCCTAAAATGTGGACAGAGAACTGGCCTGGTTGGTAGGTACTCAATGATGATTCTCTGTGGAAATACATTTCATTTGTTTGCTTTTTCTACAATTTTTTTTTTCTATAGAGAGTAATCTTTAAAAGTTCTTTTTTAACATGATATATACCATGGCTTTCCAAATTGTGAATCCACTATAGATTAAGATGTCTTGCCTGTCTGTATTTCCAAGGTTTTCTTTTGGCCTGTATTTCACCGTATATGTTTGGCACAATTGCTAAAAGTGGTGGTCCTCCTTACCTCACTTGATTGACAGTCTTTTTCTGATATATATATAACGAAAATTATTATTATTTTTAGACATGGCTGGAATTGATTACGTGTCTAGTTTACATGGCTGTTTGAAATGTAGAGCACACAAGGCCTCAGAAGCCTGTGTTTTAAGTAGGGTCTATAATGTATGAAGAGCTGATTACTGATCTAGAATGTTTTCTTAATAAACATAACTGTTAGATATTAGATGAGAACATAGTACAAAAATGCACTTTAAGAGTCTGCCAAAAGAAGAGTTGTCAAAATTTCGCTGACCTTATCAAAGATGCATTCCTTTTCCAGCATAGCTTTGGTTTCTTAACCACTTTTAATTTAACCTTTGTTTCCTTTGCTTTCTTTCTTAGAGAAGGAGAAAAACTAAAAAGTCCTTATGTTCCAAAATTTTGGGTTGGTGAAATGCTGAAGATGTGTGCTTGCTAAGTTACTTTCATGTCTTGGGGTCCTTTACCCTTGTACTTGTCAAATAAAGAAGCACTTTAGTGGCCCAAAAGATGCGTATTATTGTTTCACAAGAATGTTTATGATATAAAAGGGACATTTTAGAAATAGAATTTAATTATAATGTGGAGTTATTAAAGTTGGAACAATTTAACACTGATATGTTAATCAAGGAAGGCCCTTAATTAAAGGAGCAATATTAAAAAGATTCGAAATGGGTTTAAAGTTATAAGGATTTTCAAAAGCAATTGAGTGTCATATATATTAGAGGCCTTGAGATTGAACCATATAGAAAAATGTGGGAGTATAAAATGTATTAGTTTGCTTTTTTTAAGTGAAAAGATTTACTATAGGTTTTTGCCATAAATATCTATGCTTAAACTATGAGTTGCAATATACATGAACAATTGGAATTACAAATCATATTGATGAACAATATAGAGAGAGTAATGCTTGTATTGTTTAGGTAATGTTCAATACAATGCTTTCTATTAGAGTGAGGACTTGTCATAAACTCAATGCCCTTATCTTGACAATGGAATTGCCATTTCGACGATCAACAATTGTTGATCTATCTATTCAAAACTACCATGTAAAATAAATGGTCTAAGTCAACAATTAATCACAAACATAATGAAGTAGACACAAAAAATTATAATAATTATAACATATAATTGTCTACATTTATCCCCCTCCACAAAGAAGTTGGAGTCACATTTGACACAACTTATAAATACAATGAAGCAAAAGGAGCAACAAAAGCCAAGGATTTGAAGAAAATGCCCCTAGAGGTACATTTTCTCCTATAGCATGACGAAGTTATCCCACTAATCATAGTTGCTTCACTATAGCTAAATGTATGTATACTTCCATTGTGCAATTTCTTGAGATAATGCTCAACTATAATCTCTTATTCTCAACAAATTTTGACCAAATGCTTAGTCCCTTGGAGTTTTCCCTTGAAATGATTTTGATACTATTTGCTCAATCTTAGTTACTATTGTCCTCAATTGATTCAACTCTTGCTTGTACTCAATATCTTTAGTAGTATTTCCCTAAGTGAGTTGAGTCTACTAAGAATGTTGCTTTGAAAGTGGGTTCCTTGCTCTAAGTCAACTCATGAGGCCTTAGTAGAAAATATGACTTGGGTATCCACATTTGAGTGTCAATGGTACTCAAACAAAGTGGTTTTTGACATCAAATATTGATAGTGAGATTGATGCTCATTAGATTGTATGGTTTTGGACTCTTGAATATATTGGAGCAATAGAAAGATAAGACTTGATTGCTAATTTTTGTCGAGAGCAAGACATCCCATGTGTCCTACTTGGGCCAATCATAGTGCACCAAAATATGTACAAACTCAAATTCAGTCTTATTCTACAAATTTCTTGATGTGAGCTACTTCATCTAGGGTTAAGAGAGCATGATTATGCCAAACAAAGAAGTCCATGGTTCACAAAAATATGCACAAACTCTAAGTGACAATATTCTTCTACAAATCTTGGATATGAGCCTCTACAAATCTTGGATATGAGCCTCTTCACCCATGATCTAGGGAAAGTGATAGTCAATTATTTAATTACATTTATTTCATTATGTTGGCAATATCCAACATAACTTAAAGGAAATAAAAATTATCTCATGGATAACATTATGTAGGCAAGGAAATTGAATGGAATTAAGTTCCTTGGTAGGGGATGAAGGATTATTGGGTCTTGCTTGTGAAGTTATAGGTGAAGAGTTGAACTCTCGTACTTGACATTTATGTGCTCATGGGGGCACTTGTATTGGCTTGCATGTCACCTTCTCTAGATATCAAGTCTTGCATTTTGTAATCAAATAAGCAACAATGGGTGAAGAGGGTGGATATTTTGTAATCAAATAAGCATCAATGGACGAAGAGGGTGGATAGAAGGAATTTCCAAGATGGATTTGACTAGTGCATCCAATTGGTCTAGCTGATCCTCAATGTGGTATGTATCATCATTGTTCAAACAAGGTGAGGTAGGATTGGTGGAATTTTGCTTGCCACTTTTTAATGTGTTCATACACGTTGGGAAAAAGATAGTTGATAATTTGTTTATAAAAATCATATTCTAGAACATCATAGCTAGGCTTTTTCTTGTTTGTCCAATGTATGATGCTCTAGATAGAAATGCAATGATTGTAATTGATAAAGGCCATACATTGAAAGTTGTTGGTCATACAATATAGGAAAGTGATCCTAGTATGGTGTAATAAACTTACTAGGGTGTATAGAAGGAATATTAGAGTATATAGATGGAATATGTTGTTTGACAAGAACAATGTAGTGTATGATGTGAAGTGTGAACAATAGGTTATATGGTTGGAGAACACATAAATTGAAGTTTGAACTAGAAGCTTAATATTTAGGGCTGTAAGTGTAGTGATGGCTTAAAAAGATAAAGAAACTTAAGGTACATGTACTTCAGCCTCAATATTGTAGCCAAAATAAGAATAGAAAATAAGATATGGCTTTTGCTATGCTTGCCATTGCTTGAGAAGGTTGGATAATTCCAGAATAAGTAACAATTGCATCTTTGAGGATGATTCAAACATCCTTGCATTTAGGTGTTACTATTTTGAAGTTGCTTGCTTGAAGGGCACCCAAAAAAGGTGGAACAGACTTCTAAAAGTAATCCCATGCTCGTGAGCGAAACTCTTAATTGGGAAGTTTACTTGCCATGCAATATAGGGGAGGTCGATAAATTTGAGGACTACGAATTGAAGATAGCTGATAGCTTTATGAAAGGTCATTGTGGATAAAGTTCTTAGAATTTTCTATTTTAGTGTCTGAATTTGAGCCTTGTTAGGAAAGCCATTGTTTAGGAAGATTCATTCTTGTGTAATTGTGATGAAACCACATTTCCTGAAAATATTCGATTTCTTGAAAATGACATAAAAAATGTTTACTACAAAATATACACTATCAAACTACAAGTTGCAATTAAAAAATGTTGTAATTGGAAATAGAAATCTTACCAATCAAAAATCTACAAAGCATATAGAGAATCATTCTTTTATTGACTGTGTATTTTTTAATACAATGCTCACTTGCATACAGAGCACTTGTTGGGAAATCAGTATGCTTGCCCTGACAATATAATACTATTTGTAGGATTAACAATGTTTGTTTAAGACAACCATTCATCTAATTGTTGATAACCACATTGTATAGTGCACCACGTAAGCCTACAATTGATAAGAATATAACAAAATTTTCACAAAACATTTATTAGTGCTGAGATATAACTTTTGACAATAAGATTATCCAAATTGGAGCGAGTCTGACTAGAAAAAGTGTGATAGATATAATTGATAATGGGGAACTTTAATAATCTCCTCAATGCTCAAGATTTTTGCCTCCAAATTCCATAGTTGATCCCCAAAACTTTTGAGAAAACATTCCAGATTGCTTAATGGCACATATTGTTAATAGGATATAGGATAGAGATAAATCTTTATATACAACATCTTAAGATGATACATCAAGGCGCATACAATTGTTTAGGTGAAAATACATCTGCTGGACATGTCAAATATAGGAAAATCATTGAATGGTGGTTTTACCATAACTTGGTCAAATAATGTCAAGACACCTTGAATTTTCCACAAGAGAATCTAGACAATAAAGTTGATGTATCTATTCTAAAAATTCATAAAACACAATATTTTAATATTCTATTAAATTACAAGATACCTCTTACAAAGAGGTTCATCTCCTTATTTAGAGAATGGAGGATGAAACAATGCAAAAGGATGAACATGACATGACTCACCCAACACTGAAATAGCAAACTAAAAAATAGAAAAAATAACTTGTAACTAAGGTGACTATGTTACACTAGGTAGAACCCCATCAAGCTGTCTCGAACCTTCGTTAAGGTGTAGGACCTAAGTCAAATTTCCAAGTTCTTGGATTACCACTTCCCCAAATCACGGACCTCTTGATCCATTGGACAACAATCCATGTTGATCTACACTTGGGTTCCATTAAGTTGTCTCATAACCCTTACAAGGATATGACTCCCAAGCTAACTAGGCAACCATCCATTTTGAGCATTATCTACATTGAATTCCTACTTGTCTTCAAAGTTTTAGCTTCTTAAAATATGTTCAATTCATCTTGGCATAGTAATCCTTAGCTTTTTTAGCAATGCATTTGGAAGACCTTGAAACATGGTGAAAAAGTGTGTCAGCATTAGCTTCTAGAAATGCCTCAGTACATTTTACTTCATGATATCCATATTGAAAGTGCATGGCTGTCAACCTTTTAAGTCTGCTCCATCTTTGTTGCATCACTGCAATGGGACCTATAGTCTTAGCCATTGTAGTGACCGTAGATCAAAACTCAACTTGCCCACAATACTTTGATAGAAAATCTTCCATAAATAGCCCAAGAAAATAAATAATGAAATCTTGTGCCTTGGCTTTAAAACCTTAATCAAATCCTCCGCACAAAAAAGATGGCAAAGTAAACCCTAGTTGTTGCATTTATTTTTCCTTGGCCACAAATTTGATGAGCCCTAGGTGTGAGTTTCACAAAAAACCTTAGAATTTGTCACATTGTAAAAAAAATGATTAAAGCCCTAGCCATGACTGTTGAAAATGTTGTGCGATTTTCTTTCTTCTAAAAAATTGCCATGATTTTCTTTTGTGGGAGGCATGAATTGCAGATGTAAACCGCACGATTTTTTTTCTAAAAAAAATTCATGTGATTTTGCAAATAAAAACTGAACCCATGAATCATGGTGTGTGAGATTTGAAATAAAACAGCATGATTTCTCACTCTAGACCTAGCTGTTGATTTTCAGAACTAAACTTCACAATTTTCTAATAAAATATTGGTGATTTCTTGATAACCACATTGTATAGTGCACTACGTAATCCTACAATAGAGCTGGTAATCCTATGCCTTATTTTTCTAGAAAATGAAGCTACAAAAGATTTGTACACATAGAGAGATACACGCACATATACACACATACATACACATATACATTGGTTTTGAAAATATTGAATAAAGAAAGCTTAGATAAAGAAATTGTTTTGTAAGAGAAAATTTGACAAAATAAAATAACGATCTCAAGATTAAAGAATTAAAATCAGGAATTATTGGCTGAAGATAAAATTTTGAAGGAAAAATGTGAAACTATGAAGCAAGGTTCAACAGAAGTTTATCCAAAAAAGGTTGATGTATTATAACTTATTTAACAAAGCATAATTAAGTTATAACTATGAAATGCAACACATGAATGATAGAAACTCCAGCTGAAACTGCATTGTAATTATCAACATAGAGCATGTAGAATGGAAAATTAACAAGTATTTGGGTTCATTGCAATTGATGAAGTAGTTGTTGCTATTGTAAAGATCCTTGACAATAAACTAAAAATGAAGGATGAGTGTCTAAGATTCTCTCTGAAATACTTAATAAAGCCGAAACATATTGCCAACCTAAGCACACAAGTGGCTGTTTTTGACAATCTATGGGTATCCACATCATCATGAGAAAGAATAAGGTTTTGACTCTTGTCAAAACAGATGTTATTTGCCAAAGTAACATACAGATATGGATATAGCTTGGGATTAGTTTCACTCATACTTTTTTCAAATGTGATGTCTCTTTAATTTGATTTTAGATGAATTCAATGCATTAGTGCACCTTCAAATTTCAATTTTCTGTTTATCATGTATCTTTGTGAGTTTTGCAAGGCATGGGGAGCTTGTGATACCATTAATAATTAGTTATTGAGCTTTGTATCTTTAGCAAGGGTTGCGTTTCTTCAAATAAGTCTGTTTGTATTCTATGTTATTGTATGCTACTAACATCCATCCTATTCATTCCTTTGTTCAATATATTTACCTGTTGAGATGTTTGTACATTATTTAATGTAATAACATGCAAGTATATTTTGGTCATCTTATTTCAAGAGCCTAAAAAACAACACATACCAAAAGCTGAGGCATGGATGAGCAACAAAAGATGCACATGCTTAACATGGAATTAGTTATTTGTAATGACAAGAGCCAGATCAGTGGTAAGGGGTAACTAGATAACTACAGCAGGGTGAGATAATGATGAGGATCAACAATGCATAGACTAACCAAGTGGATGTTGATTGGCCAATCATCCTATAGGTAGGTCAGCAGATTTGTATACGAGACTGTGAAGAAGCAAAAATTTCAGGGAAAATACTGAGATGGTGAGAGTGGGGTCAAACCTGCCCCCAAACTCTGAGGAAGGAGGCTAAAGGGTTTGGATATCTGACTGGGTGGATTGGTTGTAAAAGAGTCATATCTGGTCGATGTGATATGGATTGCAAATGTTGATAAATGCGTGTATACATATGCTTGAGCGATTGATACAACTACTGAGCATAGTGATAGAATAAAGGAGCATAACAATTGTAAAGGTAGCTGATAGATAGATGCATTAACATTCTTTTCTATAAGTCAGTACATCTTAAATTACATCAACAGGTAATTGAAAATAAACTAACTACATGATGTTGTCTGTTAAGTATATATATTTTTAATTCAATGATGTATCATGTTACAAATACAAGTTGTGTTATGTTATATTATTTTTTTGAGGGTTTATTTATTCTAACTAATAATATCTTGTTATTAGTTGTTTTGTCCCTTTAGGAATAAGCTTTTCCAATGAAAATTTAACATACTTTTCTTTCTTTCTATTTGTCTCTGTAAGATACTGAGGAAAATTGATTATGGCATATTTTAGTGTTTGTAGTCAGCCATGATGCCGCTAGTTTTTGTGTTGCAAACTGTTCTCATGGTTAAGCATGTTAACATTTTGCGGTTAAGAGATATTAACTGGTTTTGGTTTCACTCTTGCTTTGTTTTTTCTTTTTCTTTTATAATTAGTTATATTTGTAGCCTAGGATCTCCTTCCCGTGGTTCTTCTCTATTGTAACTAGCTATACATTCAAGTTCCATTGACCTACTTTGGTCATCTATGGACTCTGATATAATTTTGTCCTTTCTGGCACATTCTCTTAATCACACAGATCTTGATAAGTTAATTTTAAGATGGGTTTGATGTATAATTATCCTTTGTTTTTCCATGTAGGCAAATAAGTTGGTTTATATTAGATAGCAATTTTTGACATACTAGGTAATTTTTTTAATATAATTTCAGTTTCTGACATAACAGAATCTCGTTAGATTAAAAATCCATTGAAGGCATGAGGCAACCAAATCTTCTAATGTAAATCATCCATTACATTTATAAATATTTAAGTATAACTATTTATAACTCTACATTATCAGGTTCAAAACTTTTGGGAGTCGTAATCCTCACAGGCCACCTGAGGACATTGCATTTGGTGTAGCTCGATTTTTTCAGAAGGGGGGAACCTACCAAAATTATTATATGGTATGCATGTTTTTAATACATAGAAAGAGACCATATTTTTAAATTCAATTAATGGACCTAGATTTACCATGGATAAGCTTAATATTTTCTGGGCATATGTATATTAAATTTACTGAGAACAGTTAAATATTACTGTGAATGGGCGTATTCTTTACTTGAGTAGTATCTTCATTACTAAAATTCAAACTGAGGGAAAATGCATATTTGAGTGTTTTAGTATCATGGAGGAACCAATTTTGCACGTACAGCTGGGGGGCCATTCATCACAACGAGTTATGATTATGATGCTCCTATAGATGAATTTGGTATGTCTGTTTTTTTGTTTATGATGTCTATATATTCACAAGATTAATCAGGACTGTGGATGATAATATAGACATGAAAAGAAGGATAATGATGCTCGTGAGATATTTGTAATAATTTGCAATACTGTTTTCTTTTGGTGTTTGATGATAAATGCATTTGTGCAGGATTACTAAGACAGCCAAAATGGGGCCATCTCAAAGAATTACATGAAGCAATAAAGTTATGTGATTCTGCACTACTGTACGGGGAGGAAAAGAATCTGTCCCTTGGCCCTTTACAGGAGGTAATTGTCTTGTCCACAATTAATGCAAAGTCCTATGGTGCTCTGCCTCTCTCAATTTTCAATTCTTCAATGCAATATGATGTGTGCTTACTAATGAAATGAAGGTAAGATTAAGCATTTTGAAATTGACATTCCAAACCTGGTAGTTAGGAACTTAAAGTGGAAAACATTAAAAGGAGTTGAGTGCACACAATCAAACCTACAAGCATGGCTAACAGGTATGAGATAGATGACCGATATATAGAACCCCCCAAAATCAACCGAGTGGTCTTTGTTCAAAGAAATAGAAGAATCATGTGTGCTTGTTTTCTTGTGTGTGTGCACTTGTGTGCAGACAGAGAGAAAGAAAGAAAGAAATTGTATTAATGTCCATGCGTGACCAAGAATGGGTCAAAGGGACTGGAACATACAGCAGGTACAGTAGCAAAGAACTAGGGCAAAAGAGTCCTAGACTTGAAGCAAATACAATAAAGCAAGAAAAGTAGGAAAGCACAAATAAACTTAAAGACACATGGGAGTTAACATGAAAAGAGTAAACCCAAAATAGTACAAGTATGTGTGAGGAGAGGACCATACAAAGTAGTGGAAGGAGATGAAGACCATCCTTGTAGAGAATCAAAATCCTTAGGTGATAGTGTTTTGGATTTGTTGGAGGATCCAAAGATATTATCATCAATACTATAGGAGTACCAATGCAATATTTATAATTCTTTTTGGGTAAAGTCTAGGGCTGAGGGGGCCAAGCTGGACAATCCTGAAAGGTAATTCAGCATAGAACTTTTTCGAACATTTGAAGATGAATAATTGCTGATAGTAGGTAAAGCACTGGTAATGTGAGTTTCCCTTGAGATCTGTGTTGTGGAAGAGGAATGTGAGAGGGTAACTGATGTTTAAAAGAGATAGAGCCACAACCATTAGAATGAGAGCCGGGATGCCAAGGAGCCTTAACCATAGCAGACATGAGCAGTGACTTGCTGATGTTCTTCAATCTGTACATGGATACGAGTATCCAAAGGGCACTTAATGCCTCAACATTTGTGATGGGCTGAAAGAATGAAGTAGTCAATTTGGTAGATTTAGCCACCACAGTGAAGCATCTTTGATCAGGGTAGCAGGAAAAAGTGGATAGAGAATCACCATAATCTTTGTATGAACAATTGTACCTCCCATGGATTTCATGGTAGACCGGGCACTAGAAAATAAAAACTCCTTAGTCTTGACCTGTGAGAGAGAATAAAGGCTGTAAATTCACACTCTGCAAAATATTGTGGTCTGTCTTAACTTGCCGCTCATGGGAGCACACCCCCAATTGGCCAAGGGAAATATTCAAACCATGAGAACAATAATGCTGAAGATATCTGGGCTGAACAATGGTCTCATCAATAACTGGTAAGTAATGATCAGCTTATAAAGCTAGTTTGAGGCTGAAAGAATTTAGAGTGAAGGTCCAAGTAACCTGGATGAACTAAAGGAGAGATAGAGGGAGAAGGAGAATTAAGTTTGAGAACATATATGATTGACAAACAGAAATGTTGACAAAATATACAAATCATTTTTTTAGTAGCATAGCCAAAAATAAAACACAAGATACAATTTGACATGGGCAATGCAGAAAAATATATCATATGTAGTTCTGTAATGAGAAAAATAAAAAATCTAAACATCTCAACAAATTCCTTTGGTTAAAGTTTATGAATTGAAATTGAACCAAATTCTGAAAATAAATATTGAACTTGACCCTATTTGACTTCTTAACATTGTTTGGCAATGGCAACATAAATAGGTCCAACTAAAATCTACATGAAAATAATGCACTAATTAAAGATTAATAATATAGGAGAGACTTGAAATACAGTCCTTGCAAGGAACTTGTATTCAAAACAAGGTATAATGTGGCTACTGTTCTTAAATATGCCAACATGGGGAGGAGGAACATGGGGAGGAGGAAAATAACTAAGTTTGGAAATATAGATGGTCGACAAACAGAAATGTTGACAAAATAGACAAGTCATTTCTTTTAGTAGCACACCCAAAAATAAAACATGATACAAATTGACATGGGCAATGCAGAAAAATATGTCATATGCAGTTCTGTAATGAGGAAAATAATAAAAACTAAACATTTCAGCAAATTCATTAGGTAAAATTTTATGAATTGAAATGGAGCCAAACTATGAAAATAAGTATGAACTTGACCCTATTTGACACCTTAACTTTGTTTGGCGATGGCAGAAAGTAAATAAAGTTTAGCATTTATATGTTCAACCAAAATCTGCATGAAAATAATGCACTAAATGTTCATTTTTAATAATTTAAAGAGTAACTTGACATTGCAATCCTTGCAAGGAACTTTGGAGGTGACAGCAGATATAATTGCTTCTTGCATTCAAAATAAGATATAATGTGGCTACTGTTCTCAAATAAGTAATCATAGTCATAAATATAGACACTTCCAAGCAAACTAATTTATTTGTACAGAAATTATCCAATAAATTGATGTCACCTTAAATTGTCTGTAAATCTAAAAAATATTCTTGAAGAATGATTATTTTTCTCTACATATGATGCACTAAAGAACATCAATGCTGATTTTCATGAGCTAATAACTAGGATTACAGTTCACTGTCGCTTAATTATAGGATCAACTGTCTATTAGTTATGGTATAGCTGGTTGTCTGCTAAATTGAACTTTGTAAGAAGATTAAATTATGGAGTTGTATGTATTTGTGAATATTTTCGTAGACAAGTTCTTTTCTTTATAATGAGCATTATTTATCTATATTAAATACAATAATTTCCTAGCTTACTTTTTCTCTTTTTTAAAAAAACAAACTGGAAATACACTATGGATATAGCTACATAACTTTTTAGTTTTCACGTGTGAAATGCTTGTTGGGATAAAATGGTTTTTCTTTCTTCTTTAAAATGATTTTATTATGGCAGGCAAATGTTTATACTGGCCAAGGAGTTTGTGCAGCATTCCTTTCCAACTCTGATGAAGAGCATGATAAAGATGTCATCTTCCAAAATAAATCATACCATCTACCTGCTTGGTCTGTAAGCATTCTTCCAGACTGCAAGAATGTGGCATTTAATACAGCAAAGGTGAGATAACTCTTGCTTTCAAATTTAAACTAGTGAATTATTTTTAACATAAATTAAAAAGCATGACAGTATCCAACCAAAAATAAATGTTCAAAATAGGAAAATTGTGTCTTATTTGTATTCATGGAAAATAGTTAGAACTGTAATTACACTCATCATCTGATTCTTTTTTTGTTAAAAGATCAGGTGAATTTGATAATGAATGGTGTTAGAAGGCATGAAATCTTTAATAATTATGCAGAATCAATTGAATTCTTTTTGCACCTTGCTCATGCCAAGACCATCACTTCTAAAAGAAAAATCTCCTTAAAAGTCTATAATGAGAGAGCCTGGATTTGATTTCTCAGGGATTTCATCTAATGTGTTAGTTTTATTTGTATGCTTATGTTAGGGTGTTTGGAGATTGGAAATTTCAAATATTTGCGTTTCTTCCTTAGCCCAGCCATAATTGTTATGGATTGGTCTTGCTAGTATTGGAGTATAGGTTAAACAAAAGAATTGGAATCATTTAGTCTAGCATGCCAGGTTGCCCCTGATCAAGTACCATGAAAAAATGATGAGTAAATTCCTAGTAAACACCCACGGAAAAGGATTTGGCAATCGCCAAACATCTTAGATACTATCTTTTGGGGTCATTCGGTATTTGCTGCTGATTCTATTAGGGACATAGATCACAAGCCAACTTGCTGTATTCCTCTGTACTGACTATGATATTTTTACACTCAAGTGTATTGAAAAGTACTATTGTTGTCTGGTAATGCTTTTTCCTAATTTTCAAAACTTTATGACTTTGAGACAAGAACCTATTTTTCAGAGAAGTTTGAAATTAAAAAAAAGACATTCAAAAAATGTTTTATTTTTTTATTCTTCAATATATGGCTTTCTCCTGATTAATGTTTTTGAGGGACCCGCACCAATATTTTCTGATCATAATTTTGGTAGCTCTAGTTATAAAGATTTGAAAATTTGTCTGCAGTGCTACATTTTGTTAGCCTATTTGAGACACAACTGGGTATATTTTTTAGGTCTGAATTTTTGAGCTCACACATCTAGACTCATCATTGAGGATTGAAGTCTATGCTTGGAGACGAGAGTAGTGATCTATTCTTGTTTAAAGACACCATGGATAAAAAGCAAACATTAGTCTTGTTATCTAATACAAAATTTCTAATCTCTAGTTTTATATATAGATTCCTCTCTACTTATTATTTGTTTAATTAATTAGGTATATTCAAAATTTATTTGATGTTTTATTAGGATTCAACTGTATAAATTTTAAGTCATTCTAATTGACCTGTATTTCATAAGTAGCCGTTCAAAAGAACCCATCTATCATGAATTTGAGTGGTCCACTTAAAACTTATTACATCTAGATGATGCTCATATGGATGAAGCATCTGGTCACCCATCCTAGTACCACTCTTCAATCTAAGAGTAATTAACTAGTGAGCATATGAGATATGGATTCTTGTGAAATATGGGTCAATGAGATTGATTCAAAAACTATGCAGTCGAATCTTAATTAAACATCACATAATTTGACATGTTGCAAACAATCACCTACTTGATAAGGTTCAAACCTTGATTTATCAATTTACTAACAACCTAATGAGGGAGAGACAACAGCATTTAATACAACCCTTACTTATTTGACATGTCAATTTTAATTATTATTACTATTTTAGTGCTACTTGATATTGCTACTACTTTATTACCAATTTACCAGAGACATCAGAGTTCTAATTTAAATTGCATATTATTGCTATTCATAGTGTTACTTCTTATATAGGATAGAGATCCCTTATGTTATCTTCATTTTCTATGTATGTGATTTGTATAACCAGTCCTGTTTATTTTTGCTTGCCTTGATATTGACACATTACTTTACTAATGTAACACTATCACTTCTTTAATAGATTACGTTACTAATGTAACACTATATCACTTCTTTAAACATGTCCAAAATGATCATGTTATCCTTCAAAAATTTCTACTTTACAACTTATTGTTTTTAGACTTAAAAAAAAAGTTGAATATATTTGCTTCATATGAAGGCAAGTTTCAAACCCCAATAAAAGTTGTAACAAAGTACCATGTTTCCATAATGCCACTCAAATATTACTTTGATTTTTATTTTTATGTGCAAGGTTTATTTGTTGCTAGAGTATGAAAATGTTAAAATTTTCTTTGAATAGATAGATTTCAGAATTTCATCTGTCTCACTACAGACCAAATGGAATGTTGTGTCACAGATTGGAGTGCAGACTTCTATTGTAGAAATGCAGTCTATAGATATGATGTCCGCAAATTCCTTGCTGGAAGAAGAATCAAATGCAGCAATACATTGGGAGACATTCAAGGAAAAAGTTGGAGTTTGGGGAAATGATGTTTTTACTACTAACACCCTTATAGACCAAATTAATACAACAAAAGACACCACTGATTATTTGTGGTACACAACAAGGTTTGCAATCTTCTCTTTTATGTAGAATTATTTTAATGCCTAAACAATGATGTGAATTTTGCAACTTTCTGCATCTCTTCTTTTTAAAATCACTTCACTGATTATCTGTGGCACACAACCAGGTTTACAATCTTCTCTTTTATTAACAGTTAGTTTAGTCCATAAATTATTAAGGAGCGTGTCTCCTTACAGGTAAGTTTTGGAAGCTATCTTTGATGCATGCCCATGATTTTCATCTCTTTTTAAATCTTGTGAATTGTTATCCTTTGTTATAAACTACAGCTTGTTCTTACTGACCACAAAGTTTTTCTTAGAAATTTGTATTTCTTTCTAATGCCATAAACATTTAAAACTGTTAGGATAGGTTGATTCATGTAATTAGAGGAAAAGTGTATGGCACAACTCCATGAACAACTTGCTTCTATCATAAGTGTTTAAACATAATTAGGAGGGAGGCGTGGCAAGTTGTAGAGGACTCATGGAAGTCCAGAAGAAAATGAAAATTTAACAACACAAATATGCACTCTCTGTTTTTCTATTCTAGTCAATGGAAATCCTTGTGGTTTGTTCAAAGCTATGAGAGGCCTTAGACAAGGTGACCCATTGTCTCCTTTTTTTTTGTGTTGATGACATAAGTGCTTAGTTGAACCACCAAAGTGAAGGCTTCTATGGGTGATTAGTATGGTGTGCAAATAGAAGGAACGCGGACCCCATGATCCGCCAACGATATGCCAATGAAACTATCCTTTATAGGCAGGCCTAGATGAAGGTGGTAAGCATGATCAAGACCACATTGAGTGGTTACATCTTCACATCAAGGAAAATTATCAATTGTGACAAATCTAAAATTTCTTTTTTCACATGCAAATTGGCTCAAAGAAGGATTCTTGCACACCTTGGATTCAACATTGGATCCATCTTGAGTAGATACCTAGGCATATTGCTATTTAAGCGGGTTGTAAGGATTGGGCCTTAGGAAGATACAATTGGGGTGTGCAAAACAAAGTTTTTGGCATGGAAGTGTTGATGACTCATGGTGGTTGCTAATATTTTAACGATTAAGGTAATATTATTAGCAATCCCAATTTACACTATATGCCTCCAATTGCAAAATTCGTATGGGATAATGAAGATATTCTTGTGTGGAGGATCCATAGGAAAATGCTGCTGATAAGTTAGGATATAGTAAGAAAAAGCAAGTTTGTAGGATGAACATGAATTTGATCCATCATGGAGCATAATATCGCATTGGGAGCAAAGTTACTATGGCAAATGTATGATAACCTTGCATCCTAGTGGAGCCAAATCTTACAAAAGAAGTATCTTGACTTAGGGGACCCAAGTAGGATTTTGTCAGTTGTCAATCTATTGAGTGGTTCACGAATATGTACTTGTTATCACTTAACACTTGTTATGGGTCATAAATACATAATATCACATTGGGAGCAAAGTTACTATGGCAGATGTATGATAACCTTGCATCCTAGTGGAGCCAAATCTTACAAAAGAAGTATCTTGGGGGGACCTGTTGATGTGTTTTTTATGACAGCATCGAACACAGAATAAAGTTGCCTAACGGTCACTTCACTCTCTCTTGATCAAAGTACGATTGCATGCTAAGACTGCAAGAGGTTCAAACAATCTACTCCAAGGTTCCTTCAATGCGTGGACATGACTCAGTTGGCTGATGTGATTGCTGGTAATCCAAGGGGCCTTACGTGTGCATCCTTCTTTCACTTCTTTGCTGTGGCCGGAACTCCATCATCGGATATGGCAATTCTGCGATGCTGCTGTTTGGAAGGGACTAAAATGAACTGAAAGTAAAAGGGAAAGGGTTTAGAAGGATCTAAATCTACTCATAAGGGCAGTGATAACAATGGATAGTGCTTTGGTGGACAGATTCCAAATAAACCAAGCTCTGCTTCGCCAAGATAAACTACAACTCCGCAGGAACCGGTGCAATCTTCTGAGGATGTTGGAGGATTTTCATACTTGAGAAAAGTGCATCTGAATACCCAACACGACGCAATCCAAACGACTATTCACAATTGAACTTGGCACAAATTTGGGGGTTCAGGCTAACTTTACACTACAACTTACGATCAACAAGATGCAAAAAGTATGAACCATGGAAATTCATCAAACACCATTACATTCTCCATTGGAATCAAAGCACTAAACTAATTCTAATCTAAGTGAGGAAGGTGAAACCATGCAAGCTTTAAAAAAATAACTTAAGTGGACACCATCAAAGACAATGTTTCACTGTTATTATCTCAAAGCTTATCGCAACAATTTCATACAAAGCTCCCTTCTTTTCAAATGAGGGGGGTCACCCCTTTATATAGGCCTCAGGCCATGATTACATGCAAAACCCTAATTAGGGTTTGCCCAAAAGATTCTCCACACAAGATGCAACAAGGTGGGAATCTCCAATTAATAACCCATCATGCCCATATACAATTAATTCCATCCCATTACAATTAATTACATTCCAGAAGTGTCCACTATGCAATGAATGTACCTTCATGCAAAAATCGCCCATGATGCCATAAATGCACCATCATCTTCTGAATGTGACGACTGCATGCAAAAGGAATCTGTCATAATGCCATAAATGTGACGGCTGCATGCAGGGAGATGCTTCATTAATTCAACGTCCATTGACTCGATTGCCACTTGGTGAGAAAAAAACACCCTGGAGAGAGAAAACTTCAAGAGGGAGAATCTCTGACGCTAGAAGTATTTTCTTGAAGTTTTTGAACTTGCCTTGCTCTGGAAAAGATTTTCAATGATTTTTCAACATCTCCTATTTTTTAGAAATTTTGCACAAATTAGGGTTTTTAGTCCAGGAGACAGAAAATTCTCCTACGAATCCAAATCTGTAAAACTTTTGAAATTTGGATGTGATTTGATGCCCGAGAATGGATTTTTCAAATTTTTCCTTGGAGGGGAAATTTCTTGTTCAGTTCATCCTTGATTCCTTCCTTGCCTTAGAAATTTTATGTTCAATTCATCCTTGGATGTATTTCTTCCTTGCTTGGACTTTTGTCCCGAAGGAAGGAATTTTCGACACTTAGCCAAATTTTCACCTTCTTGGAATTTCTTCTTCTTGGGCACAATTCTTCCCCGATGAAGGAATTCATCTCTTCGTGCACTGTTCATTCTGGCGCCCTCCACAAGGCTGGGGCGGAAATTCCTCCTGAGGAAGGAATTCATTGTTTTGTGAATTGTCTATGTCTCTTTTTCAACATCCCTATTTTTTAGGGATCCTTCTAAAATTTAGGAGCCAGGCTCATTGGATTAAGAATTTCACCCCGATTTTGAATCTATAAAATTTTCCACATTTGGTCGGGATTTGGTGTCTAAAAATCGAAAATTCGCTCGAGGGAAATTCTGCTTTTTATTCCTCCTCGACTCCTTGGATTCCGTGCCTTAGGCAAAATTTCAATTTTTAGCTTGGGCGAAATTTTCACCATGCCAAGGATTCATGGATTTCCCTCCTGTGAATGCCTTCTTGAATTCAGCGCCCCAGCCCAGTCTTGGGCGCATTTTAGCCCTGTCCACAGATACATGGAATTTTCCTCCTGTGAATGCATTCTTGGTTTCAGCGCCCCAGCCCAGTCTTGGGCGCATTTTGGCCCTGTCCATGGACTAGTGGATTTTTCCACTTGTGAATGCATTTTTGAAATTAGTGCCCCAACCCAGTCTTGGGCGCATTTTGGCCCTGTCCATGGACTAGTGGATTTTTCCACTTGTGAATGCATTTTTGAAATTAGTGCCCTAGCCCAGTCTTGGTCACATTTTGGCCCTGTCCATGGACTAGTGGATTTTTCCACTTGTGAATGCATTTTTGAAATTAGCGCCCCAGTCCAGTCTTGGGCGCATTTTCACCATGTTCATGGATTCTTGGATTTTTCCATCATTTCAGGCTCTTCGTCAGGATATATATGTGAAATATAACATTTAAGTATAAGTGGCATCTTCAATATGTCTTTTTCCTTTCTTATACTTTAAGTTATATTTCATATATATTGTCAGGATGTTTGAGAGTGGTTTCAGGTCCATAGGAATCATAATGCAAATTCTGGATTTTGGAAGATCTTCCAAATTTCCAGACTTAGTCAAATTTCAGGCCATTTTCGGATCAGGATGACATTGGTGGATTGATGTGAATTTCTGGACTTGGATGATTTTGCATGCTTTCCTCTTCTGGAATAGGAGTTCCAAACTTAACCATTTTTGATCCAACTTGACTGCCTTTTGACTTTTCCGGATTTAGAAATGGTCTTCAGGAACGTTCAGTCTTCAGCGTCTTCGGAGATATTCAACTTTCAGTGTTTTCCTGTGAAGATCCTGCCAAAAATAGATTTTCCCAAACAGTAAGTGTTTTAAAATGTCAAGGTTTGGGCAAAATAGTTCAGAAAAGCACTTACTAAAAATAGAAACTTACTAAAAATAGTAAGTTTGATTTTTGGCAAAATTAGACCAATCTGGGACTCAGTAAAATCTCTAAAAAATAGGAACTTTCTAAAAATAGAAAGTTGCTCCGTTTTGGCTCAAATTTTACTGGAAGGTTCCTTGAAGGGTCCTAATTCCAGTCGTATGTTCAGTTTTTACAAAACCCTAACAAAAACCCCCTAAAATCTAGGACAGAAGGCAGAAACCCTAAAAAGGGACAAAACAAGCCCTAGACTTCATAAAACTCGCCCAAACGAAGAGCAGACTTGATCAATATGACCCCCAAACACTTGCAAAGCAGAGAGACTGACGAGACTGCTGCGAAAAGACCCCAAAAATGCAAGCCAAAAGACTGGGAGGGCCTAAAAAGAAGGGGGTCCCCATTTGCAATGGGGCGATGTGTGAAAACGTCACAACAGGAAGTAGGATTTTGTCAATTGTCAATCCATTGAGTGGTTCACAAATATGTACTTGTCATCACTTAACACTTGTTATGGGTCATAAATAATGGAAAGAATGCAAATTTTTGGGTAGACTCTTGGAATGGTTTTCTGCCCCTCTTAGATATCTCGGAATATATCAAATGCAAAGGGATAATGGAAGATGTGTGGAGGGAGAAGGTGACTGATTATGTAATAGAGAAATCTAGTGTGAATGGAATAGATTGGGGATGAAAGGGTTTTGAATTTTCAATAATGCCCCTATCTCACCCTCAACTTTAATCAAAATGTTGAAGGAGCTCAATAAAAGAAGAATTTTAATCTCTCAGAAGGACAAAAATAATCTGGAGTGGGGCTAAATATGGATACTCTTTAGTAAAATTCAGGTATCGTATCCAATGTATTCTTACAAACAATTGGTGGCATAAGGACCTTTGCTAGGATGCAAATGTTCTTCCTAAGGCTGGCACCTTTGCATGGACAGTTATGGACAAGCAGATACTGGTGAATGGTTACAAATGATCGGCATTATTGGGTTGTTGTAATGTCCATTATGCTTTAATGTGGAGGAGACAATTGACCATTTGTGTAATGCCCTCTTTGAGATATTCCTGATTTCCTTACCTCAAACAATTATTTTACTTCAAAATGATGATAATTGTATCAAACATCAGAATTTCAAGGTAATAATCAGATCAACCAATCATAGCACAATCCTCAAAATAAATCAACTCGTGAATTTGTTGGGAATTAACTTGCCTGGAGCATGAAAGGCCCTTGTGCCTTCCAATTCCTAGCCCCAGATCATGAAAGGATTACGTCCTTCCAACTCCTACAAGACACTTCTTGAAATTGAAACTGATTGTTTGATGAATTTGCTTGATTAATGCTGATTGATATTTCTTGATGGATTGACAAGTTAATGCTTGAATGTAGTTCTATAATTTATGCTGGAAGGAGTGATTTCTCTTTGCTGCTGTAATCAATATTGTTCTCACTGATTGCTTTAATTCTCCTTTGCTGATCTTTCCTATGCAAGAGTTGCACCTCTTTGAGTGCTGCCTTAACAAGCTTAATTTAACTTTAATTTGGTAATCGCTGATAATCATATTCTCTCAGTCAGTCCTCTTTAAATGAATTGCTAACATTTTAATTCTTCCAAGCTAGTCAGACCTCCTTAAATAAATTGTTACTATCTTAACTTCTTCTAATCTAGTCAGCCCTCCTCATTCAATTGTGAACCCTTTTTAATTACTTCACCCAGATTTATTGTTATTAAAGACTTCGATTAGTATTTATGAATGATGTGATCTCTTTAGCTAGGGCACGACAGTTTGCTATTAAATTGCAACATTGCCAATAAATGTTGGATTTGGCTGATTGAGAGTTTGAACTGGATAGATGCATTACAAAAGGATATATTGGAACATTTCCAAAGCTGGTCATGGCTCTACGACAAATCAAATTGGGTAGGGTTGTGTTTGTATGCTTGTCTAATGTTATTTGGCATTTGTAAAAAGAGAGAAATCAAAGATTTTTTAACGAGAGGCAATCAAGTGTGGAAGAGTTAATACAGAAGATTGAAATTGACATTTGTGAATTCCTTGATGCCGAGGTCAAGACCTCAAAACTTCAATCTAAGCTATACATAGTGAGATGAAAGGAATATGAAGTCATTGAAGTTGAAAGTTCCCTCTTTCCCTCTAGTAACTCTTCAAAAGTAAGCCTTGAGTGCTCAAATGAAAAAAGGAGAGCCAAATGGTTGGCCCCTTCTAGTGGAAGGTTGAAGTTGAATTTTGATGGGACCTCATGAGGCAATCTCGGGGCCTTGGGTGCTAGATACATTATCAGGAATGAGGTGGAAATCTCTCGTTGGGCAGTGTCAAGAAAATTACCTCATGGAGCCAATAATGAGGTAGAGTTAGAGGCTTTATACTAAGGATTGAAATTGTGTGAGCACAAGAATCGAAATGAAAGGATACTCAATGGTATGCATAAATGCTATATGGCTAAGAGACTTGATAAATTGGAAATTGAAAAGAAGGATAAAATTGATTAACTCCATCTTGGATAGTATGCAAGATTCTACAGTAAGGAACACCATATGGGAAAAGCCAATATGGCTGTAAGTTATCTAGCAAACCATGCCTTTGAGTAAAACACAGCTATATTAGTATTAGCCATATGTGAAGTTTGGAGAGATATCCATAAGGTTATTGAATCAGAAAGGCACATCAAATCTATTAGAGCAGAGATATTTTGAGACACCTATGATCGATTCCACTCCCTTGCGATCTCAATCATCTTGGCTTCTTGCTTTTCCATCTTTTTTTCCCCTCGAAAAAATTTATGGCCTTCCCATTTTTTTGGTAGAGGTTCCAATTTTTATTGTATTCTACTATGGTTATATAGTGTGATGGGTATAAAATTAGCTATGTTCTCTAAAATTCCAAGAATAAACATGTGCTTTCTAAACATGAAATTAACTTTTCTTCTAAATGTGTCCATAAAGCCTCTTAAAAAAATCCAACTCTGTATATTGATGAGTTGGTAGCATGGTTAAGTAAGAAAGATGGAGATGGTGTTTAGTTGGTAGGTTATGTGGTGAAACTACTTTTATATGTTGGTGATCTTTTCCTAATTTCTACAACAGCTCATGGGTTAAGAGAACATTTGAAGGCCTTAAAAGTTAAAACATTTTTGTCAAGAGGCTGGGATGCAAGTGAACATCATCAAGACCAAAATCATGATTTTCTCATTAGAATCACCTTTCTTTTTGAAGGCAGACCGTTGGAAATAGTGAAAGAATACAAGTATCTTGGGATTGACTTTGACTTCACCCAAGAGACTTGTAGAACAAAATGGATTAAAGGGGGCTGGAAAGCCTCATACTTGCTTCAAAATAGGTGTAGAAAAGCTAAACTTTGGGATCGGAAAACCAAGAAAACCCTTTTTGGTTTACTAGTTACCTTGGTTGTCCTTTATGGTTGTGAAGTGTGGGGAAGTAGTATGTCAAACTGCTGTTGGAGACAACTAGAAAGAATTCAGAAATATCTAATAACAAGCAATCTCAAGTTAAAACCTGGATGAAGCAGAACAACAATTGGATGAACAAGTTGGCCATCAATTTGCATAAGTGTCTTGGCACCAATGGTGAAATAAAAAGTTATGCGATAAAAAATTTTCAAACTGCCATGTGGACAAAGCAGATTGGGTGGAAAAAAACATACTACATCAAAGATTTTAACCTAGCAAAGGACCACAGTGAAAAAACATATTTAGGGGCAGTTATTAAAGGGAAAGTGAGGATGCTAGTTGCACAATTGAGAATAGGATTACATCATCTTAGGTGTGAGATTGGTAGGTGGAAGATACCCAAGGAAACATGGGAGGAAAGAGCTTGCATATTCTGCAATAAGGGAGCAGTGGAAATAAAATGATACTTCATCATGGAGTGCATGACTTATGAGGATATCCATACTCAGTATAAAAATGGCTTGCAGGTGGACAACATGCACCAGTTATTTGAAGAAGATAAGATTAATCAGACAGCCAGCCTCCTAGTCAAAATTAACAGTAGGATATTTGACATCAAAAAGAATCTGAAGATAAACTAAAGATGCTGATCTTGGTCCCATAGACTCTTTAGTCTTGTGGATGCCATTAAAATATTTCATTCATGGCAAATAAAAAGATAAAAAAACAGAGATGCCAGTTGAAGGATCAATTACAATTGTTATTGCCTTGACATTACTTTGGTTGCCCCACTACAGGTTAGAAAGACACTAAAAATGTGGAGACTCTTTGTTCAACTTTGGAATTGCAAAACCCTGTCGTTTCCTGCAAATCCCAATGTTGACAGATGTCCCTTTTCCCCTGACCAATTTGACAAAAGGACATTCTAGTTTCATTTCTAAAAATACCTTGCCATTTTCCGATATAACCCAAGATTAAATTATGGACTCCCCATTGCCAAGTTGGAATAATAGCAAAGAACTGAAAATGATTTTGAATGATCATATCACTACATCTATGTTTCGACCCCTATTGGTTTCTGTTTCTGCTGGCCCTTCCCATGCTACCACTGCAAGTGTAAATTCAAGCACTCATAAGACTGCCCAGGAGATTCATGTTTTGTAGACAGTAACTGATAATCCGAGATAAACAATGCTGCAACAAGAGAATACAAATAAAAGCTATGTCGGTTAATAGTAAATGCAAGGAAGAGTTTCCACATCTTAATTCTCAACCCTTGAATTCAATTGTTGATTTATAAATGTCTAGATAGGTGATGCTAAATTTGTTGAGCATTTATACCATTGCCATCTAGACAGATGCAGTTGCAGTTCTCATGCAGCCGACTGAAAAATCACATCTAATAGTTGATTATAAGTTTATATCTGATTTTTGTATGCAGTCACAGTCTACTGAGATTAATCTTGCAGGTCACCTTGGTTACTAACTCTACCCTAGATATTTTGCTGGTTTGGTGGTACCAGTCTTGCATAGAAGTGTTGTTTTGTACTGTTTTTTCCAGCATGATTACAAGGAGTTTCTTAATTTCCATTTCTTCTTTTAGCGATTTCTATGAGTTACTTTACAAATATCTCTGAGGTCTTATACGAATTATTATCAGCAAAAACATACCTAGTAATTTACTTCATCAAATATTCAATTGCTGTTATAATGATAAAGAATGATTTCATAAGGTTTTTCACCACAGAACAGTTAATGACGCAATTCATTTTATGACTGACAGTCTGCAGGTTGATGAAAAGGAACCATTTTTTAGTAATGGGTTGCTGCCAGTGCTAATAGTTGAGTCAAGGGGACATGCAATGCACCTCTTCATCAATAATGAATTTATAGGTTTGTGTTAAGATGCATAATGAAGCTGGTTCTGTACAAACTAGATTTTTATTTTGGAGTTTTCAATTTCTTAATGAACTTAAATACTAATTTTCTGAATACAGAACTTTTTTGATTTTATTGTAGGAAGATACTTTTTAATTTTGTAAGCTGTGGTCATTATCGTATGGCTAGTCAGTTTTTTTTATCAAGTGAAGATCTTTTGATTGCTTATAAAATGCAGAATATAGTGCTTTAAATGTCACAAATGGTTTTAACATATCTGATTTGAATAAAGCATCACCAAATACATGTGCAAGTACACAATATATTGCCAACATAATGATGCCACTGTGCAGGCCTAGAAGGTGTAAAGCTGTATGAAGACTCTTCTAGAACTTTAGAGTGAAGATTGGAGAATAGCTATTACCAAACCTAGAAGAGATAGGTGATCTTTAACATTCGTTGCTAGCCTCCCAATGGAGGTTGTGCTTATATTATGGTTTCAAAGAACTTGCCATACCCATCCAACTTACATAAAAAGGAAGTCATCAAGAAACATTAGTATTGCATATCAGAGACAGGTGTGTAAAATGACTACCTCTTTGTGAGGTCCAAAAACAGATCACCTTTGAATTTAGGCACAAATAATAATGGGGTTATAAATGAAATGTATCAGATTTAAGGCAACATATATTCCTAAAGGATCCATAATTGAAATTCTAATGTGTTGCAATATATCTATCTCCACAAGGCCGCAGATGGATAATCTAACAGCAGAAGGCAGTATATCTTTCCGCTGGTTATAAATGACTTTTGTTACATTTATTTCAAATTTTCAAACAACCCAATTAGAGCAAATGCAACTGGCCATGAAATAAGGAATTGAAATTTCAGAGGGTTTTTACTGGTATAGATTTCATGCATCATTCAAGGACCAAATACATGCTGGGATGTTGAAAATCTGTATAAAAGTAACTTTTATTGAAATCAAGTCAGATTCCTCTACATTTTGCAAATCTGAGTCTCTCATATTTCAACAGTGAAAGAGATTAAGAAATTTTACCCAATAAGGGTGAAATCACCTTCATTTGCTTCTGTTTTTAACAGAATACGAAGAAATGAAATGATTTTATTAACGTCCATGAGAACAAAATATCATATAGAATCCAAAAGTCAAACTTGTATTCTGATGTGGACTTCAGGGTTGCTGCCTTTTGTACGCTGGAGCTTCTATTGGTAGTTTTAATTGGGGACCCCTCTTTTTTCTGGGCTGTCGTATTTTAGTAGAGTAGGCATAAATCAACCATCAAGATACTGATGTATGTAGACTGTGGCAATAAATAATGTTTGTTTCTAAGTTGACTTGTTATGTTAATCCTTGTCAGCATTAGGTAGTAACTGTTTGTGCTTTGGTTGTGAAAGATCCCTGATGGATCTCTTTTACCAATCTGCTGTAATTTTTATTTATTTAAATTGATTTTTCCTGCTTATTAATATTTTCTTTCAGAAATAGATAGAAGTTGCAGAAGGGTTGAATTCTTTTTGTATTTTGATGATTTTTCAACAAGTAAATAATGAAGTACAAGTACATGAACAAAGTACTGAAAATGAAGTTCATATACAGCCAAAACAAATTCGATTCAAGGCAGATTTCTGAATATAAAATCAAATATTTGACCAGATGAAGATTTCCAATAATTTCAGGAAGATTACAATCAGGAATAATTCCAACCTGGATGCTGAAAGAGTAACATATCTAGGAATGAAGTTGTGGCAAGATTCCAGCCCTCCAAGTGCTGCACGTGGGAAGGAAAGTGGCTGCCAGGTACAGCCGTACGGCTGCCAAGTACACCCAACTGGTTAGAAACCCCAAACCCCACGCTGAACTCTGTCAGAATTGCTGAACCTCCAGAAAGAATGCCGTACAATCTCCAAGATGCTAATAGCTGCAAACAAATCCAAACCACTGTATTGGGGGCTACGTCCCAAACAGGCAAGGCATTGGGGTTGGCGTCCCAGATGCTGAAAAGCTCTTCCAGAGCCAAATCTCAAATCCAAGATGTAAAATGTGTAAAAGATAATAAGAATTAGGTCTCAACTTCCTTATAACACCTTCCCACTAAGCTCAAACCCTAAAAGTGACTCAATGGGGCGTTTAGGGTTAAAATGTTATATTTCTCATTTTAAGTTGTCAAGTGCATAGAAAATGACCTTTTTTCAAATATAAAGAAATCCGTTCACCGAAAGGATCTGAGTCAAAAGAGAAATATTTAGAAAAGTCCAAGACCTTTCCAACGAGCTATCACACCAAGGGATACGCATCCAGATGAGGCCAAAAACCCCTTATCACTCCAAAATGGCTATAAACATAGCCTTATTTAAATAATTAAACGCTAACTTAAGAAATATTTAAATATATTAAAAATATATCCCAAATAGCTGTAGAAGGCTCAAATGACTCCAAAAACCTGAAACGAAATTTGCCACCTGTCTGTGACTGAAGTCGGAAATCATGGATCAACTGGCAGTCTCATCCCTAAAATCTAGGGATGCTCCTAGAAACTAGGAAACACACCCAAATCTCCTGAAACTGAAACCATCTAAAAGGTCATGAATAACCTCACGACTGGCAACTGTCACGACCTCCTAAAATTTAGGGATACCCCCTAAAATCTAGGAACTGATCCAAACTGGCTCCAAACTGCCTGTAAAGCCAAAATCCAATCACTATATGCACTGAATGAGTCCCAATCAACCTCTGCTAGCCTACGAGACTCCAATGATAGGCCAACTCCTTCGTCTCCGATGTCCACTCTAGAAAGGGGACATGACAGGTTGTTGATGGTTGTGTAACCAATAACCACAAGTCTTACATTCAAATACTAAGTGTTATAACAGGTGAAGGGAATTGTTTTTGGTACAATTAGACACTATCACTATATGTAATATCTGCTTGTCAGATGTTCATTGTGTACACTTGCTTCTGATACCATCTCTATTGTCTGGTTGTGTAGAATTTAGTAGGAACAATGCACACAGACCAAATGTCACTCTATGTAGAACAATCCATTGTGAAGTTCCCTTTTGTTTGTAGCAACCCCGAAGTGCAAAAGAAACACGATCTCTGCTCCCAGTCTTCATTGGGTGTTGTTCATTGATTGTTTTAACATTTTAATTGATTTAAACTCATTGGGCTAAGAACATCTTTGTCCTCCACTGGATCTCTGTCACCATTTAAGATTTCTGGTAGAGTACATATGTGGGGTTGAATTCATTGAGGGAGCGTTATTGTTTCATTCCAAGTTCCTTTTATCCATATGGTCATTCTAAATTTTTCTTATACATATTCTTTGATATCAGATTATTATTTGACATCCTTGGGAACCATGTACCATTTGTTCATCCACATATTGTTTTTTTTGATTCATGTGCCTCTCTTTTATTCAACTCCCCGCTTGCTATTCTACGCCATCTATTACTCTCTATGCCTTATGTTTTCTTCTTTTATCCTAGCAGGCAGATCATAGCTGTTGTTTCTAAATGAAATGTGCTTCTTTCTGCCAATAGAATCTCATAGGGGAATTTGTGATTATCATCGAGCACTTTTGGATTTATTTTTGTCTTTGTTGCCCCATTTTGATGTGTTGCTGGCTCAATTTGACACTGGTGAAGCACTACCGGCATAAAAATAAAAAACATATTCTAAAGAGAATCATGTTGGTCTTCCAATCCTACAATTCTGCATTTCTACATTTGTTTTGTTCTTTCAATCTCACAATTCTGTCAATGAGATCAATGCAACTTCGCTAGCCATGTTATATCTAGAAGCTGCCTCATCTGAAGAGATTTTTGGCAAGTTGTGCAACAATAACATCTAAGTTAGCACATTCAAGAGTTAGACTCCAATTCTCTGTCATTCTCTCATTGCAATCAAGTTTCTTATGTGACAAGAAATCCCTATAACTAGTTGGGGGGAGGGGGGGGAGGAGGGTGTGTCTAGCAGTGGAGACCCCAATTGGGTTGAGGCGCAAAGTCCTTTGAAACCACAGAAACTTTCATGGCACACATCGTTTTCACAATTTTTTTCGGTAGTAGACATTTTGTTTGTTTATAAAAATGTTTAAAAAATGTGAATTTTTCTTTTCTTTGGGCAGCCCTTGGGTAGGGGAGGGTCTTGCTAGGGTAGAACCTTGGGTGAACCCAATGGGGTGCTGGCTTCAGACCTGGCCTTGGACTGGACACATATGGGTTGGGCGGTGAGCGGAAAGGGGGTCCTGAGAGAACCCAGTAACATAGGTTTTATGGCTTATGCAGTGAACTAGCTTCTGTGCTTGTTCTCTTTACATGGCTCTTTTTGAGTAGTAAGTATGTTTTATTAAATGGTTAACCCACCATTCTAATGTTGGTGTCTTTATGTGCCTGTTTACCTTTTTAATTTTGGTCATGCACTTGACCATTTAGACCCTTTTTTGTAGCCATCATTTTCTTTTTATGATTTGACCAGATATAAGCATATCTTTTTGGTTGGCCAAACTTAGAAAACCTGATCTTACCTGGTTAAATAACTGTCTGCAATAAGACTAGTATGAAGAAAATTGTCTAGTTTATTTAGCTGACACGTAAACTTGTCTGACAATCTCCATGGGTTTTGTTTAGCTGAAAAATAAGCATATCAATATACTGTTGTAATTATCTTAAGATATAATTTCATATGATACCACTCTAACCCCATGGTTTGAGAATTCTCATAGGATGACTCATTAGGTTTACAAGGCTTCTACTGTTAAACATGGGCTTATTATATATTGTTGGAAAGCTATCTTGACTCACGGTGTTATGGTTTAATTTCAAACTATGCCTTCACAAGTCTTGGGCTGTAAGTAAAACACGTATACCCTAGATTGAGATTTCAAAATTAGTGCAATTTATCAGTCTTATCATTCAGTGAAATTGTCCATCATCTAGCACTGCAAGTCTTTGGTATGTATGCTTAAAGGCCAAATGCATATACATAAATGCACTCAAAAGGGTATATGTATTTGGCATATTTCTTGACGTTGAAGATATGGTGTTATAATCTTATTATTACTTTATAATAGCTGCTACTAACTAACACAATATTTCTGCCATGGACTCTGTTAGATTGTGTATAATCCAGAGTGTTACGAATGATATTCTAGCAGTCCTTGAAAGAATTACATTTCCTATCATTCAGAGAGAAGAAGATGTAAAAGGTTTGTTATTATTAGGTTTATGGGGAGTGCAATGTTGATTTTGTTTTATTTTTGTTAAGGAGGCCTATTTTATGCCAATTATTCACAGCAAGATGTAATCACAAAGAGAAAATTCATCAGAGAAATTTCTCTATTTTGCTTGCTAAAAAGTTGTATCAGAATTCTCTCTAGATTCCCAGAATATGATCATTTTAAGTTTCTTGTCAATCTAGGTTAATGGGTTCTTTTAATCATTAACCTTAAATTTTTTTGTATATCCAAGTAATGAGTTTTGAGTCATCAACTTGTGGATTGCATCCTTTCAAAGGCACATAATTGCTGATCAGATGAGGATATATATTAGAAATGTGTTAGTGAAACTTCATCTGATTACATTTTTTAACACATTTTTAAGAAGGCATGCCAAATGCTCATATATGCACTGTGTTTCATTTGCCACAGGAAGTGCATCAGGGAATGGGGATGATATCACATTCAAGTATGAAAAAGCTATTCATTTAAGGGCAGGAAAAAATGACATTGTTTTCTTGAGCATGACAGTGGGTTTACAGGTAAGGATTCTTAATCACAGGTTTGTGCTGTAGTGAAAAGATACACTTGTAAACTAAGAACTCTCCACTCTTGTTTTATTATTAAAAATATTGTATTATAATACTGGAATATTTAAGAATCCATCAGGAAATAGTTGGAGTCACATGTGTAATAAATCTTATCATTGCACTAAATTTTTGTAGACCAGAGACCTCTTCAAATTATGATTTCCTCATTTGTACGTGCATATGCACATTTATCACCATAATGGTACCAACACGTTAATTTATTTCAGGCTCTTAATATCTGACCCTATGGCATGATTTTTCACAATTTTGATCTAACCTGGTTTGTGTGGGAGTGATTCCCTCTATGAAAATACTATATATATCATAGTCTTACAACTATTCATGGTTTATTTTTGGTAACAGAATGGTGGACCACATTATGATTTTGTGGGAGCAGGCATTTCCAAGGTCAAATTAGAAGGCTTTCGAGATGGATCAATAAACTTGTCCACAAATGATTGGACATATCAGGTGATGTCATGCATCAGCAACATGCTTGTCATTCCATTTATAAGAATGCTTATGTAGCGAATTGTCTTGCATGAAATTAAAGGTGTTAAAAAGTGAATACCATTCAATGAGCTTGTTGAGCTTCATTTGTTAGCTCAATTCTTATGTGCATTACTCCAGTTTCCATTCAATTCGAAAATGTTTTGGGCCCTGCATTCTTATCTATATTTTATCCTTTTTATTTTTTGCACTGCTGATATACTGTTTTTTCTTCCTTTTATTGGTGGGGGGTGTTGAATAACTGAGATTTGTATTGCATGAAAAAAAAAGCACACGTAAAGAATGGATCATCATATCCTAACAAGAAGAGATATCATATTAATACTTTTTCTTTTTTCTTGTGGAAATATATTCATTGCCGGTTGCCCAATCAGGCCTACTACTTTAGTACTTTTATCCAAGCTGTTAGTACTACTAGCAAACTTGAAACCATTAATTTCCTGCAAGCTTTTAAGCGTTCTTGCCACATTATGATTGTTCATGAATGGAAGAAAACTATCATGTTTTGCATTATTTCTGATGGACTGATCTCTCAATTTAATTTTGCATGATTCTGCAGATTGGGTTGAAAGGTGAACAATTGAATCTTTATTTAGAGAGTGGAGTGGGAAATGTGCAATGGGAAAAAGCTGCCAGTCCTCCTAAGAATCGAGCTTTGACGTGGTACAAGGTAATTTATATGATTGTTTATTGTTAAAATAATATTGACAGCCTTATCTTTATAGAAAGAGAAAAAAGAATTGTAATCCAAGATTGACTTGAAACTGTCAGAAATAAAGCTTGGTATAAGGCAATTTATACGATTGTTTATTGTTAAAATAATATTGACAGGCATATCTTTATAGAAAGAGCAAAAAAAATTATAATCCAAGATTGACTTGAAACTTTCAAAAATAAAGCTTGGTACAAGGTAATTTATATGATTGTTTATTGTTAAAATAATATTGTCAGCCATATCTTTATAGAAAGAGCAAAAAAATTATAATCCAAGAATGACTTGAAACTGTCAGAAATATATTTCTTCAGGGAAGTGCATAAATAATTCAAATTTTCAAAGTGCTTATGCAGATGAATAATGAGAATAATTAAAAACTAATGCAATTATGAATGAGAATTATTTCTTGATAGCTGATATAGGCAACAACTAATTTGAGTATTCAATCAAATACGAGTGTGCATGTATTTCATGATCAACACATTCTAGAAAAGTCACAAATTTCAGAAGCTTTTATCCTTAATCACTGAGAAGTGTCACATCCATGAATAATTCTTTAGCAGTGGAAGGAACTAGAATAGTTTATGTTTTCTAGTCAGTTTTCTTTTTGATAGGAAAAATAATCTCATTGTTTGCAAGGTGTATTTGTAAATTTTGTATCTAGGATCTCTCTGTTCTAGTAGCTCTAGAACTTTTAAATCTTTGACAGGTTTATCGCTTGTTTTGATGAAATTCATTCAATTAGCCATTGCGTTTGGACCAATTCACCATATACTTACAGACAACAATGAAATACAAAGTTACAAACTTAAGTACCTACACACGTATCACTCAAGTTAACATAAAAAACACAGAATATGTCTCAATATGTTGCCTCTCTTGATGTACCTAGCCACAAGGAATCTTTAATTTAAAAAGTTATTCAAAATTGCTCTGAATCTCAACCATATGTGAATTTACAAATTGTTACATTTCCCACATTTTTTATATTGATTGCATTTTTATGATTGCCTTAGTCTTGATGCTGCATAGTTTTCTGATAAATCTTTTCTAAAGCATAGCTATCCCTCAACACTTTATTGCCTAGTTGGTCTGCAAGTCTCTCCTTCTCTCATCCCCACAACTGATGGAATGCTTCCTATTCACATTAAACCATCATTATCCATTCACCGTCTCAAATATATGAGGTGGTTCTACCTAGAGTATGAGATATCTAGCTGGCATTCTCCAAATCAATCTTTGAAGTCAACATCCAAGATAATGCACATTCATCTCATAACCTGTTTCTTATACACTAGATGGTTCTAACTACAGGTATCAGATGCCTAGCTGGCACTCTCCAAATCAATCTTCAAATGCCAACCCACAAGACAATCCAGACATACCAGTTATCACATAAGAGCCTCAAATATACCAGATGGTTCTACCCATAATGTTAAAAGTTTAGTAAAACTTGGCAGGGCCAATTTTGACTCTGATTTGTGACTCAGCAAAACCCAACAAATAAAAAAGAAAATTTAATTTCATTAAGAAACATAAATGTCCTACAAAATACAGTTACAACACAACACATGACATGAGTCTGTAGAACTTTGGGATGTGGTTTATTTTAGATTTGAATAAGAAAGAGTACAACATTTATATTTTTCTTTTAGATAATATGATTTGAACCACATGATTATTGAAAGTCGTCTTTAAGATTTAAAATATATAATTTCATTCAAGTTACAATATTTAATATTTTTCTCGTCCCCATATACATCCTACTGATATTTGGGGTTCTAATCCTCTGTGTTATCATATTTCAATTGTATAAATATTCCAAGCATAATGCCCGGGAACAATTAGCCGCATCCTCCTCTAAAGGACTAGGCATTGTCAATTGTACCCTGATATACGTCAGCTTTCAAACAATTTGTTTCGTCATCCTTTTCAGCAATTCACATTGACATTTAGATTCTCATTATATATCTGTTGCCGACAACTCTTACAGTGGGCGGTTTTTCCAAGTACCATTAGTATACCATCAAATGATATACTCCTATACCTATTTCCTGGATACTATTTAGAAGAATGCTCTTACACCTAATTATTTGTATATATTATTATATTTCTGCCTTCTAATGCAAGGATCCCTACTGACAACTCAATGACTTGTAATTGGGTGTGTACTTATTTGTAATACCTTTTTTCATTACTATATATATTCAAACAAAAAAATGATTAGAATTCATTAGGATACTTTACAGGACTGCAAGCTATGATTTGTCATCCCTGATGGGATTGCTAGCTAAGAGTCTACTACCATTCTTTATAGGATTGTTGGCCAATAGCATGCCACTTTACTTAAATTGTTGGTTAACAACTAATCAGTCTTCATCATTCCTGACTAGACAGCTAGGAAATAATCTTTCTCCATCCCACATGATTACGTGCTCAAACTTAAAAACAACTGTAATTATCTTTGATTGCAGTCAGCCCTGAGTTTAAAACTCAACTTCATTAATTTAAATTTGAGTCAAACATAAAAATCAAATCAATTGATATCTTAACTAAATTTGGTATTTTGGTCAATAAATATTTTCCATAAGAAGTAGCACAAAACAGCAGGGCAAGTTTCTGGGAGTTTGGGCCAAGCTTTTGGGATGGTGGAGAACCAAAATAACTTCCGAAAAAAGTGAGGCAGAGTGGGGCAATGTAGAGCAATACTATGGTCTAGATTAGATTCGAGAGCATAAGGGAAACCATTCTCATTGATCACCATAAATGGGCAAATGTAAAGTTCTAATGATGTATAAGTGGGCTAAACTTAAGGATCCTGTTTGAATCAGAGTCAGGGTACTTTTATAATGCTTCTCCCAACGTTATGGCTGATGCTTCTCTAGATGTAGAGAGGAAATTGGTAATACGCATCTTATCCCATTAGTTTGGAATCTGGGATGTGACTGAGGTTAGGTAGCTGAATTTCTGTTTTGAGTGTGAGAATACAATGTTTGAGAGGTCCAAGTGGTACTTTGTTTCATGTATCTAATGGCCAATGAAGAAAATGGTCAGTTAACACTGGCGATGGATGAAATAGACTAAAAGAAGAAACCAATTTAGTGTTCTTGACTCTTGGGAGTCCCATGTAGAGCCTAACTTTTGAAATACTGCTTCCTAGATGTAAAACGCCAAATACCTCTGGTCTAGATAATTTCACAAAGTAGCTAGGGACTTCCTCAATCTGTATACAAGAGATTATATAGAATTACTCAATTAAGAGTTATACATTTTCTTTTAATTTGTTAGAGTTTATACTTTTAGCTGTTACAAACTGAGCTTGATCTTATGCCCAATACTCTTCTTGATGCAGTCTGAAGAACATCTCTGATGTATCTTATAATGTAGTTTATCTTTTGATAATATATACGTTTTAGTCATCATAAAATTGTGACATCCTCTGTAGATGCATGTATACTACACTGTAGTGTTATTTAGTGCAACTCAGACATGTAATATAATGTATGACAACTCTCAGGATATATATTACAGAGTTCCAACTCTCTATTGTCTTGATTCAAATAATTCTTTTAGATATAGATTTTCCAAATACCCTAGCTTTTTCCCTTTGTCCATGTAGGATTTATTGTGATAAGCTTTATAGTGCCTTTTTGTGAAATATGGAAGACAATATTGTATGGTCTAAGTATCTCTGCAAACTTTTCTATGTAATATTATTAGAGAAAGTGAATATGGCAAGCACACAAGACAAGATTAGTATCAATCTGCCTGAAGTGATAAATTCAGCAATGCATAAATTTTCCTTGCTTCGTTTCTTATATTTGCAGGCTAGAATAAATGCTCCACCAGGAAATGATCCTGTAGCTTTGGATATGTTAAGTATGGGTAAAGGCCAAGCATGGTTAAATGGTCGTATGATTGGAAGATACTGGCCAATATCTAGCTCCCCTTTTGCGGGTTGCCCAAGTAAATGCAACTATAGAGGAAAATTCCTTCCAAACAAATGCAGTACAGATTGTGGCAATCCTACACAGAGATGGTAAGAAATTTTAATCAATTTATCCTGTAAATGTCATTGTGTATTATTCCTGCTTGTTGGTAGAAGTTTTCTCCCCTTCCAACCATTATTCTGGAAAATAAAATAAGCATTTTTGGTTTCAGGTATCATGTTCCAAGGTCTTGGTTTAATCCCACAGACAATTTGCTCGTACTTTTTGAGGATAAAGGAGGTGATCCAACTCAGATCAGATTTGTTAAAAGAGAAGCTATAAAACTATGTGGCCTCATTTCTGAGGCACATCCTCCACACCTTAAATATTGGAGGAAAACAATAACCAATAGCATAGAGCTAGAAAATACAGCCAGACCAACTCTTAACCTTCAGTGTCCAGAGGGAAGTCAGATTTCATCCATTAATTTTGCGAGCTTTGGCAATCCTCAAGGAGCCTGTGGAGCTTTTGAGAAGGGCAGTTGTCATGGAGTTCAGTCTTCTTCCATAGTACAGAAGGTGAACTATTATAAGTACTCCTTGATTTTATCAATTCACTGCTGTTTGCTTATATAATTTTCATTACTGGCTAAATTTGATCTGATTTTTCTTTGATGATATGCATTTCAGGACTGTATTGGATGTAAGTCTTGTTCAGTGACACTCTCAGTAGAGAAATTTGGAGAGGATCCATGCCCTGGGGCTTCAAAAAGTTTAGCTGTTGAAGCTTACTGCAGCTGATATAATTTTCTTCATTCGACCAGTAACAGCCTGAGTAGATTTTAATTTTGTTTGTTGAATTGATTGATTGATGCAATCATTCCATTTTAATTTTCCTACAATAATGTGAACATTATTCTCTGGGCTGTGAATAAAGCTGACAAAAAATTTCACCTCACCTGTTTCTGTATCGTCTATGCATTCTCAAACGATCTCCTTTTTTATTCAAAATTTTACTCCAAAAATAGGCATAGGTCTATTCAATTTTGGAACATAAACTGTTGGAACATTCTAAATGGTAGTCCATAGCTGACTGGGTGTTGTAACGAATAACATCGCATCAGAGGTACCGGCATCAATTTAACATTCATATCGTAAGGGTATAATGAATTTTTTTATGGGATAGTCTTCACCAATTGGCCAATGTTCTACAAATTAGTTTCTTTTTAGCTGCAGAATATAACCATAATTACTGCCCATATGATACATTAAAACCATTTGACATTTCTGATCTTGGGGAGTCTACGGTGCTGCCATCCTCCATCGTACAACAAATAGTTGGTAGGAGGTAATTCCCATTCTAATGCAGAAAAACTGAATTTTATATGCAACAATTTACAGGGATCAAATCTATAATCTACATAAGAAATTGGAATTTAGTCCCCATCATTTACATTCCAGTGAGAAATCAAGTTCAATGCCATATTTGGTTCTTTAAGGAAAATACAAATCAGAATTTTGAAATTAATACCCATTATTGACATTCTAATAACAAATGGAGTCCAATGGCACATATGGTTCTTTAAAGAAAAGACCCTATTTCGTTGTTAACCTTTAACCTTTTGGTTCAAGGGTTGTTGGATAGTTGAAAACTAATTTGAAATTAAATGTAAAATAAAGGTCATTGGATCTAGAGGATATTTTTTTTGATACTGGTTCCCTTCAATCCCTCCAATGAAGAGTGGGAAACAAGTTTCCTAGGCAGTAGGGGAACTTACTAGTATTGCTGTAGTATTGGTTAGCGTTCTTTGTCAACAAAATTGGGGACTACAGTTCACAAAGCCATTGGCAATCATCTAGCCAATGTTTTATATGCTTCAAACCTTAAAATGTAACAACTCATGAATTTGTGTAAATATATCCATTAAAAAGGCTTCGACCAGTTGGAAAAATTTTGACAGCTTTGTTTCTAGATACATAGATACATATGAAAATCTTAAAGCATTAATATGTTATCAAAAGTACTCACAAAACCCTTGCAGAAAAATTAAGTATACAAGTATTTTCAAATTAACCTTTAAAAAAGATTAACACATTAATCAGATTACAAAAAAATCAGTAGTATTTTTGTGCATGTAAATCACATAAAAAAGGAATGTGAGAGAGGAAAATCAACCACATGAAAGAGATGACATAGTGGGAAGAGTTTCTTTAGAAAAACAAAGCCTTCGAAGTATCAAGCCTGTTAATGCATTAGTAGCTTCTGCAAGATAAGATTTTCCTAACTCATTAATTTCCTCCATTCTGTTTTGGTTTACTCATATATGCTATTAGATTATCTGATTTATGTTTTCCGAACTGAATATGTTTATCAGACTGTAACCTTGATCTTGATTATGATATTGATATTGGATAAAGATGGATTAGATCGATGACCTGCTTAACATAGTTAAGCGTTGATCTAAATGCTATCGGGCTAGTAACCCGATAGCATATTAATGTCAATTCATTTATGAATCGGCATTAATATACTATCGGAGTATTAACCTGATAGCATATGTAATGCTATTAGTTATTGGGCTTGTTTGCTTTGACACTGATTCATTATCGGGTGTGCTTATATCAATCTGTTATCATTTGCTTTGACATCGATTCATTATCGGGTGTGTTTATATCGATCTGTTATCATTTACAATGGCACCGATTCAGTTATCATAAACACCGAGTGAATCGGTAGACAGTCACGACCAAGTGACATCTTGGTCGGACATGTCTAAAAGACATGTCCGATCAAGGTGCCACTTGATCGTGACTGCTTTACTATATATACGTCATTCAAAAGAAAATATGAATCGACATTAATATACTATCGGGGTATTAATATACTATCGGGGTATTAACCCGATAGCATATATAATGCTATTAGTTATCGGGCTTGTTTGCTTTGACACTAATTCATTATCGGGTGTGTTTATATCAATCTGTTATCATTTGATTTGACATCGATTCATTATCGGGTGTGTTTATATCGATCTGTTATCATTTACAATGGCACCGATTCAGTTATCATAAACACCGAGTGAATCGGTAGACAGTCACGACCAAGTGACATCTTGGTCGGACATGTCTAAAAGACATGTCCGATCAAGGTGCCACTTGATCGTGACTGCTTTACTATATATACGTCATTCAAAAGAAAATGAATGACATTGAAATCGATACATGTTCATCCTCCTTACCTGCAAAAAAGAAAGACGATAATATTATTGTCATAGTAATAATACCAAAATCTTAAATACACCATCTAGCATATAACTTGTTCATTAAATTGGAAATTGCAATAACATTTACAAAGCCAATATATTATTCAACTACAATAAATTTGTTACAATACAATATCAGACATTTGTTTCCATGTTGATCAACATCCCCTCTTTCTAATAGAAATATGACAGCATGACATTGTAGAAATGCTACTCATACATATTCTATCCCATGCCTCCAATATATAGATTTAACTAGGTCCCAAAAACTACCAAATAATAATACAAACACATGAATTCTTACACTCCTCACACATGTGGAGTCATTTAGGAATAGAAAAGGACTCATACAAGAATATTTGATTTCCGTTGTGTAAGATAAAATGTGCAATTCCCAAGAACTCTCATATGAAGTAATAATTACATCATATGACCAACCAATAATAAAAATGCTTTTATAACCATAATGCAACCTTTTTACTAATGTTTTTATACTTAACACCATATATTTATCATAAATGCTTTTGCACATCCTTCTTGACAAGATATTCTTGTACAAACTTTCTCTATAATATTTTTTTAATCAAATTGCAATTGATTTATTATTGCGCTTTGCATTTATAATTGAGTGATGATGTTCATTAGCTATAACATCCTCTACTTTAACTCTTATTTCACAAAGTCTTTTATTTTTCTATACATGGGCTCAAGTACACAACCTTCTTTGCTTAGGTTCTATTAATGATCACTAATTTTTTATTTTTTTGTATTGATATTGGCCTTTTGCTTTTAATATACAATGTTTTCATGATCTTTAGGACAAAATCATTTGCATAGTAATCCAACTATGTATACTTTCTATAGTAGTCTCTTGCAAAACATCTCCATTCATCACACTGTTGACATTGTACAATATGATGACCTTCAGAGTCATTATATTGGCTTCGACTTCCTCATTTTTTATTTTGTTAGCCACCTAAAGATGCATTTTATTTTGTTCTATGGCTTTGGTGGAGTGCTAGGTGGAGTGAGCTACTCTCATTGTGTGGATAGCACTTGTGTGCTCCCACTCAGATTATATGGGGCAATCTTTGATTGAATGATCCAAAACCTTAAAAATACTACCATTTTTTTTGGATAATTATTTTTGATATGATTTTTACCTTTACATTTTGTGCCTTAATTTTTTTTGGCTTTAGTTCCTTCATCATTTACGTCATATCTCTTCTTAGGGCTATCATGGTTCCATACTCATTCTTTCTATTGTCATTTAGACTCTCATCTTCCTATGCTTTTCTTTTGCCACATGAAGAAATTATAGGAAGAGGGTGGTACTACCTTCATCTTTTTTTGTAGTGATGGAATGAGACCTTCAATGAACCGTATCTTCTTGAGTTCGTTGGTTAGTTCCTTTTCTAACTTTACTAGTAGTTCCTTGAGCCTACTATTATAGGCTCTAACATTACTGTGTTTGCCTTCTTTTGCGTTATAAATCTTTGCTAGTATTTCATTATTGTCTTGAATTATCTTGAACTCTTAATTTTTTTTCAATATTTTTCAAGAATTTTTGGAAGTGAGGTCAATTTTTGTTTGCCAATTAATAGTTATGCCCTTTAGTACTGTTGAGAAGGACTACAATTGATAGGATCTATCATCTTCACCATTTGTTTATGTAGATTTTCTTTTATGTTTTATAATGCCTTGCAAGGTTCTTTGACCCATTGCCTATGAATTAGGACAACTTTTGCCTTTTGATACTAAGAATTTATGGGACAATTGCCATATTTATGTTATGATACAACCTTCTAGTGAATTATGATTCACAAGATTCATTTCTTCTTTTTATCACATGAGAATCTTCAACTCATCTTGCTTTAGCATTCCACTCACTTGAGCTGCCATTAGGTACTTTCTTGTATACTAACGCAAGAGTTTTTGGCTTGGTTCCTTCAATCATCAATTCTTCAATACATTGAAAATTTCTCTCATATGGTCAATGAGTCTTTGGATTCCATCTACCATTCTTCTTCATCTACTAGTTGTACTGGTTTTTGCACTTGGTCAAAAAGATCTACCCATGCTTCATTGGATAGGGGTAAGTGCCTTGCTATCTCTTACCACTCTATCCTTGTAAGGTTCTTTGTAATAGAGGCATTTTCATTTTTCCATCTACAACTTTGACAATAGACTCACTTGGATTTCAACTTCTTTCTTGGGATAGTCTTTGACTTTGAACTTGTATAGATGAGATTTCTTTTGCTTTTTCTTGTAGTCTTCTCCATTTTCTTTTCTCTATTAATCTTAAAAGATCACCTAATCTATTGTTCTTGATCACATCGTGGTCTCTTCCCGCCCTTATTAGGGCCCAAAGATATGAATCTCTTAAATCTATCATGCATCTTTTAAGGCAATGTTGCCAAAATGTTTTCTATTTCATTTGATAAAATTAATAGTTGAACTAATAACATATTTACAACACATACTGGACAAAGGAGTAAAATGTATCTTTATTTGCACTAAAGTTATTACATAAGTGGACCAAAGATAGGTAATCGAGAATCATGATATTTTTTCTTTCTTACACGGGTTATTTAAATGACTCAAATGTTGTCAAGTGGAAAAAACCATCTATGGACTCCTATAACTACTTCAAAGAAGATAAACAATTGATACATAGTCGGATATAAACATATTAACAAAGCGTAATTGTATGTTGACTACATAGGCCAAGATATCAAACTGCATTATAATTAATTCACTAATCAAGATAACTACTGAAATGGCATCTTGAAAGATAAGTTCAAGCAAATAATAAACTAAACTCGACTTTAATCTGATTACTAAATTGCAAGTGTAATGGATTGAACACAAAGAACATATAATTGGGAAAATAAATAATAATGTACATATATTCCTTAACAAATGATTGTTAGAGGAACTAATCTAAGCTAATAAATAAAACTAGATTTAAACTAAGTAAATCTCAATGAACGACCAACTACTATTAGTGATATATATGTACAACATTATTTAAGAACAAACAAGTAATTCAAGACCAACAATAAAACTATTGAGAAACAAACAAGTCTACAAATTGATTAAGCTACAAAAATTAAATTGTTGAAATAAGTGTAACATATGTAAATGTAGCATCGTAAATTGTACACCCTTAATTAGGGTTGTCTAATTCCACGCTTAGGTTAGCATCTACCTCAGTGTGTCTCATTTCATTTTGCATTTTCAAGGATCCTTGAAGCATTTAATTATTAATTTAAATAAATCTAAAGTCTTCTCTCATCATTTCACATATTATACAATTGGGCCCTTAACCTTAAGTGTGCCCCTTTTTATTTCATTTTAAGTAATCTTGATAAAGTACTAATTTTGAACTTCAGAGCACATTTTTTCGCATCTAAACACCTTGGATTGACCTGCCAAGCTGGATTTGACTTTGTAATCACAATATTTTGCATCTCTAGAATTTTGGAAAAATGTTGGTTGGACCATAGCGACCACCACATTAGTCCCGACTTTTTCTCTCCGAATTTTGGGTGTTTAATTTGGTGGTATTATAATGTTCAAATTTCATTTTCTATGAAATTTAATCAATTCTAGGTAGGCCTATGATCAAAATTAAAGTTAGGGTTTCATATATATAACATTTTCTTTCCTCATTTGAAGGATCCTGAAATCAAGCAATTGAAGAAGTAAAAGTGCAGGTTTTATGTGACGTCTTCAATCACCAAATTCATCATTCATTAAGTCTTCATCAACATTTTCAACATCCATGGAAGCTTAGGAGATATTGAAGAATAATAATGAGATCATTGACTGTTGATTGGCTTGTACCTCTCATAGGGTTTGCTATGGTTTCATGTTATTTTCATATCTCTATTTGAGTTTTTAGATCTACACATCATTCATTTTTAGGCTTACATTATTGCTTTAGCTCCATGTTGCATTTGTGATTTGAAGCATTTACATTATGTTCATTTAGGGTTTTTACTCCAAACATAGGGTAGAACTCTAGTTTGCTTCTTAGTTCATAAGATCTTACAAAAACATGAGATTCTAGGGCACACACACTTTTCGATACTTTATTGGCTATTTGTGGAGGTAGAAATCACCAAAACAAGGGGTTTGACTAAGGCAAAACCCTATATAGTCACAAACACACCATTTTTCACCTTGTAGGTGCAATTATAGGTTTTTGTTGGAGCGGACAATTTCTGGGAGATCTCAGTGGATAGGTACATACCCATTTCCAAAATTTGGCCTCAGATCTCAGAGATTTGAGCACCCAATGCCTTGGTCCTCAATACCGGAGCGCCCAACACCCTGGTCCTCAATTTTAGAGTGCCTAACACATTGCTCCTATCAAATCAAGCCCAAATTTCAGTATTAGGTGCACATCATAATTCACTTTTTAGGACCTATAATTTGTGTTTCAATTTCATCTTTGTATTAGACTGTTATTGTTGTTATTATAGTTGTTTTAATTCATTCTATTAGTCTAGTTTGTTATTCCCTCACATTTGACTCATTCCTTTTCATATTAGCAAAGGGATAGAAACCCTAAAAGTATTCCTTGACTCTCTTGCACAAGAGTTAGTCAATGTGAATGACTTGCTTAGGCTCTTTTGTATTCCAATGTATGAATGAGAGTGGGATTAGGCCTTAGCCTACTCTATCCCATTTTCACCCATCACATTAAATACATTTCAAAAAGAATAATTTCATGCTCACAAATAATATGAAATTGTTAGGAAACAATGAGGAATACCCAGTTACATTTATTCCATTTCTTACATAACCCATGAGAGCAAAGAATGCATACAAGATGACATAATCACCATTATGAAAATATCAAATAACCATGACACAAGATAATACGAAAAAACCTTGGGAAAACCCTCATGAGGTAGAAAGTTAGTCTCCAAAAGCATCCATACTCCATCATATTAATCAGCTGCAAAACAATACAAAGCACTTATGGAGTTACAATGAATGCCTTCGAACCATCAAGCCTTCCAATGCATCCCATGTGTCCAAGCATGAATCCGCACATCCCATGCCATGCTCCATAAATGCAATACTCCAAAGGACTCAATACAATGACAACCCAAACCACCATCCAACCTTGACCACTAAACATGTGCTTGCTTTTATAGACAAAACCTTGCACAAAAAATAACGAGTGGTAACGTAAAACCATGTGCCTAAAACCATGTGTTACCTAACACTTGACCCCACATTTAGTATTGGGTACTAAGTTTTCTCTTTTTAAATATATTTCCCCAATTTTAAATAATTACAATAATATGAAAATGTTACAATACAACATCATAGTGGTCTCGAGGATATTTCCATGGAATCTCTCCATGTTTTTGATATTAATAGCAACAAAAACAAGGGTATTGACCCTTAATACAACAACCCGTAGGTAGTGAGAAAAATTAACCAAGGGAGAAATCCCCCAAATAACTAGGTCAGACATGCATGTTGGCATTTGCATGAAGATTGCATTAATAAAATTTTATGTTGTCATTGATGTCAATTAACCGGTAATGATGTTGTTATAATGTTGTTTTATAACTAGTAGGAAGAGCTAGTGAAGGGAACTGCAATCGGTAGGTGAGTTTGTGGTGGAAATTGATATTGCTATGAAATAGAAAGGTGAACTGGTAAACCCTACCTGTTGATATGATAAAGCCTAATCGATGAAGTTTGGTGAATCGGTTATATTGGTTTATGATATGATGATGAGCGGCAATGATTATGACACGCATGCATGTTGTATGAGAAGAGTTTCAAATGATTTTTGGCGCATAGAGATAACAATTTTTATCTTGGGAATGAGCAAGTTCATTTCATGTAATGTAAACCACATGATGAGTTACAATGTTTGATGAAGCGGTGATCAAAGAGTGGTTGAGGTTATCTTGAATGATGTGCAATGATTGTTATGTAATCCAATGGTCATACTTGAACCGATTTGTTTGTAATCTCTATGAGAGAATTAGGTTTGTGATGTGTTATCGACCTATTATTTTGTTTATAAGTTCGATGAGTTGTTTTGTTGAAGAGTTGGAAATTTGTAATTGAGAGTGAGAGAGTGGTTGCCAAACTAGATGATGTATCTGCAGTTTGTGTAAAGGCAGATAGGAGAATGAAAAGGATCCGAACAAGCAAGTGTAGTGCTATTCAAATAGATCAGCAAATCCCTGTTGTTTTCTAAAAATTACAAAAGCTAAATCCCCTAACCGGGTAAGCTCTAATAAGCTTAGTGTTATTCAAATCCTCTAACTAGGTGATCCATTAGCTTGGATTTAAAATCCTCTACCGAGGTTACTCCTTACAGGGTATTGCTTCTAATAGGGCGTTATAGTCAATCCCTTAACCAGGTGGTCCCTAACAGGATTTGTTCTTAACAAGACTTATTGTAAAGCTTAACAGGCTTGGCTCCTAATAGGGCAAACTTTAGAAGAGTTTAGAATACTTGTGGGTATTCATCCCCGCCCTGGTTTTTCCCATTTGGGTTTCCACGTCAAAAATATTGTCTCACGTGGTGAATGTTTTTGTGGTTATGTTTACTATGGTTGAATTGCTTAACTGCTAATTCCACTTTGATATGTTATGTTAATCGACAACAATCTGAAACGAGGTTTTTCTTATGTCAGTAAAGTATTTGAATGATTCAGTTAAATGGTTTGAGAGTTTCAGAGATGTTTTACTGTTAGTCTGTTATAACAATCAACCGGTTTAACTTGTCAGTATTAAAGCATTTGAAGTTCAGTGTTTAACTTGTCAGTTTAGAGTTTTCATTGAGAGGTTGATTTTGAGATTGGTGAAAGTTTATATCAGTTTTCTATCTACTGATTCAATCCCCCCCTCTCAGTAGTTGATCGGATCCTTATTCTTTCATCATATCATCAATTGGTATCAGAGCATTTCAGGTCCTCTAAGGTCTAAGCCTAACAACTTGAGGTAAAGATCTTGTAGAACATGATGAAGAAGGAAGGTCCGAAGTTTAATAGAGAGAACTATAGGATATGAAGTGATGGAATGAAAATTTATATCAAGAGTCTAGGAAGTCAATACTGGGAACATGTTGGTACTCAATCTGTTGCACCTAGTGAGATTATGTCTGATGATCAGAAGAAAGAGCAACAATAAAACAATCAAGCATTAGAGGATATTATTAGTTCTTTGTTTGATGCAGAGTATGTAGATGTCCATGGTCTGGAGTCTGCATATGAGGTATGGAAGAAACTTGAAGAGATCTGTAGCGGTGATGAACATGTGAAGATTGCCAAAGAAGAGAGTCTAAGAGGAAAATTTGATGACATGCAGATGGCTGAAGGTGAGAATATACAACAGTATGGTCAGAGGATCAAAGAGATAGTTGGTGAGATCAAGAGTGCTGGTGGTAAAGTGGAAGATGCCATAGTGATTAGCAAGGTGTTAAGAACCCTGCTACCGGTCTACGCTATCCGAGTTGCAGCCATTCAGGAGCGAAAGTCAATTGACAAAACTAAGGTAACCCTTGACTCCATCATTAGTAAGCTTACTGCTTTTGAATCAAATGGTTATGATGGTTGTGTTCAGAAATATGAATCTGCATTTAGAGCTTCAGTTTCTAACCCATCTATGAGGAAAAGTAGCGATGTCAGTCACAACTATGAATCTAGATCCAACAAAGAAGTTGATGATGAAGACAAATTGGTTGAGCTCGAAGCATTGTTGGCCAAGCAGTTGCTCAGAGGTACCGATAAGTACCAAGGTAAATTAGCTTTGAAATGTTTTGCATGCAACATGATTGGACACATTGTAGCTAACTGTCCTAATGGTGACAATGAGCACAAGCGTGATAAATTTAAGAAGTACAAGGGAAAAGGCAAAAGAGTTTGTCTTGTTGCAGTTGATGGTGGTATCACTGACGAGGAATCCGAGGGAGATGCTAATGAAGACATTGTTTTTGTAGCTATTAAAGAGGAGACACCTGATCATAAAGCATTAGTTTCTTGCATGGATGATTCTGATGATTGGATCATTGATAATGGTTGTTCACATCACATGACTGGTGACCAGAGCAAATTTCTTACCTTGAAGGAATTTGATGGTGGAGTTGTGAGATTTGGTAATGACTCACCCTGCATAGTAAAAGGTAATTGAACTATTTCTCTTAATGGGAAGAACAGTGCAGATGATGTCTACTAGGTTGAAGGACTAAAGTACAATCTTTTGAGTGTTGCACAACTCAATGACAAAGGATATCCATTGGAGTTTAAGAATGGAATGTGCAAAATCTATGGGAGCAAAGGTGAACTGATTTGAATCGACAAGAAGACTAAAAGATAACATGTTTCACCTAAATCCTAAAGTCAATAACTGTTTAATTTCAAAAATAGATGATAGTTGGCTTTGGCATATGATATTTTTTCATATAAATTTTGATAACATTGTTAAAGTGAGTAAGTCCAAGACAGTGAGAAGTTTGCCTCAGTTGGACAAACCAGTTAATGCTCCGTTTAAGGAATGTCAGTTGGGAAAGATGACATCCACAACTTTTAAGAGCAAATCTTTTTCAGTGGAACATCTGTTAGATTTGGTTCATACAGACCTCTGTGGACTAATAAGGACCAAAAGTATTCAAGGTGACATATATTTTATGATCTTCACTAATGATTGCTCAAGAATGATGTGGGTCACATTTTTGAAGGATAAAACAAAAGCATTTAGTAAGTTAAAGGCATTCAGGACCTTAGCTGAAAAGGAAAGTGGCAAGAAGATAAAGTGTTTGAGGATTGATCAAGGTGGTGATTTCACTTATATGGAATTCACTAGATATTGTGAAGAAAATGGTATCAAACGTTAGCTTTCTGCACCGAGGACACCACAACAGAATGGTATTGTAGAGAGGAACAACCGGTCAGTTGTTGAAGCAGCTAGAACGATGTTGATACAAGGAGGTGTAGCAAAAACTTTCTGGAGAGAAGCTGTCAGCACAACTATCTACATTGTGAATCAGATATTGGTAAAAAGAGGCAAGGATAAGACTCCTTATGATTACTGGTATGGTAGATCACCTAATTTCAACTATTTCAAGATATTTGGCAGTAAATGTTTTATTAAGAGAGGTGACTATGTTAGCAAATTTGAGGCTAAAAGTGATGAATGTATATTTCTTGGTTACTCCACCAAGAGTAAGGCCTACAAATGTTATAGAAACCAGACACAAAGAATTATTAAGAGTGTTGATGTTCGAGTGGATGAGTATCCTGAAGTCTTAGAGGAAACTAGTGTGGAGAAAAATGATGAAGATCCTTACATTCTGATTTTGGAACAAGAACTGGTGAAGCCTGAAACTGGTAAAGAGAATGCTGTTGTACCAGTTCAACTAAAATAGGTAGATTCAGAAGAAGATGATGATAATAAAGAAGAACCTAAACATAATGATCATGTTATTCTGAGGTATGTGAGACTCAATCACAATCCTGACCAGATTATTGGAGATAAAGATGCTGTAGTGTTAACTAGAAGAATAATTAGAGAGAATTATTGCATGATATCGACTATTGAGCCTAGAACTGCTAAGGAAGCATTTGGAGATGATCATTGGGTCAAAGATATGGAGGAGGAGCTTGATCAAATTGATAAGAATAACACATGGACCCTAGTACCCAAACCGGTGAATAAAAATGTGATAGGTACTAAGTGGGTATTCAGGAATAAACTGAATGAAGATGGTTATGCTTTGACTCATGAAAAAGACATGGTATGCAAATTATACAAGGAACTATATGGGTTAAAGAAAGCACCGAGAGCATGGTCTGAGAGGCTTCATTCACACCTGATGAAGATAGGTTTTCAGAGAACCAATGAAGACAACAACATATATCTCAAATCCGAAGGAGATAAGATACTGGTTAGTGAAGTGTTTGTAGATGATATCATATTTGGAGGCAATGATGACATGAGCAATGACTTTGAAAATGAGATGAAAAATGAGTTTGAAATGTCTCTAGTGGGAAAGATAAAATTTTTCATAGGCTTGCAAATACAACAAATGAAGAGTGGTGTTTTCATCACACAATATAAATATGTGAAAGAGGTATTGAAGACGTTTGGAATGAGTGATTGTAAACTAGTTGGGACACCAATGGTTACATGTTGTAAATTGTCTAAAGAGGATGAAGCCACATCTATTGATGAAAAGGAGTACAAGTCAATGATTGGAAAATTGCACTATGTTGTTCACAACATACTGGATATAGCTCATGCAGTTGGTCTAGTTGCTAGATTTCAGAAGAATCCTAAGGAAACACATTTGATAGCAACCAAGAGGATATTAAGATATTTGAAAGGTACTATTGACTATGGATTATGGTATCCATATGCAAGTAACTTTTATTTGAAGGTGTATACAGAGGCAAACTAGGCAGGTAATGTTGATGATAGAAAGAGCACAACAGGTGGACCATTCTTTCTTGGAGGAAGACTTGTTTCATGGAGTAGCAAGAAGAAGAGTTGTATATCATAGTCTACTGCTGAAGTTGAGAATGTTGTAGCTTATATGAATTGTACCCAGGCTATTTGGATGAGGCACATTTTGGAAGGATTCAAGTTGAAGATTACAGATCCAGTAAAGATCTTATGTGACAATACTAGTGCCATAAATATTTCAAAGAACCCTGTTTTGTACGCATGAACCAAGCATATTGAATTGAAATATCATTTCTTGAGGGAAAAAGTGCAGAGTAAAGATGTGATATTGGAGCATGTTTCTACCAAGGAGCATCTTGCAAATATCTTTACTAAACCTTTGCCTAAGACTACTTTTGAGTATCTTAGAAGTTAGCTAGGGGTTGTACCCCTTCATGAGGTCAATTGAGCATGATGTGGATTACATCAGTCCCAAAGCTACTTGTAGAATTTTACAACAGGATTGGTGTAGAGTGGAGCTATTCCACAGGGGGAGCATCAAGTTGTAGGTTGATGATTCTTAACAATGAAGTTTGACATTGCATGTTCTACTTTCACTTTGGCATTGTTGTCAAAGGGGGAGAAGAACTATGTGATTAGGGGAAGAAGAATTGTATGATTGACAGAGAGAAGGTCTATAGCCAGCTACCAATTGAAGACAAGGTGAATACATGGTAAAATGTAAACCAGGATTCCTATTCACAATCATAGCAATCAAGGGTGTTGGCATTTTCATGAAGATTGCATTAATGAAATGTTATGATATCATTTATGTCAATTAACCGGTAATGATGTTGTTATAATGTTGTTTTGTAACCGGTATGAAGAGCTAGTGAAGGGAACTGCAACCAGTAGGTGAGTTTGTGATGGAAATCGGTATTGCTATGAAATAGAGAGGTGAAACGGTAAACCCTACCTGTTGATACGATAAACCCTAACCGATGAAATTTGGTGAATCGGTTGTATTGGTTTATGATCTGATGATGAGCGACAATGATTATGACATGTAAGCATGTTGTATGAGAAGAGTTTCAAATGATTTTTGGCACGTAGAGATAACGGTTTTTATCTTGGGAATGAGCAGGTTCATTTCATGTAATGTAAACCGCGTGATGAGTTACAATGTTCGATGAAGCGGTGATCAAGGAGCCACCAATGTAATCTTGAATGATGTACAATGATTGTTATGTAATCCAACAGTCATACTTGAACTGATTTGTTTGTAATCTCTATGAGAGAATTAGGTTTGTGATGTGTTATCGACCTATTGTTTTGTTTATAAGGTCAATGAGTTGTTTTATTGAAGAGTTGGCAATTTGTAGTTGAGAGTGAGAGTGTGGTTGCCAAACCAGATGATGTATCTGTAGTTTGTGTAAAGGCAGATAGGAGCATGAAATGGATCTGAACAAGCAAGTGTAGTGCTATTCAAATAGATCAACAAATCTCTGTTATTTTCTAACAATTACAACAGTTAAATCCCCTAATTGGGTAAGCTCTAACAAGCTTAGTGTTATTCAAATCCTCTAACCAGGTGATCCATTAGCTTGGATTTAAAATCCTCTACCGAGGTTACTCCTTACGGGGCATTGCTTCTAATAGGGCATTATAGTCAATCCCTTAACCGGGTGGTCCCTAACATGATCTGTTCTTAACAAGACTTATTGTAAAGCTTTAACAGACTTGGACCCTAACAGGGCGAACTTCAGAAGAGTTCATAATACTTGTGGGTATTCATCCCCATTATGGTTTTTCCCATTTAGGTTTCCACGTCAAAAATATTTTGTCAAGTGGTGAATGTTTTTGTGGGTATGTTTACTATGGCTGAATTGCTTAGCTGCTAAATCCACTTTGATATGATATGTTAACCGACAACAATCTGAAATGAGGTTTTACTTATGTCAGTAAAGTATTTGAATGATTCAGTTAAATGGTTTGAGAGTTTCAGAGATGTTTTATTGATAGTCTATTATAACAGTTGTAGACACCTAAAATTGTCTTGTCTAATTAAATAAATATTTTTATTTATTTAATTATTTTAAACCTAATTCTTCTATTAATTAAATAAATCTTTATTTATTTAATTAATTCGTTTATCCTCTTCTAGCCTTATTTCTCATTTAAATAAATACATTTATTTATTTAAATTATCCTTTTCCTAAATTAAATAAATATTTTATTTATTTAATTGATCCCACTTCTTCTATTATTTAAATAAATATTTATTTATTTAATTAATTCATTAACCTTTTCTACCCATGACACATGTCATTCATCTTTTAATTCCTACACTACCTACCCTCTAATCATAGCTGACCATTTATCTTTTACACCTCTTAATCTTATCCCTCCATTTCTTATAGTGTCTTCTATATAAGGAGATGCTTCCTTCATTATCAACCCTAATCGATCTTTGAAGCCAACTACACTTTCGAACTTTCATATGCCATCAAGCCTACTTGCAACTACATTTCTTTTCTTTGTTGAGCTCTTGTGCACACATAAAATCTGAGAGCAAATATATCAAACAAGATCAATGGAGACAGGAAGAATGGAGATTAAAACCCTATTGGACATGTGATGGTATAATCTTTGTGATTTTATTTGATTTGCATTGTCTTAGGTAATCTTCATATGTTATGGTGGATCTTTGTTGTTGCTAAGCTAGGGTTTTATGGTTGAATTCATTTAGTATTTCAATATTATTGTTGTTTCCATTTTTACCACAAACATTTTGGCACGCCCGGTGAGACCCTTGTCACTTTTGCATTTAACATTTCTTGTTGCAGATTTTGTGTTTTTGAAGTTGCAGATCTGACATTTTCGATAAAATTTTGGCATTTGTGCGTCTGCGCATTCTGGAACTGTGTTTTTGTTTTTCTGCTGTGTCTATGACCTCCTAAATCGCAATTGTGTTCGGCATTATTTTACTTTATTTTGAAAATTGCAGGGTTGCATCTCTGTTTTCAAACCATATTTGTGCACCTTTCAGACGCGTTTGTGTGTGGGAGTCGCATCTGTGTTCAGGAGTCGCATCTGTGACGGATTTAGGCACGTTTGTGATTATTTGTCGCATCCGTGTTAGGTTCAACCGCGTCCGTGTTTCAGATCTTGCATTTTTTTTAGTTTTTGATCCAGTTTTGAGGCTTTATTTCGTCATTTGGATTTCAGACTGGTTTATTTCGAGCTAACATCTTGTGATCTAGCTAACAAAATTGGTGCAACTTGTCTTGAAAATGAATCATCTTATCGAAGGCCCCTATTTAACAAAGTCTTTTGGATTTAAAATTCACCCAACTTGTTTGCTTGCAGGAAGGGGTAATCATTTGAAACAACCCAAACTACTAACAAATCTTTTTTGCAGGATCTTGGCAAGGGTTTTTGATCTTTATTGTGTGCCTTGTTTTCATAGATTACTAAACACTTCAATTGGTGCACTAAAATTGAACCAGTTTCTTTTGTGTCATGAGCAATAGGCTCTTTTTGTTTAATTTCTAGAGGGCCTATCTCCCCGTGTGGTCATTAGGACTATTAGTGAGGAGAGAACGACCTAAGTGGTAGAGAGAAAAACCCACCTCTTTCGAACCACTATAAATAACTGTATCCATGGTGAAAGCCATGGGTAATGTGTGTTGATTAGTTCATACCGACACTATGTCTCCCCATAAACCCGTTTGATCAAATTTATTTGATCAGTTGTAAGGCATAACCCCTACTGGCTGGGAGCCTTCTATATTTACAGAGCTGAAAGTGCCGCATGCATGGCTACACGGGTGAATGCCCTTACTAGCACCTTTTTGTTTTAGAAAGCCAAGATCCTTCTAGTTGTTGGAGCAGGAGGTTGGACCTCTGGAGCGACCCACACACATACGGTTCTCAGTAGAGATAAAAGGTTCACCATGGGGAGTTTTCATGGGGATTGATGCTTGGCTTCCCCAGAGAAGTGAGTGCCGAGGGTGGAGCTAGTGGGGTCAAATATCTAAGTATGCGCTCTGAATAGCGTAGCCTTGGGGGAAACCCCATGTGGGATCAACAACTATTGTCCTGGCCAACCATAAGAATTGTGCTTGTCTTATTTTAAACATTCAAACATTCAAGACCAAACATCAAAACATTGTGTCTTTTGTGTCTTCAAGTGTATGCAAAACATTTTTACATCAAACAACACACTTTTCTTTGAGTTAGTTTGAGTCTAAACACTTGCAAACATTGAGTCTTCATCAACGTTGTGTCCTCTTGTCACGAAAAAATAGTCAAACAAATTCTGATTTGGTCACAACAACTTCACAAATTGGAAAAATTACACTCAGTTTCCAGAAACGCGTCTGTGTCATTTAACCACATCTATGAAGTACAAAAGTGCGTCTGTGTCATCCTAAAGAAAATTGCATTCATAAAATATCAGAAACACGTCTGTGTCTAATAGAAACGCGTCTGTGTCATTTAACTACGTCTGTGAAGTACAAAAACACGTTTGTGTTATCCTAAAGAAAATTGCATTCACAAAATCTTAGAAATGCGTTTGTGCAGTGTTCAACCACGTCTGTGTCATTTAAATGCATCTATGAAGTATACAGGCACGTCTGTGTTCAAAATTGAAAAATAATATAGTCTAGTAAACAAGAACAATTAGTTTCAGAATTCTTGAGCTTCCTAAGTTATTTCTTTGGGTTTTCATCTAGAATTCAGCCTATTTCTGGGTCTCACAAAGTTCATCATTGCTTTACACCTTACATTACATTCAGATTTGTCTAAACTTGAGTCGAAAGGTCACTTGTTTGTTCTCATCATACTTTGTCAACACAATACATACAACAACATTTTGCTAAGTGGTCCCTCATCAAGGTCTATCACCTTTGGGTCTCATTTTGTCTTACTTAGAGTCAAGGTCAACTTACCTCATCAAGAGAAACTATCATCTCCTTGGAAGCCACACCTACTCTACTACATACATACTTGGTCTTACACTTTGGACATTGCAAGTACACCTCAGATTCATTTACATTCCATCCAACTCTTGGTCTTCCATACTCTTTCCATTTTCATCCAGTCTCACACATCTTGGTCAAGACCTAGTACATGGTTGAAATCCGTTCCCAAAAATCTAGGAGAGAAGCTAAAGAGGCTCAAGAGTCCACAAACATGAGTTCCTATGAGTATGATAATGATGTCTTTTTCAATTCTGATCATAACACATTACCTGACATGGATGCCTATAGAAACATTCCAAATATTGAGAACATGGACACTAAAAACAACAATGATACACACAATGATAATATGGACAACTTTTCCATACATTCAACAGATGTGGAAGACTCCATTATGGATCCCCATTTCAATCGATTGGTTGAGGAAATAATGAGGAGAGATAGACAATATTTCCTACAAGTGATGGCACAAAGTGGAGCCAAGATCCCTCATGATTTTGACATGTCTCAAATAATAGAACATCGACCTTTGCAACAACCTCACCTCAACATGAATCAAAGGAGGCCTAATAGTGGAGGCAATAGAGGACCACATATGGTGCCATAATCACCATCATCTTTGTTTCAAAAACCTGAGGTCCCCCATACACATGGTCAAGCATATGATACTCACCTTCACAAACCATTATGGAAGTCTTATGTAGAAAAATATACTTAATCACATACCAATGCTAAGGACCAACCACCAAAGCAATTGGATATCCAAAGGCATGATCAAAATTTGGACACAAGGAAACCTCGTGTCAAATTTGGGGGCAACACATTAGAACAAATTTATGACATGCCTGTAGAGTATGGTATACATGGACAAAATAGATATTCTATTCCTCATCATGACTCTATACCAAGTGGTCCATATACGCAACATCATTATAGACCTCCTCTATATGAAAATGTGTATGATCAGTATCATCCATATATGCAAAACGCTCCTCCACCTAGTGGTTCAGGCATGGGGTATGGTCCAAGAAGTTGATCTCCACCTAAGAATAATTTGGAACAACAAATTAAGGACTTACAAAAGAAAATAGAGGACATGAATGCACCAAAGCCAGCTTACACAATGAGAGACATATGTCCCTATACCTTTGACAAAAGCATTCCAATGCCTCCATTTCCTACACACTTTGTGACACCTAAGTTTGATAAGTACAGAGGAAAAGGAGACCCTAAGGCACATATAAGACAATTTTTCACAACTTGCATTGAGGTAGCAACATAAGAGATATATTTGATGAGATTATTCCCACAAAGCTTAGGTGATCAAGCTATGGAATGGTTCTCCCAACTTCCACCCAGAATTAAGTCATGGGGTGACTTAGCAGAGGCATTTATCCAACAATTCTCATACAACATAGAGACAAATATATCAATTACTTCTTTGTGCAACACTAAACAAAGGGATAGAGAGTCTTGTTCATCATTTTTACAAAGATGGAGGAATCTAGCCAGCAGATGCTCTTGTGAAATTCCACAAAAAGAAATGGTAGAGATGTTCACCCAAAATGTCAGCAAAGATATTGGTTATGACCCGAGAAAATCTTGTTTGTCCACCTTCAAGGATGTCATTGAAAAGGCTTAGCAACAAAGAAGGTCCTAATTGAGTAGTGCATCATTAAAATATTCAAAGAAAACAAAGAGGACTTTAAAGGAAAAGACAAGCCAATATTTTGGAATAAAAACAAGAACACAATCAATGATGGTGTTGTTGATGCCAATATAGTACAACCCAAAATCATTTTTTCGGGATCAAGCTCTACAAACAATCAAGTGAATACTCAAAGAACTTCCAAATCACGAAGGAAGTACACCCCATTGGGAGAACCACTTGAGTCAGCTTTCAAGAAGCTAGTGGCAAACAAAATAATAACAATTCCAGATTTGCCTCCACATGAGCCAAAGATTAAACCAAATTGGTGGAATGACGATGAATACTATGAATATCACAAAAGTAAGGGACATAAAACATGAAATTGTCATCGGCTGAAGAACATTATACAAGATCTTATTGATAGAGGTGACATTGAGATTGAAGGACATTCATCCAATCAAGAACATGAGATGTTTAAGGAACCATTCCCAAAGCATGACAAGGGAAAATCTAAAGCCATAGATGATCAAACCAACTATACCAGAGCATCCTATAACTATGATTCAACTGTCGATCACATTTTAATGGACAATTACTTCTATACCATTATTATAAAGGAAAAAATGCCTGAAGATTCTACCCAAAGACGCAAGGTTGTCCTAAAAGGCATTGGATCTTCTTCTAAAACCTACCTCTGAATGTAATGTTACAAATCATCGAGGTAAATTCACTTTGCAAGGTGCTCTAGCTAAAAACACAACTTCCTCATCAACCAAACCTGAGTATGACCTTGTAGATCAGTTAGGGAAGACACCCACACTTATCTCCATCGTTGAGCTCTTACGCATATCCCCTACACATAAGGCCATTCTTGACAAAACTTTGAGAGAAACTTCCGTCCCCACTGATTTGAATGTGAACCAATTTCAAGCCATGTTGGGATACCTTTTTGTTCTACACTCCCTTACATTCACAGAAGCTGATGATGCCTCCATGAGCCAACCACATAATGCACCTTTACACATTGAAGCCTTCCTACACAAACATCGAATAAAATGAGTCCTGATAGATGGAGGAGCCGGTCTCAATATATGTACTTTGAACTCAATAATACAATTGGGATATTCAGACAAAGCTGTGTTTGCTACAAACAAAATCGCCATCAAGGCATATGATGATGAAGAGCGATCCTCCAAAGGCATAGTCACCTTGCCTCTCAGAGTTGGGCCAGTTACAAAGGATGTGGTTTGTCAATTCCTAGATCTAGATCTCACATACAACATATTGCTGGGACGTCCTTGGATTCATGAGATGAGGGCAGTCCCATCTACATACCACCAATGCATTAAGTTTCCTCAGAATGGAGTTGAAGTAGCAATTAATGGTGATCCTAATCCATTTGTATACTACAATAAATTGACACCAAAAACTGAGACAATCATTCCAAGTAATAGAGAAGCCATCCCTTCTTCTTCATACATTGACCCCGAATCATTAAAACCTTCAACTTCAAAACAAGGTGAGCTTAAAGGGAAATATCAGGACAAAGGCATGGGTGAATACACTTTGAATCAAACCATGTGCTTACGACAAGTTATGAGTTCACCAAAAGAATATGGGCGACCACATCCTTCTAAACGGGTATCTATCAGTACACTCAAATGGGATCCTACTATCTTCCAAAAGTGGGGTGAAATGGAAGAAGAAGACTTATACAAAATGCTTTACAAAGACCCTAAAGATGGTACACAAGATCACATCAGCATACCATGTGAAAAATATGGCAAATGATTCAAGATCCCACAAAAGTTTGGGTATGATGGTAAAAGTCCTCTCGGCTTAAGAAAGGAAGATATCATTCAACCTTTGCAGCTAAAATTGACATTTAAAAAAAAGTGCTCGAAAGGGCTTGGTTTCGTATCTTCCAGGATAAATACTCGAAAGGTAGAAGAAGCATTACAAATCAAAGCTGCCAAAGATCAACAAGAGAACTACTATTCCATTGACTCTAATGAATGGGAATGGGGTCTGGAAAAATCCTCCAGTGACTATGAACTCACCGAGACATTCAGAGAACCAGGTGAACCCATATAAGAAGAGGAATTTTACAGAAAATTCAAAGTTGGTCAATAAACAACCCCTGAGAACCCGACACAGTCTTTGCCTTTAGATTATAGGTTGAAATCATGAAGGATGAGGACACCCATCCCTGAATGCACTTTTAGTGATGATAATTTGAACTCGTTCGCGATCGAGATAGATGAGGAGAGTGCCAAAGATGACCTCAACAATTAACTCGACATACCTGAATATAACTGCATCTTCACCCTTAGACCCGCTGACTTTGAAAATATTGTAGGCCTTCCCCTAGTTCACCACCAACTTATTGTTTGGGACCATGAAGGACTTGTACAGTTCGAGACATTCCAAAACGATGAAGCCTTTATTGACTATCTATGCATACAAGATGATCTTCCGCTTGGGGACCATAAGGTAGGATACACTACAAAACTCAACAACGTGGCATATTTTGGTGAGGGTGTCGGGCCTTCCAGTTGCAAAAAAGTAAAAATAAAAATAAATTATGAGTCTTATGGTGAAAACCACATTGTGGTACTGTCTGACCCCAAAAAAGTAAAAAGAAAGGACATATTTGAAGGTGAAAACCTTTGTGAGGCACCCGAAGATGGAAGGCTCGACATTCTCTCGACATCATATGAAGAAAAATCATCTATGTTAGTAGAGGAGACCATCAAAACAAACATTGGTATAGAAGAAATTCCACATAACATATTCTTGGCACAATCTCTGACAGAGACAAAAACACCAAAGTTCATAAGTTTCTTCACAGAGCGACAAATTAATTTTGCATGGTCATATGCTGATATGCCTGGACTGGATCTAGATTTAGTAATGCATCATTTGAGTTAAACCGAGGGCAAAACTAGTGAAACAAAAATTATGAAAGATGCACCACAAGTGGCATTATTAATCAAAGCGGGGCTTGAAAAATTATTGGATGTCAGATTCATACGCCCAATTGATTATCCTGAATGGATCTCCAACTTAGTATCGGTCAGTAAACCAAATCGTAGCATCAGAATATGCACAGATTTCAGAGACATCAACAAGGCTCGTCGTAAACATGATTTTCGATTACCAAATATTGACCTAATCGTAGATCTCACAACAGGTCATGCAATGTTATCATTGATGGATGGATTCTCTGGGTACAATCAAATAAGAATCGCATCTGAGGATCAACATAAAACAACATTTACCTGTCATTGGGGAACTTTCTGCTAGAATGTCATGCCCTTCGGGCTAAAGAATGCAGGCGCTACATATCAAAGAGCCATGACTACTATATTTCATGATCTCAGGCACGTAACTGTGGAAGATTATGTTGATGACCTCTTGGGAAAATCAATAGATAAAGATACACATTTGGACATACTTTAAGTCATTTTTGATCGGTTAGAAAAATACAAAGTAAGATTAAACTCCAAGAAATGTGTCTTTGGAGTAACCTTCGGGAAGCTCCTAGGATTCATTGTCTCAAAAAGAGGAATTGAAGATGAACAAAAATCAAGGCAATTCTAGAGATGCCACCACCATGAAATATCAGTCAACTTCCATCTCTGCAAGGGAGATTCCAGTCCATACGAAGATTCATAGCACAACTTGCAGATAAATGTCATCCTTTTCAGCACTTGCTACACAAAAACATCAAATTCAAATGTGATGATAACTGTCAACAAGCTTTTGAAATACTCAAAGATTATCTTTTGAATCCACCAGTTCCAGAACAAACCCTATTACTTTACATATCAGCTACATCAACAACACTGGGGGCACTCTTAGCGCAACAATATGTTGAGGGCAAAGAAAAGGCAATCTACTACATCAGTTGTACTCTAGTAGGCTATGAGATAAACTACACACCAATTGAGAGTGCATGTCTCACTGTGGTCTTTGCTTCACAGAAATTACAACACTACATGCTAACTCATAAAACTAAGTTGGCCGCAAGGATTGATCCCTTGAAGTACCTTCTCAATAAAGCAATGCTTACTGGTCGACTAGCCAAATGGGTGATGCTCCTGAGTGAATTCGACATTGAATATGTAGACAAAAAAGAAATAAAAGGACAAGCTATCACATATCAGTTAGAAGAGGCTCCTATGATAGATGTTCCTCCTCTAACTTCAAAGTTTCCAGATGAATCCATCTTGACGGTATCACACACAAAGCCTTGGCAACTATACTTTGACGACTCATACACATAGCATGGTGCAGGAGCTAGCATCCTCTTTATCACACCTCAAGGGGATTCCATTCCAAAATCATATCGACTATCATTTCCTTGCACTAAAAACATAGCAGAATATGAGGAATTAACAACTGGATTGCGAATTGCAGTTCAGTGGAAGATCTAGGAACTCCATGTTTTTGGGGACTCTCAACTTGTAATTCGTCAAGCAACTGATGACTACCAAACAAAGGATGAAAAATTAATGCCTTACAAAAAAATAGTGGATGACCTAAAGCAACATTTCATGAAGTTAACCTTTGAGTAGATACCAAGAGAGAAGAATCGAGTTGCAAATTCTATGGCTACTATTGCCTTGCTGATCGATGTACTGCATAATGAAACCCACTATGAGTTCTTGGTGGATAACCTTTTGGTTTCCTTATATGAGATCACTCCTACTGAGATGATATGTGTCATTGGTCCTGATTCCCAGTTATACGGTTCCATTTTCACATACCTTCGTAATAATATCCTTCCTCCCGACTTATCCAACAACCAACATCGCACTTTCATTTGCCAATCTTCTCGATACGTCATTTTAGCCAATATACTATACCGTCGAGGTCTATATGACACTCTTCTTAGATGTTTAGAAAGGGAAGAAGCTAAGATTGCATTACGTGAAGTTCATGAAGGGATATGTGGTTCACATTCTAGTGGTCCTACCTTAGCCAAGAATCTCATCAGGACTGAATATTACTGGCCCAATATGGAAAAAGACTCACATTAGTTTGTCAAGAAATGTAAGCAATGTCAAATACATGGAGACCTTATTCATGCACCAACACAAGAACTTGAACCAATTGCGACTCCTTGGCCCTTTTGTCAGTGGGGACTCGATCTCATAGGCAAGATTCACCCTCCTTCTTCCAATGGCCACAAATTCATTATCACTGCCATAGAGTATTTCATAAAATGGATTGAAGCCGTGCCTCTTACACAAGTCACTGGAAAACAAATTGCTACATTCATTCTCAACTACATCATTTGTTGGTACGATATTCCTATTTCCATCATCACCGATAACGGATGTCCCTTCAAAAATGAAGATGTTCGTGAACTTTGTGATCGCTTCCATATTACCCATCGTTTCTCCACGCCCTATTACCCCCAAGGTAACGATCAAGCTGAGGTGTATAATAAAACTATCCTTAAAATCCTTAAAAAGATAGTTGATGACGCTGGCTGCAATTGGCATATCCAATTCAATCCCACACTTTGGGCTTACCGCACAAGCATTCACACACCTATAGGAACCACACCTTATTCACTTGTCTATGGAGCTGAAGCTATCTTGCCTATTAAGGTCGAGTTACCATCTTTACGAGTCTCTTTGCAAAACATTATTAGTGATGAAGACTACATGGTCTCTCGCTTACAGGAACTAGAACTATTGGATGAACGAAGACAAACTTCGTTTAATCATCTCAAGGCTTATCAACAACGAATGAGTCGCAGTTACAATCATAAGGTTAAGCCTCACACATTTGAGGTAGGTGACTTAGTTCTCAGAGAAAATCCTAAAAATCAACAAGACAGAGAGAATAAGGGCAAATTCGAATCAAATTGGCTTGGTCCTTACATCATTACAACAACCTATGGATCCAATGCATATTAGCTCTCAACCACAGAGGGCGAACCTTTGGAGGATCCTATCAACAACATGCACCTTCGCAGGTTTTACACTTTTTTCTTCAAGAGTACCCTAATTCAAAAAGACAAAAAAAAATCAAAAAATTAAAAAATGCAAAAAATAAAAAAAAATAAAATAAAAAAAATAAAATTCAAAAATACAAAAAAATCAAAAAATTCAAAAAAAACAAAAAAACAAAAAAACGTAAAAAATAAAAAAAAGTAAAGAAAAAACATTTTGTCCAACGGTGAAAACCACTTCGGTGGCGCCCTGGGCAAGTACCATGGTGAAAACCGGGTCACCACGCCATGTGAAGAGACCTTTCTCCTCCCTCTTTCAGGATTCCATTTTATCCTTCACTTTGCACACACTCACAACCTCTTCATCCATAATAAACTTACCCATTCCCATCATGGCTTGTTATTGATCTACCCAAGATTGGTTAGCCATTCATAATAATCCCCCCTTTTTTCACCCCTTTCCATTCATAATAAATCAGCTCCTATCTGTGGCTAAGGCAAATCCTATGTCTAGTGATGGGTGTGGAACTAAGAACATCACATGTTTCGAGGAGTACAGTTTCTTCCAGATTTTCTTCAGTCTATCCATGCACAATCCACAATAAAGCAACACTTGCATCGCCAATCCGCAATAAAGTTCTATCTTCTCCACAATAAATTATATTTGCACGGATTCAGTCAGTTTCAGATGAGACATAAGTAGCAATGGGCTTCAACAAATCAAATCTTTCAACAGACTCAGACAACATTATGTTTCAATGCTATCTATCCTTTTGTGAAAGTAAACATTGTGACCACAATCAAATAGACTTATACAAGTGACAAGAGACACTAAACTTGAGGACTACAGTGGATGTTGGTGTTGAGTCTTGGTTTTCTTTTGATTTTATCTTTTGGTGACATGTCTTTTAGCTTTTTTGTGATGTCTCTAACTAGAGATTATATCTCTAGGATGTCTTTGACTAGAAAGGCGGGGATGGGGTATTGTCACCTAGTTTCTTTGCTGTTTGTGGATTGTCTCTTAGTAATGCTATGACTTGTCCAAGGATATGAGGACACTATGAGTCTAGTGTGAACTGGGGCATTCCTTGTTTGCGACTGTCTGATCTCCATGCAAACGGGTACAATGACTTTCTAGATCGGACCTATGTCTAGATTGTCATAACCTATTTGCCATAATAAATCTCAATGATGATAATCGCACAAGAATTTCTTTCACTTTCATATCTTCTATCTTCCATCCCCCTTTCTTGATTGACCTCCATCCTCCTTCTTGAGTCCATGTAGCCCGCTAGCACATGACTGAGTATAATGACACACCAAAAATATTTGCATTTCATGTAGTCTGCATCTGCATTATTATATGTTAGCATTTCATACATACATATAGACATCACAATTGCATCACATCCTACACACATCACATGTTAGCACATTTTACATTCTCATCATGTAAATAGTTATTTGCATTATCATATTCATCTGCATTTCATACATTCACATTTGCATTTGCATAAACATTTAAAAACATAAAAAGAACAAAAATACTGCATTTCATCACGTACATATTTGCATCCATATCATAAGCATTACATAGGTACACATGCATATAGCTACCGCAAGGATGAATCATCTTATATATCAAAATCATAAGTGTCATGATACAATGATGTCAAAATCATATGGCTACAATCACCCGAAGGTGTCTACATCATCGTACAAAATGGTACAAAACTGATACATAGGGAGCCCTCTAAGGCTATGATGAACTCACTCCCTCGGAGCCGGTTGGCCTCGATGGAGTTTGAGCCCTAGAAGGACCCACCCCAGGATCGTCTCTCCTACCCCCTCTATCTAGTGGTGGTGGAGGACCCATTACCCCACCACTAGATGCCTATCTCCTGTCTCTCCCTCCAGTGGTCGTCGTCCTCCGCAATGGTCTTCGAAAGCTCCTAGCCCACTGATTTGGTGGTACCACTCCATAGTACAGGTCTCTCTAGTAGGCTATCTCCTCCCCTAACCGTATAACATAGGCGTATCCTACCCTTGTGTCCTCTGCTGCCTGCCTCCCTGCCCTCAGTGCTATCTCAGCCTCTGTATAGCTTGATGCCTCTCACGCTTAGTATCCCTCAGCTGTCTCCTGAGTCTAGCTGTATCCCTCTCTAGATCCTGGATCTCATCTGCTTGTCCCTAGCAGATCTTCCTCAAGGATAGTAACTCACCCTCCTCCTCTCCCCCCTCACCCTGTCCCTATGGCTGCTCTTGTGGCTGCTCCAGTCCTTGTCCTCGTCTCTGTCCCTGTTTAGGAGCCTGTACTTGTTTGGGAACCTGTGTTGCTGGCACCTGTAACGATAATCCACCTTTGCCCCTCACTACATGATCCTGATAAGCTTGTCTCTCCTCTCCCCCCTCTCTCCTCTAAGCCACTCTCCTCTCTACCACTGCGACCCATCTCCGCCGTCGACCCCTACCACCACCATCCCCACTATCATCTCCATCACCTCCACCATCTCCATCTATCGAATCCCTTGGATCTGTTAGCCGTGGAAATGGATGCTCTCCCCAATATGTAGTGCACTCTGCATCCATCCCTGCATCCTCTATATCATCCCATATATCCCAAGGCAGGGGAATCATCTCTACCATCTGTGTCACAACCTGATCATAAGAAAGCAATGGCCCCAAATGCACCCAATCCCTCACTGTCTGTGCATACATCCCTGACCCCCGTGGCATCCACTGTATCCTGCCGAATTGCTTTCCCACCCTATCTACCAACAGCCTCTCAATGATATATGGAGTCTGCCCAATCAGGTACCTGCTCCAGAATACATACAACAACTCTACTACATCATCCTCCCACTCCTCATAGTCCCGGTACGGCCTCCATACCACAATGTCTATCTCATCCATAACCCGACGCCAATACTCTAGTCTCCCAATCCGTGGCTATGATGTAATCATTTCATACAGGTGTACATAACTGCACCCATGTCCTCTGCCCCTGAAGTGTATCAGATGTGTAACCGACAGATGCTCATATGCCCACACCTGCAATAGTGTCACCCCACATCCCAATCTTGCTGATCCATGATACACAAATTGATGCAGCTCATAGTACAAGTGTGCCAGCAGACATCGTCCCCATGCAAACCTGGTGTGCTCTGTCACTAATATCTCTAGAGTCCTCCCCCATCCCACAACCAACCCTCGTGTCACCCTGTCCGTACAGAGGAATCCACTAATCACTCCTGCCAGTACTGCCAGTAGCGCCAATCCTATCGCTGTCATGGTATCCCAAGCCACATGTCCAACCCTCATCTCTAGTCCTGGATCCTAAAACACTCGTCTTAGTGCATCCCTGTCTCCCTCTCAATTGTAAGGAACTAACTCCCCATCAATCGGTATCCGCAGTATCCTATACACATCCTCTAAGGTGACTGTCATCTCACCCATCGACAAATGAGAAGTGCATGTCTCCGAGTGCTATCTCTCAGCTAATGCAATCAACAATCCCATGTTCGCCTGAACTTAGGCACATACAAAATATGTCGCAAGCCCATAGCCTCAACTGCGACTCTATCCTCAAACGTCAGCTCTGGTCATAAACTTTGGGTCGACGGGAATCTCTCTCGTGACTCCAGCATAGGTAGGTCCTCCTACAGTCAAGCAAATCAACTGTGTTAATCTTAGTGGCATTCCCTATTCATCACAAAGTGTTGCTTTTTATCTTAGTGCTTATATCTATCATATGACACTCTATCCTAGTGGTACTCCCTGTTCATCACAAAGTGCTACTCTTTTATCCTAGTGGTACTTCTTGTTCATCACAAAGTGTTGCTTTCTATCCTAGTAGCATTCCCTGTTCATCACAAAGTGCTGCTTTGATCCTATCTTTTGGGCACCTAGTTGAGTGTATCCTCTTGAGTAGCTTATCCAATTGACAATGTATGTTCTCACACAGAATTGTTAATTTCAGCCTACTCCAATTGACAATGTATGTTCTATCACATAATTGCCAATTTATTTGGTACTCCCTATTCATCACAAAGTGCCTTTCTCTATCCTATCTTAGGGCCTCTGCTTGAGTGTATCCTCTTGAGTATTTTCTTGATTGACAACGTATGTTCTATCAAAGAATTGTCAATCCTAGCCCTATCTGTTATTCTAGTCTTCCCTAGAGGACCTACTTGAGTGTATCCTCTCAACAACATATCCAATCGACAACATATGTTTATCACAGAACTACCGATTTGACCTTGAAGACATAAACATGCATTCATGACATAAACATGCTTACATACTGCACATACGTGCCTGCTCTGCACAGACGCGCTTGAATCACACAAACGTGCTTCTGTTTGACACAAACGTGCTTGTCCTGCACAAACATGCCTGAACTACATAAACACAGTCACATTGAACACAGACGCTATTGCAAACATAGATGCGCCTGACACCAATGCAAATGCGCCTAGCCTACCCAGACGTGCCTGGCACCAACATAGACACAACTTACCATTTTTACCCCGCTTGACATTTTTTTTCTAGACCTACCTAGAGCGCATTTATTACCCTACTCGACCTGCATTTATGACAATAATTAATGCAACAAAGTACAAGGAGGTTTTGTGGTACTTACCGGCTCTCCTGCATCTGCTGGCCTTTGAAATCAGCAAATGCGGTCGAATCTGTGCACCAATGCCATCGCTTCTGATTGCTGACTACTCTCTGCTCTCTCTACACTCTAATCTCTTAGATCTGTGGATGACAATGAGGATGTTTTCTCTTGTAGTCTATCTTATAGACTACCCTAGCCCTAGTCTCTCGTGTCAGTCTTCTTTATATCGTGACTCTGTCACTCTATCCTATCTTGTCATTCCTTTCTAGCCTTTCTTTCTTATCGAGAGATTGTTTGTGATCTATTCAGACATTTTTATCCAATCTCTCGAGGGGGCATATCATTCCCATGTTGGGGAAACTTTGTATTAGTTTATCTTATCTTCTTTGAAACAACACGACAAGCTGCATTGTCTCAAAGAGGGGCAAAATGTAGACACTTAAAATTGTCTTGTCTAATTAAATAAATATTTTTATTTATTTGATTATTTTAAGCCTAATTCTTCTATTAATTAAATAAATCTTTATTTATTTATTTAATTCATTTATCCTCTTCTAGCCTTATTTCTCATTTAAATAAATACATTTATTTATTTCTAGCCTTATTTCTCATTTAAATAAATACATTTATTTATTTAAATTATCCTTTTCCTAAATTAAATAAATATTTTATTTATTTAATTGATCCCACTTCTTCTATTAATTTAATAAATATTTATTTATTTAATTAATTCATTAACCTTTTCTACCCATGACACATGTCATTCATCTTTTAATTCCTACACTACCTACCCTCTCATTATTTTCTTATTTCCACTACCTACCCTCTAATCATAGCCGACCATTTATCTTTTACACCTCTTAATCTTATCCCTCCATTTCTTATAATGTCTTCTATATAAGGAGATGCTTCCTTCATTATCAACCCTAATCGATTTTTGAAGCTAACTATGCTTTCGAACTTTCATATGCGATCAAGCCTACTTGCAACCACATTTCCGTTCTTTGTTAAGCTCTTGTACACACATAAAATCTGAGAGAAAATATATCGAGCAAGATCAATGGAGATAGGAAGAATGGAGATTCAAACCCTATTGGACATGTGATGGTATAATCTTTGTGATTTTATTTGATTTGCATTGTCTTAGGTAATCTTCATATGTTATGGTGGATCTTTATTGTTTTTAAGCTAGGGTTTTATGGTTGAATTCATTTAGTCTTTCAATATTATTGTTGTTTCCATTTTTACCATAAACAAAAATCAACCGGTTTAACTTGTCAGTATTATTGCATTTGAAGTTTAGTGTTTAACTTTTCAGTTTAGAGTTTACATTGAGAGGTTGATTTTGAGATTGGTGAAAATTTATATCAATTTTCTATCTATTGATTCACCCCCCCCTTAGTAGTTGATCGGATCCTTATTCTTTCATCATACCATCAAGGCAAACAAGAAAGCTTGTAAGACCAAAAAACTAACCTGGCCCAACTCAAGGAGCGATAGAGATACCCAAGCCTTGATAGGGAGGGGTTTGAGCAATGGGGGAGGACCTCCCCTTCTGCCTTCGATGAACCACAGTCTTGGCGATAAAATCATTAAGATTGTCAAGAGAGAGATCAAGCGGGAGTGACTCCGTGGGGTTGTAATCAAGGGCAACAACAAAGAGTTGTTGTAGAATCTCAATAGGTTGCTATGAAACAACGACAAACTGCTGTAGAGGAACAACATTAGAAACAAAGATGGTAGAGGTTGAGACCAAGGCCTATCCCCGACCATAAGGACCACAACCCTAGGGAGGGGCAGGGAGATGTCAATATCCACCAAAATGCAAGAAAAGGTGGAGTGGCCCATGGAAGACGTGACATCATCAATCAACAAGAAATTGCCAATAGAGTTGTTGATAGCCTTGTAGCAAGAGTGCTCCCAAAAATGAAGAGGAAGATTCAAAAGACGAACCCAAACTAGACGCACATTGAGTGGTTCAGTAAGGAGATTAAAAAAAGTTGTCCAAGGATGTAATCTCTACATGTTACTTGTCCATGTGAAACTCACATAATAAATAAAATATTACAATTATAAACATTATTATGCAAGGTGTACAACACCTTATTTCCCAATAGAAATTTTCATTGGTTGAATGATAAAATCCTAGAAATGGAAGCCACATATAATCATAATAAACTAAGAAATCATCAAAATCTAATCATGTTGATATGAAATTAAACTTGGATATACTTGATTTTCTCGAGCATATCACTTTACCATTAGAGAAGGTGTTGTCATTCTTCCTACAATGAATATTCAACTTAAATAATGTTTGTCATTGAAGTATAAGAGAATGGATCTAATAAAACAAATATAATTGTGTTGTTTCCTCCATTCATATGAGTTTCTAATATCCTTTAAGTGAATAATTGACTTCAACTCCATAATTTTTTGAAATAAATGACTTTACTCAAACTCTTAACTTTATAAAATGGACAAATGACCTTTTAATTTTAAAATGTTAAACAAAGTGACTTTGAACCATGCAAACTACTTTTAGCCATTTTTTTTTCATACTGACAAATAATAATTGAAACATTCTTTACTATAATTCAATGTCTAGATAAGATATAATCATTATGTTAGTCACATTATAATCGACTTTATCATTTTAACTTTTAATAACAAGATAAAAAATAAATAAAATAAATTACTTATTTATTACATTATACAACCATTTTACTTTTCTCACTTTTTAGATTGATAGATGTCAAATAAACAAGAGTAACTCCTAGTTAGTTTCAAAATCAATGTATCCACAAGAACTCATTTTTTCTTTTTAAAGGCCACTTCACCACTCTTCTCAAATTTGACTTTCATGTGAAGCAAAAGGGAGCCTAATACATTTATTATTGGAAGTGGAATGGTCTAGTTCATTAGGTACAATAGGAAGAGATGATGTGGGGCAATATGTTTCATGTTGATGCTAGCAGTATTATGTGCAACCATTTAAATAAAAATGATACTTCAATTTTATGTGTCACATCTTAATTAATAAGAAAAATCATGAGGAACAAAACACTTGCTTCCATCAGGAGTAATGTGTGAGGATACAAATAAAATATTATGATCATTGTGGACACTAAAAAAATTCCTCTTAACATCGAATTATTATCGTTTATTAAATATTCATTACATCAATCATTAATCATTTATTCATTTTCATTTATTATTCATTTAATATAATGTATAAATTATCACATCATTAATACTATTTTTATTTATCTATTTATTTAGTAACATTTTATCATTTAATAAAATGAAAACTAGTTATCCATTTTTAAATAAAATTTCTATTTTCATTTCACCAATAAAATCATTCTTCAAATTAACAACTTCCTCATTGAAAAATCTATTAAAAAATGAAATAATATATATGATTATCTTCTCATAAGTTAACTTGTATTTAAATTACAAACTTCTTATTTTCTAATAACTCAACTTCATCTTTAAATGAAAAATTATTCCTCATTTGTTCATTTATTAAATAAAATAATTTAAGATTATCCTCTTTCATTCAAGTAATAATTTTTGATTTACTTTAGTTGAGTTAATTCTACAACTACTTTAGTTAATTTAGGCCTTTAATCTCATCTTCATCTTCTAGTTGATTTTTCCTTAGAAAATATATAAATAGAGCATTTCATTCATCATTTCATACAAGTCTATCATGTCCAAATCTCCTATCAATCAGATCAGTGTTATGTTGCTAAGTCACATCCACATTCTAATAAGCAAATCAACACTTGTCTTGAGGTTTGTAGTGAGATTGATAGAAAGAAAATTGTTTTGATTTCTCTTTTATATATTGAAGTCTTTTGAATTTATTAGTTTTCGAGAATTCATATAATTTCGTGAGCCTCATATAAACATGCTAACCCATTGATCAATTGTGTCATTTGCAATCTTTTTGGTGTTTTTTATTCTATAGTTTTTTTCCTTTTTAGGTGGTTTTGAAGTTTTTTTTTTTTAAGTCTCCTAGTGAAACAAATGCCACAATTTTTGATTACGTGAAAAACAGGTTTTGAAGGGATAGATCTTGACCGCTCAACAAAGAGGAGAGAGCCACAACCAAAAAACAAAGTCTGCCTCAAAAGACAACAGGCAACCCAACCAAAGACAGGGCCGAAAAAATCACCCCAAACAACCAACCACAAGGGCCCTCAAGATTTACAATTGGCCTCGTCGGAATGAAGAGTCATATCAAAAGAAGGCTTGGAGGTCTTTGAATGCTTCCCCTTTATAGTAATCCATCCTTCTTCAACTTTAGCTGCCACAACAGACCATTCCAAAGAGCCCAACATTGATCTATCCGGATTTGAAGAATAAGCAACAGTAGAGGGAGCAACAACCGTCACAGACACAGGACCGCATCCAGTAGATGAGGCAATAGTTTTATCAACACATGGTGAAGCAGCCGGTGGGGTAAAAGAAAACAAATACCACAATTGCGTTTGGAAAGTTTGAGAAATAATTTTTCATATATAATGTATATTTTTGTGCATATAATCTTTTAGACTAAAAATACTCACTTTTTAGACACTTTCTTTTATAATTTGCATATTTGTTCTTTTTCTACTTTAAATTCATTACTATATATCTTAAATTATGTTAATAATTTATATTGTTTAATTTTATTGTTAAAAATTTTATTAATAAAGGTCTAATCACTTGGGCAAATTACCTGCTCTTTCCCCTTTGCAATTTTCAAAAATACCAACATGTACTAAAACATTTGTATTTTTTCAATACTAACTAGATCTTTAAATTTTTATAGGCATTGGAAAGTTTGTTTGGCAGTACACACAATGAATTAATTCAGATCACACACTATAATTTAGGTAAAACCACTTGAAGTGTCTTTTTTCAAACCCGAGACAAGCATAATTTGCATATATGAACCTATTTAATAATGAATTTAAAAAAATAATTATCAAAATTTTGTAAGGAATTTAATAGTGCAGTCTATTTTTCAATTTGTTCATTTTTTTTTTTTTAATGTTTTAAACTTATCATCTAATTCCTTTCATTGTAAAAGAACAAAACACATAAACAAACCCTTTCCACAAATAAAAACATAAGACATGAGAATATTATGAAGATAATTTTACAAGGATTTTATTTTTTTGTGTCTTTTTTGTGATGTGGTTGATTGAAACCATTTCTATGAGGGATTAAAATAAACAATACACATTTCAATTTGGTTAATCAAACAACAATTTTTTAATCCTAAAGGAGTGTGTGCGTATGCTCTTCTCTCACACACTTACATGACCTTGAGAATTAAAAAATCTACTTCCTTTTTATTTTTATGGAGGGAGTCTAGGGATTTGATCACCTTAGAGGATATATTGAACTCTAGTGTTCTAATCGAGTATAAATAGCGGGGGATGAATTGAAAGACACAACTCTTACAAGTTGTGGCTTTTTCATTCAGGCTAAGCCCCCCAAAAATTAATACCTTGGGTAAGTGAAGGAGAAGGGTGGGTTACCCTTTTCTATTGACTATTTGACATTATTGCACTTTAAAATTCATAGATTAGGCCTCTCATACCCTTGTGACATTTCAAGGGTTCCCTTAGAAATCTTATATAGCCTAATTTATGACCTTAACTCATCTTCTAGTGTGGTGCAACAGATGCATGTTGTACCCTAAAGTTATAGTATACTTTTATGTAATGAGATAAAGCTAACCAAGATAAAGTGATTGTCCACCTTTGATAGGGTATTTCATGTGTATGCGACTACCTATAACTATTCATTCATTGGTACAAAATATTAGTGGATTAATTTCAACCGTGTCTACTTTAGGAGCTAGTCCCACATGAATAATCTTAGGATTGTTGTTGTGCCATGTGTGCTTATCATTGTTAGATAAAAACTTCCCTACTTAAAGCTAAACAATGACATCATTGTTTTGATCCTTGTATTTTTTTAATATTTTATCTCCTTGTTAGTGTAAGCTTTTAAAGACCACAAAACCAAAACACCAAAAAAATTGAAAAATAGAAAAAACCAAAAACTAAAAACTTCAAGGACCAAATCAAAACAATGGACTAATATCCCACATAAGCCAAGCCAAAAATTATAATCCAATCAAGGTCAAGGATCATAATCAAGGGAATAACAAATACTATGAACCCTTGAGATCAAATCCTTTTCCCTAATTAAGCCAAGTACAATGATTATGATAATGATGATGATGATGATATCAACCATGTTGATCAAATGAAGAATGACCCCTATGATGATAATGAGAGTCTTATGGATCAACTAGTATATGACCCCTATGATGACTATACCTTCGAGTATATTTCCTTAAGAAAGTGTCATCCATCTATGTGCCATCCATATCAAGAACCCATAAAATCTAGTCACCATACATCTATCCTCAACACCATCCCCCAAAATTCAAATCTACATACCAACAACCACTTTTATAATAGAAAAAATCACCATTCCAGTAACCCACAATATTTAGTCACCCATTCGTCTACCCTTAATGTAAAGAACTAATTAACACAAGCTATACCATAAATCCCCAACAAACATCCATTAGTTCTCCTTCTTCTACCTTTGATAAGAGGAACTAATAATCCATCCAAAACTTTCCTCAACACCAATCCATATCCCCAATTCCTAACTTTCATACATATCCCAAATTCTCATCCCCATCACCAAACCAATAAATTTTGGTAGCCTTCCCTTCCTCCCCTGATTCTTCATCAAGTAAACCATTACTATCTACTCCATTGCAATCCTAAAACCCATTAAATAAAGATAAATTTATGGATTTTCTCTAAGGAATAATAGAAAAGGATCTTAAACTCCAATGCACAAAGGACGAATGCCATCACATCCAATTGATAGATAGGTATCCCATCTAGATATTTTATTGACTATGCAAATTCCAAATGCCTCACATACCTGGAATTCATTATGTTCAACATCCATGATCATAAAAGATCCCCATCCAATTTATGTGCACAACTCAAAGAGTTCCTCCATGTACTGATTAGTAGCGACACAAAATGCCAATCCTCTCAAACAAATTTGCATGTGTCATGAACTAGGTCAAAAACATGCCTAAATGTGCCCTATCCAAAGTCAATATACTATTCATGAAAAAGATCAAACATCATCATGAACTCTATCCAAATTATTTGATGTACATGATAGTATAGTCTTTGATCATGACCTTATCTCTAAGTCTATTCATGAATCCCCATAGATAATCATGACATCCATAATAATCTAGTCTTTGATCCCGATCTTATCTCTCAATCCATCCAAGAATCCCCTATAGCCGAACTTTAAGCATGTACATGTGACTATCTTTCAATTCATACGCCATTTACCCTCAACATCTTTACAAAACCTTGATAAATTAAATTCAAGTTTCTACATGTTGGGTTGTGCATAAAAAAAGAATATATGACATTGATATGTGACACAACCATAACCCAGAGGATCCTCAAAGAGAACAGTCCAAATCATGCAACAAGAGTAACACAATGGAAGCACAAAAATAAAACATAGAAAATGCAACCAAAGACATCCGCATAGTGGGTATGTGCAAGATCATGGTGTGCCAAAACATGCCCTTAAGTGGCGATGAAATTTCAGAAAATTAGAGTTATGCAACTTGACATGAAAATTTGAATAAGTTGTGAACATTATTTTTAAAATATGTAAGAAGAGAATATATAGAAAATTGAATGTAGTTTCTAAGCTACTAGTTGTTTTTTGGAAAAAAAAAATCCTATTTGATGAAAATTTAAAATTTCAATGCAATGGTACTAAAATTTCAGGAAAAAAATAAGAAGTACAGGTATGTCTGTCCACCCTAATCACAATCAAATCATAATTTTTTTTATAATATTTATAATATAAGTATTAGACTCATGTCCGGATGTGACACATATTTTTTTTAAATTTTTTATAAAGTAAATAATTATTTATGATTTTTTTACTAAGCTTTTCAGAAATTCAGAAATGCATACGTCTGACCACCTTAACTTGGTCAAAACCTTATGAATTTTTTGTAAAATTTTTTCCCCTATAGTAGACGAATCATAGGATGTGATGTATGTTTCGGATTAAAAAACTGTTATACCGTTTGAAAGTTATGGATTTTTTTCAATCAGTATATCAATTAGGACTATTGTCAGAATTCAATTAGAAAATAAATAATAATTATTTACTAAAGTCGAAATAAGACAAGCCTTATATTGTTGGAAAGATGGGAACGTCCTTAAAAAACCCTTTTTGTTTTATCAATTTTGGCTACAAAAAAAGTCGTCAGCCACCAGCGTAAAGTCTGGAAAATCAAGGAATACTGAAAAACATGTTTTTTTCAGTTGACTTTCCAGGCTTGTCACTTCCAAGCCAAATACCAAAGCATTTCCGAGCCAAAATTTGAAAATTTGAGTACAAAAATTGGATATTTGATTTTAATCAGTAAATTCTCTTACTAGATTTGTTTATTAATATATTAATTTATAAATAAATTAGTATATGATATTAGGGAGAGGGAGAGGGAGAGGGGGGAGTGGGGGGAGAGAGAGAGAGAGAGAGAGAGAGAGAGAGAGAGAGAGAGAGAGAGAGAGAGAGAGAGAGAGAGAGAGGGGAGGGATAGAGAGAGAGAGATGGGAAGGGAGAAGGGAGAGAGAGAGATGGAGAGAGAGGGAGGGGAGGGAAGGTAGAGAGATAAAGAGATTAGTGGAGAGGTGGAGAGAGAGAGAGAGAGAGAGAGAGAGAGAGAGAGAGAGAGAGAGAGAGAGGGATAGAGAGAGATTAGTGGAGAGATTAGGGGAGAGAGAGACAGAGAGATAGAGAGAGATGGGGAGGGGGAAGGGAGAGAGAGAGAAGGAGAGAGAGAGATTAGGGGAGAGGGGGAGAGAGAGAGATTAAGACACCATAGGACCCAAAGCGACCCAATAAGGTGTCATAACAGGTCATATGACATCCTAAGGGGTCATAAGGGTTCATGGGACCCTAAGGACAACATAAGACCCCTTATGACACCATTTGGTGTCATTAGGGGTGATATAGTGTACATAGGCGTCATATGGAGTCCTAGGACACCATATGACCGCTTAAGACACCATATGACCCAAAGCAACCAAATATGGTGTCATTAGGGGTCATATGGTGTCCTAAGGGGTCATATGATATATTAAAGGGGTCATATGACACAATATGACCCACTAGGACACAATATGACCCATAACGACCAAATATGGTGTCTTAAGGGGTCATATGGTGTCCTAAGGGGTCGTAGGACACCATATGACCCCCATGGACACCATAGGACCCCTTATGACACCATATGGTGTCGTAAGGGGTCATATGGTGTCCTAAGGGGTCATAGGACACAATATGACCCCTTAGGACACAATATAACCCAAAGTGACCCAATATGGTGTCATAACGGGTTGTATGGTGTCCCAAGATACTATATGACCCCTATGGACACCATAGGACCCCTTAAGACACCAAATCATGTTGTTAGGGGTCATATGGTGTCCTAAAGGGTCATATGGTATCCCATAGGGTCATATGGTATCCCATAGGGTCATATGGTGTCCCATGAACCCTTATGACCTCTTAGGACACCATATGACCCCTAATGACACCATATTGGGTCGCTTTGGGTCATATTGTGTCCTACGACCCCAACACAATTTGGTGTCTTAAGGGGTTCTATGGTGTCCATAGGGGTCATATGGTGTCTTGGGACACTTTGGTTCATATTGTGTTCTAAGGGCTCGTAAGACACAATATGACCCCTTAGGACACAATATGACCCAAAGCGACCCAATATGGTGTCATTAGGGCTCATATGGTGTCCTAAGAGGTCATAAGGGTTAATGGGACACCATATCACCCCTTAGGACACCATATGACCCCTAACGACACAATTTGGTGTCTTAAGGGGTCCTATGGTATCCCAAGACACCATATGACCCCTATGGACACCATATGACCCCTAACGATACCATAGGACCCCTTAAGACACCAAATCATGTCGTTATGGGTCATATGGTATCCTAAGGGGTTGTAGGACACAATATGACCCCTTAGAACACAATATGACCCAAAGTGACCCAATATGGTTTCATTAGGGGTCATATGGTGTCCCAAGACACCAAATGACACCTATGTCTTTAGGGGTCATATGGTATCCTAAGGGGTCATATGGTGTCCCATGAACCCTTATGATCTCTTAGGACACCATATGACCCCTAATGACACCATATTGGGTTGCTTTGGGTCATATCATGTCCTAAGGGGTCATATTGTGTCCTACCACCCCTTAGGACACCATATGACCCCTAACGACATGATTTGGTGTCTTAAGGGGTCCTATGGTGTCATTAGGGGTCATATGGTGTCCATAGGGGTCATATGGTGTCTTGGGACACCATAGGACCCCTTAAGACACCAAATTGTGTCGTTAGGGGTCATATGGTGTCCTAAGGGGTTACATGGTGTCCCATGAACCCTTATGACCTCTTAGGACACCATATAACCCCTAATGACACCATATTGGGTCGCTTTGGGTCATATTATGTCCTAAGGGGTCATATTGTGTCTTACGACCCCTTAGGACACAATATGACCCAAAGTGACCCAATATGGTGTCATTAGGGGTCATATGGTGTCCCAAGACACCATATGACCCCTAATGACACCATATGACCCCTTAAGACACCAAATTGTGTTGCTAGGGGTCATATGGTATCCTAAGGGGTCGTAGGACACAATATGACCCCTTAGGACATAATATGACCCAAAGCGACGTAATATGGTGTCATTAGGGGTCATATGGTGTCCTAAGAGGTCATAAGGGTTCATGGGACACCATATGACCCCTAACGACATGATTTGGTGTCTTAAGGGGTCCTATGGTGTCCATAGGGGTCCTATGGTGTCTTGGGACACTATACGACCCGTTATGACACCATATTGGGTCGCTTTAGGTCATATTATGTCCTAAGGGGTCATATTGTGTCCTATGACCCCTTAGGACACTAGATGACCCCTTATGACACCATATGACCCCTTACGACACCATATGGTGTCATAAGGGGTCCTATGGTGTCCTACGACCCCTTAGGAAACCATATGACCCCTTAAGACACCATATTTGGTCGTTATGGGTCATATTGTGTCCTAGTGGGTCATATTGTGTCATATGACCCCTTTAAGACATCATATGACCCTTTAGGACACCATATGACCCCTAATGACACCATATTGGGTCACTTTGGGTCATATGGTGTCTTACGACCTCTTAGGACAACATATACCGATACCAACACAATTTGGTATCTTAATGGGTCATATGGTGTCCTAGGACACCATATGACGCCTATGGACACCATATGACTCCTAATGACACCATATGGTGTCATAAGGGGTTGTATGTTGTCCTTAGGGGTCATATGGTGTCATAAGGGGTTGTATGTTGTCCTTAGGGGTCATATGGTGTCCTAAGAGGTCATAAGGGTTCATGAGACACCATATGACCCTCTCTCTCTCTCTCTCTCTCCCTCTCCTCTCTCTCTCTCTCGCCCCCCCCCCTCTCTCTCTCTCCCCCCCCTCTCTCTCTCTCTCTTGGCCAGTTTGTGGATTCCAACAGCCCACAGTCTGCATATTCTATTTTCTGTCGAGGATCACGGGTTTTCAGATAGGTAGAGACAAATTTGTGCTTTTGGGAGATTCTTAAAGCGATAACTTACATTGTCAATCACGTAGGAGCATATGTGTGGAGGGAAATGGGGAGTAGTATTCGTCGGAAGTCTAAACGCAAAAGAAAACTTTCAAATGACCAAATTGAAGTGTATAGAGAAAGAGATAGAGAATGGCATAGGAGGAGAAGAAAAGGTATGTTAAATATTGCTAATGTTACTTCAAGTGAAGAGGAAATTGAATTTGAAAATGTGCCACAGGTTATTGAAAATGAAAATGTAGATTTTGAAAGTGAAAATATTGAAAATTTTGAAAATGTTGAAAGTGATAATGAAAATGCTCAACATGTGGAAAATTTTGACATAGGAGGTGAAAATGTGGAAAACTTTAACATTGAAGGTGGAATTACTCAACCAAGTGAACCATATGTAACACCTAATTACTTTAGAAATGTAGACCCTCTCATGGATGAAAGACAAATTCCAAATCCAAGACCTTAAAGAACCCCAAAATGGTTATTTGAAATCGATGAGAACATTATTGTGAATCTTGAAGGCAAGAGGTCAACAAGAACTGTTCGTTTGTGGGCTACACAACTTTTCAACCAAAATTTTAGCAATAAGACATTGACCGAGCAATGCTAACTCTTTGTTCAATTGATAAAGATGAGACCATTGCTAAACAAATTGAAGATTCATATGAACAAGAAGATGGAGAGAAATTCTATTATTGCAAAAAATCTATTTGATGCTCTCAATTCTATTGGAAAGAATACGAAAGAAAGAGATAAGGGAGCCGCTCAAAGAGTGATTACAACCTCCTTAGTAAGCCATCAATTGAGGAAGGCTCATCAAATGAGACAAACTTGTGTTGATTTTAACATAAACTGTAAAACTTTGGATAGAGCACTTGCACAAAGACAAAGACTTGACGATCCACTTCAACAAGATACATGGGCATTTGGTGGAAGGCTTCCACGTGTTGATAGAAAGTTGACTGACAATGTGAAGGAGGAGATTCAACAATTTTGGCACTCTAATTCTAGAGTTTCACCCAATGTAAAGGACGTTTTAAAATTAAGAATCGACAACCGAGACCGCACACTGCATCCCAAACATTTCTTGGAATCAAGCCAAACAATGTTGTACAATTTTTTTTGTGAATTACATCCAACTTTGCAAATATCACAAAGGGCCTTTGAATCTTTGAAACCATTTTATTGTGTTCCTCTTAAGATTCGCAATACTTGTTGTTGCAAGTACTATGTGGAGTTTTCAATGTACCATGAACTTTTATGTCATATTCATTCTACGATGCATACTAATGAGATGTTGTAGGAGTGTGGTGCAATTCTATTTACTAGATCATCAAGAGACTTGCAAGATCTATTTTTATGCCCTAGAGATGATGGTTGCTATTTCTATAGAAATGATTATTTGAATGAGAAGTGCTCAGAATGTGGTGGGTTGTCAAAGTTTGTTTCATGTTTTCATGAGGGCAGCAAACATGAGTTTGGAAAGAATTATGTTGAGAAAAAAAGATACGAGATAGTGAAATATACTTTAAAGAGTGGAGGTGAAGGTTCTAGATGCAGATTAGTCTCAAGAGAAGCGAGTATTGCTGATTTTATTTTAGATTTTAAGGAAAATCTTTTCTACAAGTATGCAAGGCACACCCATAGGTCTCAGTGGTTGGATCAAAAGTTCAAGATGTGTAAGAACTCTTTCCCGATTGGCACTATTGCATCGGTGGTTGATTTTGCAGAGAACTATACATTGCAACCACAGAATGAGGTACAGTCTCAGTACTACAATTCAGTCCAAATTGATATTTTTGTTCACATTACATATAGACATGCTCTTGATAGTACATAAGAGGACAAGAAGATAATCGGGGAGTATCATTTTTATATGAGTGATGATAGATCACACTCCTCCGAGTATGTGCAACAATCTTTTGAGAATTTTTTTGAGTTCTTGCATGAGAAAGATATTGCAATTGACCGACATATAATATGGTCAAATAACTGTACGGGTCAATTCAAGAATGCCCGCATGTTTTATTGGTTGAGTAGAATGCATGTAGAGAGGCGTATACCTCATATTTGGTGTTTTTTTGAGGCAGGGAATGGGAAGGGAGAGCATGATGGAGCAGGTGGATGTTTGAAGAGAGCTCTAGTTAAGGAGCAATTGAGGATTCCAGGTGCAAATTTCTCTGATGCACATTCTATTGTTGATTGGTGTAGTTCAACATTATCACATGGAGGTACTCTTGATTCAACAATGAGCAGATTCTTTTGGTTGGTTGAGGAGGGAACAGTGGGAGATAGGTTGGATTGTCAAACAATTAAATATTCTTCAAAGATGCATTCATTTCTCAGCTTAGATGCAAGTACATGGACCATTTGGACATGAGCGTTGGCTTGTTTTTATCATAGTTGTGTTCGGTGTGATTGGGATCAGTGCGAGTCAAGTGAGTGGGTTGATACATGGGTTCCCCACTATCTAACTCCTTTATCTCAAACAATATCCTTGTCAAATGATGACATGGAAAGTTCACTTGAGTATGATCGTCTATCAGATCTTGTACAACCAGGACATGTTTTTGTAGTTGTCGCACCACAAGGGAATGAAGAGAGATCAGAATATTGGTTGGCACGATGTGTACAGGGAAAATAAAAGCTAACATAACCAGTGACAGATGATGATGGGTTCACATATCCTATAGGTTGAGTTGTTGTTGTGGGAACTTGGTTGCGAACATACATGATTAGAAAGAATGGCATACCTGCATTTGAAGACTATGAGAGACACAAAACCATTATAATGTATTCACACCTTATTATAGCTACAAATGTCAAGTTGTTGAAGCATCAAGCAAAACCGAAGACCAAAGAGCTATGGATAGTGACTACTGCTGATCATGAAGCAATACTCCTAAGCAAAGAGATGACCCTTCAGGCACACTTGAGTAGTAGGTCTTTAATGGTGTCTTATTTTTTTTATCATGCATTTCATTTCAAAGATCATTAAACCTTAATGATCAAGTTTGTTACGTGTATATTAAGGATGTGTTGAAAATGTAGGTCTATTGATGAATGTTTTTTTTTGGCAACACGGTTTTTGCATGCACATAGTGGGTACACGATATAATCGGAAGGGACGTATTTTTGCAACCGACTTATTATCATGCATTTGATGAGATTTACAATTTTTGTTATTAGAGAACACTATTTGACAATTTTTGATGATATAATTATTGCAAAACCTTTATGCTCATGCAAGTCTTTTTTGATGATATACAATTGTATCACATTATGATTTTTGCGTCAACATAGTGGGTTCTGCTGATATAATTCAAAGGGACGTATTTTTGTGGTATATAATCTGACCTTTTCATTTATTATCATGCATTTCATTTGAAGTGATTATCATGAAGTCTTTATGTTCATCCATGCATTTTATGTGTAGACTAACAATTCCTAAAAATACAGGTTCATGCTAGATCATTCGCCGTTGACAAGACCCTCTCTTGGTGATGGTACATATTCCTTTGTGCATTAATGAGATAAAATTTTGTGCATAAACATTAAGCCATGTGAATGTATTTCTATTTAAAAATGACCATATCTACCATCGTCTTCAACCATGCAAAGAAATGTAGTGAGTAGGGCTTTAATCAACATGCGTCTTTCTTCAAAGTTATGCTTGTATACTTTGCAGAGAAACTGGTAAGTTTCATAATTATACAATCTTGTGCATCTTAAAAATGTTTCAAATGATCTATTTATAATTTTCCAAACTAATTTGTATTAAGTTTTATAATTTTTTTCTTGTAGCACATTCATTCCGCATAAAAAGGTTACTTATTTTGGTCTTCATTTATATGCAGGCATTGCTGTATGTAAGCTTTTCTCTTAGGACATGAGGATGTCTGATGCAGATGAAGTGTGATGTTGTATTTGTATATGGATGTGAATTGATGTAACATTGTTACGATGATATACAATGTCCATGAGCAAATTGGTTTAGTTATATTGATGAGAATGTCCATGTATCTGTACATGAGTACATTGGTGTAGCTGTATTGATAATGAAAAAGAAATCATTTTTGCATATCCCTTCATGGATGTCACATGCAAGTGTAATGGTAATTATGTGTATACAATACATGGAAATATTGATGATCATTATGTGTCTACAGTGTAATGCTTGTTTATATATAATTTTAGCACTTAGGGCGCTCAAGGGACAATGTTGGTAGGGTATGACCCGAGTGTTCGATCAAGTGGGGAGGAAAAATAGGAGCATGCATAGGGTAATAATGCCTAACTAGAAATGTCAGAGTCGACAGTTCATCATCACGACGAGAAGAACGAGAAATTGGCCACGTGACAACATTCGATTGAGTGAGACTGACGATTTTTTTGCCAACCGAAAAATTGCTGCCCTAATAAAATCGTAGGGCAACTTGAAAAACTGAGATAGGCTTTTGTAGGGACCCCTCTCATGGCCCCGTAGGTTCAAACAGATCATTCACAGGTGCCATAGATTCCATGTTAGGTCCCATCAAAGTTTGACAATTTTGAGCACTTAGGGTGGTCAAGGGACGACATTAGTAGAGTATGACCCCAAGCGTTCGATCGAGTGGGGACGAAAAATAGGAGCATGCATAGGGTAATAATTCCTAACTGGACATGTCAGAGCCGACGGTTCGTCATCACGACGAGAAGAATGAGAAATTGGCCATGCGACAACATTTGATTGAGTGAGACTAACGATTTTTTTGCCAACCGAAAACTTGTTGCTCGAATAAAACCATAGGGAAACTTGAAAAACTAAGATAGGATTTTGTAGGGACCCCTATCATAGCCTCGTAGGTTCAAATGGATCATTCGCAGGTGCCACGGATTCTGGGACCCCTATCATAGCCTCGTAGGTTCAAATGGATCATTCGCAGGTGCCACGGATTCCGAGTTAGGGCTCGTCAAAGTTTGACAATTTTGAGCACTTAGGGTGCTCAAGGGACGACGTTGGTAGGGTATGATCCCAAGTGTTCGACCGAGTGGGGGGGAAAAATAGGAGCATGCATAGGGTAATAATGCCTAACTAGACATGTCGGAGCAGACGGTTCATCATCGCGATGAGAAGAACGAGAAATTGGCCATGCAACAACATTCAATTGAGTGAGACTGACGATTTTTTTGCCAACCGAAAAATTGCTGCCCTAATAAAACATTGAGCGTTCGAACGAGGTGGGGGGAAAAATAGGACCACACATAGGGTAATAATGAATTGTATCAAGTATTGTTCATTAAATGAATTGTATTGTATTGTTCATTAAATGAACTGCATTGTTCATGAATTGTATTGTTCATTGAATGAATTGTATTATATTGTTGATTAAATGAATTGTATTGTTCATTAAATGAATTATATTGTTCATTATACAAACAAGACTTACGATGAAATGAAATGAATTGTATTGTTCATTAAATAACCATTATTAACCATTGTTAATTATTGGAATGAAGATTAAAGATTTCCATGATAACACCACACACAAATGAGCAACAATTTATATGATCAAATATCAACTTCTGTATATATAAAAATGTCAAATGATTACAAATGTATGTCCATACACAAATATGGCATAAACACCAACTGAAACAAAATGTATGTCTAAATACATGAATGTATGTCCATATACAAAATATACATGCCAACTAGACATGTAAGCATCCCAAAACTATCTATAACATCCTAAGCTGTTGATGGAACATCAAAATCAATCCTCTTCGCCGCACTGCTTGGCTTTGAAGGATCGTGCACAAGAAAAACAAACCACGATTACTATTAGTTATATTATATAATTCACATTCGAAAAGTTAACATAAAAATGAACTATAATTGAACTATTCATGTTTACCTCATCTCCACGTTTTCTCTTCAGCTTTGTAGGACTCTTCATGCATGTCTTCGGTAGAGGAGGTATGTTTTGAATATTTTCATACACAACCTACATATGTTCAGAAACATGACATTGATACAAGTTAGCATATAATTGTCACTAATAATAAGAAATTATATCTACTAATCAAAAAATAAAATAAACACACATCTACTCGAGGCATCTCTTCTTCTTCTTCTTCTTCTTCAGGTATACTAGGTGTAGTCATCAAGGATGTGAAGCCAAGAATTCTCTGTATATGTACACAATAAGTATATGAAACTATCAATCTATGTCTAGACATGTATAATCACTATAAGTTATTTAAACTATTCATTCAATCCTATTTGCATTCAATTACCTTTCCCTTGTCTCCAATTGCACTACCAGATCCTAAATCACTCTGCCCCGCACTCGTGCTGCTTGTGCCCTACAAGAGTAAAATAAGATATACATGCAAGTTACTACATAATCTAATTAATACCAATATAAATGATGACCATGTATGCACAATAAAATACAAACGACTAGGTGCAATAATATATGTACCGTCAAGCTATCAAGGCCAAATGAAATGGTCGACAAGGTGCCCTCCTGAATCTGTCTCAACTCATCCTCAGTCATCAACTGTTAAATAGACCATGTAAATAAAAAATAGTACTTAATATTATCTAGATTATAAATATTTTATTAAAATATATCATGAACTGTGAAAATACAAATCTTACCACTACATCATCAATGTATGATGACAGTGCCTCCTCACCTCTAGCATGTGAGGGATCCCCAAGGTATCCTCCAATCTGTGTAATAATATCTAGTGCATCATGCATCTCATGCACCTCATAATCTGCACTCTCAACAGGAGGATCAACGGGCTGTCCAACTAGACCCAAGCATACATGCCCACACATGACACAACTATGTGTAAAGCAGAAAATCGATCGAACCCTAGTTGCTCTCCCCTCTTCCAACTCCAAGGAGAGAGAAGGGAGGTTGCTAGGGTTGATTGTTTTCACTTAGGGAGACTTTACATTCAAAAGAGGGGTTGAAACCCACAAGATCCAATCCCACACAATGCCAGATTGGATGCTAAATGCGTTTCAAGGGTTATGACAGCAAGGCTACCCTCTTTTGTAAAGAATGTTGATAGAAGAATTAAGCTAGGCATGCATAGAAAGTGAGAAAGATTCACTTATAAACTGAGATAGGGATATAGGATGAAGCTGCGGACCTGGAATTAGCAGTAAAATGTCGATACGGCACTGTCCTGCAAATTTGAGCAAAAGTTGATGGGACGATGGCGCCCGACGTGCACACGGTCCTCCGAAAAATCCGCGAAACAAAGGGGGATCTGTTCGTCTCTGCACAAGGATTCCAGATCTTCAATTTCAGCCGCGTACCTGCAACCTACACACAGAAAAGCGAAGATGATTGGGGGGTTAGGGATTAGGGGTTTGCCTTTAGGTCAAACCCCGGTTTTGGAATTAACCAAGTAATGAGAAATGCTGTAAATGTAAATGTCTGTAATGTAAAACAAGTACTAATACCTTGTTGTAAGGATGTTTGTATCCTTATGTGCGAAGGTATAGATGTTGTTGTTTGTTGTATGTTGTAGTAGTATGTAGTAAGTGATCTCCTCTTCAATGGTTGAATCCTTGTCTTGAATGCAACACTTAGCCTTGAATGGAGACTTGGAAGGAATGCTTGAATGCTTGAATGCTTGAGTATCGTTCCCACGCCTTTTCCGTCTTCTTTCATCTTACCAAATGAGAGAGGAAAATGTAGTTTATATACTTGTCAATTAGGGCTGATAGACTGATTTTCCCGACCTTAGGCCGACTAGGAAATGATAATTTCCAATTTGCAAACAAAAGGACCCGAAGCCCCATAGGAGACCGGGCCCAAAATAGGGCCAGGGACCAGGGCGCTGGGCGCTCTGGTCCCACCTCCCGGGACAGCAGGGTGCAAAGGAGGTTCAGGCCAGGGTGCTTGAAAATGTAGTTTTTGGTGTCGTAAACAAGTTTCGGGGTCTCCATTCAGGTTCCGTGTTGCGTCGCCATCGTGAAGACCGAAATGCAGTTGAAATTGCAAGTGTCGCAATTTTAGGACGCTACATTTAGCCCCCACTTTAGCGGGAGTATGTATGCTCATACTTCCGGTAAAGTACAAGAAAACAACATTGAAAGACTTTCACCACGTCAAGGAGGCAAGATACACCAAGCCCCCAGTGGACTAAGGATCTTACGACTTCGATTGACAAAGTAAAAGGGAAGATCACGAGGGAGAACCATGACTGTCAGTAGTAAGGTTCCCTCACTATGAGTCATGCAAAAGAAATACCAAAAATTTTCAAGGCAAAGCTAAGTTCGCCAAGAAATTTTCAAGTATCCTGAAGGGATAGACGGGGTGTATGCCCCCCTACGTTAAAGCGATCGCACACGCCTCAACGGGGGTGATTGTTTTAACGTAGTGATACACATAATAAATGAGAAAGGAAAGGAGCACGTTATCACAAAGATTTAGCCCCCAAGTGTGAGATAAACCCAAGGATAATAGACACAAAACACAAAGCACGAGGTGACTTCGCTTTCCTCGGGGTCAGTATGCTGTATGATAAGTCATGTATATATATCATATGTATGTATGCATAATTGTTCTTCATTCCCCAATCAAGGAAGGTCACCTAGAAGAAGGGAACACATATGTCTTTTGAGTCAACATGAGAGAGACCAAAAGAGATCTCAATGCTTTGCATCGTCCTCCAGTAGACAACACCAAGGACAACAAATAGAAGAATGAGAATAACATATAGAAGAAGTAACAAAAGAGAGGAGGAGAGAATCTGCTATGCTAATGTAACTAGTCTAGCACATCATCTACCCCCTGATCTTGCTGATCAATGTTTCGGGAAGGCAGGGAACATGCTAAAGGAGGAACATCCAACACAGCAGATGGAGCTATCACAAGATCCAAACAAGGGCTATGTTCATGTTCCAAGCCACGTTGTTCTTGTCTAGGAGCTAGGATAAGTGCTTTAGAAAATTCATTAGATAAATGGTTATCAATATCAACAAGTTCATATTCACTATCAGAAGCAAGAGGAGTAACATGTTCATCATGAATAACATTTTCATCTATATCATCATCAAGATTTATAAAAATAGGATCTTTAACTCGCACAGGATCAAGACCATCATGTATCTTATGTTTAAGAGATTTAGGCTCAATTTCTGGCTGAGGAGAAAATGGAATAATGCTTGTTGAAGGTGTTTTTGGAGATTGCAAAGTTTGAGAAGCAGCTGCTTGAGCCCTAAGACGACGCTTTCGTCGGCATTCACGTGCAGAACGATTTCGTCTAGTCTTAGTAGGAAGTGGAGAAGATTGAGGAGGAGGAATGTTCTCATCCTTATCACTTGGGTGTTTAGGTTGTGGTCTCTTAGGCTGGATAATAGGAGAAGAAGAAGGTCTCTTCTCTCTATAAAAAGAAGGAGGAGGAACTGCTCCATATAAAGGAGGAATTTTTGGTTTAGGAAGAAGACCAAGTCCATCATGACGAGGATGTATAGGTCTACTTTTAGAAGATTTATTCAGCATAGACATAGTTACATCCATAGGGATGGGTTGGGAATCTTCTTGAGGAAAGACATTAGTTTTATCTTTCAAAGGAAGAACTTCCTTCTCAAGAACGATAGGAATATCAAGTTTGGGTGTTCTAGGTTCACTTAAAGATAGGATCATATCTATTTTCCACTTTTGATAAGATTTGAAAAGATGATCACTTCGCGGAGGAAGAGATTGGAATTGTTTAGGCCAAAAATAATCAATAGGAACGCTAGAAGTTCTTTCAGCTGGTTTAAAGAGACTATGATTGACAGTAACAACTTCACCATTATGGGGAAATTTTAAACACTTATGAATAGGAGAAGCAATAGCTTTCATGGAAGATAGCCAAGGATAGCCAAGCTTCACACGAAATTGTTCGGATGAAGGAATAATAGCAAAGTTCACATCAAGGGATTTGTTATGGACCTCAATAGGTAATGTAATAGAACCAATTGCAGGAGAAGAAAATGCATCAAATAATTTCACAACCACATTTGTTTTGTCATAGATCACTTGATTCAATTGCAAAGTAAAAAGAAATTCCTCAGTAATAACATTAACCATGCACGAAGGATCAATAAGCACTCCACAACAAGGTGTATTCTTGACTTTTGCAACTATGTATAAAGGACCATCAGGTGCCCTAATGGTTTCACTAGAATCAAATGTGATGGAAGGTTCTTTAGGGTTTTCTTGCTGCTCTACAAAGTTAATCACATTCGGAGTCATAGACACAAGACCATCAGATGAGAGAGAGGAATCATTAGCCTCAATCGCATTAGAGGTATGAGAAGGTAATGGATCAGTAAAAATCTGAAGATTTTGGTTAGGAGGAGCTACAGATGTATTGCCTTTATCATTCACTCCAGACACAGAAATAGTATTATTATCAATCAAATCTTGAATTTTACCCTTTAAAGAAAAACATTTTTCAGTATCATGCCCAGGCTGACGATGGAATTGACAAAAAGATTTGTTATCAAAATAAGGTGAAGTAATCTTTGCAGGATCGATTTGCCTTATAGGAGGAAGAGTAAGCACATTTTGTTCCAATAACTTATTCATAATACTATGCAATGATTCATTCAAAGGAGTATACTTTCTTTCTTTCTTGAAAAATTTAGAAATAGGAGGCACACTTGATGCTGCATTCACATTGTTGTTGATGATGTTTTCATTGAATTTGATGGAATCTCTGTTCGGTTTAAACTTCCCAAATGGTTGTTGACTGCTATCACCCTTATCACTCAGAGCCATAGGATGTGATTGTTCCATTTGACTCACAGTCAGGTGATAATTGTGAAGAGTTGCACACAACTGTTGGAAATAAGTAAACTCAGAAAACAGAAGTTTGTCTCGAATATCTTTTTGTAAATTAGAAATAAAGATTCTTTGAATATCATTGTCAGGCACTGGAAAAGAAATTTGAGCATACAAATGCTTATATCTACCAATGAAATCAGTCACTTTTTCTTTAACACCTTGTTTACAATGCATTAAATCAATCAAAGTAACTTTAGGACTTATATTGTTTTGAAATTGTTGAATGAAAGCATTTGCAAGTTGTTCAAAAGAAGTAATAGAATAAGAAGGCAACGAGCAATACCATTGTAGGGCTTTGTCTCTTAATGTTCTAGTAAACAGTTTCGCAAGCAACCTTTGGTCATAAGCAAAATCAGTACATATTGTTTGAAAAGTCTTAACATGTGTTAGAGGATCACCTTTACCATTATAAAGCTCCAAATGCAGGATTTCAACATGTTTAGGGGGAATAGCTCGAACAATGTCAAGAGAAAGTGGGCTCGCAACATCAAATGTGGGCACACTAAACTTAGATTGATTCATAGAGGCAATTTGTTGCTGTAAAGAAGAGACAATTTGTGCAAGATTATTAATGGTTGCTTCAGTCGAAGAATTCATATTAGATGTGTTAGATTGAGATGGAGGTGTTATGTTATTGAAAGAAGGTAAAGAGTAAGGTGGTGGGACTCTATGATAGTTAGTCATAGGAGATGATTGGACAGGAGGAACACTACAAGGAGGAATGGAATGGTTAAATGAATTGCCCCCTTGCGTCATGTTCATTTGTGAAGATGTAATAGGAACACTCATTGAAGGGATGAATGAAGAAGTTGGATTGAATGAAGGAATAGGGTTAATTGAAGAAGAAGGATTGCCCCCATGACTGGTGATCATAGGAGGAATGTCTTGTATAGAAGTAGCCATTATGTTTGATGTAAAGGTAGGTATGCTAGCAATAGGAGTTGTCAAAGGAATAGAATGATTAACTTGTGTGGGAGGTTGTGTATAACCTAAAGTTTCGGCACAACTCTTCATAGGCATCACATTCGAATCCACAATATGTGCAATACCACACAAAATATCAATTCCATTCTTATCACTTTGAAGCATATGTTTTAGACCCTCAATTAAAGGAAGAGCTTGACTATCGGGGTACTCTTGAGACATCCATTGTCGAAAATCGTCAAATTGGTTATCCAATTTTGCAAGTTGTTCTACAAAAACCTCATGGAGAGCTTCTTCATCATTAGGAGGATTAGAGGAATTACCCATGTCCTCGTTAAAAAGGCTATTCAAATTAGGTTCCATCTCCTCGGTAATTAAACCTCGAAAAGACTTAATTCTACGGCTTCGTCTAACGGGAATAGTGTAAGTAGGGCTTATTGTTGTAAAACTCATGCACTAGAAAGAGAGAGAAGATTTTGAATTTTAGAGGTAGCAAATTTCAGTAAAATCAGCCAATCTTCTAGATTTAAGCTGTTAAATGCGATCACGACAATCTCCCGAAATTTCAGAAAAAATGTCAGGGACCGTGGCGGTCGGAGTGCACACGGTCCCGACAACTTTTTTCGAAATTTGCAGGGATGAAAGTTATGATGATTTTAAAGCTAATCTGAAAAAATTGAGTGATTTTACGATCTGTAGATAGGCCAAATTAAAGTTGCAATCTCAAAATTGAACCCTACCAAGATTGTGGAAAAATGCAAAATTTTGAATTTTGAAAAAGAGAGGGAAACTGAAATTTTGAATTTTATGATTTTAGAGGGAATGCCAAAAGCAATGCAAGTTTTGAATTTTAAAGGTTGACTCAATTTCACGCAAAATTCAATTTTGAAAGCGGAAATTAAAGTTGTTGTAATTAAGCACTTAATTTCAAAAGTCACAAATTGCAAGAATTTGAATAAAGCACTGAAATTTCGAATGAATGCACACACACTTTTCAGATTTAGGACAGTAAGAACACAATTTTGACACAAAATTTCAATTTCAACAATTTTTGAATGATTAGGAGCCTTAAACCAAGCAATCACAAGACCAACTTTGACTGTAATTTTGAAAGTGTTAGAATTGATAAAATCAGCCAAAATTCTGGATTTTAGCAAGAAAATATAGCAAGATCTAGCTCCCAAAATTTCAGAAAAAATGTCGGGGACGATGGCGCTCGGAGTGCACACGGTCCTTGCAACTTTTTTCCAAATTTTCAGGGATGAAAGATATTGTGATTTTATTGCGGAATCCAAAGTTATAGCTGATTTGGAGATTGTTTGATCAGTGAAATTGTCAGACAAAGGTTGAATCAAGAGGGTTTCAAAAATTAGGGTTTTGACACTTAACCACTTAATTTTCAAAATTAAAGCACAAATATGAATTGATAATTTGTAATAGAAAGGTAGATCTGAAACAAGCATTAACAATTAAATATTTCACAAGTTCAATTACCAAAAAGAAAATTTTAGGGTTTTTATGCGATCAACCTCTAAAATTTGCAAAAGATCAAACATGGAAATGTAATCAAGGAATCAAATTTTCAGATCTAACCATGAATAATCAGAAAGGATGTTCACGTCAGGTTCACCAAAATGTAAAGCGGAAAATCGATCGAACCCTAGTTGCTCTCCCCTCTTCCAACTCCAAGGAGAGAGAAGGGAGGTTGCTAGGGTTGATGGTTTTCACTTAGGGAGACTTTACATTCAAAAGAGGGGTTGAAACCCACAAGATCCAATCCCACACAATGCCAGATTGGATGCTAAATGCGTTTCAAGGGTTATGACAGCAAGGCTACCCTCTTTTGTAAAGAATGTTGATAGAAGAATTAAGCTAGGCATGCATAGAAAGTGAGAAAGATTCGCTTATAAACTGAGATAGGGATATAGGATGAAGTTGCGGACCTGGAATTAGCAGTAAAATGTCGATACGACGCTGTCATGCAAATTTGAGCAAAAGTTGATTTGACGATGGCGCCCGGCGTGCACACGGTCCTCCGAAAAATCCGCGAAACGAAGGGGGATCTATTCATCTCTGCACAAGGATTCCAGATCTTCAATTTCAGCCGCGTACCTGCAACCTACACATAGAAAAGTGAAGACGATTGGGGGGTTAGGGATTAGGGGTTTGCCTTTAGGTCAAACCCCGGTTTTGGAATTAACCAAGTAATGAGAAATGCTGTAAATGTAAATGTCTGTAATGTAAAACAAGTACTAATACCTTGTTGTAAGGATGTTTGTATCCTTATGTGCGAAGGTATAGATGTTGTTGTTTGTTGTATGTTGTAGTAGTATGTAGTAAGTGATCTCCTCTTCAATGGTTGAATCCTTGTCTTGAATGCAACACTTAGCCTTGAATGGAGACTTGGAAGGAATGCTTGAATGCTCGAATGCTTGAGTATCGTTCCCACGCCTTTTCCGTCTTCTTTCATCTTACCAAATGAGAGAGGAAAATGTAGTTTATATACTTGTCAATTAGGGCTGATAGACTGATTTTCCCGACCTTAGGCCGACCAGGAAATGATAATTTCTAATTTGCAAACAAAAGGACCCGAAGCCCCATAGGAGACCGGGCCCAAAATAGGGCCAGGGACCAGGGTGCCCTGGTCCTGAAGGACCAGGGCGCTGGGCGCGCTGGTCCCACCTCTCGGGACAACAGGGTGCAAAGGAGGTTCAGGCCAGGGTGCTTGAAAAAAATAGTTTTTGGTGTCGTAAACAGGTTTCGGGGTCTCCATTCAGGTTCCGTGTTGCGTCGCCATCGTGAAGACCGAAATGCAGTCGAAATTGCAAGTGTTGCAATTTTAGGACGCTACACTATGGGGCACACGTGTGGAGCCGAGGATGATGTGTCAACGCCACCGGATGCACCGTACCATCAAGAGTAGGCTGAGCTATTGACGCAACCTGAGAAACCAAAAGGCTTCTCAAAGAGTGAATATCCGATATGGTCTGTGAAGCTACCTCACAAATGATATTAGGATGCTGCACTGCAGGTGGGGGATCAATAAGAGGAGGGGAGACATATGGGCCCTGGTCTACTCTGATTGCCCCAGGTCTATTTTGGGGCATACCTAAACCTACACCCTGGAAAGGCTGGATGTCAAAGTAGTTCACATGTTTGCGTAAAACAAACTCAGCATACAATTTTTTTATGAAATAGAAGGGGATATCAAGATTGTTGTTGGGTGATTTGTTGAAAACCATCCACCAACTATCCCAAAAGTTTTTCACAATCCCATCATTTGTTCACCATTTAATAGAAAGTTTTATTTTTTTGGATCTATGGGTTGACCAGTGCGGGGATTGACAAACAATGAGGTGATTTTGGCTTTGGATATCTCAAGATCCTTGATATCCTTCTACGACAAGCCATTTGCATATTTTTCCCTCAGAATGTCACCACAAAAGGGCGGCATTGTGCTCCTCAGTCATGGTTTCCATACTCTTTATGATCAACATGAGAGGATCAAACATTGGGTTTAGACGAGGGATCCTATGATATACTTCTACAATCCCCCTCAATTCATTCAAATTTTGTGCAATCAAGTCCTGAATTGAGGGGGGGTTTGGCAAATGAGGGTTTGGTTGTTGCAGTTGTGGTTGGTCAGTGTTTTCATTGTTATCCCCCATTTTTAACCTAATTGAATGTAAACAATTAAATTTAGTTAACAAATTTAAACAATTAGGTATTTGATTTAAAAAAACCTAGTTTTCGTGAAAAAAAACATATTTTCAATGAAAAATCAAATAAACATTAACAAAAAATACAAAAAATAAATGAAAATGATTGAAATCGATAAAATTCTTACCTTTCAATCTATTTTTTTAGCAATTTTTTGCCAAAACACCAGATATTAGGTGCACCGGATATCGGATTTTGATAAAATCGCATAGCCCGTGAGTTAAAAATGACTCACGGGCTGTCACCATCGAAATATATTTGTCTCAGAAAATCGGATATTCGATTTTTATACTTAAATTATTTTAAAATGACATATATAATATAATAATATATTATATACTATATATTATTATATTATATAATAAGTATTGTATTATATTATAAAATATAATTATATATTATATATATTATAATATATTATATAATATAATATAATATTATATATTATATAATACGTATTATATAAGATATAATATAATATAATATTATATATTATAATACAAATAAATATAATGTATATATATTTTAATAATATATTATTATATTATATAATACGTATTGTATTATATTATAAAATATAATTATATATTATATAATATATATACGTAAATTGTATTATATAATATATATAATATAATATAATATATATAATATAATACGTAAATTATATAATATATAATATATAATATATTATATAATACGTTATATATATTATAATATATAATATAATATAATATTATATATTATATAATACGTATTATATATAATACATATTATATAATATATAATATAATATTATATTATATATTATAATAGATATAATATAATATATATATATATATATATATATATAATATAATATAATAATATATTATATAATATATAATTATATTTTATAATATAATACAATATGTATTATATAATATAATAATATATTATATAATATATTATTATATTATATTATATTGTTATATTATATTATAATATATTATTATATTATAATATAATATAATAATATAATATAATATTATATTATAATATAATATAATAATATAATATATTATTATATTATATTATAATATAATATAATAATATAATATAATATAATAATATATTATATAATATATTATTATATTATATAATACATATTGTATTATATTATAAAATATAATTATATATTATATAATATATAATATAATATAATATTATATTATATAATACGTATTATATAATATATAATATTATATTATATTATATATTATATAATATATATAATATAATATAATATATATATTATAATATAATATATATAATATAATACGTAAATTATATAATATATTATTATATTATATTATAATATAATAATATATTATATAATACGTATTATATAATATATTATTATATTATAATATAATATATATAATATAATATATTATTATATTATAATATAATATATATAATATAATATATTATTATATTATATTATATAATATAATAATATATTATATATTATATAATATGTAATATATAATATATTTTTTAAATTAAAATTACAAATAAAAATAGGATATCCGATTTGCATAGGTAATTAATTACCAGGCCAAGGTGTACTGACACCCAGGCCAAGCAAAAAGTCAACACGGATTTTCGTGTTTTTAGGCGAGTGAAGAAGGTTATTTTTTTCACATCGCCACTTTTTGGCCCCCCTTGATCCTGCACTAACCCTCATCATATATTCATCAAAGAATATCCAGTAACATCTGGTTACATGCAGGCTCACATGCCTAGTTACAAACTACATTCCATATTACAACTCATCAAGATCTCCAAGAGATATCCAAATCATAAATTATGAATCTATATCATCATACTACTTCGATATCCCCTAAATGATCACATACAACAATATATATACCATCCAGAACACATTTGTGTCAACCACAAAAGATCACATTCTCCAAAATAGGAAAATGAAACGTGTAAAATAGATTAGCCCCAAAATGCGAAGATCTCCTTTGCTAAGGATGCAAATGAAGAGTATACCACCAAGAAAGGTCAGCCAAGGGTCCAAGAACATCGAGTAAGGCGCCAAATAGATCCGCAAGCCAAGAAATCTCTCCACATGAGAAAAAATCTCCAACTAGCCGTTAAGCTCAAAAACTACTTCGGGAACCAAGAACAACCGATCCGGAAGCAATAAATCACCGGAAAAGAATCCAAATGAACTACAAATATGGAACAGGAAATAAGAACACATTTGGAAGCCAAGAATTTGATCCACAACAAAAAATAAACAACTACTGGAGAATGTCGGAAGAAACACATAAACTGCAACACAAAACAAGAATCAACTAAAAAGTAAAACATATTTTTGGTTGATGCAAGATTGCTCATCGACTGGGGATGCTCCTGCATCAATATGGTACACATATGCATCGACTTATCCTCATATTTAAGTTGTTAATATAAAATTTTAAAAGTAATTTTTACAAATTTAACTTAATTATTTAATTTAATTCCCCTTTTCCAATGCTAATTAGTTAATGACAAAATTTGCAAAATAAGCTAATGGCCAATTAATTGTTCACATTGAATAAGGGAACATTACATACTTGATATGTTGGCTCAAAGTAGTGTAAAATAAAGAGTAAAAGTGTTGGCATGCACTTTTTATCCTTATAATATTAAGAGGACAATTCTTTGGTGTATGTGAGCTTCTGGATTTGACTATGTGTGCCCTTTTCTTATCAATGTTTCGAATCATACTCTATGATTCATCATCATGATAGTGAGCTAGAGAAGAGAATACAAATTTATAGGGTTTTTTATGCATAATCAAGTGTCTCTTTGCAATGATGAAAAGCACATATCCATGCCTTTCTCTTACATTTTAGCCAATTTTGATTGAAGTGTCTATTATGAAAAAAATATCCACAAGTGACATATTTGTGTGTCAAATTTTACATATGACCTTGGGTGATCCCACAATAGTGGACCGTTATGCTTTTTGGTACATCCTGATTTTTATTCAAACCACACATGTTTTAGAAAATATAATGATTTAAGCCTTGAGAGGTCCCATTTGAAGTAATTAATTGAAGAGAGTTAGATCAAAGCCTCTTAGGTCAAACTCTATAGTCTCCTTTGCACCTATCAAAATGTTGACCAAAAACCACTTCTACATTAGCTTTTGGAGGGTCAAATGAATTCATTAAGAAGTTTTGTTTTGTAAGTATGTAGTCCTTATTATAAGCTTTCCAAAAATTATAATTATTAATATATTTATTTTAAATTTCTTATGAATCTAGGTTTTTTATTGAACATTAAGGACTGTGTTTCACACACGTGGAAACATTGAAAAATAGAGAATTTTTTTTGTAAAATAAATCTTTTCAGTAGGTACTTATATCCTCATTTCAACATAAAAAGTTAATCAAAATGCATACAAAAAAGTTATGAATCACAAAATACACCTTTGTCCAAATTATAATTACTCTGACTTCAAAAATTAACAAAAAAAAAAAATGTAACAAAAAATTATGAAAAAATATCCATTCACTAGATATTGACGTGACAAATCTGTATTTTGAAAATTATAATTTTATTCTTGCTATAAAAATGTTATGTACATATTAAATTTCACTTCTAAAAAATGTTGATTACTATAAATATTAAGTTATTATAAGTTACATAAAATTATGGATAATTTATTTCTAATTAAATAAAATTTTTAGTATCTCAATACATCAAAAATTAATATTGAAGGTATTATGAAATTAATAAGAGAATTATTTTTTACCATGAAATAAGTACATAATACACTTGAAATAAATTCACTTGATGGCTTTGGAGGTTCTTATATACCACATTCCAGAAAAACATTGTTAGTGTGCAAAATACAACATATATGACGATATATATCATAAGCATGAAAAATTCAATATGCATTCTACAACAACACATAGTGCATGCATGATTTATCTTAACATAAAAGGGTTTTTCCATTTCAAAAAACCATATACTAGATTTGGTAAATGTTGATTTCAGTGTCAAGTTTGGTAATAAAGTGCAACCCAATATTACAGAATCACCCCCTTACCTCAACTTTTCCTCATCACCTATCATTTATAAGAATTGATTGTAATCCCTCAATCACCCATTTTCACCCAAGTCTAAATCTATGGGTGTAAAATTGACCCAAGTCATTCCCCCACACATGAAAATAAAACTCAAATTCAAATTCTAAATTTGTCACCCCTTCCAACTAGCCATTGTAAGTTGACCTAGCACGCACATTTATGTGTGTTATGTTGTGGCATTTAAGCATATTCCATAATCATTTTAAATCATAATGGATTATACTATGAAAGAGAGTAGCTAACATTCATACAAGAGCATTCATGGAAAATCAAATTCACATCAACTTCTTATATCATCATTCTATGCACACTGCATGTTTTCTTATTGTCCTCAATCCTTGTTCATCATCATTACATTGGCCTACCTAGGTGCTTGAACAAAGGATAATCAAAATCCTTATCTACTAAGCTCCCTAAAGGTTTCTATAGACATTATTCTTTTGTAGAGACAAGTGTAGCAAGTAGAGGCAAACCTTTTGCTAATCATCATCTTTCACCAATTCAAATCCCATGAGTTAGGTTCATTTCTACAAATGTGTGGTTCATTTATGTAGGAATGGACTTACACTATAGCATAGTACAATCCATTTATAGAATATTTATTTTGGTAACATTTTAAAATGCACGTGCGACCCCAACCATTTTTACTTTTAGATCGATCAAGCTCTTCTTAAATATTTTTTCACTTTGAATCATTAATTTGTCCCTTCTAGAAAATATTATAATGACAACTTAAGAGTCACCTTCAACCTCTAACATCTTACATCCTAACACTTAAATTATTATCAATTCTTCCAATAATACAAATATTCAACTTCATTTTTTTACTTTTTGATCTAGAAAGACAAAACCATCTTTAACAAACATGCTATTCTCATCCTGCAAAATGGACCCTTCCACTTGCTAAACCTAGATTGCCCCTTGCTTGCCCACCAGAATTTAATTAAAGATAACCATCTTATGAGGATTCCACGCCCTATTCCTACAATCACTTTTCCCTTTTATTAGTTTTTTAACATAAGAAGAAAAAAAAGATTATTAATATCTACTCTCTTATGTCTAAATAGTGAACATTTTTTCATAATTAATTTATTTGTATTTTAATCCCTTTTTTTTTCCTTTTTTTTTCTTTTTTTCCACATTTCATTATACCACTTACCTTCACCAAATAAAATAATCCCATAGTAAACATTCTATTTTAAGGCTCCAATTAATACATCATATGACCAATGACCAATGTATACAAAATGTTAATACAATTATGTTGTAATCAAACTATAATTTTAATTTAAATATTTAATTAGATGGAAAAACATATATTAAATTATTATATTAGATATATTATTATATTTAAATAAATGTACGATTGAGAAAGAAGAACACTAAGGACAATATGAGGCGCTCTATGGAATAAAGGTGTGTATGAGTAAATAAATCTTGTTAATTTAGGGTCCACTTCTATTCAGTAGAGGAAATAATTTTTGAAATAGCATGTCATAATTTTTTCATTTCATAGATTAGAATCAACGATTCTAAATAACAAGCACCTGATTTGGACGTCACATGAAAATATAGCCCAAGACTATTGTCTACAAAGTCCAATTATGAACTTACAATTGTGAATAGTGTATATTGAAATGTAATCATATTGTAAACTCATTTATTAGATCCCTAATTATGGGTAATGTTTGTCTTTCCACTATGACAGCCATTTCTGAAGAGGATTATCAATAGTAATTCAAACCCATTTAAGCATTTAGAATTATCTCAAGCATTTTAGTTCTGAAATATCATGCCAAGCATATTTTCACAATGATCATAATATCAACCTTGGTATAATCCAATTCAAACTGGTATACCTATATTTTAAAAAATATATGTAAAATATGCACCCATTTGCTCTTTTTCTTAAACAAATCTCATAAAAAATAAAATTAAAAATGTCTTCCAAACAATTAGCAAAATAATAAAAATAAAAATAAATTATTTTTATTCAGATCTTAAAAAATACACAGAATGCATTTACATCAGACTTGGTGTTTGTTTTTCAAAACCTGTTACCATTGTATAATTATGCCTATCAGCATAAAGAATCATGTTACTCAAGTCTAGCAAGAAAACGCCCCTTTTTTTTCCTCCAAGTTTGAAGAGAAATCTTAAAAAATGAAGTCTGCGAATTTTGGAGAATACACTTAGCAATCTCCATATAATATTTGCTGTCAATAGTTTTTTAGATCAGTAAGTAGAGATATTTTTGATGGTTCGCCTCCTACTTCCTCAAACAAAACTAACAAGTTCCCAGTAGGCTGCAGCAATGATCGAGGGATGTGGTACCTGAACCCATGTACAGCAATGATTTTAGTACAATAAAACAATTGGAATAAACGTCATGTCTATGCTAAGAATTAGAGGCGAAGAGGTAGGCGAGCAGCCAACAGACATATAGGAAAGTCAAGAAAAGTTCATATAGGAAAGTCAAGAAAAACCATTTGAGATTTCTTACAATGTTTGAGAAGGTTGTCCACAATTTGTTGCACACTTCTTCAAGTTCCAACTCCCTCGATAATCACATGTTGAACAATCTCCAAGAGGAACCAAGAAAATAATCCAATAACGTCCGACGCTTTCTCCATTAATCCAAATTTGGCCCTTTCCCATACTCCTTAGGTCTAGAGAAATAGGTCCATCTCCCTCCGGGGCATCTATTGTTGTCTGCAGGACGCAAGATATCATCAAAAAGATATTAGATGCCAAGCAGTTGCCAACATTTGTGTAAAATCCCACTATCAATATACTCTTGTCATAGAACCATCCATATATATATCTCCCCATTTATAAGTTAAATGTGGTTTTATAATATTTCTTTTTTATTATTTTTTTCAGATGATGGATGATGTAGCATAATCTGAAATGTTGATGATAAAAAGTATCACACAGTTTTGAGCTAGAAGTATAAAACTAACATTATGGACTGTAGAAGTTACACAAGAAAAAATATATGTTTGTGAAATATTTACAGACACAAAGATAACATAATTAGATAAATATCAGTTAGCAAAAGAAGAGGAGACAAACTGTACAATTTTAAACAGAACTAAATACAACTTCATAGATTACAATGCTTGCAATGCAATACGTTGATATTCAAATTCACATTTTCATGTGCCTCTGTACCAACATGAAACTCTTGTGAACATGTGACACAATTCACAAGATGGCTGTCATAATTGAAAAGCTGGTTCTTCATATGATCTTCAATGAATTCAAATCAAAGTTGAAAGAGAAAGAAAAACTATAAATAAAATCTTAAACTATTAGGCAGAGTCACAAAAATATGCGTAGACACCTAAAATTGTCCAGCTTAATTAAATAAATATTTTATTTATTTAATTATTTTATCTTAAGTTTTCTATTAATTAAATAAATTTTTATTTATTTAACTAATTCATTTATCTTTTTCTAGTCTTTCCCTATTTAAATAAATATTTTTATTTATTTAAATTCTTTTCCTTAAATTAAATAAATATTTATTTAATTGGTACCACTTCTTGTATTAATTGAATAAATCTTTATTTATTTAATTATTCATTATCTTTTTTACTCTATGACACATGTTATTTATTTCTTAATTTTCTGTAATGTCCCCTTCTCAGGCGTAATGTTTCAGTTGGCCGATGGCCTATTTCGGAGACCCGTAGGCTACTCAATGGGTGAAATTAGGGTTTCCAATTTTGAAGTTTGTTGTTGCTCATGAATTAGAGCTTGGATCGCGGATTCTTTTTGGGTTTTCAAAGGGCTTCGCAGTGGTATGTCCGGCTTTGCGTTCCGAGCACTTTTTAGAATTTACTATTTTTAGTAAATTCTATTTCTGGCAGTGGTCCTGATTATTTCGACACAGTTGGTTCTCTTCTTCAGTTGGTTCAGTTGGCTTTGTCACTTTTGGCCTTGGGATGTTTTGGAGAGATAAGTTCATTTCATTTAAATAATGTTATGTTTTAATGTTATATTTTAAAGTTGACCCCTTGGCCTAGCTTCATCACTTCAAGTTGTTTTAAAAGGTGGTCTTCAAGGGTGGACGCATCATGGAAGGGATTTAATATTTCCTAAGGTCTAAAATCTTGCTTATGAAAAGGGGTGCCAACTTTATGAAGAGAAGTGAATTAAAATAAAGGTTAATTAAGCTTTTAAAAGTGGTGCCATCTCTTGGAGGAAAATTCAAATGTGAAATTAGGGCGCACTTTCTAGAAGCCTCTAGAGATCCCTTGTTAAGCTTATAAATGGAGGCCTCTTCCCTTCATTTGGCATCTTATGTCTATTGTAATGTTACTCTGCCGGAATGGTATTGGGGTTGCTTCGAGGAATGAATGCCTCCTAGCCTTGGCATTGCTTCTTGCTTGAAAGATAGCAACTCGTGGTGATTTAGTGTAGTTGTGAGAGTTTGTAGTGGGGATTGCATTGTAGCTTGAGTTGTGCTTGAAGTTCAGTTATTTGCATTTCATTTCATTTTCAGGAGTCGCGGTTAGCAGGGCAGATTTGTAGTTTCACTCATATATTTCAAAATAAAAACATATTCATTCTAGGTATTGCATATTTCCTCTTGTTTTGGCTGGGCGCTCCTTTGTGCAAATTTGCAGATTCTAATATGAATTGTTTTATTTTATAGAGAAGAATCGCCATTCTTGCTTGGCGTCATTGCTAGGAATTGCCTTGGGGTTCGTGATAAATAATTTGTTGGGTTAATGTTTGATTTCTTGGTATTGGTTGGGTCGCCTCCTTCATAGGAAGCCATTGCTTTTGGTTTTGGGTCATTCGGACTAGTATTGAGAGAGTAATGAGCATTTTAGTGATTCCATGTGTTGCTGATTAAGCGTTTCATGTGCAGGTCTGTCATAAATCAGAATATTAAGATTGATCCTTGAGTAGAATTTCTTGGACTTATCATTTTTGTTAAGCCCGGGAGATCCTTCTATATTGTTACAGCATTGTATAGTCTTAATCCTATGATCTTGGCAAGCATTTACTATCATATTGTAAGCTGAATAGTAGTACTGGCAGCATTTCTTATCATTTTCATTTCATGCTTGTTATTTACATTTAATTCCATTTCTAAGTTCTTAGCATCTCCGCCATATGGTAGCTCCATTCCCACCCTGGGTTTGAAAGCACATGCTTGGTGTCGAGTTTTCCTTTCAGCAGTTGTAATTGTAAAGATCCTCTAACCATATGTTAGTCCATCTTGGGCACATTCTTGGTTAGAGTTACTTTCAGAATGTTTTAAGACCTTCTGACCATATGCTCACGCCTTGCCCAACCTAGGATCTTGGTGTACATTCTTGGTTAGAGTTGTTTTCCGTATCGTTTTGGTTTAAGTGCTAACCCTAACGGATGTGTGTTGCATTACTCTTTGTAATTGAAAAATTGAAAAAAATTGGTCTGGGATATTTCATTTTCCTTAACCTACCCCTTCATTATTTTATTATTTTTCCTAACTACATCTTTTTACCTCTTAATCTTATCCTCCTATTTCTAAGTTGTCTTCTATATAAGAGGATACTCTCATCATTATCAACCCTAATCAACAATCTAACACTTTATGTGATCAATCAACCTTCTTGAGATCAAACAACTTCACAACCACAATCCATTCTTTGTTAAGCTCTCTCGCGTATACAAAATCTGAAAGCAAATATATCAAACAAGATCAATGGAGATATGAGACAACGTAGATCAAAACTTATTTGGCATGTGAATGGTATCATTGTTTCAATTTGTTAATTTGCATGTTCTTAGGTTTCTTCATTTGTGTATGGTGAATGTTTTATTGTAGAACTACGATTGTTTGTGGTTGGATCTTTATGGTTTTACAATAGTTTAACATTCAATGTATAAACTAAGACAGCAAAATAACATAACATTAGTTAACGTGAAGATAGTAGACAAAAATCATAGATAAACACAACAAGACGATATTTTATTTTGTATATCAATTCACACACAGCATGAAAGTCTGGAGTTACACAATTGTAAGGCTTGATTATCAAAGGAGTCTATTTTTCCTCTCCACAAAACTATCTTTTTAAATGAATATTACATAGATATTTATAGCATTCATTATGAGCAAAAGAGTGCCAATAATTTAAAATTATGAAACATGCTATGAATCTCCATGACTGAGCTTCAATTTGATAGGTCTCTTTTGGATCACATTGGATGAATCCAAGCAACCCAATTACCTTGTACTACATTTTCCCTCCACCAATAGTGCAACAGAGAGCATATGTTAGTCATCTGTTAGTCTTGTCAATATCTTTGAGGTGCCATAGCATTAAATCTTATATGAAATTCTTTTCTGAAGTGGGTTTTGACTACTAGCTGATATATATAATTTCAACCAATATTGCAGCATTCCCAACCTGTGAAGTGAACTTCAAATTGCTACGCACATTGTGGATCTTAGACATGATCAATGGGTCTGCTACATCAGAAATTTACTTTGTATTTGCCGATTCTTATCAAAATAGGGACCCACTTAATCTATCATGTCATCACTACACATTCATAATTTTGTCTTTCATACTTACTCTCATAAATGCTTCGTCAATTGAAAGATCTCTATCTTTATTTACTCCTTGCTCTCTTTAAGTGTTTGAGTGATTTTTCCTTAATTCCCTTTCAAATCTGCATAAACTCTTCTTACAATTCTGTCATTGATTCTACTTACAAATCTGCCAATGATCCTTCTTACAAATCTGCCTTGAACTCCTTTGATGATCTTCTTTGTATCTTCCCATTTTACAGGTCTGCCTGTGTAAAAATGATATATACTTTTTATTCCTCACACTTCTTTTAATCACTTCTCAAATGCCTTTTATATTTTCAATAATTCTATGAATGGAGACATCTTTGGCAAAGGGAAATAACTCTTTCTAAACAACACATCACTTCTTACACATACCTTTTGATTTTGATTTTGTCTTTATAAATCTCTTTGAATCTTCTTTAGATCTGCTGTTATGTCTTCTTCACACAAGATTGCTGGTTTATACATTTAAATCTCCTTCAAGTATCTGCTTATAAATCTTCTTCAGATCTGCTCCAATATGCTTGAAAGCATGCTCTAATATGCTGCTCTAATCTTTCTCTTAGATCTCATAGTGTTGTTTTTTCAAAACAATCATGACTCTTCCTCATGTGTTTGTATGATGGTCTTCACATAACACAATTATTTACCCTTCTAAAATCTGCTTGCAATTAGAAAGATAACACTTTTTAGATTTTTTTTAATCTTTTTCTGCTCATCTCTTTTTATACCTTCCATATATCTTCTTTTCACATGAAAGGATGCATCTTTTAGAAGATATGTCCTTTTTGTTAAAACTAATTCTCAAATCTTTTCTTCATTCTAATCAAGTGCTGCCTTTTTATTTCATTTGATATTTCAATTAGAAACTTGCCTTCTTTATGTCCCACACATCTCCTACTAATACATGGTTGGAGGCTTTATTAAAAGACATATCTTATAAAGATGTGCCTCATCGTAACCTCAATTTGTCCTTGTTATGGATGCACCAAATTAAGGGGTCTACACAATTTAAATCATTTTATTGTTTAATATTCTTTAATCTCCAATTTTATATGCTGCCACCGTAATTAAATATAAACTTAATAATTAGATGTTTCTTTATTATAAATAGATGTCTACATAATAATTAGATTCTTCTTTTTATAAATATATCTTTTGCCTATCTTTTGCCTTATAGAGGAGTTGCTGGTCTTAAAATTACATTGTGGCACCACATACTTAGATATCTTCTTTGACATAAATGACAAACTTCTAATAATCTCGTCCATACACCAATGATAGTGTACTTACACAATGAAAGCCTTTTTGATATGACTTTGACATCAATACCAACTAATCCAACGATCTCCCTCTTTATCATTGATGACAACATAATTCTCTCTTTCTCTAATTCTTCTCCTTTCTATCATCCAAATAAGATCATGCTTATTAAAAAAAACTTTTAGTGTTTGTCAAAATTATTTAATTTTGGCACCCCTACTTGTTGGGGTAACAATTCCTAGTCTATTACTTGGAATTAGAGGCTAATATATGCATTGGAAAGCTCACATCACGAACTTATCAATTTGGGTTACGATATAGGCTACCCGTCATGTTGCTGAATTCAAAGGCCTGAAAAATGCAAAATGCAGAAAAGAAAAAGAAAGAAGATTTCCACAAATCTTCGTAAATTTGCCCAAGACTACCACTTGAAAAATATGAGATGTATTTTTGAATCAGTCAAATAACCATTACAATTACAAGTTCACATACATACACATTTATGCATGTTTTTTAATTTTATTGAATTTCAAAGCCAACCTATACACAGAATGAAATTCCCTTAATTTTTTTTGGCTCTGATTCTGTATGGAATTCACTTTTATGGGATCTTAGGAGGAAAAAAAAACATTGAGATAGGTGTTTGATACCAAAATAAATTACCTTATACCACGTCAAATGCTGATCAGAAATTGATGGATTCCAGTTCACAGTACGTGATCCATTTTTAGTAAAGATATTTTGCTTTTCTCCCACTAAACCAATCTGCAGAATTCCACATTAAAAATAGGATTCAAATTCAAATCCAAAGAAAAATATTATCCCATTACATCTAAATGTAGTTGCCAAACTATGGCAAATATGGAATATCAAATTAATGTTATAGGGAAACATATTTACATGTTTGTGCTTTTGTTGTATTATCTTTGCACCATTTGCTAACGAAATCAAAATAAAACTAAATCTTATAACTGGAAACATGGTAGAGGCAAGTAATGGTGCATAGTTATTATATTACATATTTTGATTAATTCAGTCCAAATACATTGTAATCAAATGACTAATGACATTGTGGGTTAAGTAAAGAGCTTAATGCTGAAAAAATATTGATTAGAGTAAAGAAAAAATTATCATTTTGATTTGTCCTATAAATTTGGTTGCTTCAGACTATCAATTTCAGTTTATGCTGTACTTGAATGATACTGTATGAGGAGTGCTATTACTGCATGAAATGGACGGAACTCTATTGGAGATCATATAGTCAACTTCAAACCTCAGAATCTTATACTCAAACGTTTGCAAATTTTGGTTTCTTTCACAAGATCTATCAAGGAGTGAAAATTTTCATTTAGTTCCGAGTGAAGATCTAATTTTATTTTTATTTCTATAGCCTCACTAAGAAAGGAAATATATGTTTGCACTTATAATGTCTCATTTTTGTTTGCACTTATAATGTCTCATTTTTGAGCATTTGGTGAATAGTTTGAATCTACCAAGATGGGAGATACTTTTATAAAGGAAATTCATGTCAGACAAAGAGTATGGACAACAGTTGTGGTAATTGTTGCAAAGGAATTAATTGAAGGAATTTCAAAAGACCATTGTTACTTCAGTGATGATGATAATATGGCATAAGAAATTGGAGTAGAGGGAAGCCCATCCTAAAACTCTTCTTGGGGTCCTTGCTCTATTCTCTTGTCACATGGAATCACGGGACTCTTGATCAATTGCAAATTGTATTCTGACCTATAGAAACTTCAGTTGACATCAAACCTTCCTAATTTGTCACGAATCATATATAACAAGTGTTACACATCTTACATTGTACTATTAAAATAAATTTGATATTTAATAGAATTCTTAAAGCATATTAATATTTGAAATCACCAGGTGATCGTTTAGGTATCTACATTATTTCCAAATATGTTAAATCCGCAAGCCATTTTCCATCCATTAATTTTATGGCTACAATCAATAACGATGAAATTGTGAAGTGCAAAAAATAAAACATTCACTAAAGTGATACTGGGTCAAAGAAAGATATCCAATCTTTTTAACATTTTGCTCCAGTATTCCTACAGATATACATTCAACTAGATATTCTCCATTTCAATATACAACGCAAATTGTATTTGCTGAAGCTACTTATCATAGGCATGCAAACAAACCTGATACGCCCACAACTCTTGTGAGTAGTCTCGAGAACCACCTTTAAACCCCTGGATCATGACGCTGCTTATTCCTGCAGTCTTTCGCTCAAAATATGCTCCCGAATCCTTTCACATCAAAATATAGGTGATTCAGCAAGCATGTAAGTATGCCTTCATGGGTTCATTTAAAACAAATGTATGACATATGGTGGGAAATAAATCATTTCAAATCAGCAAATTGAATATTACCAAGAAAAACTCATAATCCCTACCATACTCAAAGTAAACTATCCACAAGCATAATCAAAAATATAATTTCAAATAAATATTCAGTAAAATTGTCACCCATGTAAGAACATAATCACAAAGTCTTCTTCAAATTCCTAAATATAAGTTTAAAGCTTTACCGGCAATCCAACCATCACACTTAGCAAAGATATATCATTTTTGCCAGGTCTAAGAGAAATATGTAAATTGAGGCTGAAACCAGGATTTGATTTATTTCCATGTGCACTTCCTGCAACATATAAGTTCATAAGCCTGTCATTAGCATTTCAAACTTCCTGCATGCAACAAAATATGGCATGAAAAAGATTAATAGACTACTACAAACTCGAGCATCCATGTTATCAATGACTTGTCCTTGTCAAACATAATTTCCTATAGAGCATCAAATGTTAAAAATTGTACAAGCAACTTACAACTAGCCATCATCCATCATGAACACCCTAAAAGAATAATTCCTGAACTTCAAATATTGCTATTTATCTTTCCTACTGAGCATTTAGGGGAATTATTTCTCACAATGAAATGAATGAAAAAAACTATTTTAAATTAAGTTATAACAATAAAAAACAAAATCCATTTCATGTATGAATAAAATACCAGAAACTACAAACGTTATGCAATTCATTAACAAGTTAAACCTATGACTAATTAGAAGATTAACTCTCCCTGTTAATCTGGTAATTGATAAAATAATAGCGAAAGCAATTTGCGAAGATCCCCCTTCGAAAGATTGGTGGAAGTTGAACTTTGATGGGCTTTCTTTGGGAAACCTAGGTCAAGCTATGACAAGATATACTCTTTGTAAATCAATATGTGGTATAATCAAATAGGTTAGGCAAATGGACTAATAATGAAGTGGAATGGGAGGTTGTAATTGGTGGTGCATCTTTCAAAAGCGGGAAAATTTGGTTAACAAGGGCATCACACAAATTGTTACCTATGCTCTCAAGAAAGGGTCACATCGAAGTTGGAAACTTTGTATCTTTCTTGAAGTCCACTTTGTTATGTAGTAAGTTTGAAGTGATGCTCTTTAAGCATTGCTTTCAGATGTCTTGAAATGTTCTCTTTTTATCCATTCCAACATTTTTGGAAAGTTCTAAGATTTTTAGAGAATGTCAACTTTATCGAACAAGAATTTTGATGGTGATAGTGAGTTTAGAAATTCAGGTTGAGTCCAATGGTACTTTTTAGATGCATTTTCAACATTCTTTTAGCTCTCCAGACTTCTTGGATAAGTTTTCTATTTTTGGAAATATTCATTTTTCATTAAGTTCATCATCCTAATAGCTTAAGAGTTTTTTTGGCATAGTTAGAATAAATATTTGATCCATTTAATATTTTTTGTAACTTTGGCTAGATGTGTGAAAGATAATTAAATAGTTAAATGTTAGGTTGTCAAAAAGTAAAATAAAAAGACAACTTATATTTAATTATTTAAAAAGGGAGACATTAAGTGGCTTAAGAGTTCAAAAAGTAAAACAATATTAAGGAGCCTAAAGGATTATTATTTGAAAATTTATTTTTAAATGTACTTCTAGAAAGTTCCATGGGGTTATTAAAGGAGGTTGAGGAGATTGATTTCATTCATTCTTGGTTTTCATTTTGGTAGAACCCTCTTTGTGAGTCTAAGATATTGTTTAGCTATTTAGCCTAGGATGAAAACCCTAGAGAAATATTGATTTCATGGACCAAACCCCACCTAGCCAATCCTTGGTGAATTAATTTAGAGTTCACAAGTGTGCATATTGATGAAAGATTGAAGAAGGCTGTGTTGAAGAGTTATATCTTTTACCAAGGGTTTCTTGCCCGTTTATTCCAGCCACACCATAGTTTCTTGGTGCCTTTCTTAACAATAGTGCGGTTGGAATAAAAGGGCAAGAAACCCCTAGTAAAATATATAATTCTTCAGCACAATATTTTTCAATCCTTAATCAATATGCACACTTGTGAACTCTAGATGAATTCATCAAGGATTGGATAGGTGGGTTTTTGTCCACGGAACCAATATTCACCATAGGGTTTTCATCCTAGGTTGAATAGTTGAACAATAGCTCAAACTCACCAAAATGAACCACCAAGAATGAATGAAACGAGTCTCCTCAAAATCCTTTTATAACCCCTTATGGAACTTTCCAAAAGTTATATTTACAAATCACTTTTTAAATAATGAACCTTTTAGCTCTGTTAAGTGGTTTTATATTTTTTTACTTTTTGAACTATTAAGTCACTTAATGTGTCCCTTTTTAAATAATTAAATAGAAGTTATCTTTTAATTTTACTTTTGGACAACGTAACATTCAACTATCTAATTATTTTTTGCACATCCAACAAAAGTTACAAAAATAATTAAAATGAATCAAATAAGAATTCTGACCATATGAAAATACTCTTAAGCTCTTAATATGATGAGCTTAATGAAAATTGGAGCTTTTCAAAAATAGAAAAATAGAATTTGCCAAAATAGAAAAGTAGAATGCCAAAATTGCATCTAAAAAATACCATTGAACTCAACCCGAGTTCTTGAACTCGAGAATTCTTGTTCAATAAAGTTAGGATTCTCCAAAAATCTTGGAGCTTCCAAGAATTTGGAATGGATTCAAAACATCACAATCCTTCCTTCCCAAAATTGGTTGTCCTCAAGAAATGCCAACTCAATCATTGATTGATCTTGGATAAACCCAATGTGACTCCATGATCCTAAATTAGCCTAAGAAGTTTGTGAATCTTCTTGATTGATGTGCTATTTTGCATCACACATACAATTGGGACCTTCAAATATCTAGCTTAAGTTGTAGTAACTTTTGCAATTTTGTAACAAATCCCCTAGACATTAGCTTTCTTCTACCTTGTTTTCGCTATGCCGTTGATAAAAATTGAGAAACCCCTGATTTTTTTAATTTCTACTTATGGAGTCCTTGAATATTGGCCATAACCAGTTGGAAATGTGTTGCCTGTAATGTCCCCTTCTCGTTGATGTACTTCTAGTGGTCCATTGGCCTATTTCTGAGACTCGTAGGCTATGTGGAATGAAGAATTAGGGTTTCAAACATTGATGAGGCGAGAACTTACTATTTTTAGTAAGTCAGGGGTTGGCTGTTTTGATGATACTATCCTACTGAACTTTCCATGCTCTGTCACTGGGTGCGAAGATCATGCTTTTTGGAGCAGTAGTTCATGACTTACTATTTTTAGTAAGTGGCAGTATGGAGTGTTTCTATTTTTAGCAGTGGACAGGGTCTTGGTCTTGCACCAGTTCTTTGGTCTTCTCACTCCGCTTCATCTTGGTTTCTGTTAATGATCAGTATGGGAGTCAAGTAATTTAATTAAATATTATATCCTTGTCAAAGGTTTAATATTTAAATATTTGCAGTTACTGATTAATTGTGGAGATGACTTAGGGAAAATTAATGAAGTAATATTCATTTGATTATCTCCTAAGTCAGAGGACGAATTTGTGGTGGACATTTAGAGGATTAAGGCATCTTTGGTATAATGTTTATTTTGCAAAAATGACGCCACCATGGGAAGTTCGAACTTACCTAGTAAAGGTAAGTGGGCGCCAAGTTAGTGGGGAGACATAAGGTGAAATGAAATTGGATTTGGAGGAGTTTGGCGCGATTTGCATTTGCATTTGGGAGGGCATGGAGTTATAAATATGAGCCTTGGGCTCTCATTCTAGACATCTTGAAAATTTGCATTGTTATGCTGTCGGATTGGCGTCAGAACTTTGAGGCTTCGGAGTGCGGCTCCCTAGTGCTTTCCAGTTTCGTACTTGAAATATAGTACCTAGCTGTGTGCTGTAATCTACCATACATTCAATGCGTATCTTAGTCTTTTTGGTGTCTGGAGCGATTTTTGGTGTTTCTGGTTTACCTGTGGCTGAAGCACATTTTCGATCACACCTCTCTACCTGAGTGTCTAGTCATTCTGGGTACCGGCTCATTCATCCTTCTTGCTACTGGCGATTCATTCTGTAAGTTTGTGGCACATTTTATTGAGCATTGAATTTATTAGAGCAAATCGAAATTATCTAGTTATGTGTGGGTTTTAGATGGTGTCTTGGGATGCATGCCAAATAAATGAGGGTGTTTTGATAGCTCACCTTTGGTTTGTTTTCATCGCTGCTGGTCTAGTGTTGGTTTAGGACTGATTTTGGGTGAATCAGGTGAGTATTGAGAGAGATATGAATGATTTAGTGGGTTCATAGGCTGCTGGTTATGCATTTCCAGCCTGCAGTTTTGATGTTAGTAGAGTTTCATGTTTATTATCTTTGATGTTCAGCATTACTCTTCTACTCTCACTCTCTCTATTATTGTAAGGTTAAGTAGTAGTACTACTAACCCATTTTGGCTTGTAAACTCTCAACCCGCTGAAAAGTGGAAGAGGCTGGCTTGCCGCCTATATCAGTTAAATTGCAAAGTTACCCCGATTTTCCGGGACGAGGACGGCAGGGGACAGCGGGACGCGTTTCCAGGACGGCAAATTTTTTTGCCAAATTTGGGGACGGCGGGGGACGACAAATGGGGCAGCTATATAAAATATAGGAAAAATTTAAAATATATAGGAAAATTTCAAAATTCTAAATGTTCATATGAAAACATGGATAAAGCATGCATACATACATTATATTCATATGAAAACAATAAAAAATGGATATAGCATATGTATGATACTATGAAAAGTTGAAAACATTTTAGAATGTAAATTTTGAACATACAACATTGTTAATACTCGATAGACAATATGCAATTATGCATTCATAAATCATAATTTCAATTCATTCACATTGTCAATATGCATATCAATAGACTCGGAGGTTAAATTTTCCCTACTTCTATCGACGCAGTTTCCCCCCATATTTTTCAATAGGGGTTTGGGGGCACGCCCCCAAGGTGGGGTCAAGGGGCAACGCCCCTTGCGTGCTCCCTATCACGATACAGGGTGGGGTCGAGGGGCAGCGCCCCGCGAGGCCAAAAAAACTTATTCTTTAATAAAGGCGTTGGGTGTTATTTTTCTATTGACTCGCCGAGTTTGGCAATTTTCTAATCTCTGTGTCAAAATGCCCAAAGGCTACACTGCTGCCATATAGTTTCATTGTCAAAATTATGAATTAAATTAATAAATTTAAAATTTAATTAATGTTATCTTTTAATTTTTTTTATTTTTAATAACAATTTGAATTAATAAGGGGCCTATATTAGAAAATTTAAATAAAAAATTGAAAATACAACTTTTAAAATTTTTTAAATTTTTTTTAAGGGGCTTAGATATGGGGGACGTCTGGCCGTCCCCGGGACGGATTGGGGACTTCCCAGCCGTCGCCAGCCATCCCCGGGATGTATGGACGTCCCCCAGAGCTAGGGCAAGCGTCCCCCCGTTTCGGGGACGTCCCCTCAAAATACAGGGCAATTTGGGGACAGGGGGAAACATCCCCTAGCTGTCCCCAAGTCCCCGAAACGTCCCCGGGACAAGGACGGGGGTTTTCAGGTCGGGAACGCGTCCTCGGGTAACGTCCTCCCGCTGCATAAGCCGTCGAGTGATGATTGGTTGTAATGGTCCTCCCGCTGCATAAGCGATCGAGTTGAGTTTTTATAATTTAGTCCTTCGTTGAAATATTGCGGTTGAGTGATTTGTGTTTGCTGTATGCTTAGATATGGGGGACGTCTGGCCGTCCCCGGGACGGATTGGGGACTTCCCAGCCGTCGCCAGCCGTCCCCAGGATGTATGGACGTCCCCCAGAGCTAGGGCAAGCGTCCCCCCCGTTTCGGGGACGTCCCCTCAAAATACAGGGCAATTTGGGGACAGGGGGAAACATCCCCTAGCTGTCCCCAAGTCCCCGAAACGTCCCCGGGACAAGGACAGGGGTTTTCAGGTCGGGAACGCGTCCCCGGGTAACGTCCTCCCACTGCATAAGCCGTCGAGTGATGATTGGTTGTAATGGTCCTCCCGCTGCATAAGCGGTCGAGTTGAGTTTTTATAATTTAGTCCTTCGTTGAAATATTGCGGTTGAGTGATTTGTGTTTGCTGTATGTTTCTCTTGGCTGGTTCACTACCAAGTTTCTTGCTTTCTTGCTGGATAAGCGGAAGGGGCTTGCTTGCCGCCTAGTATTGTATTCACTTTATCATTTCGGAAAGTGGAAGGGTTGCATTTTTCAGCAAGATTTGAGTTTATGCTTTCTAACCTTAATGGGTTATCTGTTGGTTGATGATTCTTATTGATCTTAAAAACAAAAAAAAAAATCCGGGATATTACACTGCCCTATATTTGTTCCAAGGTTAAACCACTAACATAAAAAATGGCGATCAATTGGAAACTCTTCCACAATGTGCCTAAATATCCTTCTATGGCTGCAAGGAAAGTGTGAAATGGGCTATAAATGTGGAGGACAATAGAATCAATATTGAGAACCACCTTGTGATACTTATAGAGTTTAGCTCCCTCACCTACCAAATGACACCCATCTTTCCAATCTACCTATATGTATGCAAATGAACTCATCCCATGGCAAATTGCATGATGATAGCAGCATTGAATTGAAATTTGTGACCCATTATCCTCTATGGTACACCGCTACTCTCCAATATACTTGGCTGGTGATCTCTTGAATAAATACTCAACAATGGATTAGCTCCACCTTGCTTATGTTGTGCTATTCTAGTATTCACGTGAACTTCGTCTAGAGAGCATTTGGTGGTTGTTGAAGCATCAACACTAGAAATAATGTTTGCACAACCAATCTCTAAATCATGATAGTGCTTATTTCCTTGTGTCAATCCTACAAAGTTTACTATCATGTCATGATGATCCAAGCATTATGATCCAAAGTAGGAAACAAACCATGCTGAGAAAATTGTTCTTCTAATCCCACGAGTTTATACTTTATACTCTTGATGTTATTCCCAATTGCTGTCAGCATGCATCACAAAAAGTGGATTATCAAATATTAACTTTGCATCCATGTCAAAAAATGGATATTGGAAGTTATTTCCATTATTTGATTTTAGCCAATCCTCCTGCTGTCCTATATCTAAAGAGCTATCTTCAAATACATCAACATCTTCAAAAGTTAAGCTATAACCATAATTATGGCCAAATTGTTTACCAATAGTTGCTGATTTGAAATTTTCAACAGGTTCAAAATCAACATGTTCCTCTACTGAAACATTTGGAAGGGCCATCTAACAATCTTCTTGTTTAGGAACATTCTTCTCATTGGACAAGTACATGCATTCATCTGCCTTTGACTTATTATTTACAAGGCAACTCAACTATTCATTTTCCTCATGTTCCATCTTCTCTTTTTTGGCCTCTGACTTCCAATTATTTCTCTAATAACTTCACTTCTTTATCCTCACATCCGTGGTTAGGCTCCCAAGTTCCTTTACATAAAAAAACAGAGATTTCTTCTTCTGAGTTCAATCTTGCTGTCATCATTCTTCCTTACAATAGAAAACCTCTTCTTTTGTTGGCTATAAGGAGATTCCTTGGAATAAAGTTTGGTCTTTGGCACTGAAGGCTTTAGCTCGAGGCTTTCCTAAGAACATTTTCTTTTCTCCTCTTTTTTCCTTGACCTTATGTAGTTTAGAAGACCCCTTTTGTTAGGATGCTCTATTACAAGTACCTTCAATATTTCATCTAAGGAACCTTGATTGTTGAATTTATCTTGAAATTCCTAATATTTGTAATCCGATTTATCCTTATATCTCATCAGTCCTGTTAGGTCCTTTTGATATATTTCAAATACTTGCAATATTTTAGTCATGGATACTTGAAATGACTTCATGTTGCAATAGCCATTGAACACTGTCATGCACTTTGTTGAAATCAACCTACAATTGCTGAAACTTTATCAAAGAATAAAAGTACACTGTAGGAAGTATTGGATGACTGCAACTTATATAGGCAGCTGGTGTAATGATTTCAGACCTGTTGAGTTACTGTCAGCACCAAGAATAACAAACACCAACCTGTTTAACCTCCTTGCAGACTGTCACCTTCTTTGGGGAAGACTATTGGTGACTAATCTTCTATTTTACTTATACCAGCACTATTTAAACTATCATCAATAACCTGCAACCTTGTAATAGAAAACTGTATGTCCAAACCGAGATGTAGGAATGGATTTTCTTGTTCTGAGTGGCTGACTGGAGGTATACCAGGCTTGACCTATAACAGTGACTGCAATCTTCAATGTGCCCAGAACTGCCCCAACATGGTTTTGTCTTGGAACCTAGAAATATAAGCTGAAGTCTAAGTTGCCGGTTTGGGTTCGGGTTCAAGTTCGGGTGCCCGGTACGGCAAAATTTCGAAATAGGATTTGGGTTCGTTAGTGTATATATATACACCAGCCTATAAGCATGAATTAAGATTAGAATGCAACAAAATATCATATAAACAACAAAAACACCATAAACTTGTAATCATAGCATCATGATCATAGTTCATACCATCATAGCATCATATACTTCAAGTTCAACATCAAAATATTAAAATGATAATATCAAGTTCAAGTATCATTGTTTCAAAATTCAACATGCAACAATTGGAACTTTAAACTAAGTTTAAATCATCTAATGGATTCTTTTTCTTGTTGCAATAGCAGTGAAGAATAAATGCAATAGCAGTCAAGAATAGCACTAAGAAGATGAAAGACTAATTGCAAGTCAAACATAAATGCAATAGCCATCAAGAATAAAGAAAAAGTCTTTCATAGAAATGACTAATGCCATTGAAGATGATGATGAAGAAGAAGAATGAGCAGTCAAGAAAGTGAGCTCAGGAAATTGAATACTTTTGCTTCTCTTCATAAGCCGAGGATTGGAAATCAGAATGAGCTAATGTATGGGTATTTTTCTGTTGTGATTGAGCATTGCTCTAGTACATTGTATAAGGTTAACAAGTAAGAGGTCAGAACTCAATTGTTTGCTGCTCTGTTTTATCTTGCTTCAGACATAAAAAATTTGAATAAATCTATCAATTGTTTGTTGTTGTTCTTAATAATTTTAAGTCTTAAACCTGCATGATAACTTGCAAAACAATCACACAAATATGCAAGTTTGAACTCATTGCTATAAATTTTATAAAATTTTACAAAAAAAATGTATTTGGGCACCTAGGTGTCCAGGTTCGCCCTAGGTTCGCCCCAGATGCACCAGATTGCTTGGGTAAGAACCTTGGCCGAACCCAAAGGCAAACCGGACCAGAACTTGAACCCAAAACAAACTGGACCAGTATCGGGCCTTGAATCGGGAGAACCTTGCAACTTAGGCTGAACTCAATGACAATCCAGCAACTTATACTCAAAATAATAATTGAAATGATAAACTCTTTGCTGCCGTACAATTCCCATTTCACTGCTAAAACCCTTGTAAATGGTACGAAAAATACTATAGTAGGTACAAAATCATTTTAGCAAGTATGAAAATTATTGTAGCAAGTATGCAAATCACCGTAGCAAGTACATAATCATTGTAGCAAGTACTATAGCTTGTATCTTTTCTTCCAAATACCTTCTATAATTATATTTGCCACTATCTCCAAGGAATTCTTCAAACTTCCATTTCAAATTGAAAATAATATTGCAACACAAATCTTCATATAAACTAAATATGTTTGGCATACTTATAAACCTAGGTTACCGGGTTCGGCCCCTAGACCCCTAGTACTAGTCCGGTCCGGTCTTGGCTCGGGGTCCTGGTCCGGTTCCCTTGTGGTCCGGACAGGGTTTGTGACTCATAGGCCTGGTTCGGACCAGGTCGAACCCAAGAGGACCCAGGTCGAACCCGAGGGTTTGATGGCCCAAAAATGGTGTTTTTTTGCAAATTTTTTTTTTTTTTTTGAAATCCACCACATAAAAAAATTAAAATATAACCCTAAAAGTGAGTTTTAAAACATTAACTTGGCTCATTTCACACAAGCAACATGACTACAAGCAAGGGGAAACAAAGATGTGGGATATAGAGCCATAGCATACTGACTTGGATGCTTTCACTTCTCAGCTTGTTGCATTTGATGACTTGGATAGTGAGCAAACTTATAGTGCATGTGCAAGTGTAAGTGGCATTGGCATTGGTTCATCTAATGTCAATGTCAATGATGAGGAGGAGAATGAGGATGATGAATTAGAGAATCCATTTGATGATTAAACTCTACATTGTTGAAAGTTGAAACAATGATACTTGAATATTTTGTCATTTTGATATTAAACTTGATGTAAATGATGCTGTTATGGTATGATCATGATGCTATGATTACAAGTTTATGTTGGTTTTGTTGTTTATATGATGCTATGTGACATGCTAATCTTAATTCATGCTTATATATATATATATATATATATTTTTTTTTACATGTTTTTGTACTAACGAAACCAAACGAACCCAACCCAAATCCCTTTTCAAAATTTTGTCGTACCGGCGTATCGGTTCTTCGAACCCAAACTGATGCCCGAACTCGAACCGGTAACTTAGTTATAAACTTTAGATGAATTCACCGAGGATTGGCTGGGCGGGTTTTCATCCATGAAATCAATATTCACCTTAGGGATTTCATCCTAGGCTGAATAGTTGAATGATAGCCCAGATTCAAAAAAAGGGTTGCAGCAAAATGGACAACTAAGAATGAATTCAAATGAGTCTCCTCAACCTTCTTTTATAACCCCTTTTGGATATTGTTGGAAATTATATTTAAAAATCACTTTTTAAATAATAATCCTTTTTACTCTATATAAGTGTCCTCATACTCCAATTAAATAATTAACATAAGTTGTCTTTTAATTTTTATTTTTTTTGTATTAATTATAGAGCAAAAAATTAGATACAGTAACTAGATAGGGGTCTGATTCTGAGACTGCCATTCACAGTAATAGACTACTTGAACATTTAAATGGGACTGACTTAATAGACTATCACCTCGACAACAAAATGGGGTCGATATACTGCTTCTTTCTATACAAAATGATATACAAAATGGTATACAAAGTGTTCTATACACTAGGACATGCTATATATCTGACTCATATACATTCAGAACATTACAATAGCTAGAGATGAAGAAGACATCAATTGTTGATCCAGGAGGTCCATCCTAGGGGATCATCCATCCAGATAACAGTCCTGTTCTAAGGGATCGCTCCAACTTCCGCTAACTGGGCCTGATACTGGCGCTCCAATCTCTTCCCTTTGTTGATCTCATGCATGAAGGGTTCCAGAGAGTTGACAAAGGGAGATCTCTCTATGTTGAACTTGGACCAAGTATAGCCATGTGACAGCTCCAACTGGTATACTCTTGTAGTTCCATCTTCAATGAATCTCTCAAACTTTTTGACTGCAAGCCTCATAACAGTAGAAACCTGCACATCAACATTGTGAAATATGAGTCTCTTTAGAGACTCAATAAGCAACCTGTCCTTACTCTAATATCTAGCTTCATTCCTAAATTTCCATATAATCTAAAGAATCTCACAAGATAACAAAGAACAAACGTGATTACTGTCTTTTTTAATACCCTTAATGTACCGATAGAGAACATCATGATGAGTGAAACCATTATTGAAATTAATACCAAACATGTTCCAAATCTCCTTACCAAAGATGCAGTTAAAGAAGATAGGCATAACAGTTTCTACAGTTCTACAAATATTATAGACATCAATGTCATTTTGATTATTCTTAATAGGAAGCTTATGCAAGATAAAAAGCCACTTGAAACCTTTCTTTTTGGGCAACATGTTACTAAGCCAAAGATGGGTGAATAATTTCTGCCATTCATCCCTACTATAATTCAACTGCCAAGTAGAATTCACATGAATAATTAGATCCAAGTAAGAAGATAAAGCATCATAATCCATCTGAGCCTTGAAGTTTTTCAGTAGAGATCCATCCACCCATGTGTATGAAGTGAATTTTTCATCATCATCTCACATGGTCTGGGTAGATCAAGACTGAGGCAGGCATCTCTTAGCATAGAATAGGTCCTCTAGTTAGAAGGCGACAACTGAAATCTCTGACTAAGTTTACACCAAGAAACCAAAGTTCTGTTAGTAATGATATCATTAAAAACAAAAATTCCCTTTTGAGCCCAGCTCTTAGTAGAGCACCCCCGAATGAGGGCAAGCGGTTTATCCTTATGGAGTAAATTCCACTAGATAGACCTCTCACCACAAATAGAGTTGTTATTATTGATGAATCTGTTATTAGAAACAAGGTGTCTGATGAACTCGCAAGCCTCCCAAATAACCCTAAACACATTAGATCCATCTAGGGACACAAAGAAGCTATCGACAATTAAATCACCAAAGGGGAGCATTTTTTCAGGATTTGGCTTGCTTTGATACAACAAGCCTAATATTATTTCTTATAAGAACCTTCCATGGTTCCTCTCCTTCGAGAGCATGGAATATCCATTTAGCTGCTAGGGCTATGCCACGTGTCTTGAGATCCTTCAGCCCTAACCCACCCATGTTTTTACCAAGGCAACACCATTTCCATTTAATCGAATGCCATTTCCTATTACCTCTTCCATCCAATCGAAGAAAATTCCCTGTTTTGCTCCAGCCTTCAGTGGTGGATTTGTCGCTTGGTCAACATCCTACTCCTGGCGTTGGCAATCCCACCAAGGGGATTCCTCTTGCTCCCCCTTGTGTTGGTATTCTATAGGCTGTAGGAGGAAATAATCTTTTGACAGACCTGAATCCTGCCTACTAATGAAAGATACTAGTTGTTCAGCTTACAATACAACTTGCCTTTAATCCACAACCACATATCTCTTAGATAAGGGTTAACAACAAATGGAATACCCAAATATCTAACTTGGTTAGAAGGGCCACCCCATTGAAAACCATATTTACAAAGCCAAGGGGGGGGATCCTTCCAGCCCAAAAGAATGGATTTGGATGAGGAGATTTTTGCCCCAAAAGCATCATAGAAGATGTTAAGCTTAACCATTAGAGAGTCTAAGTTGTCCTCATCAAGGTTCAGAAAAAATGCATTATCATCAGCAAATTGAATATTGATAAGATCCATTTTATTGGGTAGAGTGACACCCCTCATGCTTGGGGAGTGGGAGGAGTCTCTAAGTAGGTAAAAGATAGCATCTGCCACAATTACAAACAAGGAAGGTGCAAGAGGTCACCCTTGTCTGATTGACCTACTCAGAATGATGGATTGAGTCCGAGATCCATTAACCTCTACTTGAGCAGAGGCATCTTTAAGAAGCACACTGACCATATGACAAAACTCATTTCGGAACTTGAATGCTTCTAGAATCATGATAAGAAAGCTCCACTCAACTTGATCATAGGCTTTTTCAAAGTCAATGAGAAACATAGCCACATTTTGATTAGTAATTTTTGCCCAATTCATGGCCTCCCAACTTGTGATGAGGTTTTCTAGGTGGTATTGTCCTTTGATGAATCCTATTTGAGTATTACTAACAAATCCTAGCAGGATGTCCACCAGTCTTAATGCTATGATCTTAGCCAGAATCTTATAGGACACATTAAGCACGAGGGCTTCACTTAGTGAACCTGGGTTATATCACATGCATTCATGGCATACTAAATAATCTCCCTTTTTTTCCACCCCCTCCCAATAGACAACCTAAATTAAAAGCCCCCATATATTTGCCAAATATTGCATATTATCATTGCTTGAATTAAAAACCCCTTATTTTCAACGATAGGGAATATATTGTACCCTTGCTATTGGGATATTAAACCCCCCAATATGAATGCATGTGATATGATATTTCTCAGCCAGTGACGCGCTCGTGAAATTAAGGAGAGTAGTGGGTCTCCAATCCTTGATAAGCGATTTGTCACCTTCCTTAGGAAACAATTTTATTACCCCTTTATTGATTTTAGCACCTAGAGTACCTTTAACAAATCTTCTTGATATACTTGCAACAAATCAACACTAATCCATTCTTTATTTTCTTTGTAGAATTCAATGGGTAGTCCATCTGGACCATAAGCCTTGTTATTGTTGAGGGTATTGATAGCCTTATGAATTTCTTCAATTGAAATAGGTTTTTTGAGTATCTCAACATCCCTTGCGAATATTTTCTTAGGAATGAGAGCTTTGCATTTATTCTTGGCAGAGAGACTAGAGGGGGGGAAGTCTTCCGAGGAGAATAACTTCTGATAGTACTACAGGAATGCAGACTTGATATCCTCATTGTCAACCAACTCCTTACCTTCCTCCCAAACCCTGTCAATTCTTTCCTTGAATTCTTTCTATCTTAACATATTGAAAAATAATTTAGACCCCTCATCTCCATGTTGTAGCCAATTAAGTCTAGATCTAACCTTAGCCGCCTGAATTTTCTTATGCTGAATACACCTCAAACTATTCCTGGTATGAGCTAAGGAGAAAGACAACTCCACATTCTTAGGGTTATTTTGGATCTGGGCCTCTTGATATAGCAGGTTGTCCACAAGTTCCCTCTCGATTCTCCTACCATCCTTAGATAACTTCTTTCCAATAGCTTGACACAAAAATTTCCAGCTATCAACATTCTGATTCCATTTATCTATGTCTGAGGGAGTATGAGAGTCCCATTTATTAATTTGTCTTATCATAAAGATAGCATTCTTAACATCATGATTATTCAACAAATTGGTATTGAGCATAAAGTTCTCGACCCTCTTTGGTTGAGGAGCAGAGCTGAGATTCATAGAGATTCAGGAAGAGATTGGATGATGATCCGAGAGTGTGTAAGGGATCACCTTGACCGTGGTACCATTCCCATCTTGTTTGAAGGAGAAGGCATCTTTATTAGCATAAAATCTACCTAGTCTAGAGCAAAACCTCCTCTTTCCTTGTTGGAAGTTACACCAGGTATACCAAATATCTTTGTAGTCCTTCTTCATGCCTTCCAAGGGGTCAAACAATCTGTTTAGCCTTCATTATATCCCAATGGAGTTTCTCCCCACTTTTCCATTCCAGGTTAAGTCCTCCAAGTTTGTCTTCTGGACTCTTGATCATGTTGAAGTCTTCCCCTATAATCCAAGGAATTTCAGGGAGGTTCTGTTGATGTGTCTTTTGTACACGACCAAACACAGAATAAAATACCTAAAGGTACCTTATCCTCTCTTGAGCAAAGTTTCCCGACTGCTGAAGATTTCGCCGAAGTATCAATGGAGGCAACTCCAAGGTTCTTGTATGTAGGTTTTCTACGTGTGGATAAGCTTCTCGTGGTATGATGTGATTTTGCTGGAATCACAAGGGGACTTACGTTTGACTGCCTGAACGTCTGATTTGCTTTAGATATTGCTGGAACGTGAGATTTTACTGGCCGTTGATTTTGAAAAAAAGGGAAAAAGGAGAAAGGTTGAAACGGGATCTATTTCTAATACTAAGAATGTAAGAGCAATGAATGACCTTTGATGAAATTCTAACTAAGTCTTGCTTTGACATCCCAAGACCATCTCCACAAGGTTAGTGTGATCTTCTGAGGAAATCTTTATGATGTTTAGATCACCGCTACAAGCATGGACACCATCAGACTGATGCATATCAATGAAGAAGAGACAATTGAAGTTAAGCTTAAGCTGGATGATTCCAGTTGACTACACAAGGCAAGTCTGCAATCAACAAACTACTAGTAGTATGGATATACATATTTCACCATCGATCATACACATTTCTTCCACTCATCTAATAACATGAAATCAAATTTGAGAAGTATAGAGACCATGCAAATTGTTGAATCGACCCATAGAATTCACCATTTCTTCAATGAAGTTTACAAGTCCTTTACAACAACATCTTGGCAACAATCTTTGCCTTCTCTTTCTACTCTACTCTAACTATTTCCTATTCTCTGACTATTCACTATTATCTATTCTCTATCAACCAACTATTAACCTTTACAAATGAGGAGCCAGAGCTTATATAGAGAAACCCTTTACAAATAGACAGCTCTGATTGATTTAGAATCAATGGCTAGGATTACAAGATAGAAACCCTAATTAGGGTTTGTTACAACAAACTTCCTTAGCCAATTAGAAAATTACATTCCAAGGGCGAGGACCAATAAGAAGCAGGGGTAGGTACATCAAAGTTTGTGCCACCTCCGATAAATTAGGTACACTGAATCTGGTCATGCTGAGGTGGACCAATCCGACTGGAGGAGTGATGACTGGGATGCCACCTTGTCTGACACTTGTAACTTGGTTGATGTTTAATTTGATGAGGTTGAGAAGCTAACTTTGATTAACTCCTTTGAGACTATCTGCTTCTTCAACGGACCCTTGCACTGACCTTATTTGATTCTCCTCTGTCTTTGATGTGATGGATGGGTGGTGTACCTTTCCTTGAAATGCTGGCAATGCCTTTCATTGTCATCTTGTGGTTCCTTAGTGTGGCAAAGTGAAGATTCTGGAGGTAGCTGGCAATTCCTTGAACACCTTGAGTCTTCCCTTTTGCCTATGGAATGTCCTTGACGATGATGGACTGGAATTGGTCATCCTTGATGATGCTAGATTGGAAGAGGTCATCCTTGATGATGCTAGATTGGAAGAGGTCGTCCTTGATGATGCTGGTCTGGAAGAGGTCGTCCTTGATGATGCTGGACTGGAAGAGGTCGTCCTTGATGATGCTAGACTAGAAGAGGTCGTCCTTGCCCTAGTTTTCTCCATCTGCAAAATAAACCAAAAGGTGATAAGTACATATGACATGTTCATTTCAACAAAGCATTTTCCACCCTAAATCATCAACAAGAAGACTTCAAAATAAAGTTCGCTCAAAATCCTTCCTAGGGACAGGCCCTATAAGAATTTCGCCCTGGACCCTTTGGAAGGGTCAGGAGCGAAATTTGCTATTTTGCCCAATTTAGACCTCTTTTCAACATTATCTCACAATTAGCTCTTCGCCTGGCCCAAACAAGGTGAAAAATAGGAGTTTCAAAAGATTTCGCCCTAGACCCTCTGAAAGGGTCAGGAGCGAATTTTGCATTCCAGGATAATTCTATCACTTGTTTACTCCCCAAAATTCCTCCCAAGGCAAACATATGATAGATTTCCTTCCTCCAAAGCCTAGGGATCCATGCTTTGACCTTTATCATGAGCAAGTTAGGTGAAATTGAGGATTTCACCCTAGACCCTTTGGAAGGGTCAGGAGCAAATTTCTTGATCATGGCCAAAACACTCACTTCTTTCACTCACAACCCCTTCTAAGACATGCTTGTGGCAATCTTTAAGCCCAATCTACCTTGATCACTGTCTTAGTCTAGCACAAATTTGGAGATAAAGGACATTTGGTGAATTTCGCCCTGGACCCTTTGGAAGGGTTAGGAGCGAAATTCATGATTTGCTTGTTTTCCTTAACCAAGGTCTATCTTTTTCACTTTCTACACTTGGACTCTTATCCTTGGATCCTTCTCCCATGTTTGCAACATTTTGTTTGATTTCAAAATGACCAGAAAAGAGAATTTCACTAAAAATTATGGCCAGGGATAGGACCTATAATGGATTTCGCCCTAGACCCTTTGGAAGGGTCAGGAGTGAATTTCTTCCTCTAGCCCAAAATCATCATTTTTGGAGACAACAATCCATTCAAGGGCAATCTCAAGGGCTTCTATCACCTTGGTCTAGGCCTGGCTTGGCACAAATATGAAAAGAATAGGTGGTTTTTAGGAATTTCGCTTTGGACCCTTTGGAAGGGTCAAGAGCGAAATTCATGATTTGAGCTTATTCTCTCATTCTCTCAACTCCAATCCACCTCCAAGACCAAGGATACATTGCCTCAATCCTATGTAGGCCATAAAAACCAAAAACTTAACTTGATTTGCAAGGAAAATAGGTGATCCTAGGATTTTCGCTCTAGACCCTTTGGAAGGGTTAGGAGCGAAATTTTTGATTTGGCTCAATTCCTTCATGTTCACGGATCACTAGCAACTCAAAGTTTTGCTCAAGGACTTCTCCAATCTTACCCCATCCTGATCCACACTTGACTTAGCATAAAATTGAGAAAAAAGGGTGGTTTTGGGGAATTTCGCTTTGGACCCTCTAGAAGGGCCAGGAGCGAAATTCAAGATTAGGACACAATTCCATCTCCTTCTTCCCTTGATATGACATGACTCTCACCTTTGGAATCCTTCCTCATGAAGACAACACTTGTTTGACCCCCAAGAAGGCCTGGAAGGAGAAATTTACTCAAGACCATGGCCAAGGATAGGACCCATTTGGATTTCGCTCTGGACCCTCTGGAAGGGTCAGGAGCGAAATTAATGTCCTAGCTCAAAATCATCATTGTTGATGGCAAAAAATCAACTCCAAGGCATGCCTAGGGGTCCTTCTAAGCTCTATTCATCTTTATCCATGCTTAGCTTGACACAAAATGAAAGGAAAAGGTGGATTTTAGGAATTTCGCTCTGGACCCTTTGGAAGGGTCAGGAGCGAAATTCTTGTTTTTAGCATATTCCTTCATTCTTTCAAATCCAATTCACCTCCAAGACCAAGGAACAAGGTTTTAAGCCCAAACAAGGTAAAAAATAAGGTTAATAAAGAATTTCGCTCTGGACCCTTTGGAAGGGTCAGGAGCGAAATTCATCCTTTAGGCAAAAACTCTTCATTTTTTCATGCGTCCAACCACCTTTCAAGGCAAGAACACCAAAAGTTAACCAAATCAAGGAAGAAAATGAGGTTTACAAGGATTTTCGCTCTGGACCCTTTGGAAGGGTCAGGAGCGAAAAATCAAGTTCTAGGCCAAAATCCTTCACATTTTCACATTCCATCACTTCAAAACTAGAATGTTGGTCTAAACAAGGGAGAAAATGAGGTTTATAAGGATTTTCGCTCTGGACCCTTTGGAAGGGTCAGGAGCGAAAATCATCCTTGGGCTCAAATCCTGACTTCATTTTCACATTTCTTCACTCCAAATAAGTGTTTTGCCTTCACAAGTGCCTGGGAATGAGCTAGTTCATGACTTTGGGCAATGTAGAATGCCTTATAGAGAATTTCGCTTTGGACCCTTTGGAAGGGTCAGGAGCGAAATTCAACATTTTGGTCTCTCTGTCAGGATTCATGTATGGAATATAACATTTAAGTATAAGTCTTATACTTTAAGTTATATTCCATATATACTGTCAGGATGTTTGAGAGTGGTTTCGAACCTCCAGGAGTTATAATGCAAAATCTAGTTTTTGGAGGATTCTTCAGTTTTCCAGACTTAGTCAAATTTCAGGATCAGGAAGACATTCCAGACTTGGCCAAATTTCAGGGCATTTGAAGATCGAGATGACATTCCAAACTTCATCACTCACCAACTTGACCTAGCTCAGACCTTCAAGGATGATACTCACTCACATACTCATTCATCGAGCAAGACACAATTAGCAACAAGAGAAAAACTAGGCCCCAAGGAAGACTCTCAAAGAAACCCTAATTCTGGGGCCCCGTGGACTCACCCTGGCTCAAGCAGAGCCTGCCATCCTAGTGATCCCTCTGGCAACACTCAACATGCAAAGGCTAATAGACAAACCCTAAAATCTAGAAAGCAATCCCCATAAAGCAAAAAAGTAGGGGTCCCCATTTGCAATGGGGCGATGTGTGAATATGTCAGAACAGGTTCCCACTTCCATAACTCAATTTTGTCTCTGTAATCATTAGACGCACATAGGGAGCATATTCCCACCCTAGTGCTATGAAAATTCAGAATAATCCACAGTACTTTGCTACAAGGGGAGGAATACTGTCAATAATCTTGGGCCCCCATTTGCCTCCAATAAAAATGGTAGCACGCCCTTTTCCTCTGTCATGATTGGTAGTGAATTGCAATGCATATTTCCATATGTAGTAGAGGTTGACTTCTAGAGTGAACTTAATAGCTTTAACTTCTTGTAGAAGTAATATATTGGTACTTCTATGTTGGTTTAGGAACTGCTTAACAACATGTTTCTTGTCTGGGGATTCAAGTCCCCTAATATTTCAAGAAATACAGTTCAAATTCCTGAGAAACTTTGATTGATGATTCCTTTGGCAACTTTAAAGTTGTCGAAGCACTTAGGGAGCTCCTTCCTGGTATCTTTCCTTTTAGGTAGGGGAGATTGTTTTCCTTTAGGCCTTCCCCTCTTCCTTCTAATCTTGGTGAACAAACCATTCCCGATAGGAATCAAAATTTCATATTCCTCATTATTCAAGTCTTTAACCTATTCCTACCAGGACTTATGCTCCTCTTTGGTGAACGAATCACTGGATATGGACTCATAGTTAAGCTCAGAGTTTACAACTTGGATACCGGTGAGCTCCTCACAAAGGTTTAGCCTGGTATTGTCATAGGGAATAATGGCTAGGTCCTGGGGGTCATTAGAGGTTGTGTTCCTAATAAGGGGATCTGCAGTAATAACCTCAAAAAAGATGCATCATGTCAAGGGTGTTGATCTGAGTATATTTTAAGGAAGAGTTACTATCATCAATTTGGATGGAGTTGGAAGTCTGAAAACCACCACGAGGGGAGGGAATCAAGATACCTTCGCATTCTTTAGACACCTCAAAATGAGGCCCAATGAGAATGTCAAACTTATTAGCTATAACTAGGAGATTCGGGCCCCTCGTGGGGGCATCCAGGCTAACTACCTCATCCAAGTTCATGTTAGAAAGTCTCCTTTCCTCGATGCCTTTAAAAATTGCCTTGACTAAAGAGTTCCTATTTCCTTTAATTGAACTAACAACAGATGGAAGGCCATTAGAGTGCCATCCATTGGTATAGGGGGATGAACAATCTGCAGGGGTCCCTCAGAGCATTGTGAAATCTCCATCATAGATGCCTTGGGATTTTTGAATTTCTCAATAGCAAGATATTGGGTATTTTTCCTCCCTGTTAAGGAAATTGGATCAGAAGATACTAATATATAAATATATTATGTATAGTTGATATTCGCTGATCAATGCAATTGCCGTTGTGATTGATTGATTGACCAACGAAGATCAACTATATATATAAGTTGAATCGATGTAAATGTCAACAGTCACGTCTTTTGAATATCGACTATTTCCTAACAAACGACATAATAATAATATAGTCGCTGTTTTATAACCTGTCGGCATTAACCTGTTGGCATTAACTAATTGTAATAGGACTGTCACGATAGTTATCGTGACTGTTATACATGAACAGTCACGATAATACCGTGACTGTTTATGTATAACAATCACGATAGTATCGTGATACATAGTTAACTTATGAATTGTAGATTATACCATTCGATTAATATTTAGTGTTTTATATATATTATGATATATATATATATATATATGTATAACATAATTAATGATTGATATATTATATTAGTATATATATACTATAACTCATTATATATATATATATATATATATATATAGTTTTACGTCATTTTCGTAAACACAAACGAACATATTTTAACACTCCCTCTTGAGAGAGAGTTTACCAAGTTTGTAGAATTTTCACATCAAAATATATGACTCAATTCAAAATGTCATATCATGATAATTTATCACTTATAACAATATACATATTTGAGATGTCCGGACCAATCCGGCTCAACCCCTTTCGGGAGTCTATCTTAAATAATTGTTAAACAAGTGATGATTTTGGTAACAAGATGTCTGGACCAATCCGGCTCAACCCCTTTCGGGAGTCTATCTTGAGACCTGGTTTCTATTGTCAGGATCGTCACCCTGAAATAGAAACGATAAACAGAAGATCGTCATCTTCGCACAAGTTTGAAATATTTCAAAGATTATATATATATATTTATGAATGAAATGTACATTAGTAGTTCATATTTTGATCAAACCAATTTTGTTCCTGAAGAATTCTATCTTCACCCTTGCAAGGGATTTAGTGAAGATATCAGCATTTTGTTCCTCAGTGCTGATGTAGACTAGTTTAATAATTTTTCTGTCTACCATATCTCTCACATAGTGATATGGAATCTCTATGTGCTTTGACCGATTGTGAAAAACAGGATTTACAGAGAGCTTGATGCAACTCTGATTATCACAATGAATAATGGTAGGTAATAGAGGTTTACCAAATAAGTCAAAAAGTAATTTTCTTAACCATACTGCTTCTCTAGCTCCCATAGATGCAGCCATGTATTCTGCCTCTGTCGAACTCTGAGCTACAGCTGATTGCTTCCGACTAAACCAAGATATTACTGCGGAACCCAAACTGAAACAAACTCCTGTGGTACTCTTCCGATCAGTGGTACTTCCTGCCCAATCTGAGTCTGAATAACCTTGAAGTTGAATTTCAGTCTTGTCATATTTTAGTCCAAGATCACTTGTTCCTTTTAAATATCTCAAGATGTGTTTAGCTGCCACTAGATGAATATGTTTTGGTTCACACATGAAGTGACTTAGTACATTTGTGGCATAGCAAATGTCAGGACGTGTATTCACCAGATACATGAGGGATCCAGTTATCTGTCTAAAGAGTGTCACATCTGCAGGTTCTGAGTTTTCTGCTTCATCCTTTAATTTCTGAAGATTTGTCTCCATAGGAGTAGCAAGAGGTTTACAATCTACCATACCAAATCTATTCAGAATATCAGAAATATATTTCTTTTGACTGAGGAGAATATGATCTTTGTTTTGAATAATTTCAAGACCTAGAAAGTAGTGTAGTAGGCCCATAGCCTTCATATCAAATTCAGCTACTAGGTCCTTTTTACATTTATCTATTAGATTGTCTTCTCCTGTAATGAGTAAGTCATCAACATAGAGAACAAGGATTATCATGTCTCCTTTTTCAATTTTGAAGTATATATTAGGATCTGCAATATTTTTGGAGTACCCCAATTTGCTCAAATATTGATCTATTCTTTCATACCATGCTTTGGGAGCTTGTTTGAGTCCATAGAGTGCTTTCTTTAACTTGCATATGAATTTATTTTTGTCATGAGTGAGAAATCCTTCTGGTTGTTCAATGTAGACTTCTTCCTCAATCTTACCATTTAGGAATGCAGTTTTGACATCCATTTGATGTACTTTCCATCCTTTAGAGGCTGCAATTGCAAGTATGGTTCTGACAGATGTGTAATGAGCTACTGGAGCGAATGTTTCCTCATAGTCAATGCCTTCTTTCTGTGAAAATCCTCTAGCAACAAATCGGGCTTTATGTTTATCAATACTGCCATCTGGAGCATACTTGATTTTGAATAGCCATTTTGATGATACAACTGACTTATGTTTAGGTCTAGGGACAATATCCCATACATCATTTTTCATGATGGACTGATATTCTTCAACCATTGCTTCTCTCCAGGCTTGTTTTGATAATGCTTTCTCAACACTGACCGGTTCTGATTCTGATAGTTCAGTTAGAAGTGCAGTGTAACATTTTTGCGTTCTAGTTCTTTTGTTTTCTCTGGAGATTTGTGCTGGTTCCATATTGTTTTCTTCAAGCATTTTCCTAGCCCATAATGGTCTCTTTTTGTTGTTTACATTTTCTACACAAGAAGGTTCAGGATCAAGGATTGCGTTTTCATTATTTGATAGTGTTGAATTCATATTTGAATTGTTATTCTCGCTTTCTTCCTCAAGTGATAAATCTTTCTCAAGATCAAACAAACTGTTGTCTTCATTATTAGTGGATGAGAAGTTTTCTTCAAATTTGACATCTCTGCTTATTTCTACTGACTTTTGATTAGGGATATAGATTCGATATCCTTTAGAGTCTTCACTGTAGCCTAGAAAAATACCTTTCTTACTAGAAGGTTCTAATTTGGTTCTTTTCTCTTTTGGTACATGTATATATACTGGACATCCAAATACTCTTAAATGACTGAGATCAGGTTTAACTCCTGTAAATACTTCTTCTGGTGTGGTATTTTCAAGTATTGCATGTGGACATCTGTTTTGAATATAAACTGCAGTGTTGGCAGCTTCTGCCCAGTATGATATATGAATATTATGATCATGCATCATAGCTTTTGCTGCTTCAATGATGGTTCTGTTCTTCCTTTCTGCTACTCCATTCTGTTGAGGGTTATAAGGTACCGTATACTCCCTCTTAATCCCAACAGATTTACAATAGTTTTTGAAGTTGTCAGATGTGAATTCCCCACCATTGTCTGACCTAAGAGTTTTGATTTTCTTATTGGTTTGATTTTCTACCAATGTTTTGAATTCTTGAAATTTGGCTAATACTTCACTTGACTCTTTAAGTTTTAAAAAATATATCCATGTTTTCCTTGAATAGTCATCCACAAAGATTAGATAATATAGGGCACCTGAAAAAGAAGGAGTGGACATGGGGCCACACATATCAGTGTGAATGAGTTCTAAAACACTATTCGTCTTGTGTTCACTTGTTGGAAAAGATCCTTTAATGTTCTTTCCTAATGCACATCCCTTACAAATGCTCAAGTGTTCAGATTTTAGAGAGGGTACCCCAGAGGTGATTTTATGCAAAGTAGGAAGAGCACTATATCCAATGTGTCCTAGTCTTTTGTGCCAAATTTCATTATTGTGTTGAACATTGTGATTTAGGGCTACTTTTTGTTCATTACATAGTTTGTATAAGCTTCCATCTCTGGACCCTATGTACATTGCATTTTTGATGTTTGTGTTTTTGGTCCAAAGAAGAACTTTTTCTTCATTAAATGTTACCCTATATCCTTGATCAGCTAACCTTGATATTGAGATTAGGTTTCTCTTTATTCCGGGCACATATAATACTTCTTTTAACTGTAGAGTGACTCCATCTCTTATCTGTATCAAACAGGTCCCAATTCCTTTTACCGAATAAGTGGAGTTGTCACCAATGGTTACTTCTTCTGTAGAGTTTCCAGAAAGGGTTTCGAACTGATCTCTGAATCCAGTGATATGTCTTGATGCACCGCTATCTATTATCCAAGTATTTTTATTGGAATTTAATTCACTTGCTAAGGCTAGATAAAAAAGAGAATTTTCTGTTCCTTTAGTTTCTGCTAAGGCTGCTTGAATTTTCTGTTTTTCTGGACAGTATTTGTGAATATGTCCAAATTTGTCACATTTATGACATTTTATTTTGGAGAGATCCCTTTTGAAGTGATGTTTTCCATTACTTGAATTGTTGAATTTTCTCTTCTTTTTCTGAGAAGTTTTAGTATGAAGGGCTTGTACTTCATTTTCATTTTTCGACCCTATTCCTTTGGATGCTAATCTCGATTCTTCTTGAGTACAATCGTTCTTTAATTGTTCGAACCTAGGTAAAGGTGGTCTTGTACTTATGCACTGAATGAAGGTTTCCCAAGAGATGGGTAAACCCTTTAGGGCGATAAGTGTAAGTTTAGTATCTTCTATAGTATTTCCAATACAGAGAAGTTGATCTCTTATTTCAGATATCCTTAGGAAATAGGAGGTGATTGTTTCCCCTTTGTTCATTTTCATGTTGAGAAGTTGACTCTTCAATGTTAAGATTCTACTGGCATTGTTTATCTCGAATGTGTCTTGAATGATTTTAAACATTTCAAAGGCACTGGTAATTCTCGATATGCTCGGGAGGATAGAATCTTTCACTGAATCTATAATCAATTTCCTGGCTTTGTTGTTTCTCCTTTTCCATGTAGTTTTCTCAGTTTCTTCTTCCGGCATTTTCATATCCTTCTCAATATATTCCTCTAGTTCAAGTTCCATTAGAAGAGAAGTAAGTCTTGTCCTCCAAGATACAAAGTTTGAAGGACCTTCTAATCTATCTTCCATTCTCATACAGTGAGCCATAATTTAATTTATAATTTAAAATATTCTCAGCTATATGTTAGGTTTTATATATATATTTTCTTCTTTATATTCCTTACAGCTCTAATACCATGTTAAGGAAATTGGATCAGAAGATACTAATATATAAATATATTATGTATAGTTGATATTCGCTGATCAATGCAATTGCCGTTGTGATTGATTGATTGACCAACGAAGATCAACTATATATATAAGTTGAATCGATGTAAATGTCAACAGTCACGTCTTTTGAATACCGACTATTTCCTAACAAACGACATAATAATAATATAGTCGCTGTTTTATAACCTGTCGGTATTAACCTGTCGGCATTAACTAATTGTAATAGGACTGTCACGATAGTTATCGTGACTGTTATACATTAACAGTCACGATAATACCGTGACTGTTTATGTATAACAATCACGATAGTATCGTGATACATAGTTAACTTATGAATTGTAGATTATACCATTCGATTAATATTTAGTGTTTTATATATATTATGATATATATATATATATATATATATATATATGTATATGTATATATATATATATATATGTATATGTATATATATATATATATATGTATAACATAATTAATGATTGATATATTATATTAGTATATATATACTATAACTCATTATATATATATATATATATATATATATAGTTTTACGTCATTTTCGTAAACACGAATGAACATATTTTAACACTCCCGATCTTGCGACTTTTTGAAGGAACAAACTGCTCAAAGTTTCCTTCTTTAGAATCCCCAATTTGGTAGAGTGACACCTCAATAGTTGAATGAGGGAGGGGATCTGCATTAAAATCCCCAAACTTAGCAGTTCCCTCAAGAGTAGGGAGATTATCAGGCGAGTTATTAATTGCAGTAGTCACAACCTCCTTTAGGGCATTAAGTTTGTCTATCACAGGACGTTGAATGTGCTCTGTGAGCTTGGGATGGGAATGAATAGGGGAATGCAAAATGTCATTGGGAGCGACATTCCCAAAATTCCTTTGGGATTGGTAGGAGGTTTACACTTTGCAAGAATAGGATAGTTTCTCTAAATATGCCCTTCTCGTGTACACAGAAAGTAGGCGTTAATTCCGCCCAAAATTTCAATCAGATAGACCATGTGTTCTTCATCTAAATTAATTTCAACAAATCTAGGAAGATTTTTACTAGGTTCTAACGAAATTAGAACTCTAGAGTCCATATGAGGGACCAAAGAATAAGTATTATCAACTGTGAGCACTCTCTCAATAGAGGCTAGCGTTTAAGGGATAAAATTCCAAAGCAGAGGAAAAAGGTTTTTTATTAGGATCCACCTCGGGCAGGAAAGAGCTAGGATTTCATCACTCATGACCTTGGGTGACCATTTGAGGACCCTGAAAGTAAATTTCCCTATGGACCAAAATTGTTTATCAACGACAGTCGTCTGTGATTTCGTGTCATTAAAGAAAATAATGAACAAACCTCTCTGTATCATCCTACAGAAAGAAAAATGTAACCCTATACTTTAACGGTTAACCCATACATTTTTAAACCATTCATCCATATATTTACAGGTCGGGCAATTAGCCGTGTCTGTAGCTGCTAAAAATATAGCAATATCTTTCCATCTAGATTTCTCACAATTTTGGGCATCAATCATTTCCGGTTTAGGAACAATGGAAAGAATAGATAGAGCAAGGTTACCTTTCTCACCTCCTCTTCTTGTGTCGTCTCCATTGCCTTCTAGAATCGAAGAAACCCTAGCCTCAAACTTCGCAGAGTCGGAGACCGAAAATGCAGAAGAATTAATGGGGGCCACTTTAAAAGACTTAGCCCCAACCATAGCGGTGGAGCTTGAAAGCACATCCCATCCTCTGGAATTAAATGCATCGCCGTTCGCATCTCCGTCTATATCGACACATTAACAATTCAAGGGAAACCAAGTGAATAGCCAAAGCACACAAAAATACGAGCATTAGACACAAAGCAGAAAATCCGAGGAAGAAAGGCCACTTACCTGCTTGGAGGAGGTCGTATGCCTTCCTCCATGACTTGGAGCAATAGACCCCTCCACGAAGGTTGAAACCCTAACAAAAAATCCTAGGTTGTAGAGTGCTCCTAAAATTCCCTTCTCATTTCCCCAATTTTTTCTTTTTAACAACTTACTATTTAATTATTAAATTATTTTCCGCACATCTAGCCAAAGTTATAAAAAATATAAGAATGAACTTAAAATGAATATTGACCATGCCAAATTATTCTTAAATGCTCAAAAAATCAAATCTTATAAAAAATGGTGCTTTCCATAAATGGAAAGTTTCTCCAAGAAGTTTGGAGAACTCCCAAAAAGTTGAACTACACCCAATAAGTTGTAATATCCCCACAATTTTTTTTTAATTATTTCAGTTTACAACCAACACAAACACCTGTTAGGGTTAGAAAAATGAAATCCCAATACTGCTGAAAGTAACCCTTTCCACCTTTTGATCATCGAGAGCCCAATCTGGGAGGGTGAGAACATACAGTGTAGAGGGGATCATTAGATGCAAGAAACTGAAATTGAATACAATACTTGGGCGGCAAGCCAACCCCTTCCACTTTTCAGCGGGATAATGAGAACACTAAAAGATCACTTGGCGGTAAACCAGCCAAAGACAAGCCAAGAAACTGAAGCAACAATCACTCAACCACTTTTCAGTGGGAGGAAGATTATTACAACAAGGAAATAGATCACTCAACCACTTATGCAGTAGGAGGACTAGGAATGAAACAACAATCACTCTACCGCTTGTGTAGCGGGAGGACAACATTACAAAATTCCAAACGTAGGCAGCAAGCCAGCCTCTTCCACTTTTCAACAGGATTTGCTTTACAATCCAGAAATGGTTGATAGTACTACTATCCTGCCTTACAATGATGAGATATGAATCTTATAATAGAGAGAAGATGCTGTCCATTACAATAAATACTTCCAAGCTAAACACACCTAACAAAATCAAACACACCCATAGAGAAATAACACACCATTGACTCCTATTTTGAAAAAGTAATGTGCAGTACGCATAACACAAAAAACAACCACTACCTAAATCACTGGAAAACTCATAACTCGCCCAAAACACCTCCGAATGACACAAGAACATAAGAAAATGAAAGATAAGACATAGGCGATAAGACTAGAACCCCAAACCTGCAACATAGATGCCAAAACCAAACAACACACAACCCGAGGCAACCAAGGAATGGTACAACTCAGCTGGGAAGTACGATTTGCAATATAAAATTCAAATCAGCAAATGAGGATTTGCAAATTGGTAGACTCCATCACCTAGGGGAGAGAATTAATCAGAGCCAATACCTAGAATGACTTGGTGAACACACAGGGACCCACAAACATATTTCTACTTCAGCACACACACCAACCAATAGCATGAACACTCAAAAAACACTCCAGACATCTGAAATTGAAACACAAATCTGCAACATTGTTCCTCAAATCTACTCCTTTGGATGAAGAGCAGTCACAAGCTCAATTAGTTGTTGTATTGCAAGCAAGAAACCAAGCGGCAGCTAGGAGGTATGCATTCCCCGAAGCTTCACTTCAAATTTTGGCAGCACTTCGTTATATTTTCTTCATAGATGACAAATGAGGAGCCCAACTCTCATATTTATAGATTCAAAGATTCAAATTCACATTTAAATGGTGCCCAAATTCCTATCTTCTAATTTGAATTTCATTCCAAACATGCCCATGACTTGGCGTCCCCCTCCTCTAGGCATAAGCTCAAACATTTTCCTTGGTATACAACTTGCAACATAAACATTATAAACATGAAGTGTTTTTCCATCCTCAACGCCATCTGACTTAGGAAAAATAATAAGATTTTAAGTAAAATGTATCTTTCCCCTTCTTAAGTCGCCTAACATAATAATTAAATATTAACTTAGGATAAAGTATTAATATTTAATAAATCACTTTTTCAAATCAAGATTGATCAATGCCAAATTGAACCCGAAATTGAAGTGCTGAAAACCAACAAAACTGACAGGGTTGGAGCTCTGCACTGAACTGCTAAAAATAGCAAAAATGGCACTTACTAAAACTAGAAAGTCCTAAAAACAACTCCAAAAAGATTGCTCTTCGAACCCTGAAGATGAGCTTAGAAAACCTAATTCTTCCCGGAACTGAATGCATGATACACCTCTGCGAAGCTTTCATAAAACCTAGAAGGAATTCACAATCAGAATCATAGAATTCCAACTAGTTAGGCATCAAACAACTCACACAACCTCCTCAAAAATTGGAAACCCTAATTTCTACTTCCAATTAGCCTACGGGTCTCCAGAATAGGCTAATGGCCCACTAAACTCCTCCTCACTGAGAAGGAGACATTACATAAGTACCATGGGACTCGCCTTGAATTCCCGAACTCACCATTGTTGCTGAAATTCTGTTATGAAAAGTCTAGCACTCTCCATGAAAGTTGGAGTTTCCAAGGATATTGGAAAGGCCACAAAAAGGGGACATTGCATTGCTAAAGAAAAAGTGCAAATCGTCTTGCAATCCCTCACATTGAGCTACCCACTTCTCATCTTTTATTGTCAAAAGGTAGAAGATTGGAATGGGCTTACCAAGTTCCTGCTAGAGGATAGGGCTCCTTGATGGATTGGCCTACTATTCAGCTTGATGAATATTAATTTGTTTTTATGTATATTTAAGATGAATAGCTAGATTTTCTCATGGTAGGACGGGATTACCATAATGATGGGTACTGGCCTAAACAAACGCATGTGTGAGGAGTTTATTATGGGTGATTTCTTTTGGCATGTTACTTGTCTAGCATATGTATTTAGATGGTTGGTTTGGTTTGATTTCTTTATCTCTATTTTGTGGTCAGTTGTGTAGTGTAGGTTGGTGATTGGAGTTTTTCTAGGTGTTGGTTTTATGGCTCCTAGGAGTGAGGTCATGCCATGATGCCTTGATGTGTGGCCCAATCTCTGATCATCATATTTGCAAGATTTTTCAATGCCCAAAAGTGAATCTTTCAATTTGGTAATCGTAATAGGCGAGGAAGGTCTAAGGGATACTAGTATGCCCAAGTCTAGAGGATAGGCCAAATTTTCAATAGAGGTGCATGGTTTGTTGAAAATGTTGCTTCTTGCTCTTGGTAATGCCTTGGTGAATGTGCTAGTTTAGGATGAGGGGGATGTTGGGTAGGATGGTAGTGCACAAGGGAATGTGGAACAAGAAGTGTTGGTATGAGGGAGGAGATTTGAAATCTTTCTCATGAATTGGAAACTCTCATGGCCTATTGTCAAGACTTGAACATAGTGGCTCATCACTTGTTGGTATCTCACTAACAAGGTACTTTGGAGGTCACAAGTGCATTATCTCTTGTGTATTTTCATTGGAGGTGAACTAAGAAATGTTGAGAAGAGGGCAAAAGTATTACATGATGTGCACTTTGTTTGCTTGGAAGATCCTTCATCCTAGGGTAATGTGAAATTGAAATCAATGGTTGTTGCAACAAATGGGTAGACAACAAAATTGTTCAGCCAAGCAATGGAAGACAAAAACAAGTGTTGGCCATTTCATGGTTGCTGAACTCCGATGTCACTAGTTTTAATTGGTTTCTTGGATTTGTTAGAAACACGGTTGTCGTTACACCAAAAGATTGACCTGTTAATGCCTGATACAACCATGAGATTTAATGAATCCACGGGGGTGGTTAAGCCATGTTGTAAACTTGAGCAAAGCACTGCACAACACAAGGAGACCAAAGGTGCACACCTTGCAACAATCCCCCCCAACACAAGCAAGGGGTTTGAACTTGTGACCTAGGCTTTGATACCACTTGTTAGAAACATGGTTGCTGTTGCACCAAAAGATCAATTTGTTAATTCCTAATGCAACTGCAAGATTTAATGAATCCACGAGAGGCGGTTAAGCCATGTCGCAAACCTAAGCACTGTGCTACACAACACAAGGAGACCAAGGGCGCACACTATGCAATAGGTTTTGGATGGCATGTAGTTAGTGTGATGTTTTGTTTTCTTTCTTTTGCTAGAGGAATACTATGCTCCTGTTGTTTATGTAGCCTATTTACTAGTGTGTTGGGTATTATCTCTCTTGTTTACTCTTTGCAATTAATCAATACTATAGATCCACACAGAAATTTACCAAAAAATAGTATATTAAATAAGGCACAACCCTTATTGAAAACATGAGGTCAGCCAAAATTAGATCAATTCCTAAAGTAAAGCAATGATTTTTTTACATATTATTTCATTTAAAAGATAGTTTGATATTGAATTCCAAAAAACTTTTGTACTATATCATCATTCTTGAGAACCATAAATTTGAATAGAGATCCAATTCTATAAACTAATCTAAAGAAAGAAAAAATCCCACTCAAAAGAGATAGGATTGTTGTATATAGCACAAACTCTCAACCTCCACTATTTAGCTAGCACACAAACAAGCCAACAAGATAATAGTCTGAAACAAAGACAACAAAAAAGCTATCCTAAGTTGAAATTGACTAATTAGTCAATTATGAGGGTATCTTGCAAGATCTATATGTACCGAAGATGGTTCATCCATGTTGGTTGACAAAATTCCAACATTACCTGAGGATGCGTCCCTGGTTTTTTAAGCGTTCCTCTCCCAGGGACAGGGGACCCCTAGGTGACGACCCTATAAATTCTACATATTGATAGTGAATTTTGACAATGATCTATAAGTAATTTGACATTGACTCTCAATTTAACACAAATTTGTGTTGATGTTTTTGTAGCTAGGTCGGATTCCTTCTAGGGCCGACCTAGCATATGGGTGACTAATTGGCCTATCGGCCTTAGTCACATTAATGAGCAAAATTCAATGTAACTTGTAATTTGGTCTGGCCCCATAATAGGTGATGTAACTTGTGAATAGGACTAACCCTATAATGACTAATGTAACTTGTAAATGAGTGATGTAGAGTGAGTTGACTCTCACCTATTAGTACTACCTTGTCTAGATATCTCCTCCAAGCTACACAAGAACCATCCAATGATTCTACACCTCACACCCTCCAAGGGTTTGCAAGACTTACTCTCTCTGACCTTCCCAAGGTCCTTAGACTAGGATAAACACTTGTTGTTTTGTGAGTTCCTTTTTCTTGGTTAGGAGACCTTGTTTTTCCCACTCCCTTTCACACTCGACTTGAGAGTTCAACCCCTCTACCACAGGATCTTCATTCCCCACACTACACACATAAGAATGGATGATTTTGGAAGGATTCCCAACCTTATTCCTTCCTCAAGAGCTTTGAAATTTACCGGTTTGGAGTTTTACAAACAAACTGCACTTTTAGGCCTAATAGGAGACCTAATTCTAGTAGCCCTATCAGCGGGGCATTCTGCATTTATTTGCTAAACTTCCCAAACAACCCTATGAACTCTTTTATATTCCAGATAACCTTTTGGGGTTTACATACAATATTGAAAAACTAGAGGTGGGTTTTGTCTTTAACATATCTAACCCTTACCGGGCTAATTAGGCCTAATTGCCCCTTCCTAGGCCTAAAAAGTAGGGATTTGTTTAAACACCTTCACCAGTCCTTTTGCTTGAGTGAATTGTTCATAGTTTTGGGTCTATACCTCCATGAGGATTTCCAATCCAATCATACTTCACCTCCACCCATCGAATTCACCCAATTAGGGCCTGTTATCCTTGATTACTAATGCTTGCCAACTCAACGTGCCAAGCCTAGGTTATGGTGGCAAATCTTTGGTTTAGCTTCCCTTGACTCAAAACCAAAAAGAAAACATAGTATACATAGCAACCTAACATTCCACAAGGTTTCAGAGAGGAAATCCACCATGGAACATTAGTTTGAAGCCATTTTGCTCTCAAAACCCTGGTTTTTAGGACCTTTGAACTTGCTTGCAACAAAATGAAGATTATTCACAAACTACAACACTTCAAGATTCAAAACCCCCAAAAAAATGAAGGTAAGAGACCAGTATAACAATCCATGACCCTATTTTGGGATTCTCAATACGTACAGGCCATACAAACTTGCAAAGAACAAGCGGTGACTCAGAAAAACACACCAAATGGGAAACTAAATTAGTCTATTTGCTTCAGATCTTCAACAATCGATTATCTTCGGTCTTTCCAAGCCTTATACTGGCCTTGGAGTAGTTACATAAGCTCACAACCGATTGTGTCAACCAACTAGCCGTTGGTGTATGAAAATGTTGCAAAGTTGCTATGAGCAACTTTTGCAATTTGTTGCATAGGTGAGCAACTTTGCTCAAACCCAAACTTGGTCACCTTCAAATGACTCATATGACCTTAATGAACTCAAAACAACATCAAACAACCTACATTAACCCAAAAAATGTAAAGTTATTTCAATTTTAATTAAAGAACAAGTTATGAACTATGAATGCTATATATGGATATGAGGAATTATGTCAATGTCTAATAATTCTGATTTTTATCTGCAGGTCTGAAGGAAAGAGATCATTTAATATTTTCTATGTCTTCTCCAAACAAATTCAATTGGCATATATATCATTTAGGCAACCGGTCAATTGGTGTATTGGCACCCATTGATCGGTGCCTTTACAATTATACCATTAACACAATGCTGATTATCGGTTCAAAAACCCCCGATAGCATATTGTAATATCATAATATAATGACTGATTAATTTAATGAATCGGTTCATATAAACACCGATGATTCAAAGTGCACGATGTATATAATCCAACCGGTGCATTTGTTAACCAATGTTAATGCCAAATGAAGCGGTGTATTCATTAAACCCGATAACAAATATGCCTGATATAATTAAGCCTGATAACAGATGTGAATCGGTGCCAATGTTTATGCACCCGATAGCAAGTATGTATCGGTGAATTTTAACCCGATAACTTATAGCATTTAATATGCTATCAGGTTAATACCCCGATAGCATATTAATGCCAATTAACAATTGACATTAATATGCTATCGGGTTGTTAGCCCGATAGCATAATGATAAGCAATGTTTGTACAATCCGATAATCATATGCAATATAAATCAGACATGAAGCATGTAGATAAATAACAGAACAAGGAAGGTTAGGAAGATCTTATCTTGCATAAGCTACCATGCATTAACACTCCCTCTTAGCTTTGGAAGATAGATAAGGCAACCTGCATCACATTTCCTTTTCATAACTAAGATAATGTCAGTCAGCAAAAAGCATTTATACATGAGAAGTCCCATCAAGACATATGATACAAAATAGAAGAACATCACCTGAGCATGTGACATAAAGTATTATTTTAACATGTGATAAAAGTAAGAGAATCATCACCTGATCATGTGAGAAATCACCAAAACATGTGATCTGTAAGATTCATCAAGATATCACCTAACATGTGATATCAGTATTGCCTAACACGCAATACTTAAGGATAAGTCTATGAGAAAGATTAGTTTCTCATCATATCCAAGTTGTGATAAGTGCAATAACATTTATAAATGTTTATCACAACATAGTCATGGCACATCCATGACTTACCAGAGATCCAACATGATCAATGGTTGAGATATCACCTACACGTGATATCAGTATTGCCTAACACGCAATACAAGGATAACCATATGAGAAGTGCTTAAGTTCTCATCATATCCAAGTTGTGATAATGCAATAACATTTGTGCAAATGTTGTATCACAACATAGTCATGGCACATCCATGACTTACCAGTGATCCAACATGATTACTGGTTTGACTATCATAAGATCGTCACCTTATGATGTCTACATACAAGTGTTCAGTATCTGAGAGATCGTCACCTCTTAGATATGAACACAGGTGGCAAGAAGCCAAGAGATAGTCCAAACATGACAAAGAAGTTTACACCTTAAACATCTTAAATATATGTAAGTATAGATTACAAAGTAGATTACCTTTCTATCATACTGTTGTGACGTTTTCACACATCGCCCCATTGCAAATGGGGACCCTTGCTTTTTTGCTTTTTAGGGTTTTTTTTTTTTGTCTTTTAGGGTTTTGTTAGCTAGCCTTTGCATTTTGAGTGTCGCCCAGGTGATCACATGGATAAGCAAGTCCGGCTTGAGTGATGTCTTGATCCTGAAATTTGGCTAAGTCTGGAATGTCCTGAAAATTTGGCTAAGTCTGAAAGTTCTGATCCTGAAATTTGGCTAAGTCTGGAATGTCCTGATCCTGAATTTGACTGAGTCTGGAAACTGAAAAACCTCAAAAAACTAGATTTTGCAATATAACTCCTGGAGGTCTGAAACCACTCTCAAACATCCTGAAAGTATATATGGAATATAACTTAAAGTATAAGAAAGAAGAAACATAGAAGGAAATGTCAATTATCCTGATAGAGAGTTCAAAAAGTCAAATTTCGCTCCTGTCCTTCACTGAGGATCCAGAGCGAAAAGCGCTCCTGTCCCTCTCCAAGGGTCCAAGGCGAATCGCTCCTGTCCCTCACCAAGGGTCCAGAGCGAAAAGGCTTAGTGGACCCTTATTCATGGCGTGTAACAAGATGATATCTTCCTTAGCCAAGACATTTCATGGTGAAAAGTGAAGCATTTTGGCCTAGAAAACAAAATTCGCTCCTGTCCCTCACTGAAGGACCGGAGCTTGAATCCCAAATTTGCATTATCCTCACAAGACTTAAATAATTTTGCGATTGGAAGAGGCCAAGGGGAGTGTGCTCTGTCCGTTGAATATAATTTAAGTGGGCCACAAAGGAGAAAACCAACCTAAATGACAAGTTCGCTCCTGTCCCTCACCCAGGGACCAGGGCTATTTTCAAAGGGCGCTCCTGTCCCTCTCCAAGGGACCAGAGCGATTTTCCCTCAAGGCAAGTTTTTGGCAAAAGGAAAGCAAAAGGCGCGAATTTGAAATGATGTTTAAAATGCCTCGAGGTGGAAAGGAGTTACAAGGACCACGGATTTTGATGACAATTGGCAAAAGGCGCTCCTGTCCTTCACTCAAGGACCAGGGCGAAAATCTTGGGAAAGCACGTTTTTGCCTTGAAGAAGTGGGTTGAATATGCATTAAAGGACGAACGAAGATCATTGTTTGCCTCCAAACTTGAAGTGGCAATTTGAAAGAGAAAAACCAAGGGCAAAAGGTGAAATCGCTCCTGTCCCTCACCGAGGGACCAGGGCGAAAATGGTTCTAAGGAGCATTCGTTCCAAAAATTGAATAGATCAAACTCAAGATTTCAAGTAAAATGCCATTTTGGACGTCCAGGATGAAGTGTTGAACGTGAAAAACAAGAATTGCAAGGCTAAAGTGTAAGGGCGCTCCTGTCCCTCTCCCAGGGACCAGAGCGAATTTGATTAAAGTCCCAAATTCCCCCCATGCCTAGGCGCCAATGATTTTTTGAAATACATTAAATGCTAAATTAGATAAAAACTTTGAAATATTTAATTAAATTGGCATTTAAAAATAGCGCATAAGGCATTTAATAATTAATTTATGCCTTTAAAAAATCGAAATTTTAATTATAAAGGCATTTAAAATTAATTATTATTAATTAAAATTAAAAGATGAAGCGCTTGAGGTATTATTTTTATTCATTTTATCAAGTTGGCCTCTTCTTTTTTTTTTAATTTTTTTTTTTTTTTTTTGCCTTTACTTGCAAGGTCGGCCTCATGGGTAAGTGGAAGGTGAGCGCTCTATATATTGGAGGTGTTGTTTCACAATTCAAATCATTCAATCATCCTTTCAAGTGCGATTTGGAGAAGCAAGGAAGGAGGTGCGAAATCTAGCTTGTGTGGAGCGAATTTCTACCAAGTGTGGAGGCTAAGGAAGGTGAAATTCATCTTGAAGGCTATTGGAGAGACGTATTTCTTGCTAGATTGGAGGATAAATTCCAGATGTTTTGAAGGTATTTAAGGCGAATTTCCAGATCTTGAAGAAGCTGGTGGAAGATGGAGTTCTTTTCCAAGCTAAAGGGGGCACATTTTGCTAAAGGGAGTCTTGATCTACATTTTGCCTAGCGAATTCTCCTATTTTTTTGCATCATTTTTTAGAATTAATTCCCAAGTGGAGGTATGGCGTAATCACCTTGGCACCATTTTTGAAGATTTAAATTTTGCTTTGAAAATCCTAAATTAGGAAATGATAACTCAAGATTTATCATGAAGTTTCCTAAATTAAAATCTTGAATCTTCCTTTTAAAGTTTAATTTTTAGATTTCAAGATATATTACTAATTTTGAAATGTTGTGTAGGTATCAAGATGGCGACTCCAAGCTCGAAAGATCTACAAGTCGGAAGACTCTCCTCAAGGACGATCAAGCAAGGACAAGGACGACCTTCTTCGATCCAGCCTAGCATCGACAAGGACGGCCTTCTTTGGACTAACGTCATCAAGGGCGACTTCTCCAATCCAGTATTCCAAGGCGAGGTACATCAATCATCCTGCACATCAAGGACACAAGAAGTCAGAACAAGGATTCGTTGAAGAAGCAGATAGTTCCAGATGAATTAATTAAAGCTAGCTTCTCAACAACATCAAGTTGAATATTTACCAAGTTACAAGTGTCAGATGAGGTGGCATCCTAGTCATCACTTCTCCAGTCAGTGTGGTCCACCTCAGCATTTCCAGATTCAATGTACCTAACTCATGGAAGGTGGCACAAACTCCGATGTACCTACCCCAGCTATCCATTGGTGGAATTTTCTAGAGAGGACATGTGTCCAAGCAATACAATTTTATCATTGGTCAAGCATTAAATGTTATGTAATGGTTGTAACAAACCCTAATTAGGGTTTTCATTGTTGAATCTTGGCCATTGATCTCGAATTGATCTAAGCCATCGAATTGTATTGAGGGCACTATATAAGCCCTGACATTTCATTTTGTAAAGGCAATAGTTAGAATAATTAGAGAGGGTTAGAATAGTTAGTAAGCAGTTGGAAGTATTAGAATAGCAATTAGAGTAGAGTAGAGAGAGAAGGCAAAGATTGTTGCCAAGATGTTGTTGTAAAAGACTTGTAACTTCATTGAAGAAATGGTGAAATTTATGGGTCGATTCGACAATTTGCATGGTCTTTATACTTCTCATGTTTGATTTTATGATTAGATGAGTAGAAGAAATGTGCTTGATTGATGGTGAAATTCGTATATCCATACTACTAGCAGTTTGTTGATTGCAGACTTGCCTTGTGTAGTCAACTGGAATCGTTCAACTTAAGCTTAACTTCAATTGTCACTTCTTCATTGATATGCATCAACCAGATGGTGTCTATCCCTGCAGTGATGATTTGAACATCATAAAGCTTCCCTTCGAAGATCGCACTAGCCTTGTGGAGATGGTCCTGCGATGTCAAAACAAGACCTAGTTAGAGTTTCATCAAAGATCAATCATTGCTCCTACATTCTTAGTATTAGGATTAGATCCTCTCTTCGCCCTCATCTTTTTTCCTTTTTTTCGAGTCAAAGCCAGTAAGAGCCTATGTTCCAGCAATATTCAAAGCAAATAAGAAGTTCAATCATCAAGTGTAAGTCCCCTTGTGATTCCAGCAAATCACATCATACCACAAAGAGCTTATCCACACGTAGAGACCCTACATACAAGAACCTTGGAGTCATCCTGATTGATCCTTTTTCGCGATATCTTCAGCAATCAGAGGCTTTACTCAAGAGAGGATAAGGTACCTTTAGGTATTTTATTCTGTGTTTGATAGTGTACAAAATACACGTCAACACATACCTAAACCCTTTCTGAAGTGATCAACCTTCACTCTGGAAAGTGGTTTGGTTAGAATATCTGCAGTCTGATCTCTTGTACACACATATTCTAACTTTATCACATTCCTGTCAACCATATCTCGTACATAGTGATATGGCATCTCAATATGTTTGGACCTGTCATGAAATACTGGATTTACAGAGAGTTTTATACAGCTTTGATTATCACACTGAATGACTGTAGGTTTCATAGGTTCTCCAAATAATCCCACGAGCAATTTCCTTAGCCATACTGCTTCTCGGGCAGCCATTGAAGCTGCAATATATTCAGCCTCTGTGGAACTCTGAGCTACTGAAGATTGTTTTCTGCCGATCCAGGATATCATGGCTGACCCTAAACTGAAGCAACACCCTGAAGTGCTCTTTCTGTCAGTCACACTGCCAGCCCAATCTGAATCTGTAAATCCATGTAGATCTATGTCAACCTTTTCATATTTAAGACCAAGCTTTAGGGTACCTTGTAGATATCTCATTATATGCTTTACTGCAACCAGGTGTATCTCCTTAGGTTCACACATGAACTGACTTAAGGCATTAACAACATAGTAGATATCTGGCCTTGTATTTACTAGATACATCAGGGACCCAATCATCTGCTTGTATTGAGTGGGGTCAGTAGGTCTTGATTTTGCTGCTGCTTCTTTAAGTTTATGGAAGTTGGTTTCCATAGGAGAGGTCATGGGTCTGCAGTTTAGCATTCCAAATCTTGTCAATATGTCCAAGGTGTACTTCCCTTGGTTCAGTACAATATTATCAGAATTCTGCCATACTTCCAATCCTAGGAAGTAATGAAGAAGCCCCAAGTCTTTCATATCAAATTCTGTGGATAGATCTTTCTTGCATTGATCTATTAGGTGATCATCTCCTGTGATTAATAAGTCATCAACATATAAAATTAATATTAACATATCACCTTTATTTCTTTTGAGGTAGAGATTAGGATCTGCATCATTCTTAGAGAAACCCAGCTTTGAGAGATAGGTGTCAATTCTTTCATACCAGGCTCTGGGAGCCTGTTTGAGCCCATAAAGTGCTTTCTTGAGTCTACACACATGAGACTTTGCATCATGAATTTCAAACCCTTCAGGTTGCTCTAAGTAGACTTCTTCCACGATCTCGCCATTTAGGAATGCTGTCTTAACATCCATCTGATGTACCTTCCACCCCTTTGCTGCTGCAATGGCTAGGACAACTCTTACTGATGTGTACCTGGCAACAGGTGCAAATGTTTCTTCGTAATCTATTTTCCTTCCTTCTGTGAGAACCCTCTAGCTACAAATCTGGCCTTGTGTTTTTCAATACTGCCATCTACAGCATGCTTGATTTTAAACAACCATTTAGAAGACACAACAGACTTCTTGGTTGGCCTAGGAACAATCTTCCAAACATCATTCTTCATAATGGACTGATATTCTTCAGTCATGGCATCTATCCATACTTGATGTTTGAGTGCATCTGAAACATTGTTAGGTTCAGCTTTAGAGAGATCATTCATAAGTGCAACATAGTTGATGAATTTATTAGGCCTCTTGCTTTCCCTGAAGGTTCCTGAAGGAGCAACGAACTTGTGAGCTTCTGCTATAGTTTTGGTGGCCCATAGTGGTCTTTTCTTGCAATTATCTATAGGTGGGTCTTGTGTTTCACTTATAGTTTCCTCAAGATACTCCCTCTGAAGCTCAGGAGTAGGATTATGAATTTCAGGTTCTATTGTATTTTGGGCCCTTTCGAAGGCTAAATCTTCTTCGAAGATTACATCCCTACTGAGTTCAATATTTCTCTACCCTTGTACATAGATTCTGTAGGCTTTAGAAGTTTCACTGTATCCTACAAGTATTCCCCTTTTTCCAGAGGGTTCTAGTTTTAGTCTTTTCTCTTTAGGTACATGAATATAGATCGGACACCCAAATATCCTAAGATGGCTGATATCTGGTTTTGTCTTGGTAAAGACTTCCTCAAGAGTTTTATCTTCAAGGTGTGAATGAGGACATCTATTTTGTATGTACACAACAGTGTTAGTTGCTTTTGCCCAAAGGTTCAAGTTTAGATTTTGATCTAGTATCATGGCTTTGGCAGCTTCTACTATGGTCCTATTTTTCCTTTCAGCTACTCCATTTTGTTGTGGATTATAAGGTATTGTCAACTCCCTCGTAATCCCATAATTTTTACAAAAGTCTTTAAATAGTCCTGATGTGTATTCCCCCCCATTGTCAGTTCTTAAGGTTTTAATTTTGTTTTCAGAGAGATTTTCTGTTAATGTTTTAAACTCTTTAAACCTACTTAGGATCTCTTCTAATTCTTTACATTTCAGAAAGTAGATCCACGTCTTCCTAGAGTAGTCATCAACAAAAATTACATAGTACAAAAATCCCCCTAGCGAGGGTACGGACATAGGTCCACATACATCAGAATGAATTAACTCCAAAACTTTGCTAGTTTTCCTAGTACTATTCTGAAATGCATTTTTGGTATTTTTACCTAAGGCACACCCTTTGCATGCCTTTGAATGATATTGCTTCAACTTAGGTAGACCTGTGACAAGGTTTCCCATGGTTGACAAAGCTCTATAATTCAGATGGCCTAATCTCCTGTGCCATACTTCATTTGCATTAGTTGCTTCATGGATCAATGCTAGATTGGGCTCTGTACATAGCTCATACAAATAGCCTTGTCTTCAACCAATGACCTTAGCGTCTTTGATGGAGGATCTCTTTGGCCAAGCCAACACCTTGTTTTCCATGAAGGTCACTCTGTATCCTTGATCTTCTAGTGCTGATATGGAGATTAGATTTCTTTTGATGCCTGGAACATATAGTACTTCTTCAAGTCCTAGTGACATGCCTGTCTTCAATTTGATGGTGCAGGTTCCAATTCCTCTAACTGGATGTGAAGAATCGTCTCCGATGGTTACTTCCTCATCATCTTTCTCTATCATGGAGTCTAGTATTTCTCTAAAGCCGGTGATGTGTCTGGATGAACCACTGTCGATCACCCATGAGTTAGATTTGTTTGAAGCATGGCTTGTAAGTGCTGAGTAGAGGACATAGTTCTCGGAGTCATTTTCTCTTCTAGATTTCATCACTTTTGCAAATGTGGCTTGCTTCCCTTTCTCCGGACAGTTTGCAACATAGTGTCCGAATTTGTCACACCTATAACATTGAACATGTGATAGGTCTTTCTTAGAAGTGTTCTTGCCTTGTTTAGCTTTTCTTTTCCTGAATTGCTTCTTTTTGTACTTTTTATTGATGTTTGTATTTAGGACTTGCAAGTCTTTATCTATATTTTTCTGTTTTATTCCTACCTTGTTCAATCTGGATTCTTCTTGTAGACAGTCATCTCTTAGTCTTTCAAACTTAGGATATTTGGACCTAGCACTGATGCCTTGGATGAATGTGTTCCATCCACTAGGCAATCCATCTAGAGCAATGAGTGTTAACACTTTGCTTTGGATGTCGTATCCAAGGGAAGCTAGGTCATCTCTTAGGCTTGATATCCTCATGAAGTAGGAGTTAATTGTCTCCCCTTCGTTCATATTGATATGGTTGATCTCTCGTTTTAATGCTAGAGTATGACTTGCATTTGATATCTCAAATGTCCTTTCAAGTGCCTTGAACATTTTATAAGCCGTCTCCTGCTTTCTAATGATGGGCATTATATTATTTCTTACCCCATCCACTATTATTTTAATAACCTTATCGTTTCCCTCGATCCATGTGGATTTCTCGGTTTCATCTTTTGGTTGTGCACTTTCAGTTTGGACATATGAATCAACTTTGTTTTCTCTTAAAATCATTTTGATTCTGAACTTCCAAGCTGAAAAATCTTCGCTACCTCCAAGTCTATCTTCGAATCTGATAGCGTTGGCCATTATGGAAATGTGATGTAGTTTGTAACTTAGTCCTTGAATTTTATCAAAATTGAATAGCCTTAGGTTCGATTACCTTGGCTCTGATACCATGTAAAGTTATTTCAATTTTAATTAAAGAACAAGTTATGAACTATGAATGCTATATATGGATATGAGGAATTATGTCAATGTCTAATAATTCTGATTTTTATCTGCAGGTTTGAAGGAAAGAGATCATTTAATATTTTCTATGTCTTCTCCAAACGAATTCAATTGGCATATATATCATTTAGGCAACCGGTCAATTGGTGTATTGGCACCCATTGATCAGTGCCTTTACAATTATACCATTAACACAATGCTGATTATCGGTTCAAAAACCCCCGATAGCATATTGTAATATCATAATATAATGACTGATTAATTTAATGAATCGGTTCATATAAAGACCGATGATTCAAAGTGCACGATGTATATAATCCAACCGGTGCATTTGTTAACCAATGTTAATGCCAAATGAAGCGGTGTATTCATTAAACCCGATAACAAATATGCCTGATATAATTAAGCCTGATAACAGATGTGAATCGGTGCCAATGTTTATGCACCCGATAGCAAGTATGTATCGGTAAATTTTAACCCGATAACTTATAGCATTTAATATGGTATCAGGTTAATACCCCGATAGCATATTAATGCCAATTAACAATTGACATTGATATGCTATCGGGTTGTTAGCCCGATAGCATAATGATAAGCAATGTTTGTACAATCCGATAATCATATGCAATATAAATCAGACATGAAGCATGTAGATAAATAACAGAACAAGGAAGGTTATGAAGATCTTATCTTGCATAAGCTACCATGCATTAACAAAAACAACTTATCCTATTAAGTGCTCTACCTGGCACCCTTAAGAGCTCACATAGCAACATTGGCCAAACAAAGACTCTTAGGGCCCTTACAATCATTTGAGCACACACTTAATGGTCTCTTGGGCTTATTACAAAACTAAAAAAATGATTCCAACATCCTGGAAACAAACACAACAAAAATTGCTAAGTGCCCCTGCACCAATGATTCTGACCCTATAATGGGCATTGTAACTTGTAAATGGAAATAGGGCAGACCCTATCACATGTAAATTGGAATTTGTATTGGTCTGACCCTATAGTTGCAACTTGTAATTTTGGGCACCAAAATTATGAATGTATGCAAGGCCAACCTAAGTCAATCTAGGTGGACAAGTCACCTATATATACAGATTATTCTTACATCAAATGGACACACTTGTCCAATGAATTGTCTCCACTATTCAACGGATTATCTCTGCACATATTCAAGCGAATTCCTTCAGCAAAGCAGCGAATTTATACCTTCAGCAAGTGATTTGATCCAAGGGGCAGCGAACTCACTTTCAGGGACAGCGAAGGTGTTTTTGGGGCAGCAAATCATCTTCTCAATCATAAAAATATTAATTATCTTATATAAATTCCCCATTCACTTATATAAATAATTAATATTTACAAGGCATATCTTGTAATTATATGTATTTTTGTTTAACTGTAATTAGTCTTAACTATTACGGGAATTCTTAACCAACTGTTGTTAATAAAGGATGGGCACACGATAGGAAGGATATCGAATTTTTATACAAGCCAAGTCTGAAGTAAAGATTGATATTCGGTGGGATATCAAGCATAAAGAAAGAATTCCTTTCACCAGCTTAACTGGCCTATTGGAAGCAGTGACCACGAGGTGATTTACAGTGGGAGTATTGGCCAACATCGTGGCTAAGAGTATTCATACGCACCAACCAATCTATCGGGAGATTGTCAGGAAGGCACACCATCTTTTCTTCACGGAGACTACCCGAGATCTACTGGAAAGACACAACAATTTATTCTTTCTCTCGCGTCAGAAGAACCTGATATCGGGTGCAGTCAACACGAAAACTATTTCGCTCACGTGAGACAGTGGCGCGTCGTCGGGAGTATTTCCGTCTGCATACACAAAGGCTTGGAGGAGTGATAGAAGTGACGCGAAGGGTATAACGTATTCCGGCCCGTGGTGGAGTTGGTTGGATATCAGGAGTGCCATCGTGAGACCCGATATCGGGTATCATTCCAGGATCCCTGCAGTCACAAGGAATCAACATCATGAAAGAACAGAAGCAGCATTGACCTGTTGCATCTGAAGTGGAAACTAAACCTGAAGGTATCGCTCAACACACACATCCAGAAGGCCCGTGGACCGGAAGAGACAATAAATAACCAAGGAGGCTGCCTGACATGCTTACGGTGAAATTCAGATTATCATCTGATAACCAACAGCGCGAGGAGGGCATCTACAATTATACTATGGCTACCAGGTGCACTATTATTTCTTCCTCTTGAATAATGAATGTTTGTTTTTTCGATGAATGAAATACCAGCCAATGGAATGGAAACTAAGTTATGTTTATGAAACAAATGTCACTATTTGAACTTGTTTCATTATTCTGTCAATAACTCACTGGCTATGTTGAATATATATTACTGATGAACTGGACATATATCCAATAGATAATTAAGGAATTTTATAGTGGTATTAGAGCTTTGAATCCTGCTAGCCTGTAGGGAATTGAAACTTCATGAAAACTTAATGCACAGTTGAGTATGCACCAGGGAAATTATAATTTCCGAAGTACTAGGGCCTGTCAAAACAGATTTCAAAACTCACCTTTAACTCAGAGTTGTTCATCAACTTCATCTATTCCATTTGAAATTGAGAATAGCCACACTGAAATTGACGAGGGATTTATTTTTGAAACCAACATGGGAGACCCAGATAACAATAGGGACCTGTTGGCTGCATTAATCAGAAGTCAGCAAGATATGCAAGATAATGTTAACAGAATGACCAACTTGATGACCCAATTTATGGCTAATAATATAAATCAGCACCAAAATAATGGAAGACAAAATAATTAGCATCAAAATAATGAGGGAAACAATGGGGGTAGAGATGAACAGTCAATCGATAATCAGCCAGAAAGAACAGGAACATCAAGACCATTTATGCCTACATTTACTGCTAGAAACCAGCCGCCTGAAAATGAACCCACAATAAGAGAAATACAGGAAGAAATACATCAGGATTGGTTAGGTTCCTGAGAAGAATTCAGATCAACAATGACATTTAGAGAATATTTAGATGTCAGAATGAAACATAGGCCAAGAGGACAGCAAGGAAACAATAGTGAATTGCAAAGGAAAATTGGAAAAATGTCCATTCCTTATTTTGATGGTACAGGTAAAACAACGGCTCGGGCATGGGTGCAAAAATTAGACACATACTTCCAATTAAACCCTATGTTGGAAGAGGAGGCAATTAAATATGCTGCATTACATCTTGACGGTGTAGCACATGAATGGTGGCATCATGGGCAAATAACCTTGGTTCATAACTTGATAGGTACTTATGTTGAGTTCACTGAGAAACTTATTGATAGGTTTGATTCTAAAGATCCTGAATTACATCTTAAAGATTTGACTCAGCTTAAGCAAACTGGAATAGTTGAGCAGTATATTTTTGAATTTGAAAAATTGGCAGTCTTAGTTACTGAAATTTCAGAAAGACATAAGATTGTAATATTTATAGATGGATTGTCTTATTCTCTCAAAGGTTGGTTTAAGTCTTTAAACCCCCTTACCTTACAAACAGTTGTCAAAAGAGCAAGAGAATTAGAACCATCTTCAAAAGGAATTTTTTTTAATTAAGGACCACCTCCTAAACCAGAAAAAGACAAACAACCTTTCAACAAAGATAATTTCCCTAAAAACAGGTTAGATAAAGAGGAAAGGGAAGAGCTTAGAAGGAAAAAACTATGTTTCAGTTGTAGGGAAGCATGGCAGCCTGGACATAGGTGTTTAGGGAAGGGAAAAATTCATTATATTGAGGTTATGTCTGACAGTGAGGATGAAGAGAATGTTGATCCTAACATAGAACGAACATCATGGAACACAGAGTCAGAAACAGGTACTAAACAAGGAGGAATAATAGCATCCATGACAGGAACTCCACATTATAATATTTTTAGACTCAGAGGAGTTTTGAATGGAAAACGTGTAATTGTTATGCTTGATAGTGGTTCAACTCATAATTTTATAGATGCAGCACTTGTGGAAAAACGAGGTTTGCAGACTGAAAAACATGAGGGTTTTGATGTTAGAGTAGCAGGTGGAACTAATTTATCCAGTACTCATAAAGTTCCTAAATTGAATATTACTCTTGGCAATTACACTATTACTGATGATTTTTATGTGATTGACTTGGCTGACACTAATGTTGTCCTGGGCATTCAGTGGATGGAAACATTAGATGAATATACACAGAGTTTTAAAAGAATGAAATTCTCTTTTAAAATTGATGATAAAAAGGTAGTTCTCCGTGGTATGTCTAACAGTGGTCCCAGGATCGTCAGTGCCAAAAAAATGGAGGCCATTTTCAGACATGGAGACGTGGCATGGTCAGCACAATGTTTAATCTCCAACAAGGTATCAGGCTTTGAATTTAAATCTTATCAAAATGATTTGTTAACAATATTAGATTCGCATCATGCGGTTTTTAGTGATATCCCTCCAGGAGTCCCACCTGATAGAGGATTTGAACATACTATTGAATTAGAAGAGGGTGCTAAACTAGTTATCACTACTCCTTATAGACACCCTAAAACATTCAGGGATGAAATAGAAAAAGCAATTAAAGAATTATTGGATATGGGGCACATCAGACCTAGTTCTAGTCCTTTTGCATCATCTGTAGTGTTGGTCAAAAAGAAGGATGTAACTCTTCGTATGTGTATTGATTACAGAGCACTTAACAAGAAAACAATAAAAAACAAGTATCCAATTCCTCGAATTGATGAATTGTTAGATGAATTGCATGGTGTTGTTTAGTTTTCTAAAATTGATTTGAGATTAGGGTATCATAAGATTAAGTTAAGAGAACAAGACATTCATAAAACTGCTTTCCGTTGTCATTATGGTCATTATGAATTCTTGGTTATGCCGTTTGGTCTAACAAATGCTCCGGCAACATTTCAGTCCTGTATGAATCATATTTTTAACAAACAGTTAAGGAAATTTTTGCTAGTATTCTTTGATGATATATTGATTTATAGCAAAACTTGGGAAGAGCATTTGAAACATATCGATATAGTTCTTGGTATTATGGAATCACAATCGTTGTATGCAAAGGCATCTAAATGTGAATTTGGAATGACTGAAATTTTGTATTTAGGGCATATGATAAGTGCAATAGGGGTACAGGTTCATCAAGAAAAGATAAGAGCCATTTTGGATTGGCCACCACCACGAACCTTATGGAATTAAGGGGATTTTTTGGTTTATGCAGTTATTACAGGAGGTTTGTCAAAGGATTTTCACAGCTTGGGGCACCCTTGACAGATCTTACCAAAAAAGGGGCATTCCGATGGACTAAGGAAGCTCAATATGTATTTGAGAAACTTAAAGAGGTAATGAGTTCTTGTCTGGTTCTTTCTCTTCCAGATTTTAATCAGCGTTTTGTGTAGGAATGAGATGCTTCGGGTAATGGAATAGGGGCAGTTTTAATGCAAAACAAGCATCCTATAGTTTATGAAAGTAGGAAACTTAATAGCCTTGAGAAATTGTATTCCATCTATGATAAAGAAATGTTGGCAATCATGCATGCACTGACAAAATTTAGACAATATTTGGTTGGTAGCAGATTTGTAGTGAGAACTGACCATAACAGTCTGAGATATTTCTTGGGACAAAAAGATTTAAATGATAGGCAATAGAAATGGATCAGTAAGATCCAAGCTTATGACTTTGAGATTGAATATGTAAAGGGTAAAAATAATGTTGTTGCAAATGCTTTATCTAGAAGGCCTGAAATCAATGCAATATCTGTAGTAATAGCTAATTGGAAATCTCTATTGCTGGTTGAGTATTCAAAGGATTCTTTTGCATGTAATTTGCTAGATGGTAATATACAAGATGATAAATGTAAAGTTGTCAGTGATGTTATTTATTACAAGGACAAAATTTATTTAATTCCAGGTTCGAAGTTGAAAGAAAAAATTCTCCAATCTATGCATGATATTCCTCTAGCAGGGCATCCTGGATACTTCAAAATGTATCGCCAGGTAAGAGAAAGGTTCACTTGGAAAGGATTAAAAAACGATGTCCTACATTATGTCAAGGAATGCACCACTTGCCAACAAAATAAAGCAGAGCAAACGTATCCTGCAGGTCTATTATAGCCACTACCTATACCAGATTAGAAATGGGAAAGTATATCAATGGATTTTATCACAGGTTTACCAAGATCCCAAGGTAAAGATTGTATCTTTGTTGTGGTTGACAGACTAACTAAATTTGCACACTTCTTTTCTATCACTACAAAATTTACAGCAGTTCAGATCGCAGAGTTATTCTTCAGATAGGTTTTCCATTTACATGGTTTACCCAAGACTATAATTAGTGATAGAGATAGTAGATTTCTAAGCATATTTTGGGGAGAGCTTTTCAGATTAACAGGTACAAAGTTGAATCATAGCACCAGCTATCATCCGCAAACTGATGGACAAATGAAAATAGTGAACAAGTGGATCGAAGGTTATCTTCGTAACTATGTGGCCGATCATCAGAAGGCATGGGTTTGTTGGCTATATCTGGGTGAATATTGTTATAATACTACCTTTCATATGTCAATTGGTATGTCTCCTTTCAAAGCATTATATGGCTATGATGTACTCTCTTTTCTTGACCTTGCTTTTGAGCAGAGCAATGTACCTAGAACTCGTGATTGGCTTCAAGAAAGCCAAGACATTTTGTCATGTCTTAAGGAGAATTTGCAATGTGCTCAGAATCAACAGAAAATCTATGCAGATAAAAAGTGAGTTGAACGCCATTTCAAAATGGGAGATTTGGTATTTCTCAGGTTGCAACCTTATCGGCAATCTTCTCTCAAACGTAGTGGATCTGAAAAATTAAAGCCTCGGTTTTATGGTCCCTATCAGGTAGTCCGGAAGGTTGGTACAGTTGCGTATGAACTTGACTTACCAGTGGATAGCAAAATACACAATGTATTTCATGTATCTTGTCTCAAGAAAGCTCTGGGGAAGCAGGTGTCAGTATCTGAAAATTTACCTCCCTTGAATGATGAAGGGAAGCTTGAAATGATACCAGAAGTCATTTTGGAAACACGGGACAGGCAATTGCGGAACAAAACTATCAAGGAATATCTCATCAAATGGAAAAATCTGCCTCAGGATGATGCCACCTGGGAAAATGAAAGAGTTTTGGAGTTGCTTGAGGGCAAGCAACACGAGACAAGGGAGACTGTCATGTCCCCTAATAAGTGATTACGAATGTATAAAAATATTAATTATCTTATATAAATTCCCCATTCACTTATATAAATAATTAATATTTACAAGGCATATCTTGTAATTATATGTATTTTTGTTTAACCGTAATTAGTCTTAACTCTTACAGGAATTCTTAACCAATTGTTGTTAATAAAGGATGGGCACACGATAGGAAGGATATCGAATTTTTATACAAGCCAAGTCTGATATAAAGATTGATATTCGGTGGGATATCAAGCATAAAGAAAGAATTCCTTTCGCTAGCTTAACTGGCCTATTGGAAGCAGTGACCACGAGGTGATTTACAGCGGGAGTATTGGCCAACATCGTGGCTAAGAGTATTCATACGCACCAACCAATCTATTGGGAGATTGTCAGGAAGGCATGCTATCTTTTTATCACGGAGACTACCTGAGATCTACCAGAAAGGCACAACAATTTATTCTTTCTCTCGCGTCAGAAGAACGCGATATCGGGTGCAGTCAACATGAACACTAGTTCGCTCACGTGAGACAGTGGCGTGTCGTCGGGAGTATTTCCTTCTGCATACACAAAGGCTCGGAGGAGTGACAGAAGCGACGCGAAGGGTATAACGTATTCCGGCCCGTGGTGGAGTTGGTTGGATATCAGGAGTGCCATCGCAAGACCCGATATCGGGTATCATTCGGGGATCCCTGCAGTCACAAGGAATCAACATTGTGAAAGAACGGAAGCAGCATTGACCTGTTGCATCTGAAGTGGAAACTAAACCTGAAGGTATTGCTCAACACACACATCCAGAAGGCTCGGGGACTGGAAGAGACAATATATAACCAAGGAGGCTGCCTGACATGCTTACGGTGAAATTCAGATTATCATATGATAACCAACAGCGTGAGGAGGGCATCTACAATTATACTATGGCTACCAGGTGCACTATTATTTATTCCTCCTGAATAATGAATGTCTGTTTTGTTGATGAATGAAATACCAGCCAATGGAATGGAAACTAAGTTATGTTTATGAAACAAATGTCACTGTTTGAACTTGTTTCATTATTCTGTCAATAACTCACTGGCTATGTTGAATATATATTACTGATGAACTGGACATATATCCAATAGATAATTAAGGAATTTTACACAATGGCATCCCAGCGTAGGTGGCAGAGGTGGTGGTGCTGTGGGGGGATGTTTTCCCGAAGTCCCCAAATCTTGGAAAAGTTCTCCTACAAAGGACACAAGTTTTTTTGGGGGATGCATCCCCGTGGAACAGTGCTGATATAAATGAAATGCCACTTAAGAACCACATATAAACGATATCAAGGATCTAAGCAGCGTAAATTTACTTTGGGTCTAAGTGTCTACTCATCTAATAGAAAATACAAATCAACTACCCACCATACATACCTATATTGACAAGAACCTCGTAGATACAAGAATTGAAGAGAGAATGCATGAAATTTAAAATAAAAATAGATATCAGTTTATATAAGCCAACAGGTCCACCAAAGACAGCATAGTTGCTGTCCTTTAAAAATTATTAATTAGACATTATAATAAGTTCTCAAATAAAAACTATGCTTAACCCTTTACATCTACCTACCCTTGACCCCAAGGCTACTCACTACAAAAAATGCTGACTTCAGCCTGGCAGATCTATCCTATACGACCAGGATGAAGAGTATGTTGCTGTTTGGGAGAAGGTTCCAGTTTATCTTAGGCTGCATCCACTGCTGCATACATTAGGGATAATGACAATAAATTAGGGGATACTTTTGGTGGGTCTAACTGCGGAGGCATGACAAGTGAACTAATATCTGCCTAACTTCCTTATTCAAATTATTCTATTTTCTTTTATACTAAGCACTAAAAATAAACCTGCTAATGAGCCTCATGTATCTACTCATGGTGACAAATAACATCGTGGAAGAGCACTAAACAGAGTAGGATTGAATTTGCATAGATAAAAATCTGTTTTGTCATAACATAATTTGTGCTTGTTGTTCAGTGGAAGGCAAGAGCTATCACAATATGTAATTAGGATCAATCATATTAGAATTCCTTCCATGCAAAGAGATAATTCAATTCCTTATTTCAATCACATCTGATTATAGACAAGGACAATCATGAGACTGGCTCGATACTTCATCATATGGAACAACAATACACATATGTGCATCCTTTTAAGAAAACATTGCCGAATTCTGGAATCTTATACCTACTCTAGATGAAAATACATTATTATAAAATTGTGATGCAATTGAACAATTTATTCGTAATTCTGGACTCCAAAATCTGAAAACACCATATCATAAACTGCGTCATTTGCACTCCAAACCCTGAAATGAAGATGTATAAATAAAAAAAGAGCAATGGGATGTGTAAAATTTAGAATTTCTTAAATAACCTTTAATATTCAAATACATATTAACACCAAGTATTAAAAAAATGTGTAACGTATGCACTTAAAAGTTCTCTAAAAGTACTTTATAAGGCACACAATATTACAACATTGAATAAACTAAGGGATAAAGTTCAGGTTTTTTGCATTAACAATATAATCTGATTGTTGTCACACAATCCATGAGGCGTTGTTTGCAACTATCTGATTATCACTGGGATGCTGAATATTGTGGCTGATTATGAACGTCTACAACTTTAGAAACGATAAATTCTAACAGGTTTATCTTTTATTAAACTTGCGTTTAGCTGGGATAATCTTAAACTGCAAATCCTGATCGCAGTACATAAAATTTTAATTTTTTTCAGTGAAAATTAATTTTTGAAGTGAACAAAAACTATGATAGTTTTTTGTTATGTTTTGTTCAGAAGTGTAATTCGGCATTGCATTACAAGAAAAAATCTTAATGGTTCAATCTTGAGATTTTCTAGGTTACCTGAAAAATGATCATTGACGAAGACGTGCACAGCATAACCATGAGATCCAATTGCAAGCACTAGTGAACTGTTGCTCCTTATAAAAGGTTCGTTTTCATCGACATCAACCCTGCAGTTAAAGAGTTAGCAGGTAAATTCACTGTTAAACTCAGACTTTAACTGCAAATTAAGTAAAAAGAAATGTAAATTATTTATGTTTATGTTTCAACATACCATCAAATGTGCATCAATTTTATATTTTGAGAACAAATCGTAAGAAACATATATGAAAATGATGCATATTTATGATCAACAGATATATTTAAACACAAATGTGCTACGAAAATTAAGTTTGAATGTGTTATATGCCCTTGTGTCTTAGCAATTATATGGTTGCGGATACAACCCTCTATGGAGAAATAGAAAGATTGTCATCCAGAATAAAGATTTTTAACTTTTTGTTCATACACATTGAGTTCCAATAAATGAGCTCAATAGTTTTGTCCTCTTAGATCCTTTAAAAGGAAACCTTGTTAGAAAATTAGCTTAATAAATGGAGGATTCCAAGGCTAATAAATGGAGGATTCCAAGGCTAGACCACTATAACATGTGATGCAAAAACCCAAAAAAGTAAAATAGAATAAACTAAATGTAAAGTGTAATGTCCTTTTTTTAGCCTGTTGTTGTTTTTGGATGGTTTAGCCTATTCTTGGCCCTCGTAGGCTAAGGCAGTTGGTTAGAGGGACTCAGTTATCAAAGCAGGAGGCTTATTCCCATCCAGAGTTCAGGTTTGACCTTCGTTGGACTCAATTCTACACACTTACTATTTATAGTAAGTCAGTGGATGATTGAGAGGAACCCTTACTATTTTTAGTAAGATAGATGGATGCACAGTGGATGCAGTGGTTGACTCTTTGATTCAGACAAGATCGAGAAATAATGAGTATTTATGGAGTTATGCTTTTTTAATTATTAATAAAGTAATACTTTATTAATAATTAATCATTAAAGACATATTATAAAGTTATTAAAGTCACTTTATGTACAATGGGGCCATGACCCTCAATTAAGTGACTTAAAGTGCAATTAATCATTTTTTAATATTTGAGGCCTATTTATTGATGCATTTGATAAAGTCAAAAGATAAATATAAAATATCATTTTAAATGATATTAATGTGCATCTAATAATTCAAGTCTTGGGTGCCCACTTATGAGGATATTAAATAAAGTTATTATGCAAACCCTAAAGCAGATTTAAATGCTATTAAGGAGATTGAGGTTATAAAAGGACTCAAAAAACAAATGCTTTTTCATTCTTGAAGATTATAAACTTGTTTCTTGATATGAGAGTTGAGTGTAGAAATACACAAGGGTTTCAGTCATTTCCAGCATTGAAGAATGAAAATTCTTTAGCGTCTTTGCAATTTTGAGGTTGTGTGAGATCAGCTGAATCATTGCTTGTGGAGGACTTCATCCATAAATTCTAATTGTGCTCAAAAGAGAAGGAATTTTATCTAGGGTTTGAAGATTATTGAAGCATAATTAGTTGCAGACATATATTCTTCATTTGTAGTCACTGTTGATCAGATTTCAAGTTTTTCTTATTGCTGCTATAGTAACACGTGAACAGTAACAAGGGTTTTTAAAGGCAGATTTCTTAAAGAGTATTTCCAGATTCTTTTTGGTAGCCATTGCAATTATCGCCAGTTGTTATCTACAGGCTCATACACAGCTGCTACAAGGCTTCCTTTCAATTGGGCGTGGAAGTTTCCAGCCACCTTGGTTGTTGATAAAAAAATTCCAGACTCAATGATTATTTCCAGAATTGCTAAAAGTCTTTTACATTAACTTCCGGGTATGATCATTGTTGTTTGCACACTTATATGTTAATGTATTGATCATTTAATGATATTGTAGCCATTACTTTGCCAATAGTTTAAATATTTGCAAATTCCTTTTTTAAATCTTGCTTGGCAAAAAGTTTTATTTTCATATTTAAATTGCAAATCAAAACCAAATCATTCAAAAAAAACAAACATTTGCAAGTTGGAGGTCGGATAACCTATTGGGTTTACTACATAAAGAAAGGTTGAGTCAGAGAGTATTACCCAACAGATATAAATATACATATGTGTGTGTGTATATATGAGAATCCTCAAAATTTGCCACATCCTTGTTTCCATTTCCATTTTTGGTTGGTAAGTGTTAACACAATGTTTTGACAAACACTACAAACGTAAAATCTAGAAAACCGTAGGTGGTTCATGCCACACAAGTCTTTACACACTTCTACAAATGTGAGTTTAGTTAAAAAGAACACAGTAGAGTATATGGACAGTAGGCCAGAGCCATGTGTCAATCACATCACCAATTTTTTCTTGGCCTCATGTTAAAATTGTTACTAGCTCATACAACTGAACATACTTATGGATATGTGTCTTCTTGATGCCTTCTATGATCATCAACTCCTTTCACCATTCTCCACTTTCTTCACTTGATGATAGTTTTTAAATCTCTTTGTACTTCTCTTTTGTTTACCCTTTGTTGGAGATGCTCCAACCACCCATGTTCTCTTATTTTACTGTCATCTATTTTTCAGTCCAGTTGAAGAAATTTGCCACTAATAGATATTGATGTTGAAATTAAATTAAAGTCAAATTAAAACTTAATTCTTTTATTTCTTTTGCTTGTGTGATTGTTTCCAATCAATCAAATTTTCATCCTAGTATAGTTTCCACCTCATCCATGTTTTGGGAGCAATATTGATTTCTTTCCTTTGGTTTTTGTTGCTTCTTACATTGGTTAGTTTCATAACAGTTTGTATGCTTGAACAAAAAATCCTCTCAGCATTAGACGTCAAATGGGCACATGTAATTAGTGTTTACCACTACAGTTGATAAATTAAATGTAGGAAATAATAATGTACATGACAATGCATACCAGAAACAACATTAAAATATATCTTTATTCACACACAATTATTAAAGAGAAGAGACCATAGATGGCCAGCCAAGGATTACAATAGACCTGACTATACCTTCCCCCCTTCCTTGGTGGTACACAACATATTTAAAGGACTCGACGGTTGTCGAGAGGCACACAACCGTCAACCAATCGACACCTAACTACTTGAGAGTGACAACCCACTTAATACAATTAATTAATACATTGTCGGATAACAAATATTGTCAAATATAACCATAGGCATTTTATGCCGACTACATCATCCCCCCAAAAGAAAAAGTCATCTCCGGACAACAAGTAAACATCAAGTAATATCTGGAAGGACTAATGATAGTGTCAGGCAATGACTTGTACTGGACAACCCCAACTTGTAGTGTACCTTCCAAATCAAATGGGGGTTTGTGGGCAACGCCCCCAACGGGGTCAAGGGGCAGCGCTTAGGGCGTGCTCCTTGTCACGGTACAGGGCAGGGTCAAGGGGTAGCGCCCTTGCCGCCAACACCAAATTACAACCATCAAAACCACACAAAACTCCATGGTGCACATGATTTTCGTGATTTTTTAAGATGCCAGAAACATTGTTGATGAAGCCAAGGAAGAGCTTTAACCAACATATGCAACACACACAGGCTGAGGTTGATGACGTATGGCTGATTGATGTTCCTGTACAGGATGCAGACACTGTTGTACGATGCAAAAGAAATGCTTTGGCTGTATGGTGTGGACAATAGGCTTTGTTTATACGAGATGAAGTATCCTTCTTATGGTGTGGACAATATGATCTATCTGTACGTGATGGAATTGACGTACGACAATAACTCTTGGAGGTCCCATCGAGATGTGCATTGGTAGTACGGAACAATGCACCGGGTGTCGTATAGGATGAGTGAACCTGCGATATTGTATGTGATGAATGAACCTACCATGCCGTACGAAATGAGGGATATGATGTCGTACGTGGTCTATACTTGAAAGTTGTACGACACAACCCAATGACCGTTGTGACGTCCGTATAGTTACTCCACAATTATTTCATACGGTGCTGGAAAGGACCTGTACGGTTATTCCATAAATATGTTGTACAGTTCCACAATTATGTCGTATGATTAGAAGCTTAATGCATTGACATATGGTCTTGAGGTGTTGTACGAGAAGGACTGCATGTTGTACATGGTGAGGAGAAGATGGTCGTATAGTAGGGGCAACATGGTGCCGACGGGGAGAATGGAAGACTGCCGTAAGACCATCTTAACATGTTGTACGATATAAGATGGAGACCGCACGTGAGCAATACAGTGCCACTGTATGGTGCAAAATTTGAATTGGCATTTTCGTGCCATATGCAGTGAAAACAACTATGGAGTCCATACTAGATAATATATCCCAAGCCGTATTGTAGAGATTGGAGGTTGTATAGACAAAACAAGAGGCTCCCTTGACAATGAAACTACCGTATGGGGAAGAACCTATTGTACACAATGTGCAGTAGTTTTCTCACTCTCCAACTCCCCTTTCAATTTGATGATTTTCTTAGACTCCATTATTTTTTGCTTTCCATTCCCATCCCTCCTAATTCCTTTTTCTTTTCTTGTGAATTTCTAGTGAAGTTAATTTCCCTTGACCCTTATTTATATGCTCCACATTAGATATTTTTCTCTTTGTACTTTGGGATGTATCATTCATAATTTTACATACTTTCCTTGGTTGCTCTTCACCAAGAGTTGTGGCTTCAAGAAAATTGCATGTTGGTGGAAATGACTCATAGTCCTCCATTTTACAGTGGAATAGTCCATTCAGGGAACTCGTCTCATCTTGAGAGCAATCTTCTAGTTTGAGCACCCCTTCATCGTTGGGTTCCATGCCTTTCCTCCCTTCGTCCATACCAAACTCTCCACCCTCGGACTCCGAGATGGAGGATGCCAGTTCTTTACTCACAGCCTAATTCCTTAAGTCGATGATGTACTCCCTCTTGTCACTCTCGATTGAGAGTGTGTTCGGCTTCCAATTATGATTTGCCTTGGCAGTAATCAACCATCGCCTCCCAAGGAGTGCGTCGTACGCCTTCTTCTGTAACAGAATGACTCCAAAGTCCAAAAAAAATTGTTGTGTCCCAATCATTAATTTTTGTGCCATCAATATTCCCAACAACTCAATACCGTGTTGGTCACCACCTACCAAGTAGAAGGTTGGCGGCCAAAGCATCGACTTCCCTAAACATTTCCAAGTGTCCTCCGATAGCACATTAACTGTTGAGCCCCAATCGACGATTGTGTTTGCCAAATTTTGGCCCATTATTTCCATATCGACAATAGCCGGCTTCCTCCCGATGCTCATTGTCGGCAACATTGGATCACTAGATTCATTCCCTTCAAGTGTTGGTTTTCCTGTAAGTTACTCCTCATATGGCTTATGTTGTTTCTGGATGACTATGTTGTCACTAGCTTTGTTGGCAATTGCCATTCTTAGTTGTGGCATAGTTTGAAGAAGGTCTGCCACCTTGATGGGTATGGTCACCTGTAGCACCTCCCGAACTATGTTCTTCTCTGACTCCCGCAATGACGTACTTGCAGTTCCATTGGAGGTTACTTGTTCCTTTGTCGACACTTGTTCTGCTTTGACTTTGTCTTTTTGGAATTGTTCCTTTGTCGCACAAGAGTCCAAATACATCCCCTTCTTCGTCTGTGCTCTTGTGATTGCCAACACTGCCTCCTCTTGTTCTGTCACATCCAGCATATTAATACTCTTTTACTTTGGGCAGTCGGTGTCTTCATGATTCCTTGGTCCACACCATTTGCACAATAGTTGTATGTTGTCTTTCTTATTCTGGCAGTATCTCTCAAAATGTCCCCATTCACTACATTGTCTGCATTGTATGATAGGACATCCTTTGGAGTCATACTGTATTTGATTTCGCCCTCGATAACTGCATGGTGATACATTTTGTGATTTTGATGGGCTAGACTCTCCTTGTGTGAAGAGTACTTGTGTACTTCTCATCTTCAAATTGTACGGGCACTCCTTGATTGAATGCCCCAACACTTGGCAAATCTCACAAAACATATTTCTAGGACAATTACCTTTTGTGTGCCCCTCTCTTTTGCATTTAGTACACCATAGTCCATTACTTTCTTTATTGGGTCCCTTCTCGGCCTTCAATTCTTTCATCATTCTCAACATATCCCATCGAAGGGCCTGCACGGTTTTGGATTCTTCATCACCGCTACCATCAGTGCTCTTGTCATCGGTCTTCCTCTTCCCTCGAGAGGATGTTTTGTTTTCACTCTCAATGTCCATCGCCCAATTGTAATCATTGATGTATGAGGACTGAGGCACTACTTTCATCTTCTTGCGTAGCGAAGGGATCAATCCCTCAGTGAACCACCTCTTCTTCAACCTGTCAGGTGGTTGGTTCTCCATCTTGTTCAACAATTCTTTGAGCCTATGATTGTACATATACTCTGATTTTTCCCTTGCTTGGTATTATAGATTTCGGCCATGATCTTGTTGTCATCCCTCAGGAGTTTGAATTCCTCTTGGAATGCCTTCTTCAGATCACTCCATCTCATCTTGTGCTGGGCATCGAGGTTTGTGTACCAGTCAATGGCAATCCTCCGAAGGGTGGCAGGAAATGCCTTCAGCTAGTAGTCCTTGTCATCTTGGCCACTCGCCTCTCATATTGTTATACATGTCTTACAATGTTGTACGGGGTCCTCTGATCCATCTCTCGTGAACTTTGGGAGTTTCTGCTTCTCCTGGATGTTCATCATTGTTTTTACTTGGAAGGTATCGTGTGTATTCACCTTGTGTGCTGGACCTAGGTGGACTGTTTCGACCACTACGTTCTAGTGCTTTCCCCGCACTCTCGGCCACACAGGCATCCTCTACATGTCCACCTTCAATGTTCCCAACACTCCAAGTACTTCCAGGCTCCAACTCATCTTTGTGCTCCCTCCGGCTGAAGGTCGACAGATCACCTAATCGCTTGGTCTTGACCACCCTGTGGCCTCTTCTCACCTTTAACGGGGTTTACGGGCATGAATCAGTCAAGGCTGACTGGATTTGTTTTAAGGCAACGACGTCAAATTTTTTACCGCTACAGTTGATAAATTAAATGCAGGAAATAATAATGTACATGACAATGCATACCAGACACAACAGTAAAATATATCTTTATTCACACATGCAATTATTACCGAGAAGAGACCAAAGATGGTCAACCAAGGATTACAATAGACCCAACTATACCATCCCCCCTTCCTTGGCGGTACACAACATATTTAAAGGACCCGGTGGTTGCCGAGAGGTACACAATCGTCAACCAACCGACACCTAACTACCCGAGAGTGACAACCTACTTAATACAATTAATTAATACATTGCCGGATAACAAATATTATCAAATATAACCATAGGCATTTTATGTCGACTACAATTAGTTCACCATTTAGTTTCATGTTTTCATTTCCTTTATCGATTGTTTACCTTGGGAAGGCTATAACAAAAATATTACATTTTTAGGCACATTTGGGAATAAAACAATATCCCTAACAATTTGTATCCCCATTGCACACTTATTCCATGCTTGTGTGCACCTACTTGCAACTTAGAACAAACCCACCCACTATTGACAGATTGGATTTATCTCTACTTGATCATTCTCTCATACTAGATTCCACCCACATACAACTCAGGAAGACGTCTAACCATTATTGATAGATTACATTTGTACGTACTTTCTCCACATTGCGTGGTTGTATTTTGTGATCACACAAGAAGGAAAAATGTTTCTGGAACTTGTGTTGTTTGCTCGTCCATTGGACATCTTTCACCAATGCTAATGTTTGAGCCCTTTGCCAAACAAGCACTTAAATTCTCATTAAACTTTTTGCCATGAAATCCCAATTTCACTGAATGTTTCTGATTGATTAAAAAAACAAGCGAACAATTACTGCCCATTGTTGACTTCTTAAATAGAAACACTATATTCTAGATAGAGTGACCTCCATCTTGAGTTCATAAATCTTTTCCTAGGTCTTCAAGAGTATAACTAGAGAAGATTAAATGCTCTTTTGGACCAAATGAAACCCATTTAAAACATCTAAATATGATTATATACTGCTTCAAGGGCAGCAAAAACATTATGTTGACAAAATATTTTTTATTTGTTAGCAACATATGCACTTTTGAACCATGCATATCTCCAGAATGCCAAGCATAAGAACCAAATTTATTGGTAAGTTCTACATTCTTGTTTTCCAACCTATAAACTATCTAAATTGGCACATCTTGCCATGTTAAGCCAGTTTGAAGTGAAACCTTGTTTATTCTTCTTGGTTATTAAATTTTCTGTTTTTCCCTTTCCGATACTTTCATCATGTCCATAACTCCATAATTCTCCCAAATAATTTTGAATGCAGATTGGCTATGCCATTGAGTCCATTCTTTTAACCCATCCTATTATCTTTGAAGTAATCCTTCCCTCATCCATTATGCATAAGTGATAAAATCTTGATTGTTAACAAATTAAATAAAGATATAAGACTAATATCTTGACCTAATGTCTGCCAAGATAGTTATCAAACGTGCCACTTTCATTTGCTTCCAAATTTTAAACTGTTTTTAATGAGAGTTCCATTACATAACCTGCTAGAATAGTAGACTTCTAGCAACAAATTCATTGCATTGAAGGTTTGACCAAATACAAATCATAAACATTAAATATTAATGATAATTCTAGATAGCTTGGTAAGTTATTTTTCCAATTATCCAATGCTTTGAGCTTCAGTGCATACATCTAATTAAACAATGCCAAAATAATAGAGATGCCAACTTACCTTATATTATACCACAGGTAATCTGTTGTGTCCTTGGTTGTATTAATGTGTTCCAAAAGACCCTTATTGTCAAACTGAGTATCTTCAGAACCTCCAATTTTTTCTTTGAATGTTTCCCAATAAAAACCTTTTTCGACTTCTTTATTCGATAAGAAATAGGATGATTTAAGCTTCCTTTGAGGATTATTCGATGTCAAGTTGTGCGTTTTTGATTGTGCATTCACCTGTAACACGACACCATAGAGTAATAACTATGTTCATGCCTATTTTCATGCTGTATATATTACAAAAAACCAAAATTAAATTTTAATATTTGAAACTGCATAAGAACCTACATAGCAACGTCTAGCATGTTTCAATAGAGAGAACTTGTAAATGGCAAGAAATGGAGATTTAATGACCAATACTGCTAAGGTCTAAATTTGGCCAGAAACTTTGGACATGAATCCATTTTGTTGCTTTTGATTTCTTTTTTATCAAGTGATTAGGAATGCTTGTCTTTAAACCTGTGCACTATTGGATGCATGGATATGAACTTGAAGAACATAGACAAAATGAAAATAAAAAGGCTTTACTACCAAAGTTGATATGTGTATCTTATGAAGTTTGCATGTACAACTATGTTCATATGTTTATCTTCTAAAGTTTGCATCTACAACTATTCATTGAGATTTTCAAGGAACCTATCCCTATAGGAATTCTACGGAAAGATAATGCAAAGTTTGTATGCAATTCTTTGTGTGCCCTCTCACTTTTGGAAATGTATCTCAATGTTGATACTGTTTTGTGGTCCAATAGATTACTTTGTCTAATGGTGCATAAATAAAATCCATCTTACTCAATAGGCTTCCCCATTGGACATATATAATGCATTTATGTTTATTAAATTAACATTATAATTCCAACTATGAAAACATTAGTACTGATGTAATTACTAGTATTCAGTACATGAAATGCTTCATTGACCTGCTATATCACACACTTCAAATATTAGCTGAAGAATGATCTAATTTAGTAGTTGCATTTGTGTACTTTGTAATTGGCTGGAGAGGAAATTTAAGTATAGTTTGGAAACTGGAGATTAAGCTCTGAGATTGTAAAGTGACATGCTCAAGGAATATCTTATACATTTCTAGAAAAGAGTTTGTCTAGGACTTGAGGGATGTATTTTCTTTTACAAAAGACCTATGCAAAAGTAAATTACTGTGTGAGGATATGAAATCAAGAAAGGGCTTGAAGGTGGAGCTTTGGCATGGAAGATGACAAAGTCATCCTCCATTGTTCTCATTCATGCTCCTTGTGTTAGCTTTCCTTTGTGTTTTTGGTTGTATTTAATGTGTTTTGTGATCTTTGGTGTTAGGTGTTTTATGTTTGGTAAGATAGTCTTTTGTTTTGATTTTTGAATTACATTCTGTTTGTTGAGTTCATTTCCCAGGGATTTCATTTTCTTTTCCTTCTTTTCAACTCCTTTGGATGGTATGCCCCCACAATTAGTTCACTTGATTTTGTAAGGAAGGTGGTTTAGAGGTTGTATGAATGTGTATGAACTCCCACTATAGTCAAAATGGATTTGGAAGTGATAGAGGTGAAAGTGCAAACGATTGATTCATCTAAGAGGTTCAAAGAGGGTCCGGTTTGTCAAGAGAGAACTAAACTTTATGAACAAGATGGGTTGGAGGTACTGAAGATCCATTTAGACACTAGTTAGTGTCTTTTTTTAAAAAATTTGTGGGGGAGGGGGGAGCAAGGACTAGGGATTTTGGTTACATTTTGATGAAAGCCTCAAAAGGATTTATTTTTTGTTTGCTTGAGAAGCAATAACTTGTAGAAAAGAGTAATTTCTAGAGTTTTTGGAATGTGGGTCATTTTTTGCTGAAAGCTTGTGCTTTATTGTTATCCCTATGAATGTTTGTTTTCAAACCTCTTTTTATTAGTTAAATATCACTAAATCCTCAATTTTGCATCGAGTGCAAGTGTGATATGCACCCTTGTTTTATTTTGTTTTCTGTTTTGCTTTAAGATGTTTTTTGAAACACAATGTGAATAGATCTTGCAAAGCTAATAATATAACAATGGTTTGCAAGTGATTGTGTGCATCCCTAGGGGATTAGTCTCGCCTAAGCTCTACCCCTTCCTGAATCCCAGCTTGGCTATAAGTAAGACCAAGGTAAGGTAGGTTGGGCATTGGGTTGGGTTGCAGGGATACCCTTGGCGCAACACAAATATAATTAAATAATATAGAAGCAATAAAAGAACAAAAATATATCCATAAATATTTCAAAATGAAATAACTCACAACCAAAAATAGTTTCAAATTAAATTAAAGAGATTAGATTACAATATATCATTAAAATCTTCAATAGCCAAATAGTCAAATTATATTATAACGACATTATACAGATACCCATTTAATTTGAAAGGTGGCAAATCAGATTTGTATTTTAATCAACAATTTGGAAACCCCCAAATCTAGATGCTACACCCTCAAAATGCTTCCTTTGCTCATGTTTGAAATGCCATAACAAAGATATGCCCTAGGCATCAAACTATAACATCAATAACCTCACCGAATGATGGCTCATTGAGACTTAACTCCTACAAAATTCAAGCTAGGGTGGTACAACCTACCTAGGAAGAGATGTTCAACAAAGAGAAATAAATTTTCAATATAAAACCCTCAAAATACTCTATATCTGAGTCCTCAAATCACCAATAAATCCTCTAGGTTAGGTTTTTCACTAATTGTAATATCCCCAACATTTTTTTTTTGTTTTTTAACAGTTTAACAACAAACAATCACCCGTTAGGGTTAGAAAGATGCAATCCAAACCAACTGAAAGGAACCCTTCCACTTTTTGATCACCGAGAGCCCAAGCTAGGAGGGTGAGAGCATATAGTGACAGGGGATCGTTAGATGCAAAATCTGAAATGTTGATTACAATACTAGGCAGCAAGCCAACCCCTTCCACTTTTCAGCGGGATGGAAACAAGAAACTTGGCGAAAACCAACCAAGGAAACAAGAACATGATCAAGCACAAATCACTCTACCACGATATTTCAGCGGGAGGACTTATCACTAAACGAACTCAACTCAACCGCTTATGTTGCGGGAGGACAATTACAAATAGAAATCACTCAACCACTTATGCAATGGGAGGACAATTACAAACAGAAATCACTCAATCGCTTATGCAGCGAGAGGACTAAACTACAAACATTGAAGGTGGCCAAGCCAACCTCTCCCACTTGTGCAGTGGGAATTACAATGAGTACTTTAGATACAATAGAGGTTAGCACTACTAACCAATCATTACAATGATGAATACAATGAAGTACTAAAGATTACAATAATGAAATTCAGAGAAATACAAGCTAAAACACACTTAACCAAATCTGATGTAAAATACCAGCAGACTCCAGCATTGGACCAACAACACTGAAAGACTCACAACTTCCTCGAAACAGCTCCAAATCGCACATGAACATAGACAAAAGAAAGGTATGACCAAGACGACCAAGATAGAATCACAAAACGACACCAAAATCACCACCAACAATCAACATGCAACCTAAGGCAACTCCAGGAAAAGTACGACCAACACCAGAAGTTCGATTTGCCACTAAAATCATAATGCACACCAAAAGCAATGCCAAAATAGAAGAATGATCACCCTCCAAATACGCTTCCAATGAGCCGATACCCAGAATGATGGGTCGCACAGGCAGGGAGATATGAACAATTCTTCGCTTCAACCACACCAAAACCAACAACATAGGAAAATACTCCACACTCTGAAAATTCTGAAAACACACATTGAAATCTGAAAACACACTCACAGATGACTCCAACAACACACTGAAATCAGCTAGGTACTGTATTTCAAGTATGAAACTAACCAAACTAGGAAGCCACAACTTCGAAGCTCAAGTTTAATCTCCATTTCGGCAGCATAATGATATAATTTCTCCAAGATGTCCAAATGAGGCATCCCACCTGTTGACGTGTTTTTTATGACAGCGTTGAACACAGAATAAAGTTGCCTAATGGTCACTTCACTCTCTCTTGATCAAAGTACGATTGTGTGCTAAGATTGCAGGAAGATCAAACAATTGACTCCAAGGTTCCTTTATGCTACGGACGTGACTCAGTTAGCTGATGTGTGTTGTCCTCATTTTTGTTTTCAAAAATGAAGGACCATTACATGAAATTTTTGTGAAAAAATGAAAGATTTTACTCTATGGCATGCTTCTCGAGGTAGAATTTCGACTAATCCTTAGACTGGCTTAATCCTCAGTCCATCCTCGAACTACGTTTCGAATTTTGTCAAATTCTGGGTTCGTTTGCTATGTCCTTCCTTCAATCGGGTTTTAAAATCCCGACTGCAGGTGGAGAATTTTCTTCAAACTGCAAGTTTTAATGATATTCATTGTTTTGGTCTTTGTAGGGGAATTTTTGACTTATTACACATGCACTTTTATTTAAAAGATGTTACTTGTAATTTGTTTTAAATTTCCCCTTTGTTGTTTTTATATTTTTTATTGTTTTTTGGTCTTTTTTAGTTAAAATAGGGATTTTTTGACTCAATTACAAGTAAACTTGCAGTTTGCTAAAAAAACCCCTACTTTAATGGTTTTTGCATGTAATAGGGATTTTAAATCCCCATTACATATGTGCAAGCAAGTATAACTTGTTGTAGGGATTTTATTTCCCATTTACAAGTATTTAAAACTTGCAGTTTGCTCCAAAAAACCCTATTTTGCCTTGCAAGTGCATTTTTGACAATTTTTAAACTTGTCATTTGTCCAAAAAATCCTGATTTTGGCTTGGTAAGTGAAAAAGTGAATTTTAAACTTGCTATTTGTCTTAAAAATCCCGATTTTGCCTTGTAAGTGAAAAAGTGACAATTTAAAACTTGCACTTTGGTCCAAAAAACCCGATTTTGCTCATAAAGTGCATTTTTGACATTTTAAACTTGCTATTTGGCCAAAAAATCCCGATTTTGCCTAACATGTTGAAAAAGTGAAATTTTAAACTTGTCATATCCTCCAAAAAACCCGATTTTCATTGTTTCATACATTTTAAACTTGCTATTTGTTCCAAAAAACCCGAATTGCAAGGAAAAACATGTTTTTTGAGGATTTTTAGCAAATTTTTGTGGAGATTTTTTGGGAGATAGAAGGCGTTTTGGATTCCTCCCTATTTTTATGCATTTTCAAACACCTTTCACGCCACATGGAGGTTAAGATTGCTGGTTTTTAGCTTTGTAACAGCAAACACGTTTTTGCCAAAAAACCACGTTTTTCTTCATTAAAAATGCCACGAATCAGCAATGTTATGAATCGTTTTGGCTTGGTATGCTAAGGTATTGAGGTTAGAAAGAGTATTGGCCATTTTCCATGCCTTTTTTCATGCATTTGCTGCCACATTTTTCAGTTTTGGGCATTTTTTCAAAAACGTGGCTAGGGTTTTGGAATACGGTTAATTTCTTTTTAAGAGATATTCTTCTTTATTTCAAAGATTGATTATCTTTTGGAGAGGCATTTTCACATTGGAGCAAGGTAAGATTTATTTTCTTCTTGTTTCTTTTTTCTTGTTTTCTTGTTTTTTCCTTTCTAGTTGTAAATTTGTAAATGGTTGGTTCTTCCCCAAAAATCAGATTTTGTGAGAGAGATTTTCCCTTTTGTAAAGCAATTTTAGAATTGCATTGTTCTTCCCCATTTTCCCTCTTTACTTGTATTCGGGATTTTAAATTCCGATTACAAGTTGGATGAAAATCATTGTTCTTCCCTTACGGATAAAAGATTTAACCATCTTTTGTTGAAATTCCAAGTTGCAAAGATGAGAAATACCCATCCTTTCAAACTGGGGTTTTTTGAAATCCGGGTTGCAAGTTGAAAGTTCTTCCCATTTTTGCATTGGCAAAGTTCCAAGTGATCTTCTTGAAATTCATTTTTACCTATCCGCTTCCAATTCCCTCATCCGTACATACCATTTCATCCACTCATTTCACACATTCATTCGTTTTCCCCATTTAAAGTCTACTTGCAGTCAGCCATCCAGAACCCGAAATTGGTCCAAAATGCACTCAAAAAACACTTGAAAATGAGTTTTAAAGGTCCAATTACAAGTGCAAACTTGTAGTTACCCATTACACATATGAAGTTGCATGTTTGTTCCCACATTTGCAAGTTAATGCTCTTGTTTTTCCCACACATGTAATGCAGCTTCCAAAACCCGAAATTCACTTGTGAGCCCATTTTTGCATCAATTTATCCCTTCCCTTGTCAGTCCGGTTTGCACACATGATCTACCAAATCAATGGATTAAGGCATGGGCCTTATTTTGCAAGAAGATTTCAAGAATGAAGGATGATACAAATAAGAGATACAACAACAATTCATGGTTGAGAGCATAGAATGCTTTCAAGACAAAGATGGTCATGACATGAAAAGAGGAAGGCAGCCCGTTCCCTCTTGAAAAGCTAGTACTACCCCAAGCAAGAAGACAAGGATGCAAGTTCCCGTTCCGGTTCAAGATGTGTTTACCAATCTATAATACTTCACGTTCTAGCATCTTGAAGTGACATGAAGATCATCACAGACAAAGGATGATGCAGTTAGAGTCGTGTCTTTAGACACATGGAATAATTTTAGTTATGCATTTGTAATTTCGTTTTGACAAGTTACATGTAAAAGTATTTTTGTAAAACGCAAGTTACACATTACTTGCACTTTTGTAATTACATGTAAGGCAACTACAAGTTGTGTCCAATTAGGACTGTAGTTGGAATAAGTCTTAGTTAGTTAATGAAGTCTTAGTTAGTTATTGAATGAGTCTTGGTGGTTGAGAGAATCTCTCAAGTTAGTTAGGATCCTCCCACCTTTTTCTCAAGGTTCCTCTCCTTTAAATAGAAGAGAGGGCCCATTGTAATTTTTATCTTTTGGAAAGCAAGCAAAAACTCTGCCAAATTTACAGCAAGAAGTCTTTGAGCTTATGTATGTGGATTGAAAGTTTTTGAAGAATAATAAAGAAGGATTACTCAAGTTTTGAGTCTTTGAGCTACATTGTTGAGTTTGAATCTTTTATTTCTTCTATGCCAAGTGTTCCTAAAAGAGCTTAACCCAATCTGATTTGAAGTCTTTGAGCTGCAAGTAGAGAAGATTAATTAAAATGGGAAATCTCTAGAAGGAGCAGCAAGTCTTTGAGCTTGCATCTATTCTTGAGGAAAAATTATTGTTTGATAAGAAATAGCAGCAAGTCTTTGAGCTTGCATTAGTTCTTGTCTTTGTGTTAAAAGAATAAATTATTCCAGTCTTTGAGCTGTTGTCTTTTATTCATTGTAAAATTTAGTATAGCAAAGGGTAGATAGGACTTCCAATAGTCAAGTCTTTGAGCTTGATATTGCTGTCCCATCCCGAAGGAAGTGACGAAAGTCTTTGCGCTTTCAGGAAACTTCATTTCCTTTCTCTTATTTCACTTGAAAGTGGTTACTGCTGTTATTCAATCGCTATCCTTTTCTGTGAAGAGAAAGGATATTATCTTTCTTGACAAAAGAAGAAAGATTGCTGTCCCATCCTATTTTATTTTCCAAGTTGTAGCTAGATAGGGGGAGCCTTCCCTTAATTAGGAGAGTTTTTACTCGTGCTGTGGTTGAAACCACAATTTTGTATATTTCCCCAAGTGTACAAAATTTTCAACCAACAGTGTGATTGCTGAAAAACCAAGGGGCCTTACGTTTGCATCATTCTTTCACTTCTTTGTTGTGGCTAGAACTCCATCATCGGATATGGCAATTCTGCGATGCTGCTGCTTCGAACGGATTAAATGAACTGAAAGTAAAAGGGAAAGGGTTCAAAAGTATCTAAATCTATTGCTAAGGGCCATGATATCAACAGTTAATGCTTTGGTGGACAAATTCCAAACAAACCAAGCTCTGCTTCGCCAAGATAAACTACAACTCCGCAAGAACCAGTGCAATCTTCTGAGGATGTTGAAAAATTTTCATATTGAGAAAGTGCATTTGAATACCCAACACGGCGTAATCCAAACGACCCCTCACAATCAAACTTAACACAAATTTGGGGGTTTAGGCTAACTTTACACTGCAACTTACAATTAGCAAGATGCAAAAAGTATGAACCATGGAAATTCATCAAACACCATTACATTCTCTATTGAAATCCAAGCACTTTATCTAACAACTGAGAAAATAAAATTCTACTCTAAGCGAGGAAGGTGAAACCATGCAAGTTTTAAAAAAATAACTTAAGTGGACACCATCAGAGAACGATGTTTCACTATTATTATCTCAAAACTTATCGCAACAATTTCATACAAAGCTCCCTCCAATTACAAATGAGGGGGGTTACCCCTTTATATAGGCCTCAGGCCATGATAACATGCAAACCCTAATTAGGGTTTCCCCAAAATACTCTCCACTCAAGATGCAACAAGGTGGGAATCGGCAATAAATAGCCCATAAAGCCCATATACAATCAATTCCAATACTGCCGAAAATGGCACCCATAAAGCATTAATTAACCATTACATTCAAAAAGTGCCCACTATGCAATGAATGTACCCTCATGCAAAAATCGCCCATGATGCCATAAATGCACCTTCATCTCCTGAACGTGATAGCTGCATGCAGAAGGGATCTGCCATAATGCCATAAATGTGACGGCTGCATGCAAAGAGATGCCTCATTAATTTAGCGTCTGTTGATTCGGTTGCTACTTGGCGAGAAAAAACCCTAGAGAGAGAAAACTTCAAGAGAGAAGAATTTGATCCATGAAGAATTTTCTTGAAGTTTCTTGAACTTTCCTTTCTTTGGAGGAGATTTTTAATGATTTTCCAGCCTCTCCTATTTTTTAGGAATTTTCCACAAATTAGGGTTCCACGGTCCAGGAGAGAGAAAATTCCCTCACGACTCCAAGTCTACCATCATTTTCAAATTCAGATGATTCTTGATGCCTGAGAATGGATTTTTCAAAATTTTCCCTGGGGGGAAATTGCTTGTTCAATTCATCCTTGATTTCTTCCTTGCCTTAGAAATTGTTTTTTCCACCTTCAATTCATCTTGATGTGCAATTCATGTTGTGAAGGAATTCTCGTTTATTTCCATGCCTCAAAAAAGTTCTCTTCAACTTCCTTACTGGGCATGGAATTTGACCTTGATGGAGGAAATCTCATCTTGAAGCATTTATCCTTGATCCCTAGACTTAGGCACTTGCCTTTGGACTTGGGCAATGATTCCGCACTGGTAAGGAATTTTGTGATTTTGAATCTTTCCATGACCATTAAGTTTTGGCGCCCTGGTACCTTCCTTAGGCGCAATTCTCCCTAAGGCAAGGAGTTCTTAACTTCAACATTTTTTCATGCATCATCCACTTTGGTTCCCTTCCATGTCTTAGCGCAGAATTTTTCTAGGAAGAAGGAATTTCATCACATTGAAGGTTTTCCAGGATAACACCTCTTTGGCGCCTTCATCATGACTTGGGCGCTAATCTCCTTTAGGCATGGAATTCTAAACTTTCTCCATTCTCCTTGAGCACTCCACTTTGGCGCCCTCCCTTGGAGTAGGGCGGAATTTTCACTAAGTGGTGGAATTCACAATTTTCCATGCTTTCCGTGTCAACTTCACTTTGGCGCCCTTGGTGAAGTATGGGCACTAAAACCACCTAGGCAAGGATTTTCACATTCTCCACATTCTCCATGGACTCCTTTGTTTGGCGCCCTTGGCCAAACTTGGGCATTGAATTGACTTGGGGAAGGATTTTCATGATTTTTCCTCATTCTCTTCATCAGGATATATATGAAATTTAACATTTAAGTATAAGTGGCACCTTCAATATGCCTTTTTAATTTCTTATACTTTAAGTTATGTTTCATATATATTGTCAGGATGTTTGAGAGTGGTTTCAGGTCCCTAGGAATCATAATGCAAATTCTGGATTTTGGAAGATCTTTCAAGTTTTCAGACTTAGTCAAATTTCAAGTCATTTTCGGATCAGGATGACATTGGTGGATTGATGCGAATTTCTAGATTTGGATGGTTTTGCATGCTTTCCTCTTTTGGAATAGGAGTTCCAAACTTAACCATTTTTTGATCCAACTTGTCTGCCTCCCGACTCTTCCGGATATAGAAATGGTCTTCAGGAACGCTCAGTCTTCAGCGTCTTCAAAGATATTCAGCTTTCAATGTTTTCTTGTGAAGACCCTGCCAAAAATAGATTTTCCCAAATAGTAAGTGTTTCAAAATGTCAAGGTTTGGGCAAAATCAGTCAGAAAAGCACTTACTAAAAATAGAAACTTACTAAAAATAGAACTTACTAAAAATAGTAAGTTTGATTTTTGGCAAAATTAGATCAATCCGGGTGGTAGTGAAACTTACAAAAAATACACTTACTAAAAATAGTAAGTGCTCAGAAATTGCTCAAATTTTACTGGGAGGTTCCTTGAAGGGTCCCGATTCCAGTTCTAAGTTCAGTTTTTCCAAAACCCTAAAAGAAACCCCCTAAAATCTAGGATTGAAGGCATAAACCCTAAAATTGATGAAATAGGCCCTAGACTTCACCAAATTCGCTCAAACAAAAAGCAAATTTAATCAATATGAACCCCAAACACTTGCAAAGCAGAGAGACTGACAAGACTGTTACGAAAAGACCCAAAAAACAAAGCCAAAAGACTAGAAGGGCCTAAAAAGTAGGGGGTCTCCATTTGCAATGGGGCGATGTGTGAAAACGTCACAACACCACCTTGTATATATAGATTTTTAAATCTCAAATTCACATGAAATGGCGCCCAAATTTCCTTACATTCATATGCATTTCATTTCATAACCCCCTCCAAGTATGGCATCCACTTACCCAATCTCCCTAGTCGCACTTTTCCCAAAAAAATCGCCATGTTATAACATTAACATTACAAAGCATAAAACACATTCATTTTTTATGCCATCAACTTAGGAAATAAAAATGTGACTTAGGATAAATGATATAATATTTTCCTTCCTAAGTCATACCTCCAAAATTGATCAATAAAAATAATTAAATATCAAACTTTAGGATAAAGTAATAATATTTAAATAATCAATTATAAGTCAACTATTGATCACTGCCAAATCAAACTACGAGTTGAAGTGTAGGAAAACACAAATCTGAACTGGATTGGGGCTCTGCCAAGACTGCCAAAAATAGTACTGCCTGAACTGACACTTACTAAAAATAGTAAGTCAGGAAAACAGCTCCGAAAAACATGCTTGTCGAACCCTATGAATGAGCTCGGAAAATCCAGAAAAACCCCAAAATCCAGTCATTTGTCATCAACTTACTAAAAATAGTAAGTTGCGCAAACTCCCCTAAACTGATTGCATGTCATATCATTGCGAAGCTTACAAAAAACCCAGAAGGAAACCTCAATTATTTTTGCCAAACTCCAACTAGAACATTCCTAAAAACTATGAGGAATCCTCCTAGAAAATAGGAAACCCTAATTCCTCATTCCATTCAGCCTATGGGTTTCCATAATAGGCTAATGGACCACTAATTACCTTCTATTGAGAAGGGGACATTTTAGTTCGCCCTCCCCAAGATTACTTGCCATCAGGCAATTGCAAGCCTGGATGTTACAGAATCTCCTCATTCTCCCAAGTGACATCCTCAACTGGTAAGTTTTTCCATTTGATCAACTACTCCTTGATCACCCTTTTTCTCAAACAACACTCCCTGAAGTCAATGATAGCTTCACGAATCAAAACCAACTCTCCCTCCTCATCTAGTGGAGGCAACTTTGTTGAAGCTATTGCATTATGTCCAAGAGCCTTCTTAAGGTGAGACACACGAAATACATTATGAATTCTGCTGCTTGTCGCAAGCTCCAACTCATACGCCACTTCCCCAACTCTCCTATTAACTCTGAAAGGCCCGTAGAAACGAGGCTTCAGTTTCTAAACTCCACTCTTCTTGAGAGTAAACTGTCTATAAGGCTGGAACCTCAAGTAGACCATGTCGACCACCTCAAAGGTGTGCTCAATCCATTGCTGATCAACATACAACTTCTACTGATTCTACGCATGCTGGATATTGTTCCTCAAGGACCTCAAAATATCCTGATTTTGTTGCATCATGTCCTTCACCTGAGGGGTTTTGCTATCACCAAATATCAAATCAGCGAAGCTAGGAGCTTCATAACCATTTAGTGCCATGAATGGTGACATTCTGATGGATATGTGATAGGAGTTGTAACAATATTCCCCTAGGTGAAGCCATCTCATCCATGCGTTTTGCTGCTCCAAGACATAGTTTCTGAGATAGCCTTCCAACCACTTATTCACATTCTCGGTCTGCCCATCAATCTGTGGGTGATAACTTGTGCCTGGAGTGAGCACAATACCACATAATCTGAAGATCTCCTGCCAAAAGGTACTTAGGAACTTGTTGTCCCTATCACTTACAATGTTCTTCGACAATCTATGCAATCTGAACACCTCTCGAAAGAATGCATCAACAAATTGAGTTGTAAATGAGCTGGTGATGGCAAAAAAGTGAGCAAATTTGGTCAATCTATCCACCACAACATATATGCAATCCTTCCCCATGGCTCTTGGTAACCCTGTGATGAAATCCATAGATATACTTTCCCATTTCTGACTGAGAATGGGCAAAGGTTGTAACAAACTAGACGGTAAAGTATTCTCATCTTTGTTCTTTTAGCATGTATGACTTTCCTTGATGTAGCTCAGGACATCATTTTTCAATCCTTTCCAAGAAAACCTATCTCGGATCTGCCTGTATGTTTTGAAATAACCTTGGTGACTAGCAAGAGGAATGTCATGGAAGGTCTGCAAAATCTTCTCCTTGAGCTTAGATTCGGGCACAATTAAGATCCTTCCCTTATATAAAATCAACTCATCAACCAATTTGTACTTTTCGTCATGAAAAGTACCCTCAATAATGCTGGTTGCAAACTGATTTTTGGCATAATCAGCAAGCAACAAGTCCCTCCAATCTGCAGTAAGCTCACACAGAGAGCTCAAGTGGAGTCTTCTAGACAAAGCATCAGCCACAATGTCATTTTTCCCTTTGACATACTCAATGTCAAAGTCGTAAGCTTGTAGCTTACTCACCCATTTTTGTTGTCTTTCATTCAAGTCCCTCTAGTGCATGAAATGTTTAAGACTGTTATGATCAGTCTTAACAACAAACTTACTCCCCACAAGGTAATGTCTAAATTTCGCAAGAACATGCATTATAGAAAGCATCTCTTTGTCATAAATGGAATATAACCTTTCAGCTCCTCTCAACTTCCTACTTTCAAAGGCAATAGGATGCTTGTCTTGCTTGAGAACCACACCAACACCTTCTCCTAATGCATCACATTGTAGCTTGAAGGGCTTGATGAAATCAAGTAAAGCCAAAATAGGGCACAAGCTCATAATCTCCTTAAAATGATCAAACACTACTTGTGTCTTTTTTGACCATTCAAAGGCTCCTTTCCTAGTGAGATCCGTGAGGGGGGCAGCCAATTGAGAGTATCCCTTCACAAACCTCCAGTAGAAACCACATAGACCCAAGAATCCCTTCAAATGTGTTATGTTTTCAGGTGGAGGCCAATCAATGATAGCCCTTATCTTTTCAGGATCAACCTTCACACCCTTTGCACTGATAATGTGACCAAGATAGAGCAACTCTCTCATGCCAAATTCACATTTTGACTCCTTTGCAAACAATGACTCAGACTCTAGGATGCTAAGCACCTCATCCAAATGTTGTAAGTGCTCGGTCCATGATTTACTGAAAATAAGGATGTCATCAAAAAAGATGAGCACAAACTTCCTTAGCTGCTTCTGAAAAATCTTGTTTATGCAAGACTGGAATGTGGCAGGAGAATTAGTCAAACCAAAAGGCATGACTAAGAATTCAAAATGCCTAAAGTGGCATCTGAAAGAAGTCTTCTCAACATCTGATGCCCTCATTTTGATTTGATGGTAGCATGATCTGAGGTGAATCTTTGAAAAGAACACAACGTAGCTCATAAATGAGCTCATCTATCCTCGAGATAGGGTACCAATTTTTTATGGTTTTCTAATTGAGTTCTCGGTAATCCACGCACATGCGCATGGTACCATCCTTCTTCTTAACCAAAATTATAGCCGAAGCAAAAGGGCTCTTGCTTGGCCTAATGTATCCCATGTCAAGAAGCTTCTTAATGGTTTTCTCAATCTCATCCTTCTGCTTCTTTGGGTATTGATAAGGAGTAGTCATAACAGGCTTAGCTCCTTCTTCTAGCTCAATGATGTGTTCAATACCTCACTCGGGAGGTCTACCAGGAGGTGGATTCTCAAACACCTTACTCCTTTTTGTAAGCAAAGCTTGAATGTCATCAGGATAACTTCTTTTCTCTTCAAGTGAATTAGATGGCATGATCATACACTCAGGAGGTCTACCAAGAGGTGGATTCCCAAAAACCTTACTCTTTTTTTTGATTAATGCTTGAATGTCTGCAGAGTAGCTTCCCTTTTCTTCAAGTGGACTTGATGGCATTATTATACACTCTGCTGCCCATTCCACTTGGTCACGACAGATCAGCCACTCCATCCTCTTCAGTGATACAATTCTGAGACCATCATTAGACATTCCTCGCAACACTACCCTCTTCCCATCGGACATGAATTTCAATTCCATGGTTTGTAGATTTAGAGTGATCTCTCCAAGGGATCTCAACCACTGAATGCCAAGGACTGCATCATCAGTCCCTCCAATGTTTACCACAAAGAAATCATCCTAAACCTCATGGTTTCCCAACTTCAAAGACATGTTGGAAATCATCCGATTGCATGATATTGTAGAGCCATCAAGAACCATGACTTTGAATCCATCAACTTCCTCCTTTACTAGCCCTCTCTTTGCAAAAATTCTTTCATCAATGAAGTTATGAGTTGCTCCTGTATCAATAAGAGCTATGACACGGTGCTCTCCTAGCACTCCCCGAACTCTAAAAGATTCATTCTTGTGAATACTCGAGAGCTGAGCAACTGCACCTCTATCATCTTGTTCACTTTCAGGCCCTTTAGGAGCCTCTTCATACTCGCTATCCTCATTTTCAGTCTGTTGTTCAGAGATTTTAGAATCAGATCCATCAGCTGAATAGGACTCCATTTGATGTAAATTACCTTTCCCATGACACTTATGTCCTCGGGCCCAAGGTTCTCTACAAGAATAGCACAAATTCTTCCTCCGGAGCTCTTGGTGGAGCTCGTCATGCTTCCAGGAAGGAAACTTTTTATGCTGATGGGAAAATTTCTTCTTGTCCTTTCGAAATGAAGAAGGCTTGGACTGATTTTTGGACTTAGGGGCAACCAACTCCATGCTCCTAGATTTTTTGATAGCTTCAGCTAAGGTGGGCAGATCAAAAGCTTTAACCCAACCTTTCAAGGGCTCTTCAAGTCCTTCAATGAATAAGACCACTAGCCTTTTCTCAGAAATACTACTAACCATAATTGAAAGATTTTGGAATTTAGTTATGTAGTTGTTCAAGGAGGCTTGTTGTTTGAGTTGTGCAAGCTCTCTGAATTTAACCTCTAGATCCTTAGAATCGAACCTTTCAATCAGCTTGTCTGTGAACTCAACATATGTAGTTATCAATTTATGACCAAGGATGACCAACCCGTGGTACCACCATTCGTGAGCAACACCATCAAAGTACAATGTAGCAAACTTGATGGCATCTTCTTCAGGCATTGGCCTTAAGGACAAATAATTGTCCAACTTCTGGACCCAATCTCTAGTTGTGCACTTATTGCTCCCATCAAAATGTGCTAGTGACCTTCCCAAGAGCTTGTTGATAGTCTCTTGGAGTGGAGTATCTGTTATCAAAACTCCCTTCCCTTCTCTTCTTCTGATTCATGAATTGATCAAGAGATAAAATGTCTCGGATCTTTGTGGGAAGTGAAGCATACTCCATGTAACATGCCTGTATCTTATCAGCTACTGGGACTTCTACTACAGGTGGTGGTGATTCCTTAGGAAGGAATACAAGTTGCAAGGGTCTTGACACCGAACCAACTGGTACTCCACCATTGTTACTACTATGGTTGTTGCCATTCCCATTACCTCCTAAATTGTTAGAAGTGTTGGCATTGTGTCCATTGGTGTTTTGATTTTGCATTCGAGCCCCACCAAAATTCTACTTCAAGGTGGCTAGCAAATGGGACATCATAGTATCGAAATTTTTCTCAACTCTCACAACAGCCCCATTAGTATTATTCTGATATGATGTTTTCTCAGTCATTGAATCCACTGAATCGGCTGAATCAACCTCTTTCTCTCTGTTTCTCAAAACCTCTGAAAAGGTTTCTTCCACTGGCACTGATGGTATCTGAAACTGCTGCCTTCTCTGCTCTCTGTTGTAGTATCTGATATCTTTGTCACTCATGGAGAAAACTTATCACACGAACTGGTAGGAAGAGTGGCTCTAATACCATTGTAATATCCCCAACATTTTTTTTGTTTTTTAACAGTTTAACAACAAACCATTCTCCCGTTAGGGTTAGAAAAATGCAATCCAAACCAGCTAAAAGGAACCCTTCCACCTTTTGATCACCGAGAGCCCAAGATGGGAGGGTGGATCATATAGTGACAGGGGATCGTTAGATGAAAAATCTGAAATGCTGATTACAATACTGGGCGGCAAGCCAACCCCTTCCACTTTTCAACGGGATGGAAACAAGAAACTTGGCGGTAAACCAGCCAAGGGAACAAGAACACAATCAAGCACAAATCCCTCTACCATGATATTTCAGCAGGAGGACTTATCACTAAACGAACTCAACTCAACTGCTTATGCAGCGGGAGGACAATTACAAACAGAAATCACTCAATCGCTTATGCAGCGGGAGAACAAATACAAACAAGGATCACTCGACCACTTATTCAACGGGAGGAATGAACTACAAATTGAATTACAAACATTGAAGGCGGCCAAGCCAACCTCTTCCACTTGTGCAGTTGGAATTACAAAGAGTACTTTGGGTACAATAGAGGTTAGTACTACTAACCAATCATTAGAATGATGAATACAATGAAGTACTAAAGATTACAAAAATGAAATTCAGAGAAATAAAAGCTAAAACAATTAACCAAATCTGATGTAAAATACTAGCAACACTGAAAGACTCACAAATTCTCTGAAACAACTCCAAATTGCACACGAAAACAGGAAAAAGAAAGGTATGACCAAGACGACCAAGATAGAATCACAAACTGACACCAAAATCACCACCAACAATCAACATGCAACTCAAGGCAACTCTAGAAAAAGTACGTCCAACACCAGAAGTTCGATTTGCCACTAAAATCAAAATGCACACCAAAAGCAACACCAAAATAGAAGAATGATCTCCCTCCAAATACGCTTCCAATGAGCCGATACCTAGAATGATGGGTTGCATAAGCAGGGAGATATGAACAATTCTTCGCTTCAGCCACACCAAAACCAACAACACAGGAAAACACTCCACACTCTGAAAATTCTGAAATCACACATTGCAATCTGAAAACACACACTAAAATCTGAAAACACACTAACACATGCCTCCAACAACACACTGAAATCAGCTAGGTACTGTATTTCAAGTACGAAACTGAGCAAGCTAGGAAGCCACAACTTTGAAGCTCAAGTTCAATCTCCTTTTTGACAACATAACGATATATTTTCTCCAAGATGTCCAAATGGGGCGCCCCACGTTGTATAGATAGATTTTTGAATCTCAAATTCACATGAAATGACACCCAAATTTCCTTGCATTCATATGCATTTCATTTCATAATCCCCTCCAAGTATGGCATCCACTTACCCAACCTCCCTAGTCGCACTTTTCCCCAAAAAATTGCCATGTTATAACATTAACATTACAAAGCATAAAACATTCATTTTTGATGCCATTAGCTTAGGGAAATAAAAATGTGACTTAAGATAAATGATATAATATTTTCCTTCCTAAGTCATACCTCCAAAATTGTTCAATAAAAATAATTAAATATCAAACTTTAGGATAAAGTAATAATATTTAATTAATCAATTATAAGTCAACTATTGATCACTGCCAAATCAAACTGCGAGCTGAAGTGCAGGAAAACACAAATTTTAAGGCAGGAAAACAACTCCGAAAAACATGCTCGTCGGACCCTATGAATGAGCTCAAAAAACCTAGAAAAACCCCAAAATCTAGTCATCTGACATCAACTTACTAAAAATAGCAAGTTTTGCAAACTCCCTTGAACTGATTGCATGTCATACCACTGCAAAGCTTACAAAAAACCTAGAAGGAAACCTCAATTCTTTCTGCCAAACTCCAACTAGAACATCCTTGAAAACTGCGAGGAGTCCTCCTATAAAATAGGAAATGCTAATTCCTCATTCCAGTCAGCCTACGGGTTTCCAAAATAGGCTAATGGACCACTGATTACCTCCTACTGAGAAGGGGACATTACACTAATGAATATGATCTTCGTAAGGGGTTTTGTCCTCACAAAGCCACAAGATTAATAAGTTTAATCCAACATACATTATTATTAAATTTCAATCCAACATGAATGCAAAATGAACTCAAACCGCCTTCTAAAGACCTCTAAAACCCAACGCCATTTAGGGTTATGAAATTTTCATTTAATTTTTTTAGCAGTCCTAAAATTGCACCCCTTGCAATTTCGACTGCATTGGGTCTTCACCTTAGTATTTGCACCCCTTCGCCTGATTGAAGACCTGATTATGCTCATACACATCACAAACCTTGATTGACACCCCCTTGGGCACCTTGATCCTGACCCGAAATAGGGTAGGACTAGGGCGTGGCACCATGGTCCTCTCTAAATTGGGCCCTTTTTAAACCCATTTTCACATTTCAAATTTGAGCGGGATTCCCCTCTTCGTGTCAGCTCATGTCGGAAAATTAGCTAGTTTTCCCGATAGGAAAGTATATAAAGAGGATTTCCCCTCTCATTTGAACATCATGAGGAAAAATCAAGAAGCATTCAAGCACACATGAGATCAAGCATTCAAACATTCAAGAGCAATTGAGTATCTTCAGTCTTTCAAGCCTTGGAGTAGCAATAAAGTCAAGATTCAAGCATTGAAGTGGAGATCTACACCCTATTTCATGAAACGCTAATTCCATGTGGAGGCAAGCAAAACTTTACAAGGAGGTATAATCATTCAATTTTTAGTCATAATTCAACAACTCCCTCAAAAGGAGGACCTTTCCTTTCAGTCATTGAAATTACATTTATCTCAATTTCATGGTTAATTCCAAAACCAGGGTTTGACCTAAGCCAAGCCCCTATTCCCAACCTATCTGCCTTTCTTTCTGTGTGCAGGAAACAAGTGCACAACTGTACTTCTCAGAATAAGCTTCAGACCTAGAGACGGAACAACCCTTTTTGTTGTGTGGAAAATTCAAAGGAGCGTGTTGCCGTGTCACAATCCCTTCTTTTTTGGGGTATTTTCATAGGGTAGATCCAAGTCAGCTTATATTACTTAGATCCAAGTGCACGGCAAAATCTCGAACCTGTAGCTCATTATTTTCTCAATTTTGTTACCAGTTTTAACACTTTACCCCAACTTACAAGAGAGGGAAAAACACATCATAATCAATCAATCCACTTAGTATTCAGTCCTTATCTGATTTGTGATTGAATTTAGTGGATTCCTCCCCTCTTTTGAATGTAAAGGATGTTAAAGTAATCATATTTGCTTTCTGTTATTGCTTTGTCTATTTGAATATATTTATTAACTATGTCTTCAACAATATCGCTGAGATAATAAGAATACTCTTAGTTCAATTTTGATAAGAATACATTAGATGTCTTTGGCTTGCACTTGTAGATTTCTGTGTTTGCCATTTGAATCGATTTCATCCATATATATGTTTGGTTAGATGTCTTATGAATAGACATTTCTCCACGTGAACATAGTTCATGTGGAGTCATGTCTCTTCATAGATAGACTTCATAAACAACGATGAATGATTTAGTTATCATTTTATATTAAACGCATGTTAAATACCAATTTTTTTTAGCAAAATGATCGATTATATTGATCATTCCATTGATCAATATATCGATATTCATAAATCGATTCTTATAATCAAATCATGATTGTAGTCCGTATAACATAGACATCGATTTCCATGATCGATATTGGTTTAGACTGCTTAGTCAATACAAATAGATTCATCAATTTACATAATCGACTTCATTAATGGTTAAGCACATAATGATCTTTAATCGATCCATTGTATGATCGATTCTCTTTATCATTTTAATCATAGATCGGTGATGATGATTATAATCGTTTCCAAAATAACATGATTTATATAATAATCATGTATGTGTATATTTAATTATATATATCTATATATATATCATTAAATATATATATACATGATTATATATAATCATGATTTAACATCATCAAGGTAAATACATCAATCAACTATGTGAGAGGATAGATATCATTTGTTCACTTATATGACTTCATTGGTTAGATTAATCCGACCGAAGCTACAATCATCAACACTCCCTCTTAGCTAGGGAGGATTAAATCTATCCAAGAATGAAACACAATATGTCAATTTATTGTTTAGAGGAGGAGATATCACCTCATCGTGATATTTGGAGTTTATGGTAAGAACACAAGAATATCAAGTCACATGATATTCACCATAACTCACAAAGTATCCATTTTATGGTATGTGCATTGGCATCATGTCTCATGATGCCTACCATAAAGGATATCAGATCATGGCATATCCACAGATATTAAGTCACATAACATCCACCATGACTATCTCTTAAAACATTTAGGTTTTATTAATGATATCAAGTCTCATGATATCTACCATAATATCTTTAGAGATATTAACTATCATGACATGTCCACAGATATCAAGTCTCATGATACCCATCATGATAATGAAGTTGATCATTGTAAAATCGTCACCTTACAATATCAATATATTAAAAGTGTTCATTATTGAAAAGTTGTCACCTTTCAACAATGTTCACAGGGGGTCCATGAAGTCATGGAATCACACACACCTGACAAAAGAGTTTACACATTAAACATCTTTTAAATATTAGTACAAATAATAGACTCAATCTCAAATTTAATTTACATTTCCAACCACCAAGTTTATTCCGAAAGTGTTCCACCTTTGTCTTGGAGAGAGGTTTGGCAAGAATGTCTGCTGTTTGATCATTTGTACTAACTTATTTCAACTGAATCACATTCCTTTCTACCATGTGTCTAACATAGTGATAAGGAATCTCAATATGCTTCGACCTATCATGGAACACTGGATTCACTGAAAGGTTTATGCAACTCTGATTGTCACAATGGATGATAGTAGGATTCAAAGATTCACCAGGATTCAAAGATTCACCACACAATCCTACAAGCAATTTTCTTAGCCATACTGCTTCTCTTGCCCCCATAGAGGCTGCAATGTACTCAACTTCTATGGAGCTCCATGCAACTGAGGATTGTTTCCTACTAATCCATGAGATCATAGCTGGAAGCTGAAGCAACATCCTGATGTGCTCTTCCTATCAACCACACTTCCAGCCCAATCTGAGTCAGTGTACCCATGTAAATCTAGGTCTATATTTTTGTATTTGAGACCATATCTAATAGTGCCTCGTAGGTATCTCAAAATGTGTTTTGCTGCAACCAGATGTATCTGCTTTGGTTCGCATATATATTGACTGAGTGAATTTACTGCATAACAGATGTTGGGTCTAGTGTTGACCAAATACATCAAGGATCTGATCATCTACCTGTATAGAGTGGGATATGCAAATTCTGAGTCTGCTGCTGCTTCCTTCAACTTGTGCAAGTTTGTTTCCATGGGTGTAGTCCATGGGTTTACACTCCATCATTCCAAATCTCTTCAAAATGTCAATAGTGTACTTTCCTAGATTCAAGGTGATACCATCAGCTTGTTGCCAAACCTCTAATCCGAGAAAGTAATGTAAAACACCTAGATCCTTCATATCAAACTCTGATGCTAGGTTTTGCTTACATTTGGTAATTAAGTGATCTTCTCCAGTAATCAATAGGTCATCCACATATAAGATAAGAATCAATATTTCGCCATTAATTACCTTGAAGTAGAGATTTGGATCTGCATCATTTTTGAAGAATCCCAGGCCCAAAAGGTATTTATCAATCCTCTCATACCAAGCTCGAGGGGCCTGTTTAAGCCCATACAATGCCTTCTTTAATCTACAAACATGTGAACTGGCTTCATGTATAACAAATCCTTCAGGTTGCTCCAGGTAGACTTCTTCCTCTATTACACCATTTAGAAAAGCAGTCTTTACGTCCATTTGATGCAGCAATAGCAATCACAGCTCTGACAGAAGTATATTGAGCAACAGGAGCAAATGTCTCTTCATAATCAATTCCCTCTTTCTGAGAGAAGCCTCTGGCAAAAAACCATGCTTTTCATCTTTCAATGCTACCATCTGCAACATGCTTAATTTTGAAGAGCCATTTTGATGTTACCACTGATTTTCCTTTTAGTCTGGGTACAATGTCCCAGACATCATTCTTAATAATGGATTGATACTCTTCTGTCATAGCATCTTTCCAAACTTGAAGATCTATAGCTTCTTCAACACTGGATGGTTCTGACTTGATGATCTCACCCATCAAAGCAACATTGCTGGAGTATCTGTGAGGTCTTTTGCTTTCTCTGAAGGTTCCCTTCAGTGTTGCATAATTCTCAGCTTCTTGAATCATTTTCTTAGCCCAAAGTGGTCTCTTTTGATTTGCATTTGTGTTATTAGGTTCATTCAAGGGTTCACTTTGATCTTCATTTTCCATCACTTCATGAGTCTCCCTCTGAATCTCAGGAGCATGATCCTCTTCCATATTTTGAGGTGGCTCTTGATCTTCTATCTCATGAGTGCTTGTGGATCTTCTGAAAGCAATGTATTCCTCAAAGATAACATCCCTGATAATTTCAATCAATCTTTGTTCAGGTATGTAGATCATGTAGGCTTTAGATATTTCAGTATAGCCCACAAATATTCCCTTCCTGCCTGAGGGCTCTAACTTAGACCTCTTTTCCTTAGGTACATGAATGTAGACTAAACAACCAAAGATTCTTAAATGACTTCTGTCAGGTTTGATTCTAGTGAATGCTTCTTCAAGAGTTTTGTTATCTAGAAGTGAATGAGGACACCTATTCTAGATGTAGACAACAGTCCTAGAGGCTTCAACCCAAAATGAAGTTTCTAAGTTTTGATCATACATCATGGCTTTAGCAACTTCAACGATAGTCCTATTCTTTATTTCTGCCACCCCGTTTTGTTGTGGATTATAAGGAACTGTAAACTCCCTCTTAATCCCAGCATTAACACAAAAGTCCTTGAACATTTTTGAAGTATATCCCCCCCATTGTCTGTTCTTAATGTTTTGATTCTATTTCCTGACATGTTTTCTATCAGATTTTTGAATTCCTTAAATCTCATAAGGATTTCTTCAGACTCTTTACATTTTAAGAAACATATCCATGTTTTCCTAGAGAAATCATCTACAAAGATAATATAATATAAGAATCCTCCTATAGAGGCTACAGACATGGGTCCACATAAATCAAAATGAATGAGTTCTAGTATATTTTTTGATTTACTATTACTATTTGTGAAAAGTCTCTTTTGTATTCTTTCCCAAGGCACAACCCTTGCATGTTCCTTCATGTTCTGGTTTGAGCTTAGGTAAGCCTATTACCATTTTCTCTATGGAAGGAAAGACACAAAAGTGGAGATGTCCTAATCTTCTATGCCAAATCTCGCTTGTATTAGTAGATTCATGTATTAGGGCTTGAGAGGGAGAAGTACAAAGTTTATAAAGGCATCCATGTCTAACCCCAATCATATAAGCCCTTTTTATGGTTGAGTTCTTGGGCCATGCCAGGACTTTCCCTTCCATAAAGGTTATTCTGTATCCTTTATCTTCAAGTGCCGAGATGGAAACTAAGTTTCTCTTTGTCCGGGGTACAAACAATACACCTGTAAGATGAAGAGAGATGCATGCCTTTAGATTTATGGTGCATGTTCCAATTTCTTGTACTGGATAGTTAGTACCATCCCCAATAGTCAGTTCCTCATCTGAATTCTTCACTATATTGTCTAGATGTTCTTTGAATCCGGTGATATGACGTGATTCCCCACTATCAATTATCCAAGTGCTAAAGCCTATTGATACTTGGTTCGATAAGACTGAATAGAAAACAAGTTTCTCGGAATCATTTTCCATGCTAGCCTTCTCAACTTCAGCAATAGAGGCTTGAGGTTTTGGCCTATCCGGACACTTCATAGCATAATGTCCATACTTGTCACATCTAAAGCACTGCACTTGAGACATGTCCCTTCTTCTTTTAGATGAGCATTTCCCATTTGCACTTTTGTCCTCCTTTCTTTTGAAGTTCCTTTTCTTCCCCTTCTTGTGAGAATGAGAGTTTAGCACATGAATGTCTTCATTTGTGGTACTTTGATTAATCCCCCTTGTGACCAATCTGGATTCTTCTTGAATACAATCTGTTTTTAATCGATCGAACTTGGGAAGTTTTGAACGAGCACTTATTCTCTGAATAAATTATTCCCATGATGTTGGGAGTCCATTTAGAGAGAGCATTGTTAACTCTTTGCTTTCAATTTGATGGCTAATGGTAGAGAGCTGGTCCCTTAGCTCTATTATCCTCATCAAGTATGATGTAACTGATTCTCCTTTATTCATTTTCACATGATGAAGTTGTCTTTTTAGTGTGAGAGCCCTGTTGGTGTTGTTTATCTCATACATGCTCTAAAGGGATTTGAACATGTGGTATGCTGTGTCAAACTTAGAGATAATTGGAACAATGTGATCTCTGATAGCATCTACTAACACCTTCATGGCTTTGCTATTATTTTTGTTCCATTGAAGTTTCTCTTTTTCTTCATCTGGTTCACGTACAACTCCTTTTACAAATGAATCTAATTCATTCTTTTTCAAAGTAATCATAATCCTAAACTTCCATGATACGAAGTTTGAGGCTCCTTCAAGACAATCTTTAAATCTAACTTCGCTTGCCATTTAGAAGAAAGGAATGTGATTTTCTAGGATTCAATGATAGTCTTGATTATTTTTAGGTTAAAATTTGATTAGATCTTCCTTAGACTGGCTTTGATACCCTTGTTAAAATAATCAAATTTGTTTTTTGTTATTGCTTTGTCTATTTGAATATAAATTATTAACTGTGTCTTCAATAATATCCCTGAGATAATAAGAATACTCTTACTTCAATTTTGATCAGAATACATTAGATGTCTTTGGCTTGCACTTGTAGATTTTTGTGTTTGCCATTTGAATCGATTTCATCCATATATATGTTTGGTTAGATGTCTTATGAATAGACATGCCTCCACGTGAACATAGTTCACGTGGAGTCATGTCTCTTCATAGACATACTTCATAAACAAAGATGAATGATTTAATTATCATTTTATATTAAATGCATGTTAAATACCGAAATGTTTTAGCAGAATGATCGATTATATTGATCATTCTATTGATCAATATATCGATATTCATAAATCGATTCTTATAATCGAATCATGATTGTAGTCCGTATAACATAGACATCGATTTCCATGATCGATATTGGTTTAGACTTCTTAATCAATACAAACAGATTCATCAGTTTACATAATCAACTTCATTAATGGTTAAGCACATAATGATCTTTAATTGATCCATTGTATGATTGATTCTCTTTATCATTTTAATCATAGATTGGTGATGATGATTATAATCATTTCCAGAATAACATGATTTATATAATAATCATGTTTGTGTATATTTAATTATATATATCATTAAATATATATACATGATTATTTATAATCATGATTTACCATCATCAAGGTAAATACATCAATCAACTATGTGAAAGGATAGATATCAATTGTTCACTCATATGACTTGATTCGTTAGATTAATTTGACCAAAGCTACAATCATCAACAAAGGAATAGGTCCTAACCAAGGAACAAACATGTGCTCGCATGAAGGATAATCCCATGCAAGAAAGGACATCAATTTATGAATAATGCAATCCATAAAGGGAATGATGAAAAGATAAGAGGAGAATCATGTTGCTACCCTAATATATTTGAATTTGAAAAAGCACCACCTCTAATGACAAAGATCCCCCAATTAAGTTAACTACTTGCGTCATAGGGTGAGGAGAAACATGAGGGTGAAAGGAGTGCTAAGGCACTACCTTTTCACCTAGAAAGAGAGCAAGATCTGTTAAAAGACATATACGAGGACAATCGTATTGTTCTTGAACAAATTCCTTAAATGCTTTACACTTTCCAAGAGAATGAGATGAAAAAGATAATATCCATTTCCTTCTTTATGTTTATTGCTAAACTTCACAAAAGGAAAAACAACATTCTTGTCATACTTCAATTTCCAAAAGATTATAGTTGCTAATCTTTCTTGATCATTAATGAGTGTAGGCTTATTCTTTTGAGATTTAGGACAAGAGTTATTATTAGAATAAGAAGGATTATCATCCATGATTTTAACTTTACGACTATCGATAAGTTCTTTTATTGAATTTTGAAAATTGGGACAATCATCAACATGGTGATCATGGGTTTGATGAAATGAACAAAAAGGAGGTTTTGAAGAAGAAGCACTTTTATGGGAACGGATGTCTTGTTGTCTTGCAAGATGATCTTTGAAGTCTTGAATCCTAAGGAGTTCATCCATAGGAGATTTATTATTGTTTCCTAGGCCTTATGTGGTAATTTGTGTAGGAGGGTTTATAGGGACTCTAATTCCTTGTTGAAATTTTCCAAGTCCCCGTCCTCTAAACCTTGTTTTGATATTATGTTAAAGCCACTCCTATAAGAATCTTTTAATTGATAAGGCTGGGGAGCATTGTAGTAAATTTCTTTGAAGTTTGTAGTGTAAGGATGTTTAGAAGGGATTAAAGGATTAGTAGATGAAGAAGGAATATCTTGTGAAGGAGATTATATATCGGTCTTCTATAAAAAATTGGTCATACATAGGTCTAATACAAATACTCTCATTGTCGGTATGAAAGGTACACAAAAAGGAATTGCAAACAAATATCCATTTAATACTTTCTCTATCAAAATGAAGCATGTAATCTTCACTCCAACACTAGGCATCACAAAACAAAGAGGATTGATCCCATGATGACATGTAATTATGAGTTAGTTACACAACCCTCATACCATAATATGGTTTGACAAGTCATTAGTATGGACCAACAATGTTAAATCCTCTACATGAATCTTGTATGGTTGCAAGGAACACATGTAAATCTATAATTGATGAACAATATCAAATAGAACCACCTTTATACATGCTAAGAAGTTGGCACTACCATGCATGAAGGGTACGACCCAAAAAGGGAGGCATGACTTACTCAAACTAAATGATGCAGCCAACAATAGATATTCTCCAATTCACCCACTAAAAATATTCACCACAAATTCAAATATCATGTCAAAAGACATCAAATACATCCATCATTGTAATTCCAAGAGAATCTTCAATATGCAATACAATGGTAGCCTTTGAATGAAGCTAGATCAATCTAGCCAGGGGAACTTTTATCCCCAAAACTAGGAATCTTGAGAGGTTTTTCATCTTAAAAAGATTTGGAAGAACTCTAGGTTCATTCCAACAACATAATAGTAGCATTCACAAGTCTATCTCCACAATGAGCCCCAACAACTCCTTACATAGGTTTTGGAGGTAAAATAACCAATCAAAAACTATAATAGTTCATTAAGATCACTCAAATTAACGGTTTTGAAATATTAAAAATATTTCATGTGCAAAGGCCCCCTTATCTCTCCTAGGCATCATATTTCACTTATTAAAATATAACATTAGAAACTTAAGTGAACATTTAATTCATTTTGCTAGAGTTGTTGAAAGCATTGAAGAAACATCAAAATCAAACTTTGATCATACTAAGATGATATTGAAGATGTAGGATGATGATTTGAGCCAACTAGAAGACTTATGAAAAATAGATGACCTCTCAAAGAAGTTTGAATAACACCCAAAAGTAAAAAAACACTTATGTCATGATGATCGACACAAGCATCTGGACTCATTTATATAAATAGCAATCCTGAAATACTGAATGAGAACCCTCCAATAATTTTGGAGTCCACTTTTCCTTATCAATTACCTAACAAGAACTCAAAAAATAGGCTAACTATCTCCAAATTGACTAGGCTTGAGAAAGGGGACATTCCAGTCCTCCCTCCCCAGAATTGCTTCTCCCCAAGCAATTACAAATTTGGATGCTGCAGTATCTATTCACCCTCAAAAGTAGCATCATCCACAAGAAAATTCTTCCACCGAATGAAATATTCTTTTATGGTCCACTTCCTTAAAGTATGCTCGCTATATCATTACTTTTGGAAGCAAAACGAGCTTCCCTTCTTCATCCAAAGGGGGCAACTCTATAGAGGCAACTAAATTATGTCCAAGTGCTTTCTTGAGGCATGACTAATGGAAGACATTATGCACCTTGCTACTCTCAAATAATTCTAACTCATAAGCCACTTCTCCAATCCACTTGGAGATCTTAAATGGGCTATAGAGACATAGCTTAAGATTTTTTGATCCACTCTTCTTGATAGTAGATTTCTTATAGGGATGCAACCTCAAGTAAACCATATCTCCCACTTCAAATGCACGCTCGATATGGTGTAATGCATAGTTTGGAGACTTGGACACGAAGAGTACTCGACAAAAAACTTAGCAACTTAGAAAGTACTAAAAATTTAAATTTCTTAAAGAAACCTTTTTTTGCAAGTTTCAATTACAAAATGTATTAAATTTAAGCTTGATGTCTTGAAAGAGAAAATGCATAGTTTTATTGTAAAACATGTGAAAAATTCATTTTAACTAGAATTTTACTTGTTTTAGCAATTTTACCCGTGTTTTTCCTATGTCTATAAAAACAAGAGAGTTAAACTTGTAAAAACTCGCCTAGCAAAAAAAATAGAGTATTCAACAACTCAGAGAGTACTCGCAAAGTTTGCAAACCATGGTGTAATGTGCATATATATATTTTTGATTTAGAGCATTCTAGAGTTTGTCTTTCAAAGATTTCATAATGTCTTGACTTTGCTGTAACAAATTCTTAGCATGGGACACTCTACTATCACCAAACAAGAGGTCAATGAAGCTAGGAGTTTCATATACATACAATGCAATAAATGGAGATAGATCTTAATAGACATCTAATAAGTAGAATTATAACAATACTCACCCAAACGGAGCCATCTAATTCAAGTCTTTTGCTGCCCTGAAGCATTATTTCTTAAGTATCCTTCCACCCACTTGTTAACAATTTCTATTTTCCCATCAATTTGTGGGTGATAACTAGTGTTAAGAGTGAGCTCAATCCCACTCAATCTAATTAATTCTTGCCAGAACACAATTAACTTGTTGTCCCTATCACTTACAATATTTTTGGAATACCAAGCAACTTGAACACTTCTCCGAAGAACAAATGAGCCACCTTAGCTATTGTAAACACTACAAAAATAGCAAAGAAGTATGCAAATTTAGTCAATATGTCAACAATAACAAGTATTCAATCCTTAACTTGTAATTTTGGTAGACCAATAATGAAGTCCACTAAGATACTCTCTCATTTTTTATTGGGAGTGGGCAGTGGCTGTAACCAACCAATAGAATAAGTGTGCTCATTCTTGTTTTGTTGACACACTTTGTATTCCCTGATATACTTAAAGGCTTCATCCTTTAGCCCCTTCTATAAATATATTTATCAAAACTACATGTAATTCTTGAAAAAACCTTGGTGACCAGCCAAGGGAGCATCATGGAAAGTCCTCAAAATCTTCACTTTGAGCGCCAATTTAGGTACTAGGAAGATTATTTCCTTATAGAGAATCAACTCATTCACCACTTTGTACCTTTCATCTTGCAAAGTACTTTATAGAATACTAGTGGCAAAGGAGTTTTTGGCATACTCCACAAGAATTTGATCCTTCCAATTAGTAGTAATCTCCATCATGGAAATCAAATGCGGCCTTCTTGACAAAGCATCAGCTACAATGTTCTTCCCTTTGACATGTTTGACATGTTTGACAAGTTGTTAACAAAGAGAAACGATACATAGATTGTTTGATAGTGAATTCAAAGCACCTACAACTACTACCATGCTAGTGAGGAGTACTAGCACTCTTTGAGAGCCACAATTTCCTTTTTTCCCATCTAGTGCAGCAGAGCCCATTGGGAAACATAAGGTGACAACTAATACTCCAAACATTGTGGCAGAAATGTTTAACGTTCAAATCAAAGATGAGGCACATGATGCCATTAAAAAATTCTTCCTTGCTAATGGTATTGCCTTCCATATTGTTCTCTCTCATGATGAGGATCCTGTGGCTAAAATAATAAGAATAGAGCCTTCATATGTGTCACCAAGGTAGAGAAAATTGAGGAACACAATCTTGGATAATACCTATTCCAAGATTAATATTTAGAAAAAAAATGAAGGCTGCCTAGGTCACAAGTGGATTTGGCATACTCATAGATGGGTAAATAGTCATCAAGCATTGTCTACTAATCAACATCATGATCACAAGTACAAAGGGCCCTCACTTCATTGGGATTGTTAAGTGTTTAGGCATTGCGAGGATGCAAATTATGAATTCCAAAACCTTATAGATGTTATTGAGGAGGTCGGCTTAAAGAATGTGGAGTAGGTCATGCCAAATGTAGCTTATGTTTGCAGAGTAGTAGGGAAGTTGGTTGAGTGTAAAATTCCTTAACTAAGATCTGATTGTAGATAGATACATGTCCAAAATATAATAGAAACGTATTGTTCAACACAACCGGTAGATTATTGGAATACCAATGAATATCGTTATACAGTATTATTGTTTAATACACAGAGTCTCAATTCTACTTTCATACTTACTGATAAACAAAGCATTTGTCAACAAAAAACTGAACAATCATTATTCAAGGAAGTTGATATCAAATGATTAAATATTTCACCAGGAAAGGGGTTAAAGATTTTCTTTCATGATGCACCTGATAGATAAGTAGTGACTACCAGCTGTACATTCACGTTGATGCCTGACTCATTACAGAATGCTACCAAAGAGTCTTCATAAATTCATCGATGGACAATGTAGAAAGAGACACCCACAATAGCAAACAATTCACCTCAAACTTAATTCCACTGGAAAGTCAATTTGCACAAATAGGTCTGGGATACGAAACCATCATGGTGTGCTTCATGTTTGGTAACCCTTCCATTTTCTCTACGCGAGGACTGTGATCTCCCATCACGGCAACAACAAACCATACGTTACAACTCGATATCGGGATACTAGGCCACGGAAGAGAGAGTGAGTTTGAATGCCGTCTTTCACCTGCCTAGCTTCCAGTGGTCTTATTCCCATCTCGTGTGTAAGGAAACACACGCGTTCGCATCACATACAAGGATTCACTCCATTAAGTCACTCTGCTGCTTTGATAAAGCATGGTTCCACTCCCAGAACTTGTGTCCAATAGGCCAGTAATTAACTAACGAAAGACAATTTAATTCAATGTGTATCCTATCACACCGATAACAAATCTTTTCTTCTCCCCTCAATGTCGAAGCCAAAGCCATGCCTTTATTCTCAAAATAAGTTGGTTTTATTATTTCCCATAGGAAACTACCTTTTTACTTAAATAATAGTTAAGAACTATTAGTTAAATAATTACGGTGTTATTCCACTTTATTCAACAATGCTTTAATAATATTAATTATTTATATTAATCTATGAATGGGATATTACTATAAAATAATTAATATTTTTTCGAAGTTACCTTTTGCACCTTATTTATTAGGGGACATTATAGTCTCCCCTGCCCAATGTTGCTTGCCTACAAGCAACTGTAATCCAGGATGCTGAAGAACTTGCTCGTTTTCCCAAGTAGCATCATCCAACGATAAATTTTGCCATTTAATGAGATATTCCCTGATTGTCCTATTCCGCAAGTGCCTGTCTCAGGTCTCCAAAATCACTTCGGGTATCATCGCTAATTTCCCTTCCTCATCCATTGGTGGTAAATTTTTGGAAACTTTCACCTGTTGACCCAAAGCTTTTTTGAGACAAGATACGTGGAATACATTATGTATTCTACTCTCTGCAGGTAAATCCAATTCATATGCCACTGCACCAACCCTCCAAACCACCTGGTACGGTCCATAAAACTGAGGCTTCAATTTCTTAGCCCCACTACGCTTGAGGGATGACTGCCTATAGGATTGTAGTATGAGATACACCAATTCTCCAATTTCAAATTGTCTCTCAATACGCTTATTATTTGCATAAATTTTATGTTGATTCTGAGCACATTGCAAATTTTCCTTAAGTGCTTTCAATATATCTTGGCATTCCTGAAGCACATAACGAGATCTGGGAACATTACTCTGATCAAAAGCAAGATCAATGAAAGATAGTGCATCATACCCATATAATTCTCTGAAAGGAGTCATACCAATAGATATATGATATGTAGTATTATAGCAATATTCACCCAAATAAAGTTTGGAAACTATGGGTCCAACTATTCTAAAAAAATAGAGTACTCAGCAAGAGTACTCATAAAGTTTGGAAACTATGGGTCCAACTATTCTAGCGATGGGGAGTTTTCCATAGACTTTGGGGATGAGGCTTAGAGGCATCAATAGATTTTATATTAATTTTGAATATAATCATCATAGTGACATTTTAAATATAATAATTTATTGATACTTGACATTTACATTGTTCCATGCAATGCGTTTACTATTATATAGTTTACAATTTCAATTGATATTTCTTATAAAAAGAAATTAAAACTATTTTTTCAAGTACCAAATTATATTTGCATCACCATTCCCCATCATCCCCAAATGTAGGGCTTTGGTCCGCTTGTTCCTATTCCAAAACTATGTGGAACCATAGTTTCAACCTTCAGCCATGATGAAATTACTAATAATATTGTGGCAGTGCCAGGAATGACAATTCAAGCCAAGTGGTGGCGTATGGACATACCGTTAACAAAGACAGTATACTTTTCATTGTTCCATTCTTTAATAGAGGTTGAATTATGATTCACTGTATAGTATCCCCAAATGGATCACAAATTCTTTTTAAAACATTTGATTTAAAAAAACAAATCACTGCTTTGCATGCAGGAGAATCCGTATTAATCATCTAATTGTAAGAAACTATGTTACAATTTACATATACCTAGCCACATCCTTTTTAATAGATCACAGGATTTAATCCATGACTCTAGTGAAGCTTCTTTCTTTCTTTTCTTTTTTGCAGATTGAATTAATATGTGTACACTACGGTCATCAAATATTTTTATTAACAGCTGTGCTTGAATTATAAGCTAAAAAAATGAAATGCATAATAATTTCTGATTTAAATAAAAATTAAAAAAAACTATGATTGCTGTCTAGCTACAGTCAGTCGACCCCGAATAGGTAAGATCCATTTCCAGTAGTTTTTGGGGACAGTGACTCCGGGGATGTGTCTGATTTCTCCCTGCAAACCCAAATGTGACAAGTATGAGTACAGCTGGGAAACCCCTGGGATGCGTCCTCATGCATCCCTAATGTTTTCCTGTTGCATCCCTTATGTTTGCCTGTTTTATAAACAACAACAAAAGAAGTTAGATATTGAGGATATTGTTGGCGAAGCCTAACTCATGCTTTCCATGAACTCTAATTTTGCCATTGAGTTCTTAGGTTATCTTTTTCCTTTTCTAGTTTTTCATAGATTGTTGGTTGCCTTTTGTTTCTGTGATAAATAGTACATATTTTCTAAGGGATTTACAACCTATTGGAAGATAATGGCCCCAGCAAATGCATCTGGACATGGGATAAGAGACAACTTGTGTTTGCCATTTGCTGAACCTTAGAACAACCTTTAGTATTATTTGTTGGGTTAGCATTCTACGTTTGGTACATCACTGTAAGGCAAGGATTTACAGGAAAAATAACATACAGGTGTAGTGATGTATAGTGAGATGGAAATCTTTGATAGTAATATTTGTATCTTGAGGTTCTCTGCTCATTTTATTATTGGTGTCCCAGAATATTTTCTATCAATAAATGATCAATGCTCTATCCACTTCAGGATGCCAAATTTATTTGAATACATCACTGTAAACCCCTTAAGGCCTCATGGGCAGGAAAACATACAGATATTGTTTTAGTGATTTTGTAGTGAGATGGAGAACTTTGGTATTTATTCAAATTTGGTCAATTATCAACCAATTTTGCGATTCCCTGCTCAATTTATTGTTGGTGTCTAAGAATATTTTGTCAGTAACAGATCATGCTCTTTTAACTCAAAGACACCCTGCTATAGTGCTACTCAGTCTCTCAATAAAGTTCCATTTCATACTTCAGAAAAATCTTCCCAACAGAAGTATAAATCTTCATAAACAAAACATGACGACCATGCAATTTTACTAAAACTGACTATGAGCTTCTAAGCTTCCCATGCACGTTACTTTCTGTTTGAACGATAACTGACTGCCAAATAGATGAATAAATGTTCATACAAACAAAAAGTTAGAATTGTGAACTCACGTTTGCCGTATTGAATACCACAGTTTTGCAGTCAGGGAGTATACTAACTGACCATGCAGGGAGACTATATGTCATATTCTGGAAATTCAGAGTTACACCAGATGTGGGATTCATATTTGAAAGAAATGCTGCACATTGCCCTGAGTGACCTCTGTAAACATGTGCCTGCAATTTCTTCCAAGCTTTCAAACTCTTTCGTACCATTAGATAAATATAATGCATCCACCAGATTAACTTCTTTATTTTTGAAAAATCTATCAAGTTTAAGCTAACTTTAATAAATACATAGTTTGGTGACTTGTTACTATATTCCTTAGGAGCCTATGCACACATACGCACACGCATATATATTGCCAAGCCATACCTCTTGAGAAGAACCCAATGAGAAAGTCTCCGCTCTTGCAGAAAGTAGCGTCTGACTACAACGCATAATTGCCGTGTTCAAATCTTTAAGGTGGCTCCATTTAGGTTCTCTTTCGTTGCCTAGTACATAGAAAAATTATGTTAGCATGCCGATGTCTTAGAACTTCATTTGAACATAAGAGATGACTAGCTACAAACCATATTCATCAATTGGTGCATCATAATCATAGCTTGCTGTGATAAAGGGCCCTCCTGATCTTCCAAAATTTGTGCCTCCATGATACTGGAATACCAGCATAGAAGCCAATGGTATCAATATATGCAGTATATAATGTTAGTACATGCTGGTCATGAGCTCTACCTTATTAAAGAAATGTGTGCTTTAGTCCAGTCATTTGGAAGCAAATAAATATTCAAAAATTACAGAAGATGGCTGATTTGCATGTAGTTCCATACCATATAATAGTTTACAAATGTACCATTCTTCGCATAGAATCTTGCAACGGCATATGCAATGTTCTCTACTGGTCTGTGATGCTTTGCCCCTCCAAACACCTGAAACCTACTTAGGGAAAAACAAAAAATTCCTTGGTAAAAAATCTGAGAAACATTTCATCTAGTAAGAAGTATTAAATTATGATATGGAGTGGGAATAACTACACATACTTTCAAGTAACATAAAAAGGTTTCTGGATAAAATACAATGGTGACTAACACATGTATGAAATGGCATGACGAAAAATAGCATGACATCCAAATATGATTCTGATTCGAAATTCAAAATAGCACCTCTAAGTGCCAGGAACACACTGATAGGAATCATGACAACAAACTAATCGCATCATCATGTGCAGGCAGCTAATTACATATTGCTAAACATTGCACTACATTCTACCTAGCTTTTAATAGAAGAAAGATCCTGGCCAGTAGAAGATTTAAAATTTCAACATTTATATTTAAGTATAGCCGAAAGGAGAAACCCAAAAGGTTTACATGCAATAAATAAGATTTAGAAGATGTGGGATTATTTTAAGTTTGTGGCTTTTGAATCTTTCTACTGGTAACTTAAGTCTGTGGCTTTTGAATCTTTCTACTGGATTATTTTAACTCTAACAATCCATGACAATACTGTTTTCTTTCTTAATGGCATATTGACGAGGATGAATTCAAGGAAATCCACGACCAAGAGGTTTCTTATAATTCTTTCACACAAGGATCGATAATTGAGTGCGATATCATTACCATAGCAGAATTAACATGTATTGCGCATGTTGACTATTATTTATGACAAGTCACTCCACTGAATGGTATGGAAAATAAGCAATTAGCAATAAAGGAAGTGATTTGGCTCAGACCCTTGATGGTTTCATTAAGTGAAATTCCGTCGTCTTGCAAAACGTAACCTGAGTAACACGGAGACTGGTGTGATTCTCCAAGATGCAGCTGGTAGTTTTGTTTAGGGTTGCTCCTTTTTTAAGGGCATCATATTAATAACTAGTAATTGGATGTTGGTGTGTAATGGAAATTTTTTAAAAAATGGTTTTTTTTTTCATATATTTGTGTAGTATATGAGGTTAATTGATAGTCTATTTAGAAAACAATGGTCTCAATGAAGAAAGTGACAACTTTAAATAAAATGTGCATTCATTTATAAAGAACCAAACAGGGTCACGTTATAAACTGTGAAAGAATAAGTAAAGAATAAGTAAACTAGACTCCATTACAAATAGGCTCACATTCTGTTTGTGATAATGAGAGAGGGAGAGTGATGGATAGATAAGAGAATGAGACATGTCTAGAGAGAGAAAGAAGATTATGAGGAGTTTTGTAGAGAGAGTAGCAAGGGAGGAAGCTACTTAGAATTTGCATCGGTGTCATTTTTCATTGAATATGTATGATGTTCATAGAAAATTTATTAGTTCCACTTCATTGCAACTGATCTATTGTATCTTATTTCTCATTTCTCTTGTTTGTACTTGTTTCTCACCTTTGAGAGTCTTAAATTACACTATATGCCATTATTTTCCTTATATTTGTACTTGCCTTTATTTAGTTTAACATAGAACTTTATTACCATACATTATGAGGTTAAGTGATCCTAGACTTCATACAACATTGCACCTCTTTTAATAACTTTTGTGTGTTTACCATTAACTTTGTTTTTTTGTCCAACAATAATTAAGTTTAATTTAATCTATATTGTTCCATTGTACATATGAATTAAAATTGAATTTAATTAATTTTTTATTAAAGATAATGAGTTCAAAATTACATAAGAGTTCAAGATTACATCAACCAGAGGCCTAGCCTCACTCGATCAAAAACATATACAGTTTACAGAGGATGACACTGATCAAAAAATATAATTACAACCAAGATCTGCAACATGACTAAGATAGAATGTCCAATGAGCGATCAACCCAAGCCACCCAGCCAAGAGGACCATCCATCCAGACCAAGTCTTTGTGAGCTTGCACCTGAGCCAGCAAGGAAAGCTCATCTAATCTGGGGTTCCCATTCTTCCTGATTTCATCTTTAATTTTCTCGCAGGCAACCTCGAACGCATGTAGGTCATCCAGGGTTCTCCGCCAAAGGGGGCCATTCTTCAACTCGTGAAAATAAAAGGATGCGCCGCATTGAATGAACCTCTTTAACTTCTTCCTTTCCACCATCATCGTAACATGAACTTGCAGAAAAATTTTGAAATGTGTGAGTTTCCTGAAAAACTCAGTAAGAACTCTCGGCTTACCTTGAAACTTTTCTTCGTTCCTGCATTTCCAGATCTGCCAAAGAATGTTAGAAGACAGCATATTCCAAAATAAATTCGAATCCTTATGCAAGCCAGGCACATAACCAGAAATGATATTAAGAAAGCTCATATTGAACGGATAAATAATGCCAAATCTATTCCAAATTTCCTTAGCAAAGAGACAATCAAAAAGGATATGTTTACCAGTTTCTGGAACCTTACACAGATTGCACAGATCAAAATGAGAATCAGAATCAGTACTAAACCTCTTGATAGGAAGTCTGTCAAGTAAAACAAGCCATCTAAAACAATTGATTTTCGGCTCAACAGGACTTTTCCAGAGCCGCTGAAAAACTTTACTCCACATCTTGTCATCAAGGGATAGATGCCACGTAGAGTTCACATGACTAAAAATGTCTTTATTCTGATTAATAACAGAATGAATGTGTTTGGCTTTAAGGCAGTCCATAGCCACACCTCCGGGCCACAAGCAATGAAGATGTCTAAGGGAGTCCACGTTGCAAACAGAGGGGAGGTGTCTGGAGGCTTGTCTCACCATATTGTACGTTCTTCTCTGAGAGTCAGGAATATCAAATTTAGATTTGATAGCGTCCCAAGACGGGAGAAGATCACCCTCGAACAGGTCTACAAACTGCTTGATACCTTTTTTAGCCCAAGATCTAGCAGAGCAGCCCTGCATTAAGGCAAGGGGTTTCCCATTAATGACAAGATTCCACCAAATGGATCTCTCACCGTGGAGAGAGCCTTGGTGGTACCAGCTCTTATTCATAATGTGGTCCCTGACCTGTTCCCAGGCCTTCCAAATGGCCTTAAAAACCATAGAACCTTGAACCGCAACCGGGAATTCCCCCAACAGAAGATCACCAAAAGGGAGATTCTTCCAAGACTTAGCTTTCTTGGGATAACCTCTCTCTATGTTGTGCCTAACAAGCACTTTCCACGGGCAGTCACCATTCAAAGAGAGAAATATCCACTTGGCGGAGAGGGCAATATATATTATTTTTATTAACTAATATATATTATTTTTATTATTGCAAATAATATTAAATTAATAAGTAAATAAATACAAAATAGTATTGAACTAATTTATTGTTTATTATATAATATTAAACAAAATTTAAATAGTATCTATTTTTAAAATATAAATATAATAAAATTATATATAACAAGGTTATTTCTATGATTATAAAATAAAATAAATAAAATTTACAAATTATTATATATACTAGATATAATGTAAAATATTTACTATTACTAAGAATAAAAATAAATGTTTATGTTAATTTAAATTTTATTATATAAAAAAAATGTATAATATAATATTATATTTTTATAATGATTATAATATCTTATAATATCTTATAAAATGTATAATATAATATTATATTTTTATAATGATTATAATATCTTATAATACAATATAAGTATGATATAATAATCATTAAAATAAATACAAATAAATTTAAGAAAACATATAATTTATTATTAATATATCATTTTTAACATTTTAATATTATAAACTTAAAACAAAGAAGTAAAAATTAATAGATAAAATTTAAAAAGAAAAAAAATAAAAAAGTTATTTTTAGAACTCAAAATAAAATTTTAAAAAACAAATATAGAAAATTTTACATTTTCAAAAACTATAAGAAGTTAAATCAAATGATGTAATGTAGAATGGAAATATAAAGTATTTCTCGGTTCCTTACATGATATCAAGTGAGAAGTGGTACCATGATATTTATACCCATGAAGATTGTGACGATAAGAATTATCGGTGAAGTGGGAAAGCTGTTAAAATGGCAATGCTTTATGTGGAGAATGGTGACGACGAAAAATTAATAAAACCGATAGAAAAATCATAAAAAAATTAACTGTTAATAATGTTTGGGTCGTCTTGCATGCCTTTTACTCTATTGTACACTGTTGATGGTTGAAATCAGGTCGACCCTTTCAAATAAGGAAATGCCTTCAACGTAATGAAGCATAATGGGAAGTGATGATTGCAGGAATCATACTTGCATCATCATTGGGGGCTAAGGGTCTATTGGTAGAAGACTCTATTTTATTAATATATTTGAAGTTTTTGTTTCGCACATGTGTCAAAATAGAAAAATAGAAGAAAAAAATTGTAAAAAAGAAATATATTCCTTTAGTTTTTCTTGGGTCTTGATATCCTCATTTGAACATAAAAAGAAAAATAAGTTAATTTAAATGCATTAAAAAAAAAAGTTATTCCTGACAACATACACCTTTATCTAAATTATAATTACTTTGACTTCAAAAATTAACTAAAATATATATATGCAACAAAAAATTATGAAAAAAATACATACATTAGATATTGATGTGACAAATCTATATTTTAAAAGTTACAATTTTATTCTTCGACATAAATCACTTCTACAAAATGATTACTATAAAAACTTAGCATACCTATTTTTAGAGGAGTATATGTAAAATACAAGTAATTAATATTAAATTATTGTTAAGATATATATCATTATATTCGAATACAAACTTATTTTAATATTTTGATTAAACTCTTTACAAAAGTAAATTTTTTTTTAGTATAATTAACATTAAATAATTTCAAATAATAATAAAATATTTTTTTTCTTTTTATGCGTTAAGTGTCACAAACACGTGAAGTTAAATGCTTCTAGTTTTTCTTGATGAATGTTTTTGCATCCATATGTCAATATAATATGCCTTTGGTGAAACAAGTTATTAAAATTTAAGTAAAAATATACACAATTCAATTTTATTTTTTTGAAAAAATATATTTAGGATCTGCACAAAAAATCTTATAACTCAATAGTTTGCTTCATCTTTAAATTCTTAATGGTTTAGCTACTCTGTATTAGAAAGTGAAGATCTGGGTGCAAAATATTGATTCCAATGTCAAGTTTGGCCAAAAAGTGTAACCCATTATTGTGGGATCACCCAACACCAATAGTTTGAAGGGGGATAAAGTTTGTATCAGGTGAAAATTTTTAAGTAGATATTTTATGTAGTGGTGTGTATATATATTTTATGTAGTGGTGTGTACTCTATCTAGCTTTAATTTCTAGTGGAGATAGATTTATTTTCTAATGAATATATGATTATATTGAGAGGGTTGAATTAGTATAATACAAATTTTTACTTTTCAGCTTAACAACCATAATAACATCAATTGTACAATATTATTTACATAGGATCTAACAATTTTGGAACACAAGAAAAATACAAGATTTAGGTGGAAATCTTATGGGAGAAAACCATGACAAAATATTAATTATATCACTCTTTTACAAACTACGTAGACACCAACCCACAAGACACACTAATCTCCTCTTAAATTATTTGTACACCAATTCCAACAATTTATAGACACTAGCCCACTGGAAACACCAATCCCCACAATTCATAGGCACCAACCTACTGGAGGCACTAACCCCTATAACTAAACACCAACTTTGTGAGAGACACCAATCTCTCTTTTTTGGAAGCACCAACTTCTAAAACTAAGTTCCACCTTTAGAATGTTGTTTCTTCAATGGATAATGGACATTTGATTTGGCTTCACAAATTCTTCTTGTAAGTGATATACACTTGATGTAGGAGCATTCGATGGTGTATGGGAAATCCTGCATCACACAAAAATATTTCTTTTTGTTTAGTTTTATTTTAATGTTTTTGTAGTTCTGGATACCCTTTTAGACAAACAAGAGATTCCAACTCTCAGAATTGTCAAGTTGCCTTTTCTTGCCGACTGCCCAAAATAGTAGGTTTTTATTTAAAGGCAGATGGAACCCAAAATTTACAAGAAGATTAAGGAAGGAAAAATAAGCTCATTGGCAAAAGAATCTGGTCAAAAGAATTAATGGTTTGAAAGTTATTAATGTTTCAATTTCTCAAAAAATCAAAAAAAAATCTTCCAAGTCAAATCTGAGGCATTAAATGGTGTCGAATGGGCTTTAAAATAGCGGGAATTGATAGAGAGGGCTCTCAGAATGCTCTACACTTAGAGATCTTTCTGATGCTTCAAACGGTTCATAAATCTGATTCTCGGATCAAAAGTTATGGCTGTCGAAAGTTGGACAATTTTTTGGAAAGTTTCAATTTTCGAATTTGGCTGTATTTTCATATTTCCAATTTAATGTTTTGGCAATTGTTCACTAAATGGTAATTTACTAAATTATAATTTTGGCTCCAAGATGGGAAACCGCTATTTAGGACTCATTGAGGAAATTCATGAGTTAGTTTTGGGATGTGAGTTTTGAGAGTTGCGTTTTTTTATTGTAAGGGTTTTTTAGAAGACTCTGAAAGCTGTGTGTTGCATCCTGTGAGGATTTATTCCTCTAGATTGTATTGCATGTGTTGCTTGCAGATAATAATATTATAATATTTTGTGTCTCTTTTTTAGCAATTTTTTGTGTTTTTTGTTTCTCGGGTTGTTCCCTCATCAAGTGGTATTAGAGGGAGGTGATTCCTGAGTGTGTGAATGGATTGTCAACAGTTCATACTAGGATCTGTGATTGTGGGACGTGATCAAGATGCCTCCAACAATGATGCATGGTGGCAGAAATGCTGGCAGAAGAAATGCTTTGGCAAACAAGTGTTTGAGATCCCTCCAAAGATAGATTGATGGATTGCAGGAAGAGTTGAGAAGAGGGATTAATCCGAGGAGAGGAGAAAGTGATGATAAAGGAGAGGTTGAAGATTCATCCTCAAGTGAATCACAAGAAGCAATAGATCAAGATCAGACTCGATTGTTGAGGGCCATTTCTCAGATTGGGAAGAGACCCAAAATTGAGGATTTAAATTATTCTAGGAATCTGAACCCAGAAGAGTTGATTGTTTGGATTAATGAGATAGAGGAATATTTCCAATATGAGGAGATAGAGGACCTAGATCGGGTTAAGTTTGCAAAGACAAAGCTAAAGGGTCATGCAAATATCTGGTGGAAAGAGGTCCAGCTACACAAAAATCGAATAGGAAAGGGAAAGATAACCAGATGGGATCACATGGTTGATAAGCTGAAGAAACAGTTCATCCCTATGGACTATGAGATGGATTTGTTGAAGAAATTACAAGGGTTGAAACAAGGAAGTAAATCTATGAAGGAGTATATAGAAGAATTTTACAAAATAATCATCAGAATAGGCCATGTAGAGGCTAACAAGGAAAAGGTTGCCCGTTAATTGAATAGGTTAAGGCCAAGTATTCAAGAGGAGCTGAGTTTGGTCAAAATGGCCAGTATTGAGGAAACATATTAGTTTGCTTTGAAGGTTGAAGAGAAGCTGAATAAGAGGTTGGAAGGAAAGAAAAAAGGGAAAGCTCAAGGCGATATAGGTGACGGAAGGTCCTTCGGGAGCCGAAATGAAGATTAGAAGAAAAATGATGAAGCAGGTCCCAATCGAAATCAAAAGGGTGATAATTTTCATCGCCCCCGTGATCAGAATAATGATGAACAACAAGGAAGAGGAAGAGGAAATCCTGAACAAGGATCCAGGAGAGGTGGTTTTAGAGGAATTTGTTTCCAATGTGGTGAAGAAGGGCATAGAGCGTTTGAATGTACACAACATGAAGGAAGGACATGCAAAAGAAATGAAGGCCATGCATGAGTCGTGCATGCAAATGAGGAACCTCAATCAAAATATTTTGATGATGTAGAAAGGGGAGATGTCCTAGTTATCAAGATAACCTTGATGAATGAGGTGAAAGAACTAGATCATAAATAAATTTTATTTTACGCCAGATGCAAATGTAAGGATAAATGTTGTAATGTGATTATTGATAGTGGGTGCACTGATAATCTAGTGTCTGAAGAAATGGTTACAAAGTTGAAGCTGAAGAGAGAAACATCTGCAGCCATATCAGATAGCCTGGTTATAGAATGACCATACAGTTCTGGTCAATGAATGATGTTTGGTAAAATTCAAGATTGGCAGTTACCATTATGAGGTACTCTGTGACATCATACCTATGGATGCATGTCACATGCTGTTAGGGAGGCCATGGCAGTTCAATAAGCGTGTTGTACATGATGACCATGTGAATACTTATACCCTAACAGAGAATAAAGTTTGCCATAAGTTGAAGCCCCTAAAGGAGGTGGAAGAAAAGATATGTAGTAATGCTAGAATATGTTTTGTTCATGGAAGGAAATTTTTGGAAGGCATGAAACACGAATCTATGTGTTTTTCTTTAATTCTTAGAGTGGATAAAGAAGATAGCGTAGAGGTGCTTGTAGAAGTTTCTAGTTTGTTGAATGACTTTCAAGATATCATGTTTCATAATGTGCCTAAGGGTTTACCACATGTGAGGAAGATTAGTCATCAGATTGACTTGATCCCTGGAGCGAGTTTGCCAAATAAGGCAACCCATAGAATAACTCCAGTAGAAAATGAAGAGTTGAACAGACAGGTTCAAGAGTTGTTTAAAAAGGGATTGATTCGAGAGAGCCCGAGTCCATGTGTGGTACCTGCAGTACTTGCACCAAATAAGAATGGAGAATGGCGGATGTGTATGGACTTTAGGGCTATAAACAAGATAACAATCAAGAATAGATTTCCCCTACCAAGGATAGATAACTTGATGGGCTGCTTGAGTGGAGTAGAGTACTTCACAAAGATTGATCTGAAGAGTGGATAACACGAGATCTAGATTAGAAAGGGGGACGAGTGGAAGACCACCTTCAAAACCAAAGAAGGCTTGTATGAGTGGTTAGTCATGCCTTTTGGGCTAACCAATGCACCAAGCACATTTATGTAGCTCATGAATGAGGTATTGGAAGAATTTTTGGGTAAGTTTGTTATTGTGTACCTTGATGATATTTTAATTTTCAGCAAGACATTGGAGGAGCATTTGATACATATTTGTAGAGTTTTTGAGAAATTGAGAGAGGAGAAATTGTTGATTAATTCAAAAAAGTGCACTTTTGTGAAGAAGGAGTTAGTGTACTTGGGGTTTGTTATCTCAACAAAAGGTCTTAAAATGGACCCAGAGAAGGTGAAGGCTATTCTGGAATGGCCTACCCCAAGGACTGCTACTGAGGTGAGATCTTTCCATGGTTTGGCTAGTTTTTACAAGAAGTTCATTAGAAACTTCAGTAGCATTTGTGCACCCCTGACTGAAATGATGAGAGGGGATAGGAAAGAATTCAGGTGGAGTATGGGGGCAACAAAGAGTTTTGATTTGTTGAAGAAGAAGGTGACAGAGTAACCTATTTTAGCCCTTCTAGATTTCAATAAGGTGTTCCAGGTGGATTGTGATGCCAACAGTAATGCCATTGGAGCTATATTGAGCCAAGAAGGTAGGGCTATTGCATATTTCAGTGAAAAACTAAATGATGCAAAGAAGAAATATTATGTTTATGTTCAAGAATTTTATGCATTAGTTCAAGCATTAAAGAAATGGAGACATTATTTGTTGTGGAAAGGGATCAATATTTCCTCTGTGTTCAACATTGCAGACTTAATAGAATATCATGAAGGGGACACAACGAAGGAGATAACAATAGAACAATTCAAAATTCTTGCACCTACTTCAGAGAAGGAGGATATCAAAGTAATCTTGGATAGCTGTGTGAAATTAACTAGGAACATGTAGTATGAGGAGTATTTGGTGAAATGGAGGGGAAGACCTATTGAAGATTCTTCATGGTTGTCCAAGGCAGAGGTTGACCATTTGATGCAGGAGCATCTAGTGGTGTATGGGCAATCCTACATCACCCAAAAATATTTCTTTTTGTTTAGTTTTGTTTTAATGTTTTGTAGTTATGGATACCCTTTTGGACAAACAAGAGATCCCAACTCTCAGAATTGTCAAGCTGTTTTTTCTCACCAACTGCCCAAAATAGTAGGTTTTTATTTGAAGGCGGATGGAGCCCAAAATTTACAAGAAGAATAAGGAAGGAAAAATAAGCTCATTGGTGACGGAATCACATCAAAAGAATTAACGGCTTGAAAGTTTTTAAGTTTCAATTTCCTGAAAAATCGAAACAAATTCTTCCAAGTCAGATTTGAGGCATTAAACGGTCTCAAACAGGCCTGGAAATGGCAGGATTCGATGGAGAATTTTTTTAGCATATTCTATACTTAGAGAAATTTACGATGCTTCAAACAGTTCGTAAATCCAATTCTTGGATCAAAAGTTATGGCTGCTGGAAGTTGGACAGTTTTTCAGAAAGTTTCAATTTTCGAATCTGGCTGTATTTTCATTTTTCCAATTTAATGTTTTGGCAATTGATCGCCAAATGGTAATTTAATAAATTGTAATTTTGGCTCCAAGATGGGAAAAGGCTATTTAGGACTCATTGAGGAAACTTGTGAGTTAGTTTTGGGATGCAAGTTTTGGGAGTTGTGTTTTTTTATTGTAAGGGTTTTCAGAAGACTCTAAAGGTTGTGTGTTGCAGGTTGTGAGGATTTACTCCTGTAGATTGTATTTACATGTGTTGCATGTTTGTAATATTATATTTGCAAATAATAATAATATAATATTTTGTGTCTCTTTTCTAGCAATTTGTTGTGGTTTTTGTTTCTCAAGTTGTTCCCTAATCAACACTTCACAATTTAAACACACTTGGTTTCATATAATTTTCTTCTTTAAATTTGCATGTACTCCTTACAAGTATACCATTTTATGAAAAAATATTTATCATTTCTCTCATTAAAATCTTCTTGTGTTTAAATGATGTAACGTTTATTTCCACACTTTACCTCTTTCAAATAATTTCCTCCTTTCAATTTTGCATTTATTTGTGTGTGTGGGTTGGTGTATATCTGATTTATCTTTTTACTCCACACTTGTTCTTCTTCATATTCTTTTTATTCCTTTTAATCTTTATATCTTCATGAAATGATGCATCTCTTATAATAGAGAGAATATTTTCAATATACGTGTCACTTATTAAGAACCTTAACTCTTATTCCAATTTTTGTATTTCATTAATACCAAGCATTTCCCTTTTATAATATAATCACTTATAATACTTAATTCTTTCTAGTCTAATATATTCACAACCTTAATAAATAAGCACTTTTTTTCAATGTTTTATTTAGCAAAGGCAATTTAACATGGTTGGCCTTCTTTCGTTATATTGGCCACTACCTAAAATTGATTTTATTCGTTTCTACACAACTTTGTCTTCTTTCGTGGAGTTAAGGTTGTTTGGTCATCATTAAAGGTCGTTGACGAATATATTTATATGCATTGTGTTAGGTCATTTTATCTTCTTTATTCATGATGAATTTATTAATGAAAGTTGGCCAATATTTGGTCTTTTCATAAATTTTTCCTTCATGAACTTGGTCTTCAATCGAGTTAAAATGATATGGTGTTGCCCTTGAAACGTTTAGTGGCCTTTGGCCTTTATATGGATAATGGTCCTTTTTCAATTATCCAAATATAACAACTATGAGTGTGTTAAGGTGGTTTTGGGTGACTGTAGGTTGGGTTTTATGGCTCCTTCCAAGTCTAAAGCTACCATTAGAGAAGGTTTTGAGAATAATATGGTGGAGGTATGTTTTAATGGAGCACTATGTGTGGATTTTATGTCTCTTTCTTTATTTAAATTTGGGGGAGAAGAGAGTTCATGTGTAGGAGAGAAAATAAGAGATGATGTATCCCCCCATAAGGAAGAAGCTCCAATGTTGATACCCACAATCACTCAAAACCACCTTAACGCACTCAAAGTTGTCATATTTGGATAATTGAAAAAGGACCATTAACAATTACTTGTCCCTTTCTCACACAAATAAGGGTCCTATGGTTTCAATGAGCTACATCTATAGGCCATACTATTAGAAAGCTAGAGTAGAAAGAGATGTTATGAGAGCTCATTTCTACCACTACCCACAACAAAAAACCTTGCAACCATATATAACAAACATAATGCATAATGGAAATAATGTAAAAAGACATCAGAGTGCCACTGGAAATGTTGGACATATTGTCATTGATGTCAAAGGTGAGAAGATTAATTGTCATTGATGTCAAAGAATGAAACAACTTCCTCTATATTTTCAAAGAGGGACACATTAATGTTGATTATGATCCAAGAATGACAAATTTTATTCTTCCCCTTAGCAAAAAAAATTCTTGATGACAAATATAGAAGCAAACCCATGAAAGGAGATGGGAGGAAAGGACTCAAGATGTGTATAATGGAAGAATTCTTAATTGTCCACATGTCTAAATCAAAGAATGTCAAATCAATTGAAGAAAATTTAAACAACTATGAAGATAACTGAAGAACAACTTCTAAAGTCACTAAAGATGAAATGAAGGAAAAATGAAGTTACCATCAAAGATAAATGGAACATCCTCAAGAGTGCCCCTAATGTCAGCAGTGTGTGAATCAACAAAGAAGCTTGCAATATCTAGCAAGAAGTCATCCCACAATATTAAATTTGGAAGGGAACTATCAACCTATTGAACTGAAAAAATCTCTAAAGAAGCGGGAGATGGAGGAGAAGCCACAACATAAGTCTCAAGAACCAATGTAGAAGAAGGAAGAATACATAGGTTTAAGCTACCAAACCTCTCCTTAGATGTCTGATGCCCTCTAGATGCATGAGAGTGAGAACTAGTCAATGTGATTGCTTTTCTCGGTGGGAACAAAATGTGACAACTCATATAATTGAGATGCAAGATCAACATTGCCAACTACAACAAACTCTCTAACTTATGTAGATCTTTGATGATCAATTAATCAAATGTGAGCTCTATTATCTTACCCTACCCACTATGAGTAATTTGGTAGATGGAAAAGAGGTTGGAAGATAATGAATGGACACATTAAAGGACATCATTGAATGTTCCATCATCAACCTATATAGAAATTTTTAAGTTAAACTCATATAAGTTTTATTACCCATCAAAATGTGTGATAAAGTACAATGCTCAAGAGAAGAGAACACAACCATAGATGATTCCATATGATGAGAGGCTCTTGAATCAAGAAGCTCCATACTAGACTAAAGATGTGTCGATGAAAAGAGAGCACATCCTTTCATATTGTGTTCACCACATGCCATAAAAGCTTACCAAAATGTGCAAGTCTTGTAGTGGTAGAAGAGGATGATATGGATGGAGATTGTTAAATATTATTCTTCTAGAGACGATACTTCATCTCATCGATCTTATTTACATAACAATGATTCTCATCGTGTCCTATCTTGGCACATATGTAGAGTTTAACTTGTTCTTCTTAGATGAAAACCTCCTACAAAGGAAGAAAATATGATGAACCTGTTGGCATTACAATAAGTTGGGAGATTGTTGGCATTACAGTAAGTTTGTTGGTATGAGGATATTGAGAAGGTTGTTGGAGATTATTGATAAAGGATGATTAGTGTCTTAGTATTATTATTATGTCATTGATGTCAAGCAATTGATTCTCTGATTCAATATGATGTTGCCATATCTTAAAGAGTATGTTTTGATGAGTTTAGAGATGTCGGTAAGTGACACAGAAAGAATGTGAAAATAAAGGGGAGTAATAAGTTATTCAATGGGCAACTATTACCGAGTTAGACAGTGATGAGATTATGATGTTTTGATTGTTTTGATATCCTATATATGTGTATTCGAAGACTGAACAAGAAGGAGAAAAGATTTCATGTAAAGGTTTGATATTATTCTATTTTACCGAGCAAGGAGCTAGTCGGTAAACACCAAGTTTATCAGTCACCTAGTAGAAGCAACCAAGATGAGAATATCTACCAAGTAAAGTTCAGTATTAACTGAGTATCAACCGAGCAGTAACAAAATGCATTAAATGAATGAATACATTATTAAATGAAGGATGCCAATGAGCTAGAGATTTATAGAAGATTGGAATGCCGTGCATGAAGTTTGTTAAGGATCTACGACAATGAAAATTCAAGAGTTAGATCTACAACACAAAACAGTTATAACAGATCACAAGTACCAAGGAAGGAATACAAGTTTCAAGGCAAGATAAAATATTTTTCAGTTCGAAGGATACAATGAACCTAGTCAAGTTTGAAGAATTGATGACTAAGATTAATCATGGGAAATGTGATTAAGGAGATTAAGCGGTTAGGAATTGCTTATAAATAAGGAAAAGCTGAAGAACAAAGTATGTGGCAAATGTAAGCACAGTGATGCTACAGAGGTGATAACCGAGTATAGAAGATTGAAAATCTGTTTGAAGAACAGAGTGAGAAGCCCAGTAAGGAGAAAGATAAGTCTTATGACAAGATTATCTTGAGCACATAGAATCTGCTTTAGCATTTCAGATGTAAAGTTGCAGATATATTTCATTACTGTTATTTATTTTTGTAAGTGACAGGAAATTTCTTAACCGAGTGGACCTAACAGTCTTATTTGTAAATCCTCTAGGAAGGTAACATTTTGAATGAGTGTTTGAAATCCTTTGATAAGGTCACTTCTAACAAAGTGCAAGATTCTAATAGATCTGAGGGAAATCCCTTAATCGGGTCACATCTAGCAATGTGTTTGTAATCTTTAACATGATTTTCTTTTAACTGAGCATACTTTAGAAGAGTATATTTTCTTATGGGTCCGAAATCCCACAGTAGTTTTTCCCTATTTGGGTTTCCATGTTAAATTTGGTGTTAAATGTGTTTTAATGTTTCAAGTTTATCTGTTTACGAGTTTGAATGATTTACAGTCATAGTTGCATATCAAGAAAGTGCTATTGAGGTTGAATCTGATCAGATTATTGTATTGTGAGTTTATCTGATTCACCCCCCCTCTCATCTAACTAACAATTGGTATCAGAGCTTGGACTCCGAAAGAAAAGTTTAAAGGAACTTGAGGCAAGATCTGAAGATGTATAAAAGGGATGCACCAAAGTTGAATAAGTCAAGTTTCTCCACATGACAGAAAAGGATGAAGCTGCACTTATCAGGAATTGGAGAATATGCAACATATTATCTGGAGAATGATTACATTGCACCTAGCACCAACCCTATGACGATGGAAGAAATAAAGGCAAAGCAAGAACATATTCAAGCAATGATTGAGATAACATCAATATTGACCGACTCAGAGTTTAATGATCTAGAAGGTTGTAATGATGCCAAAGCTATGTGGAATAAGCTTATATCTATGTATGGTGGAGATGAACATGTTCAAAGAGAAAAAGTAGATAGTCTAAGAGGACAACTTGAATCCATGAGAATGAATGAAGATGAGAACATAACCCAATACAGTACAAGGTTAAAGTAAACTATCAATCAAATCAAAGGAGCGGGAGGAACTATTGAAGAAAAAGATGTAACGAGTAAGTTGCTAAGAACACTTCTACCTGGTTATGCCATTAGAGTCTCTGCAATTAATGAATTAAGGCCTGTACCAAACATGCCAGTCTCTTTGGATGCTACTATCGGTAAGCTACATGCTTTTGAGTTAAGTAATTTTGATAATAGTGGGTCTTCGGTAAACAAAGTTGAATTTGCATTCAGTTCTTTTCATCTTGGTGAATCTGATGATTACAATGAGAGAATGTATAAGTATGCTAAAGGAAATCACAGTGGAGCAAGTGAGAGATTTCACAAAAACATGGAAGAAGTACACAAGCTATATGAGGAAATTAGAAAGCAAGAAGAGTTTGAAGCACTATTGGCCAGAAGGTTACCGAGAGGCAAAGTTAAGTATAAAGGGAAGTTACCTTTAAAATGTTTTAACTGTGATATAATTGGACATATGGCTTCTAACTGTCCTGACAAAGAATCTAATGAAAAGAGAGAATACCGAGATGATAGATAGAAAGACAACTATTACAGAGGACACTGAGACTTCAGAAGGAGAGATAGAAAGACATGCCTAGTAGCTGATGAGGAATCCAATGATGATAAATCTAATGGGACTGAGACATAAGAAGTTGTATATGTGGCTATCAAAGATGGATCAGATGAAGAAAGGTATGAAGAAAAAGCCTTAATATCACACATAAATAAAAATGATTCTTGGATCATAGATAGTGGATGCTCACATCACATGACAGGTGATAAACACAAGTTTGTTAAATTAGAAGATTATGATGGAGGTTATGTAAGATTTGGTAATGATGCACCATGTCTTGTGAAAGGTAAAGGATCTATCGCACTTCTTCTTGACAATGCAAAATGTGATGATGTATTTTGGGTTGGAGGTCTAAAATACAATTTGTTGAGTGTAGCACAGCTAAACAATACAAGATACCGAATATAATTTTAGAAAGGAATTGTCAAAGTTCATGACAAACATGGAAAGTTGGCTGCTACTGAGACTCAAACAAGAGGTAATACATTTCACCTTGACTCAATTGGGAACAACTGTCTGTATGCAAAAATAAAAGATACCTGGTTATGGCATAAAAGGTTTTGTCATGTAAATTTTGATAGTCTGATCAAAATAAGTAAGAAGCACCGTGTAAGAGGTCTACCGAGCTTGGAAAAACCTGAGAATGCAATATGCCAAGGATGCCAGATGGGTAAGATGACAAAATCAAGCTTTACAAGTAAGTCTTACACTTCTAAAGGAATTTTAGTTCTTGTGCATATTGATCTTTGTGGTCCTATGAAAGTTCAAAGTTATTATGGTGACAAATACTTCATATTATTTGTGGATGATTACTCAAGGATGATGTCAGTTATGTTTCTAATAGAGAAATCAAAAGCTTTTGAAATCTTCAAATGGTATAAGACAAGAGTTGAAAAAGAAACAGGAAGATAGTTGAATGTCTTAGATCTGATAGAGGAGGAGAATTCATTTATGATGAATTTAACTTATTCTGCAATGATCATGGTATAAAGAGACAAGTATCTGCACCAAGGACACCACAACAAAATGGAATAGCTGAAAGAAGGAACAGATCAATTGTAGATTGTGCCAGAACTTTGATGATAGAAAAGAGAGTACCTCAAACATTTTGGAGAGAAGCAATAAGCACTGCAGTTTACACCTTGAATCGAGTACAACTGAAGAAAGGAACTATGAAGACACCTTATGAAATCTGGTATGACAAGAAACCAAATGTAAGTTATTTTAAAATATTTGGTAGTAGATGTTATATTCATAAAGATGACAGAAATGGAAAATTTGATCAGAAAAGTGAGGAAGGAATATTTCTTGGTTATTCCTCTAGGAGTAAAGCATTTAAATGTCTGATCAAATCATCTAACAAAATTGTAGAAAGTGCAAATGTGAAAATTGATGAATTTGCAGAAAGGAATGATGAAGGAAATTCCAAAGAACCAAAAGATTATGAAGAGTTTGTATATGTTCAACCGAGAAGTCTTACCGAGCAAGCCAATGAAGAAATTACTCAGATACCGAGTGATGAAGAAGATCATACAGAGCCTACCGAGCCTATATTAGCAAAATATGTTAGAAGAAATCATGCACCAAGTCAGATTATAGGAGATAAGGATGATCCAGTGATGACAAGGAACAAACTGAGACACAACACATGTCTGATATCTAAATTTGAACCAAGGATAGTAAAAGAGGCATTAAACAATAAAGATTGGGTAAATGCTATGACAGAAGAAATTGATCAAATCAAGAAAAATGAAACATGGACATTGATTCCAAGACCAAAAGAGAAAAATGTGATCGGTACAAAGTGGATTTTCAGAAACAAGCTAAATGAAAAAGGTGAGGTCATTCGGAATAAAGCAAGGCTAGTTTGCAAAGGTTATGCTCAAGAAGAAGGAATAGACTATGGGGAGACTTTTGCACCTATAGCAAGACTTGAAGGAGTAAGAACATTGTTGGCATATGTTGCTTACAAAAATTTCAAGGTATATCAAATGGATGTTAAGTCTGCATTTTTGAATGGTATACTAGAAGAAGAAGTCTATATTGAACAACCTGAAGGATTTATTGAAGAGAAAAATAAAGATCAGGTATGTAAGTTGAACAAAGCTTTATATGGTCTAAAGCAAGTACCTAGAGCATGGTATGAAAGATTGCACTCTTACTTAATCAAGATTGGATTTATGAGGACTAGTGAAAACAACAACATGTATATGAAGAATGATGAGGATAATGGAATACTGATGTCAGCCATATTTGTTGATAATATTATTTTTTGTGGAAATGATTCATTATGTAAGAACTTTGGAAATGAAATGTGCAAAGAATTTGAGATGTCATTAATCAGTGAAATAAAGTATTTTATAGGTTTATAAATACTACAAATGAAAAATGGGATTTTCATTACTCAATCCAAGTATATAAAGGAAATCTTGAAGAAATTTGGAATGGAGGATTCTAAACCTGTAAGTACTCCTATGACTACTAATTGTAAACTATCAAAGAATGATGAATTTGCTTCTATTGATGAGACACTTTACCAATCTATGATTATAAAGCTACAATATGTAGTTCACAATAGGCTTGATATAGCACATGCAGTAGGTATAGTTGCAAGATTTTCTGCAGATCCCAAAGAAACCCATATGACAACAATCAAGAGAATTTTCAGATACTTGAGAGGCACTAAAGATTATGGTTTACTATATGAAAAGAAGAATGATTTTGACTTAAAAGTCTATACTGATGCTGATTGGGCAGGAAATATTGATGATAGAAAAAGCACAAGCGGTGGAGGTTTCTTTTTGGGAGAAAGACTAGTAAGTTGGCTTAGCAAGAAACAAGGATGCATTTCACAGTCAACAACTAAAGCTGAATATGTCGTTGTAGCATTGAATTGTACCAATATAGCATGGATCAAACAACTATTGGAAGGTATGAATGAGACAGTTACCGAGCCAGTAACTATATTTTGTGATAATAAAAGTGCTATTAACATTTCAAAGAATCCGGTAATGCACTCTAAGACAAAGCATATCTCTATAAAGTATCATTATCTTAGAGAAGAAGTTCAAGAAAAGAATGTTGTTCTAGAATATGTTAGCACAAAGGAACAAATAGTAGACATCTTCACAAAGCCACTGCCAAGGGACACTTTTGAGTATCTCAGAAGTAAGTTAGGGGTCCTACCCCTATCTAGTACTCATCGACAGAGTTTGGTGAAAGCATCAATTCTATGACTCTACAAAATACTATTTGTGAGGTGATGCTGATTTACACACTTTAGGATGTTGTCTAAAGTTGTGCAGAAAATAGTGAATGAAGACAAAATGCTTTGACCGAGATACATTTGTATATGTTTTAACTGCACAGAAATTACTTCACAGGAGAAGTAATCATGAACCAGTCTTACTTTTGGCATTGTTGTCAAAGGGGGAGAAGACTAATGACAAGAGGAGATTAACAAGTCAAAGTTTTACAGCTCAAGGATAACAGGAAAAGATTAATAACATATCGAATCAATTGGAATAAATCAAGTTGGTATTGCAATCAATGCCAAAGGGGGAGATTGTTGGCATTACACTAAGTTGGGAGATTGTTGGCATTACAGTAAGTTTGTTGGTATGAGGATATTGAGAAGGTTGTTGGAGATTATTGATAAAGGATGATTACTATCTTAATATTATTATTTTGTCATTGATGTCAAGCAATTGATTCTGATTCAGTATGATGTTGCCATATCTTAAAGAGTATGTTTTGATGAGTTTAAAGATGTCGGTAAGTGACACAGAAAGAATGTGAAAATAAAGGGGAGTAATAAGTTATTCAATGGGCAACTATTACCGAGTTAGCCAGTGATGAGATTATGATGTTTTGATTGTTTTGCTGTCCTATATATGTGTATTCGAAGACTGAACAAGAAGGAGAAAAGATTTCATGTAAAGGTTTGATATTATTCTATTTTACTGAGCAAGGAGCTAGTCGGTAAACACCAAGTTTATCAGTCACTGAGCAGAAGCAACCGAGATGAGAATATCTACCGAGTAAAGTTCAGTATTAATCGAGTATCAACCGAGCAGTAAGAGAATGCATTAAATGAGTGAATACATTATTAAATGAAGGATGCCAATGAGCTGGAGATTTATAGAAGATTGGAATGTCGTGCATGAAGTTTGTTAAGGATCTACAGCAATGAAAATTCAAGAGTTAGATCTACAACACAGATTGAACGGTTATAATAGAGCACAAGTACCAAGGAAGGAATACAAGTTTCAAGGCAAGATAAAACATTTTTCAGTTCGAAGGATACAATGAACCTAGTCAAGTTTGAAGAACTGATGGCTAAGATTAATCATGGGAAATGTTATTAAGGAGATTAAGCGGTTAGGAATTGCTTATAAATAAGGAAAAGATGAAGAACAAATTAAGTATGTGGGCAAATGGAAGCACAATGCTGCTACAGAGGTGATAACTGAGTACAAAAGATTGAAAATCTGTTTGAAGAACAGAGTGAGAAGCCCGACAAGGAGAAAGATAAGTCTTATGACAAGATTATCTTGAGCGCATAGAATCTTCTTTAGCATTTTAGATGTGAAGTTGCAGATATATTTCATTACTGTTATTTATTTTTGTAAGTGATAGGAAATCTCTTAGCCGAGTGGACCTAACAGTCTTATTTGTAAATCCTCTAGGAAGGCAACATTCTGAATGAGTGTTTGAAATCCTTTGATAAGGTCACTTCTAACAAAGTGCAAGATTCTAACAGATCTGAGGGAAATCCCTTAACCGGGTCACATCTAGCAATGTGTTTGTAATCTTTAATAGGATTTGCTTTTAACTGAGCATACTCTAGAAGAGTATATTTTTTTGTGGGTCTGAAATCCCACAATGGTTTTTCCCTATTTGGGTTTCCACGTTAAATTTGGTGTTAAATGTGTTTTAATGTTTCAAGTTTATCTATTTATGAGTTTGAATGATTTACAATCATAGTTGCATATAAAGAAAGTGCTATCGAGGTTGAATCTGATTAGATTATTGTATTGTGAGTTTATCTGATTCACCCCCCCCCCTCTTATCTAACTAACAGAACCCTATGCATAAGACTCTATAGTTGATTGATTAGAGTTAAGAATATTTGTGCTTTCCCCCGCCCTATATGACTATACAACCAAACCTATGATTTGGAATCAAAGAGTGAATCAATTTGAGTTAACTTGGTTTGTTCCCATGCCAAGTGTTCACAAAACACATCAAAATAAGGTATGAAGGAATCACCCAAAGCATCCATAGTGGAATAAAATGTAGAATCAAAGACCTTAAAGTGACCTCAAAGCTTTGATAGAATCAAAAGGATGTACTCTTTATTAGCCTTATGCTTACCACAACCTTGTAAAAATGATCTAATAGATTTAATTTTTTGTAGATAATCGTCAATGGAGGAGAAGGAATCAAGTACCAAATATGCCAAATTTGTCTCAAGCTAAAGTGCATGGAACCCATTAATGCCACCAAAAAGCTCCCAAAGTTTGAGCCACATAGTCCGAGGAGTGTTGTAAGAATCAAGATGAAATATGAGAGTATCTAAAATATGAAATGCAATCAAACCCCTATTTATATCCATGTCAGTCCTACATTATATTTTCTCAAATACATAAGTAATATTTGGTTGGTTTTAATATAAATAGGACCATTATCTCTTTAATAGAATCAATATGGGCATATGAGCTTTCCATGTATGATAATTACACAGTATAAGTTTCTTAATAGAAGATTTCACCATTAGAATGAGGTTTTCAAATTAGTTGTAGGCTAGGTCAATATGAGGATCTAAAAGATGAAATTCTACACCCCCATAGCAAGAAAAACCAACCCTTTTGTACCTTTCAAAATTGATAAGCAAAAAAACTATCAAATTATTTCAAATGCTATGAACTTGGTACCAAATATAGAAAAATAAGAGGTAGATTTTGAGAGAGCACAAAAACAACTTTCCAATGCCTACTCGTTCTGAAAAAAGAGTGGATGTGCAAGATATGGCCTCAAAAGTGCACAAAGAGGTATCCCTAGGCTAGTTGTTCAATAATAGGAAACCTATATTTTGTGAAGGCCCTCGCTGGGCTGGTAGCTTATGGGCTTCATGCCCTTGCTGGATTATCATTTTTGCAGGTCTGGACCTCCATAAAATAAAATAAAAATATCAATAGTAAATTTTGAAAAAAAAAACAATAGCACCACTAGATTAAGCTTGGAACAAACTTTCCAAAGATATCTTATTCACCCAATTTGATGTCGTATGCAAATGTTATCACCATTTTAACAAAGGTAGCTGAAAAGGACTAAATAGGGCTTGAAGGGGGCTTTTCTGGGCATCCATATAGCTGATCTCAACATGATATCATGCTAAAATAAAAAAAATATTCCCAAAATATTCCGTCTTGCTGGAAAAAATGCTCCCTTGAGCATTGAAATATTATACAAATATCTCCTAGATGTCAAAATCTTCTTGAAATCTACACTTGAATGTTCTTTGCATGCAATAGGTGGTATGAAAATTTATGTCAATGAGTACATTTGTGCATGCATAGGTACAAACCTACAAAAAATTAGAGTGCCTCCTTTACAAAAAAGGTACCTTCCTTTGAAATTTTTGCAAAAAAATTACTTTGAAAATAATTTTTTTAGTGATTTTTTTTTTGTGTATGCATAGGGCCTTTTTCACCACTGTACATTTTACAAATCTATATGGTTGTATGCATTTCCATACAAGCACATTTCAACCCTAAAACACACCCACATTTTTACAGACTTAGATTTTTGTGTTTGGACAGGCAATTTTGGGTTTTCTAGCCATAGAGAGCATGATGATGAGGTTCACTGTTCAAAAAATAAGAAACCCATGATGGTTTGGTAATTAGAAGTTTGGTATATATCACCACACCACTCTTACAAAGAGGTATCCCTAGGCTAGTTGTTCAAAAATAGGAAACCCATGTTGAATAATGATGTTGAAAATTTTCTTGATATTAGGGGTTAGGGTGTTCTCTTCCCATTTTAGGTATTTTTCTCGTAACCCAACCATGTGAAAAAGATTCCCTAAGTCCAACTTCTCATCACCTTCTCGAGCCTCTTACAATTTTTTTTTTTCATGTTAAATATGGGAGGAGCCTTTGTTAGTTATTAATTCTCATAAAGTTCCTTTTATATGCAAGCCATCCGATAGTTGTGGTAGTTTATCTATGTGTTGTTTTATTTTTTGTAGTCCTCTCCAAAAGATTTTTTGATTACTTTTTCCTAAATAAATTAATTAATCACTCTTTGTATTCATGTATTCTCCTTTTTAAATTCCAATTTTCTTGTACAAATTTTTGTCGACCTATTCTTTACCTAGCTCCTTGAGAGCCTTCCTTACAACTTTCCACTCCTCAACAAACCAATAATTTTTTGTGAATTAAATTATTTTATTCCTATTTTTTAAATATTTATATCTTTCAAGAGTCTCTTGGACTATGCTTGTCAACTCAAGGTTATCATACCAATCCAAAAAGAAAGAAAGAATAACACAAAAACTATCTAGAATTGATCAAACTAATTCACTACATCTAGGTAACATGATTAGTATCCTTGTGACTAGTAAAACTAAAAAAATATACTCATGCCATCAAAATTAGCAGCCCTCTATTACAGGATAGACCAAGAAAACAAAGTGTTGGTTACAATAATTAACATGAATCCAATTTGAAGAGGGTTTTTATTTAGGCTAGATTAAATATTATAATAAATCTTCCTTGAAGAATATCATAGAAGCACCCTAATACCACTGAAGTAAGCCACCTTGATTGACATTAGGTTGTCACTCATTTTTTCTTCTATTATCGCTAATGCTTTACCATAATCAATTAGGTTGTCACTCATTTTTTCTTTTATTACCGTTGATGCTTTACCATAATCAATTAGGTTGTCACTCATTTTTTCTTCTATTACCACTAATGTTTTACCTATCAATAATTGATTATGGTCTACCATTATTTTAATTAGCTCTAGCACTTCATCAAGAAACCTCAACTTGAGATTATAACTCTATGTCAATTAATTGGGGAGTTTTACTTTATTCTCTCATTAGAAACTAGAAAATTTACAATAGATAACATCTTGCATTTCTTTGGACTTTGAAATTTATATGTAGCTTCTTAGACACAAATCAATACATGGTACCAATTGAAATATTAAATGATTGAAGTTTCTTCTCTTCCTTATCAAACACTTAAAATGATTGTGTGAGAAAGATAAAATATAATCATATACATATAAAAACTATATTGAATTATGTATGAAATGAAATGAATATTATCATGGATATGATACCCAAATGATTTATGGGACCATTGATTACACCAATCACTACAATCACTTAAATATTCATGGGCTAGGTGGTATCCTTTAAATTTTTTCTCTACGTTCTCTTACTAATTTAGGTATCTTTTTCAAAGATTAAAAATATTTCTTGTTCTTTTTTGTATTCGATGCATTTTGTTCAATCATACTATTTATAATGGGTGGCTATCACCTGTATAAACCGTCTGGGGAGAAAACCTAGAAAGGATAGTTCACATGTTGCATAAAGTTTTTATGGATCATTACTATATGTAGTAGTATGTTGACTTCTAATTATTCATGCTTATTCTTATGAAAATATATGCTGATCTCTTTGCTACTAATTATTGGATTATATTTTAAATTTATGAAGAATATTATATGATGTTTGGGAATTACAAATTCATAATAAAATATTTTTTCTTTGCACCAAGAATTAAGTTTAATTGATTACTATGTTACTAACTATATTGGTGCTTCTTTGGTGAGATTATGACCTCAAAAAATATGGTAAAGGTGCTATTACATAGATGGTGCAATAATTTAATAAAAAATACTATCCTATATGTATCTTTGAATCAAAAGGGTCGAATATGATAGTAGCTCTTGAAGAATCAATATGGCCTTGAAGATTTATGGAGGAGTTCTAGTTGGATGCATTGAAAAGTACCATCTTACTTTAAGTTATTTTACTCTTTCTAAAGAATATCATTTCTTTAGAAAGAAAAGAGTGTTGAAGATCATGTGAACCTCACTAAAGTGAAAGTATTTCATCCTAAAATTTATCTCTAACTTTCCATCATAAAAATACATTGAATATCATGAGCACATGTTATATATATTGGAATTATAACCATCACTTATGAAAACCTCTGTGTAGTAGTTGACTTTCAGGTGATGCCACTTAAAGGGAGTATACTTGACACCACCTAGTATCTAAATCCTAGACATAATACCTAATAGGTATTGGATATTGCTGCTGCTAGGATATGTTGTTGTCATTGATGTCAACATATTCCTGTGATTTGGTGTTATAGAGAGTTATTTGGTGATTCGGTATTTGAAGTGAGTTGATCTGGTTAGTTTATCTGTTTGGGATGCTGAATCAACTAGAGATACTTCATTCTTTATTGAATCCATGATGCTATGTGGTTATTTGATCAAGTTGTGGATTCTGATATAAAGACTGTTCTTCTACTCTGTAGTTGGTAGAGATTGGTATTTGATCTGTTATGCTTCGGTATGATTATATCTTTGGTTGTAAATTTGGGATAATATTTTGGATGTTCATGTGTATCTACATTTTAGATGGTTCACGATTTGGTTCTTCACAAGTTATCTTTCTAGTCCAAATTGTTACTGATAAGTGTTCTTGTGTGTTAGCATGTTGATTGATGAAGATTTAATTAAGTGGTGTTGGTGCAACTATTGCAGATGGTTCTAATGTACTTGTTGGTGTTTCTTGATCATGTCCTATTTGTTTTAGTGGTTTGAATTGATCCTTGTGCGTGTTATTGAATATCTTTTGGGTCCGATGATAGTTTTCATGTTATGTGGTATTTTCATTGGTGTAACATGTTGTGGTTGATCTTGATGAGATTTTTGGTGGTATTGCATGTTCAAGGATTTGGTTTAGGTCCATGCTATGTCATCTATAGCATTGAATTGGTGTAGTGGTTTATTTATGTATTGTGTGATGTAATTTTGTAATTGAGGGTTGAGGGTTTGGCCGACCTTGTAATCAAGGTTGATGAGTTGTATAAATAAGTGTTATATTCATGTATTTTGTGTGTCAATGTTGTGTTTACATTATTAGAGAGTTTTGTATGTGTGCATAAGAGAATTTATCCTTCGGTATGGTTCATTGAGCAGAGATTGTTGCAAGGTAGACAAATGAGCTTAACCAGAAATGTCATTAGACATTGCAGATGCTATCTTTGTAGTTCATGTAATCTGGATTGTAGTTTGAATATTATTGTAAGGTAGTGAACCTTCCCTGAGGGTTGGATCCTTCTGGGTTATCATATTTTGAGCAACGAGCTCTAGGCAGTGTGCCTGAATGCATGTGCATTACCTATTGTAATATTTACACATACCACTATAGAGTATCATCTTATTGTGGGTAGCTTCCCACTGTGGTTTTTCCCTTAACTGGGTTTTCCACATCAAAAATCTTAGTGTTATGTGTGTTGTTGTTGTTGTCTTTATCTTTATTCTTGCTGTAGTTGATTGAAATATGAGATTGTGCTTAAACTGTTTAATCTGGTGAAAATTGATTCACCCCCCCCTCTCAGTTTTCCTTCATTGTTCTTGCCAATAATAGGTATAAGACCTTTAGGCATTATATGCTCCAAATTCAAATTAAAGTTTGGACTTAGGTGCTACAAGTGAGGGGGAGTGTGTATGTCAATGATACATCCTAGTGTCTAAATCCTAATTTTAAATCCTATGGGTAGTCATAAGTAGGTTCTAATTGGTATGAAATAAGACCTATATAGGCATTAGTAAGTCCTTTAAGCGCACAAGTAGGCATATGTAAGTCCTTTTTAGTTTTAATACTGCAGGTAGGCATTAGTAAGTCCTACAAGAACATTTGTGCTCGATTCCTATAGGCAGACATATTGTAAATTCTTCTCTTTGTAAATATTCCACTTGTAAAAGAATTATATTAAGTCCTACGAGAAATATGCAATGAACTCAATTAGAGACTAATTGGAGGAGATCATTGCTCCAATAGAATTTTTTTATAAGATCTCATGGTATCAATTTTAAAACATTGAGATTATAAATTATGACAAGATGAATTTCATGTAGTCCATAATGTATGATCTTCATGTTGGCGTACATTTGCGTCCTTGTTTATCATTGTCAAGGAAGACTCGCATTATTGGGGTATCTTATTTTTTCCTTTATTGAAATTGATACATGATGCCCATTATTAACTTTAAGGGCGAGTGTTAGAACATAATGCTATTAGAGGTCAGACCCTCATAACATTTATATATAATTTTTTAATTTAAGGTTATAAAACCTTATATATTATATGCTTTATGAGTGTAGCATCCTAATTTGTCATCGGTCCAATTTGCACTTAATCTTTGTGCTCCCACTTTAGCATGTCCTATTGTCATCCCCTCTCTAGGTCTGATTTGACCCGATTCTCTAGTTTTGAGACCATAAACACCCATTGATGGGTCCCATGGCGGGGTAACCTTCCCACTAGAACCTTATCTTGGTCCTGTTTACAAAGGGACCATAGAGTGGAATGCCCCGATCTAGACCATGACACCCTATAATGCCATGGTCCCTCTCAATGGGGCCCAAATTTAAATTGGGGTAGGTGTTATATCGCCCTATTGGAAATTGATCCCTGTGGCTACACATGACCATTGGAGGTTGGCCTAATCAGTAAATTGTCTAGGGAACCCTATATAAGAACATCAATTAGAGCATTCATGCATTTGTGAAGCATTCATAATCAAGCATTTTTAGAGTTCAAGGCTACATATTCATCATTCAAGCCTTGTAGAGAAAAATTACATCAATCTTATGCAAGAATGTGTGTGTGATTAGGGTTTTCATGTTCATGTGTTTGTCATTCCATTACATACAACATTTGTGATTACATTCAAAGAGAATTGCATCATCATCAATAATTGCAAATTTATGAGGAAACAAGTGTAGAGTTGTACTCATGAGAATTGACAAAGTTCATAAAGACAAATAAGTTCAACTTTCAATAGTGGAAAATTTGGAGGACCATGCAGAATTAGTATTACATGGTCCTACAAAATCAAGTTGAACTTTTGAGAATAGATTCTAGACATTTTATTTTACCCAGATCTAGGTGGGTCCATGGGACATCTATAGCTTACTGTTTTTGTCAGATCACTTCAATTATCATCTATTTTTCCCTAATTTCAATCAATCCAATTAACCCTAGGAAAGAGGTCAAAACCGCAACCCATGTGAATCTAATCATAATTCTCAACCCTTCCTTAGTAGGATTGAGGCTATATCTATTAGGTTCACCCCTCTTTCCCATTGTAATGGTCAATTCGAGATTGCTTGTGGTTCTATCATTGAAGCACTATTTTCTAAATTTACACCATTACATTTTGGTGAATCCAACTTCTTACACTGCTATTTTTGATTTGTGTTCTTAGATCTGATTTGTATGCATTTTAATTTTCAAATTTTATACTCATAGATTATATTTTTAGTTCAAAATACGTAAATTTAGAGTTTAAATTCATAAAAACCCTAATTTATTTTGGTTAATTTTCTTTGTGGGTTGCATAATTTGTAACTCTTGTTTTTAGATATGATCTTAGGCATTCATAATGACACTTGATAGATCTAATTGGTTTGCCATTTCACATATGATTACATTTCTTTTTACTTATATTTGTCAAAATCATGTGTTGGATAATGGTTTCTTTCACTTTACATTGCTTATTTTCATTCATAGCACTTTGGCATATTGCATTTTTAGAATTTCCAAAATGTTTCCTATTATTCAATTAAATCTCAAATCTTTTATCCATTATGCATGTTGTTTTATGGTGATATTTTTAGAAAAATGAATTACATATGTAGATCAGATAAAATATTTTGTAGATAATGACAATCTTAGAAATGCTAGTGAAAAACCTAATGCTTGTACCTCTCCTAGGGTATCTCATGTGAAATAAGAAAGAGCCAATACTCCCATCAATGATATCTCTAATGGAGAGAAATAATTGAAGAGGAAAATTACACCATATTCTTCTCATACACATACCCCTAGCGCAAGGGAGTAAGCTCAAATTATTAGTGTTTCAATCTCCTTATATCCCCCTTATTCTCCTAGACCTTATCTTAATCATCAAAACATATGTAGAGAAGATGATGTTATGAATTTTGTAGATATATAAATTTGACTACTTTACTAAATGAATATTTAATATTCATTTTAACCCCATTCCCCCTATTAATTAAATTCTATTTAATTAATTTCTTCACATTCATCTGTTTGATTAAATGAATTACTCAATTTATTTAATTAAATCTAAACCTTTTCTAGCATTTAATTAAATAAATCACTTTATTTAATTAATTCTCATTTCCCCCTTTTTAATTAAATTTACATTTAATTAAATTGATCCTTCCAAATAAATAAATATAATTTATTTATTTAAATCCCCCAGTTGTATTTTGTTGAAATAAAGTAATTTTATTTTAATTAAAATCCTTTTCCCTCCACTTGCATTTTCCTACATCTCCCACTTGCCTCCTAAAACCCCTTCTAGATTCTTCTAATCCATTCCAATTAGCATAATTCATCTCCTTATTATTGTTACAACAAGATAACTTGATGAGTTCCCCCAAATTTGGAAGGACTCTTACAAATTTTTCCTTGAAGTCTTCCTAACCATTAATGGTTAAACTCAACCTTCTTGCATGGTTAGATACTTTCTCTCTAACTTAACCCTCATCTAGCCCAAGGGTCTCATCTAGCATTCTTGGCTTTAACCTTGGTTATCCTATTAACCCTTTCACAAGAGTTTGCCCCTTGGGTAAAATCTTTATCCAATGGATGACCCTAACCTAACCTTAACCCTTACCTCATAAGGTAACCTTCATGTCTTCTCAAGCATTTAATGCTTATTACATCTCCTCTCAAGCATTATCTTGTTGACAATTGTCACCATTTCATTGGTGAGAATTGCAAACATGGATTGATTAATTTTCAATCCTGGCCCTTGTTAAGATTATCCAATCTTGACCATCCATTTCCCTATTTTTCCTATAAATAGATCTCTCATTCTTCATTTTAAAAAATCAATAATCTTTGATGCATCTATATTATAGTCTAAATTACTAAGCATTTTAGCCTCTCTTTGTTAAATCATCATAATAGCATTTAGAAGCATTTTAATATCAAAGAATATCCATGCTAGACTAGTATATCATTGCTATTTCTAATATTATCATCATCTTTATGCTAGCTTAATCATCATAATTTTAATACCATACATCTTAGAATGCATTCATGCATATAAATCAAACATCACTTGTTCTTGGAGTTGTCATTCCTAAGTCACTTTGCTCAATGATCTGAGAACAAAACATTGACTTTAGGGATCTTGTGAGATAGAGAACAATGGGACACCCCTTGGGAAGTTGGACTATTTCAAATAGTCCTATACTTGCACCAAGAGTCTCATTGGTGTGTGGGTCATTTTAATCCAATTTTTTTCATTTTCATCACCTCATTTCCCCACATACAAATTTTATTCATGATCTATCTCCCCATGTAACATTAAGTAAAGATGAGGCCTTAGATGACACGGATGTTCTTTCCCAACCTATCAAAGAGGATATTAATGATGATAGAAAGGAGAATCTCCTTACAAAGGATATTCCTTCTTCATCTACTTCTCCCTTTATATCTTCTAGGTGTTCTTACACTTCAAATTTTATAGAAATTTATTAAATAATACTCCATTTTCTTCTCAATTGAAACATTCTTATGGAAGTGGATATAACATAGTATAAAAACAAGGTTATACAAGACAAGGACTTGGAAAATTTAAAATAGGAATCAAACTCCCTAGATAAACCCTCCTACACAAGCTAGTACAAAATGTCTAGGATATCCTCATCATTCACCTATGGATTATCTCCTTAACGTTCAAAATCTTAAGGAGTACTTTGCGAAACATAAATTATATTTTCCATCTAAAGGTGCTTCTTCATGAAAAACTTCATTTTGCTCACATCATCAAACTAATGACCATGATACCAATGATTGTCTAAATTTTTAAAATGTAATGCAAGGACTCATTGATAATGACATAATTAACATAATAGAAAACAATCCATCTCCTTCTAGAAACCCTTATCCTACATCTCAAGAGACAAGACCTACTCCTATTGATGACCAAGGGAAATTAGCTACTAGAATCCTTTGGAGATTGAAGCATGATGAAAATGTTATATTTCCTTTCATTAAATTTAATCACAATTATAAGGATAAACAAGGTGATGAACATTGTCTTTTTCATAATGGTTATTCTCATTCTCTTAGAAATTTATAAATCATTTAAATAATTTTTTCAAGACCAATATGATTAAGCTTGCATAGCTTTGACAACTGATCTTGCACTTTTTTTTGGTGAACAGGTAGTTCCTTAGCACTCCTTTCACCCTCCATGTTTCTCCTCAGCCTATGACACTAATACTGGGGAAACAACATATTTCTTCCTTGTTTCCTCACTTGGGGGGAAAGGACAATACATAGCTAATTCTACCTCTCCCATTTAAGATTACCCCTTCTTTAGAGTTTCATTTTGCATATATTGATGTATTTTATTGCATTGAATATTTTGATGTGAGTACATGTGTGTTCCTTATTTAGGAGCTTTTTTTGCTTGAAGTAGTGCATTTTATTATGTATAATATCTCCTTAGAGGTGTGTAATTCTTCTCATTGCCCCTACACTTAGAGGGCATTGATATTTCTCCTATCCTTTTTAAGGATCCATTTTTCCTTTGTTCGATAGTGTTTTCTTACGATACAAGATCATTCCTTGTGTGCAGTTGTTGTTTACTTAAGGATTCTCTTTTATGAAAGAGGTGTGTATCCTTGTTTACAACCTCTTCTTCATTTGGAAATTTATATCTATTGTAAAAATACCCCTCACAGTTGGTCAAAAGCGTGCCATCCTTCATGAAGAATCCCTTAGGAGGAAGGTAGGCATTATTGTTCTCCCTCCTCTCTTTTGGTAGAAGATGTTATGTTTGTTCAAAATCTGCTTTTGTAGGTAGATGTATTTTGATAAAAGATCTCTTTTCCTCCAAGGATTTCCTTTAGACTTGTTGCACACGATATCTCTTTTTTGACTATCTTATCCTTGCTTGTAAGAGTATTTTCTTTTTAGCTTGGATTTATAAATATTATTAACAAAAAGGATATCTCCTTGGTGTTGAAGGTGTGTATCCTTGTTTCTATCTTCCTTAACACATTAACATAGGGCTATGTTGAAATATTAAGGCTATGCATACATATCACCCTCTTTGTACTATATTGTACTATATTTTTGCATGTCTTAAATGGGGTGTTTATTCTTGAAACTAGACAAAAAAAATTCTTACATGAGATGCTTCATGCCCCAAACCAGACGCAAAATTTATATATATGTCAAATATGAGGTTACACATTCTCGAAACTAGACATTTAAACAAAGTCTTACACGAGATGTTCTTGAAAGTAGACATATATTTGCCTTACACAGGGTGTTCAGACTCAAAACTAGAGTAAACAAAGTTTTATATGAGATGATTCATTCTCAAAACCAAACACATTTGAATTTTTATTTCATGTCTTATACAAGTTGTTGCATGATCAAAACCAGAGAAAATAAAATCTTATACAAGGTGCTTTTTTTTTTTTGATGCTTCGAGGTATCCTCGTGACTTCGCCCAACGACCCCCCTCGCCTTGCCTTGGACTTACTTTTTGCCAAGTTGGGGTTCAGGAGGGGGCAACTAAAGGTGAGACTAGTCCTCTAGGGGGGTTCTAGAGGCCCTTTAGCGCACCCCCAGGTAAATTTCAGTCAGGAGAGTCGAACCTAGAACCACCAGGGAGCAAACCCGAGGCCCAGACCGGCTTACCTGCCCATCGTGGGCTCTTAAAACCAAACAATTTTGCATATGTAGGATGAGTTGAACTAGAAAAACATAGCTAGACTATTTTGACTCTCCACCCCAACATGCATCGCCTAGAAAAATATAGCTAGCTCGTGACATGTATGTTCCTCCTTTTCAAATCCTCATGAACTCAAAGCTTTTCTATTTGTGATTCATGGTTTGATGCATTCTCTTGCTTTTTCTATGTGATCACTTGTATCCTTGTGATTACATTTCAAGAATGATATTAGTGGTTGAGACATTTTGATAATCAAGATCTCTTTGTGCTAGTTGACTTGATGTCTTTTTTTTTGTTGTGTCTTTTTCCTTTTGTCTTTATTTGCTTTTGTTTATTTTTTGTCTTTGTATTATTTTGTGTGTCCTTACATTAGATTGTGTGAGTTAAAGATCCTAAGATTGGGGGCTTGGTTCCTCAAAATTAGTGATGTCTTATACTCCTTGTGATCTCACTCCTAATTTCTCCTCTCTCTCATCTTTCATCTACTTTACTATGAGTATTTGCATAGGATCATACTCCCATTAAAGTGGGGGCTAAATGTAGCATCATAAATTGTCACCGGTCCAATTTATATCTCATTTGTATGCTCCCACTTTTGTGTGTCCTATCCTCATCCCCTCTCTAGGACTAATTTGACCCCATTCTCCAGCTTTGAGGCCATGAACACCCATTGGTGGGGTCTCATGGTGAGGTACCCATCCCCCTAGCACCTTATCTTAGTCCTGTTTGCAAAGGCACCAGTGCATGGAACACCCTAATTTGGACCATGGCACCCTAAAATTCCATGATCCCTCTCAATGGGGCCCAAATTTGAATTGGCATAGGTGTTATTTCTCCTTGCCAAAAATTGATCCCCATGGCTACACATGACCTTTGGAGGTTCGTCTAATTAATAAATTACCTATGGAATCCTATATAAAGACATCCTATCTATTCATATTAGACCTAAAATAACATCAATTAGAGAATTCATGCATCTATGAAGCATTCATCATTAAGCATTTGTAGTTATCTTCAAGGCTGCATATTCATCATTCAAGCATTGTAGAGAAAAATTACATCAATCTTGTGTAAGTGTGTTTCTGTGTGATTAGGATTTTCATGTTGATGTGTTTTTCATTCCATTACATATAATATTTATGATTACATTCAATGAGAATTACATCATAATAAATAATTGCATATATGAGGAAACATGTGTAGAGCTATATTTAAGATGATAGATAGATTTCACAAAGATGAATAGGTTGAGCTTTTGACAATGGAAAAATTGGAGGACCATGGCGAATTAATACTAAATAGTCCTAAAAAATTAGGTAGAACTTCTGTAAATAGATTCTAGACATTTTATTCTACCCAAATCCAGGTCGGTGGCTCCGTGGGATATCTATAGCTTACTATTTTGTCACATCACTTCAGTTATCACCTATTTCTCCCTAATTTCAATCAATCCAATTCAACCCTAGGAAAGAAAAAGTCAAAACCCTAACCTACGTGAATCTAATAAAAAATCTTATCCCTTCCTTAGTAGGATTGAGGATAGATCTATTAGGTTCACCCCTCTTTCCCATTTTATATTTTGTTTATAATTATTAGTATCCTAAGATGCTAGCTTCTAATAAATTCCAAATTCTAAAACTGAGAGTGACCATGACATCCGCCATTATGTTTTCTTTCCTGTATGTGTGGCCCATTTTAAAAATATCCAACCCTAAGAGGAGTTTGCAATTATCAATAACTATCCCTTCAATAGTCTATCCCATCATATTACAACCTTTGATAGCATAAAAAATCAGCTTAGAATTCCCTTCAATTTCAAGGATCCTAAACTCAATTGAGACATAAATATTTAACCTCTAGAGTAGGGCCATACCCTCAGCTTGATTATTAGTGACCCCATTAAGGCTACTAGTGTAAGCTACGACAAGAGCACCAATTCTATATCTTATAACTCCTCCATTAATAGGCATTCCTTGGTTCCCCCTTGCTTCCCCATTATAGTTGAGTTTGTGCCATCCGGATAATGGGGGGTGCCACCTAGTATTTAGCCTTTTCATCCCTTTTTAGTTGTCAAATGTGGTATAGGAATTGGAGAGATTCCTATCCATGGCCACCTTATCATCAAAAGGAATGGGGGGAGGGGTAGGAATGACATTCCCATCTAGAAACTAATAAGTTATCCTTCAAAATTTTGATAAAGCTTAGAAATACTTCCTCCACAAGTTTCTCCACATCCTTAAAGATTCTATTATTCCTTTTCTTCCAAAGACTCTAACTTAGGTGTGGCAAAATTTTCCTCTAGAGCTCTCTAATAAGTGGGTTCTATGAAGGGATGACCCAATCAAGGGTGAGGGGTGGGAGAGATTTAGTCATTGTCCAATTTACATTTCCATCTTTTGCAAAACCCGACTCTAGAGATTTGAGCAAACTAACAATGCATCAGGATGTGGGGGATAGATTGTTCCTCCTGCTTACAAATGATACATGTGTTAGGTAGTTTAAATCCACATTTAATGAGGTTATCTTGAGTTAATATTTTGTTATGCATCACCATCTACAAGGAAAAAATGATTTTGGGAAGGATTTGAGGGTTCCAAACTTGCTACCGAAGTGCCACAGAACTACCCTCCATTAATAATAGATTGTAAGCTAATCTATCTGAGAAGTTTCCTTCTAGGTTATTGGTCCAAACAAAATTATAATATCTTGGGAATATAAGTATTCTAATTTGTTGGATGAGTTGCTACAACAAAGAAGCCTTCTGAAGCATTGTTGATTTTGATAGAATATCGAGTTATATCTTTTCATGAGTTGTGTGGTGGTATGTAGTCTGAAACCAAGAGTTCAAAGAATGCTTGAGCCTTTTCCCTAATGTATTTTAAGTTGGGGTGTATAGAAAGGGGCATATCCCCTCAACCATTAGTCCTCTTAGAAGCATATGAGAAGCTCCTTTTTAATTTTCCACTTTAGGCCCATATAAATTAAACCCTTACTTTTGAGGATGTTATTCCATATTCTAGAGCCACTTGGATATCCAAAGGTGGAGAGTACTCTATATAAATTTTATGAGATAAGGTAATTGACACTCATATACCACTCCAATTATATTTGTGTAATAGAATATTTCATCCCATTTTAGACATGAGGGCTTTGTTGAGAAGGTTAATTCTCTTTATGTCCAATCCCCCAAAATTCTTAGAGTAGTAAACTATATTCTAGTTAACAAAAGCCATTCTTTTCTTTTCCTTAGTCCTATTCCATAAGAAGTTTCTTTGAATTGTTTTATTTTATCAATTATAGTAATTGAAATATTGAAGAGGGAAAGGAAGTACACTCGGATAGCCTATAGAGAGGCAACTAAGAGTTGTAATTTTCCAACACTACTTAACAATTTTCCTTTCTATCAAGCTAGATTTATTTGGAGTCTTTCCAATATAGAGTTCCAAAAGGTAGGGGTTACATCTTTGATAGTAAGGGGTATGCCCAAGTAAACCCCTAGGAGGACAACATTTTGACAACCCAAAATATTTATTATTGTCTCTATAACCCATCCCCTCTATTGAAAAAATAAATGTTTCTCTTCTCATAGTTTATGTATTGCCTTGAAGCCTTAGAATATTGATTTAAAAATGTTTTCCATTTTCTAGCTTCAACCACTAAAGTCATACCAAATAAAATGTTATCATCAATGAATTGCTGCAGAACAAAGGGTGGGGTAGTGGATGCCACCTTGACACCTTCCAAATTGTCTTTTTTCACCATGATCTGGAAATTCGTACCCAAATCTAAATTAAGCCAACATTGTTAAAAGTTAAGGGGAGAGAGGGTTACCTTTCCTTAAACCTTTTTTAGCACCAAATAATCCTTTGAGGGTTCCATTGACAAAGATAAATAATTTGACCGTGGTTATAGATTCCTTAATCAAATAGATCATACTATCTTGGAAGCCCATCTTCTTGAGGACTTTAAACATAAATTCTCATCTCTTTATCAGAATCCTTGAAAATGTCAAGCTTTAGAACCATTCCCAATAGGCGACATCTATCCATTGAATGCATAATTTCTTGTGTTGTGATTGCAACATCTAGGATTTGTCTTCTTGGAACACATCCATTTTTATTACTATTGATAAGACTATTGTGCGTTGGTTTGATCCTATTTTCCAAGACTTTGGAGAAGATATAATAAATCATGTTGCATAAAATGATAGGTCTAAAGTTTAAAAGTCTCAATGGGTCAGGGACCTTTGGAATAAAAGAAATGTAAGAGTTGTTCAAATTTTTAAAAATCTTACCAGTGCAGAAGAAGTCCTTGGTTGCCACAGTTAAATCAAATCCCACAATATCCCAAAATCCCTGAAAGAAATCAAGGGGGAAGCTATTTGGTCCTGATGCTTTGAATGCCTCCATTGAGTATGTAGTAGTCTTGATCTACACTTTAGTAACAAGTGCCATAATTTGAGCATTATCTGCCTGACTTAGAGCCATAGGTAAGAAGTATAACAACTGATCTTCAAGGGTAGGGTCAAAATTATTTCCTCCTCTGTAAGCATTACAAAAGTACTTAGAGGTCATATTTCCCAACTGGAGGTCATCAATAATAGTTTGATCAATCTCATCCTTTAAGGATTGGATGGAATTCAATTTCTTATGTTTGAGGGTAGATATGTGGGAAAAATTCAAGTCTCCTTCTTTTAGCCATTGGACCCAAAATCTCTACTTCTAGTAATTTTTCTCCCTTTTCAAGTTCTATTTTCATTTTCCTTGTAGGGGTTCTTATTCCTTATGTGTAACCTTAGACCAATCACCATTATAAATTTGCATCTTTATTATTGTTAATTTGGTAGTTATCTCCCTCTTCCCTGAGAAAGTATCTCCAAAAGCAAACCTAATCCATCCCTTAACCTTGTCCTTATAATGTTTAGTCTTTGGAACACCCTATACATAGTAATACCCTAGATAGGGGTATTCTACTTGTTTTGGATACAACTCCTAAATTTTGGTGTTAAGCCCACATGATTTCCTAGTGGAAGGGGATAGGTTCTATTGACAGGTGTTTTGACACACTCACCACCTCTCCTAAAAAGCAGTAAGTTTTGGGAGACTAACTAATCCAATGTTTCTATAGTTGGGTCTCGACGGTGATGGGCAACTGAATGGTTGATGTGATTTTACCTGTCAAGGGGCCCGTTGGTTGAAACAATTTCTAATTACCTACTTTTTTTTGTATTTTCTGATTAAATTCTCTCTCAAAATAAACAACAAAAGATAGATCAGGAAAGAAGAAAGTAATAATTAAATCAATATGATAACAACTAAATGATCCATGTGGTTAGAATTTCATAACCCAGTATTATCAATCTTACTAAATCAACATTCAAATGATGAACTCCAGAAAATATATAAAGTTAGACAACTTCACATATCAACGGAAATGAATAACATCAAACTAATAATCACCCTATCAATTTAATCATCATATACCATTTGCATGCGCAATATGATTCATAAACTAACAAAGTATCCAAAAGAACTAGTTACTGATTCAAATAATAGAAGTTACCAGATAACGAAGAACATAACCATGTAGAACACATAAGTAGATCAAGAAATCCACAAGCTTCTTTTTGTATTAAACTTGAAAGAGTATCAAAAAATCTTCTAAACTCATAAAATCTATATAAAAATCTCTAAAAGAACCTCTAATTGGACCTCAAATTATCAAATCGTGAACCCTTACAATGAATCAAAATTTCTAATTTATAGAGTTTCAAGTCCCAAATTCTAGGAACTAAAAGCCATCTGAACTAAAAGCTATAGAAATAAGGAGTTGTGGTTGACATGCAAGTCTCTGCCTTTAAACTGTAGTAAAACTACCAATTAACTAATACTACGAAACATGCATTCCTGAAATTGGCTATTACAACCATACATAATTTTGCTCAAAATTGAAGTCGGTGTTGAAGTTGGTGTTGTGTAGCAGTTGAACTCTCAACTTTTGTGGTAGTAAAAAATATCTTCAAAAAGAAGTGAAAATTGCATGTGTAGAAAATATAGGTTCATCTTCTACTCCTTTTATAGCTCTTATAGTTGCTGATAAAACATGCAATTGTGTCTTCATGAGGATTGGCAATATATGAAATCCAGAACTCAGACTTCTTCAAAATTTGCTTTGCCTGCTCCCACTTGTCGACCAACTTATGAATCACCCCCTTTGCATGTGAACATTGAGAAGTCAAAAATGAGTAATTATCCATTAACTCTGTATTAAACTCTGATGTAGGCATAAAATGATAAGTTACATACTGGACCCATTGATCTAACACTACACCTTCCCTCAGGCGACCATCTCTCAAAATGTCGTGACCATATGCCCTTAACAACTTCTTTACAAAATTCTCATATTTTCCTATTGACACTTAAAGGGGAGCATGTGCTTCTAAAATCATCACCCTACAGTGCTCAAGCACTTCTATTTTAAATTTTATTGCTAAAATGTAAGACTACAAACTATCAAAATCCTCTCCTCTGAGCAAATCTTCATTTTTACACACTTCTTCACCCAAGGCCAATTTTTTATTCAAGTTTTTGAACTGCTTGGTGAAGTCTCTAATCCTCACCTCCCAATTTGTTGAGCAGTCTCTTATTGGTTTCTCTATTTTAAGGACTCCTTCATAGATTCTCGTTGTATGCTATAGAAATAGTCTTACCTTCAAGATACTATCCTTTGTCCACGATTTCATAGTAGCTGCCACTTTTCTTATTTCAATCAAGGTCCTTACATCACCTTCTAGGAGTGATGATGTGGATGACAGTGTGTCGTCGACCGTTGAATCTAAAGGCTTCCCCATATCCACAAGCAACTACTTATATTGTTCTAACCGTGTCTTTACCTGGTGCTAGGAGTTATGCTCCTCCTGTATCCTACTTCTGACTGTGCTAGTGACAAACTCCAAAGTATCTAGCTCTCCCCACTTTGTCTACTTCCCTAGCCAGTTCTAGATAAATGATGAATTATTTTGGCCTTCTTTTCTTTCCTCGGCTCCTCCACAATAGTTTGTTGTAGCCTAGAGAGTTTGGGAAGAATCACCTTTTCTTTCTTACTGAAAGTGAAGGTTAACCATTGTGGTGTTCCTTCATTGGTATCTCGTCCTAATTGGGTGGTTATTTGCACCGACACTCTCCCAATTTCTTGTAATGGTTCCTCCTACTGTTTTTCTTGTTCTCCATCTTGTGTATCAGGAGGAATTTGGGTTTCTTCTTGAGTAGGAGGCACTGAGATAGCAAACTGTTGTTGTAAAGGCATTTGTTAGGCTAGGTTTGCATGCAGAGCGTTATCAGCATCAAGCTGTTATTGATATTCTTCCAATCTCCCACTCACTTGCTCATTGAAATCCTTGGCCGACTGTTGACCTTGTTGCTCTATTTCTCCACCTGCAATGTCTTTTAACAATTTTTCCACATCTTGTAGTGAGAACAAGTATTTCATCATGCTCTTCATCCTACCCTTTTCCCACTTCCCCCTCTTCACCTTGTTGTTGCTGTTGCAGACCTTGATCATTGATGTTCATGGGGGTTACCTGCGTAAGTTCTAAAACCTTTTGTACGACAGGCCCCGTTCGTTTCTCTGCATTTGAAGGAGTCATTCTTTTCCTCTTCTTGAGATTTGCCTTCTTTTGTGTTGGCTCTGCCTCCTCTTGATCGGAGCCTGACTCCACATTATGAATAATTACCATCTCCTTGGTGTGAGTCATTGCAGGTGCAAGAATCTATGAAACCATAGAAGGTGGGGTGACCATTGTTGTAACCATGAGTGGAGGCATTGTTGTCATAGCTGGTGCAATAGATGTAGTTGATGTGGTGGCAGGAGTTGTTGTTGTAGAAGTAGTGACTGTGGTAGTGGGAATAGTGGTGGCCATGGTGGTAGTAGCACTAGAGGGTTGAGCCTCTAGAAAAGGTTATTCTGCTATTGCTACAACACCTTCAATAGTGGGCCTAGTAGGATGAATTTATGCTTGTGGTGTGGCCCCTAGGTTGGTAGTAATCCCCAAAATCACCTGTTTTGCCAAGTATTCAACTTCTTTCATTCTTTCATCCAAATTTTGCTTTAGTTCTTCTATGGTTAAAGGGGATTTAGCTTCTTCCTCCTGGTCTATGGATGTGTTCTTTCGAGACTCTGACCATGTCCTCCTTGTATATTCTTTGTGTACCTTGGATTGAGGATTTTTAGTTGGGATGTTTTTTGTTTCCCTTTGGAGGTAGCTGGTTTAATTCTGAGACTCAACCACTTCTTCGTTCTATCTATTACTGGCCGAGAGATGGTATCAATATCTACAACTTCTTGTTGTGACCATTTGATTTGGGGAAGCGGCCTCTTATCTACTCCCGTTTCTTTGTATATAGAATCCAAAAAAATGCCATCATCATGTAGCTACTTGGGTAGGTTGGTCTCAATCCTAAAATCCCTTATTTGAGGAACAACAAGGTGATGATAAAATTTCTCCCTTGCCTCAAAGCCATCCTAGAGGTTAGCCCAAAAATTCTCTAGGGCAGGTTGATGTCTATCATATACTTTTGGCATAAATCCTTTTAATTTATTCTATGGATCATAAAATTGGTGAGCATAATTAAAAGGTTTCAACTGTAACTCTTGCAATTCTTATTCAACAGTCTTTGCCATATAAATCTTAGAACATGAAAAGAATGATAAATTCAAAGGGAAATCTTCACCCGTGACCCTCATCTTATGCCTTGTAGACAAAAAAATATGCAAATGCACCATTTGTCTTGCATATTCCAACAAAATTGTCCTATTTGTACAGTATCTAGGAAACAAAAATGGTTCTCTGGTGAACCCACTCAGCCTCAGATAGGTAGATCGGGAGTTCTGTATGAACTAGCACCCCCATTTATTTATTAACTCCATAGCCTCTTTTCTTAGTCTGAATCCAGTATCCTCTATTAGTCTTATAATAATGGGAAACAAAAATGCATCATTTATTCTCTTATAATGTAGCTGAACCTCTTTTAGTGGCAATTGGGTATAGTATTCCCATACTGCATTTTTTCCTTCTTCTTCTCCCAATGTGCCCTTAGTTTGTAGCCCAGGAAATTGGTCGGATTTGGTTTCCACCCAAAAAACATAAGATGTGAAGAAAAAATTCCTTATGTTGTGTACCTCCTTCAACTGGTCCCTTATGTTATTTGACAAAATTTGGGCCTAGTCATAGTATTGTCGCCCATCCAAAATTGTTAACATGAATGAGAATATCCATGGATGAAAGCCACAACAAGAAGGTTTTCCAAAGGCCTTGCTGAGCATTATGATTAAATCTCTTTGTGGTTCTTTAAAATCTTGCCTCAAAATATCGTTTGCCTTTAAGTTTGTTTTCCTTTCTTATTCAAGCCATTTTTTATTCATCCTCTTTTTACACTAGTTCACATTATGGTTCCATTCCCTTTCTCCATCTTCCTCTCCCTCTACTAATACTTCCTTCTTGGTGGGAATCTAGAAGAATAGGGCTAACATAGTTGGAGACAAATCAATCACCACTTTTCCATCTGAATCAACACACTGCCTAGTGTCAGGGTTGTAGAATTGTGCAATCTGCATTACAAACTCTGGGGCCTACACTGATTGTGAGAACATTGTTGCCTCTACCAGGCCAAATCTTTTAATCCACCTATATTATGCACTCAACCCTAGTTTCTTCAATTGTTTTTCAATGTGTTCGAGCTCAATATGCTCAATCTCTGTGTCTTTAACCCAGTGAATCACATCTTCCAACTTTGAGATGTATGTTCTGCCTTGATATTGGTACTTCATTATTCTCGACAACTTTTCAAGATCCTTTGACTTTCGGGAAGATTCCTTGAAACCTAGATAAACCTGTAAAATGAACCAAACAAGCATCAAAACTACTCAAAGAAATAATACTAGAAAAATAGCTCACTTCGGGACTCTGAGGTCCCGAGATCCTAAGGTGAGAAAACAAAAAACCACAAAGAAAACCAAGGAGTTTGGGAACCTGAGGTCCCAAGTTTTGACACCAAACAGAACAAAAGGGGACTACTTCAGGAACTCGGGAACCCAAGTTTCTGAAGTGGTCAGACAATGAAAAAGACCAGCAAATTCAGAACCTCAGGAACCCGAGATACCGAAATGAACAAAAACACAACAAGGGAAACACTTCGGCAACTCAAGAACCCAAGTTTCTGAAGCGTTGAAACCATTGATAAAGAAAACCAACTCGGGACTTTGGGGTTTCAAAGTTCTGGGGTAGGATTCAATAGGCAACTTGGGACTTTAGGGTTCTGAAGTTACAGGGTAGGAATCAACAGACAACACAGAACTTTAGAGACCCGAAGTCCTGACAAACTACAAAGACAAAGAAAAATGGAAGGTTCGGGATCCCGAGACTGCGGGGTTCCGAATCGAACAGACAAGAAAAAGAGAAACTAATTCGGGAACTTAGGAACCTGGTTTTCCAAAGTAGTTTAAACAAAGACCCAAATAAAACACAAAACCACCACTTTGGCAACTCAAGAACCCAAGTTTCTGAAGTAGGGAAAATAAACAAATGACCCCTATTTTGTGAACTCGGGAACCTAGGTTCGTAAAGTAGGCAAAAAAGAAAAGAACCAAGGAAAAGACATCATTTTAGGAACTAGGTCAGAGTTTTAAAAATGATAAGACAACAAAAAAAACCCCTAACCCAAAATTTCAGGAACCTAAGTTTTCGAGGTTAAGGCAAAACAAATAAACACAAGACAAAACAAGCAAAATCACGCAAAATCAAACAAAATCTAAGAAACCTAAACTAAAACAAACAAAAATCTACCTAATACACAAAACTCCATATAGAGGAGGTGAGAAATCCACCTACCATGCATGAAAAATGGAGACAGTACTAAATCAGGTGCATGAGAGTTCGAGATCGTGAGTTCAAAGATTTAGATTCACAAGAATGCATGCACAAATGAGCTTCAAAATGACCTCAGATCCTATTTATACCCTAATTCAACATTGCATTAAATGCACTTCGGGAACTTGGGAACCCAGGTTTCCGATGTGGCATCATAGGCAATGAGTTGGGAAACTCAGGAACAGTTCTCAAAGAACAAATGAGAAGAACATCCTGAGAGTTTGGGAACCTGAACTTCAGAGGTGAAAACAAAAAAATGACCTAGAACTTCAGAAACCTGAAAAACTTGAACCTCTGAGGCTAGACAAACAAACAAAGGCTGAAACAAACTCGAGAACTCAGGGACTTGGGTTTCTGAAGAAAGAAACAAAACAATTAAAAACCCACCTTAGGAATTTGAGAACGTGGGTTTTCGAAGTGACAAAAACAAAAGCCAAAAAGACAAAGGGGAAAAACTAACAGAAAAAGACAAAAGAGGGGACCCGTATTTTCGTGAAATGAAGATGATGGGACTAGAGATCAAGGGCATAACAGGTCCCCTGGCAGATTTGTCTTCCCAGTCTAATAGTAGAGGGTTGTGGTCTAAGACTATTTTAGGCAGATCCCTGAGAGTAAATTTTAACTTGAATGAGGTTATCTCTCTTCTTGTGATTAGACCAAGTGAATAGTTGAACCAACAATTCAATGTCAAGAAGTCTCATTTTATTAATGAAGTTAGCCAATTCTTTCATGTTATTATAGTAGTCCACCAACCCTCCCAAATTTTTAGAGAACAGAGGGGAGTTGAATTTCCTCACAATCATCCAATGGTTTTTCAGATCTACTAAAAATTGAGTAGAAATATATCCTCACTAACAATTTTTTTGACTAAAGTGAGTGTTTGTCGACTAAAGTGAGTGTTGGGAGCATAAACATTCACCAAACACCATGAGTCCTTAGGAGATGTAAGCTTTATAATTAGACTACTAGTAGAGCTAGAGAGAAGAATTCCCCCTAGATTTTTAGGGTCCCACATGGTGACAACACCACTCAAAGCACTAGTAGCATCACTAATGAAGAATCAGGAGCCCAACCAAATATAGTCACCAATGTTATGAAAAGTACTCGTAGTCATTTTAACTTGTTGAAATAACAAAATGTCTATTTTCTTCTTAACAAGGTAGTTATTGCAAGCATATTGGTTTTGAGCACTTTTCAGGCCCTTCATTTTTCAGGAGAGAAAATTTGTATTCAAAATATTGAGATAGATTCTAGGGTTTGTTTCCTTCCTTGGTCCATCTCCCTTGCAACTTCCTTTTCTCATGTAAGCCTCTAGGATGGGTGGCTAGTCTTGGTTTCCTCCCGTACATCAATCTTCTTGTTCCATTTTTTTCCTCTTTTGGGTTGTTCACTCCTCATTAGGATGAGGATGAGTTGGTACCTAGGGACATCAGACTACTAGTGGTGGCACCTAGTGATAAACATGCCATTCTCATGGCTAGGGAAGAGACAAGGGGTTTTGGTGATAGGAAGGGGCTTGGGTGAAAGCAATTGTTGACCAGTTTATTAAGGGTGGAAAGGATTGGGATTTTCCCTTCTTTTGGGAGTATCTCTTTGATAGGTGTTTCCATGTTTCTATTCTCTAGGGGTGTAACATGCTTGGTTGGAGTTTTAATAATTTTAAGTATCCAATCAGTCAAAGGGTATTCATTGCCTATCTCCTCTTTCTAAGGTGTATTCTTTTCATCTTGGGATAACTCCTCCACCCAAGGAGGAATCATGTCTACCTCGGTTGCTTCCCCCTCCAAAGAAACAAACATTTCTTTTACTTTTTGGGTTTTTTTGAAGTGGATTTACATTAAAAAAATCACGTGTCTTGTCTTGGAACAAATTTGATAGAACACACCAGTATTTTGATACATTATAGCTTGGGTCCATTTTCCTAACTTAGATTACAAAGAGATGAAGTTAGGAAGAGTTTTTTTCATATCCACATTTACACAAAATTATGCAAATACTAACCTGGATTTAGCCTTAGTCACCTCATTAGTGGATACATAGTGTCCAAAGGTGTTGCCAATCCATAATCTAAAAAAATCTTCATCCTAGAATTCAAGTAGGAGACCCATGAGATGCACACACATAGGTGATATTTTGTTCAGGTTAACTAATGGATCAAAATCCTATTTCCATCTATAGAGCAACAAATGATGTTTACCATAGGAACATGTACCTAGAGTGAGAACTATTACGAGGTCCTCCTTAGCCAAAAAATTAAGGAGAAAGAGATCACTTGACATGGACTGGTAGTCACACCTCCCTGTAGCTTCCATTTTGCAGCAATTCAGCTACATACCATGTCTATGGTTACAAAAAGGTGAATAAATTACCCACCAGAGTAGTGTTCATGGAGGAAATGATATTTCCCACCATAGAGTGAGGCAACAAGATAGTCTTTCCTTCATCTATTTGCAAGTATTCTAGGGTTATATTAGGGATTTCTTACCTTGTTGTACTGCCAATGAGCATGTTTTTCCAACCCTTCAATTTTGGGCTTTCACTTGGAGGTACATGCTCCAGATCTCAATCCTCATAGAGAGACCACCATTGTCTTTCTTGGATAGACAATCAAGATGGGTGGCAGATTCGAGTCCTCCCTTTTCAATCATCATAGATGCATTTGGAGAATCCGTAGAGACCCTAGTTGGTACTGCAACAACTCCTATAGTATGAGCCTCATAAAATGACATAGGTGTCTTGTTGGGAATGATAGGAGGGGTAAGAGGTAGACAAACAAGGTCCCCCCGGAAGTAGGCACCATGTGCATGGGAATTCAAAAAATTCTAGATTGTGGTCTAATTGAATATTTATAGTATTACTCAAGCATCATTAATTTAATTTTCCTTAAAAATATTGTTAACATATATTAATCACTCATGTATTTTCAATTCTCTAATCTTTAAATAATTTATATCATATCATTTTGATAAAGAAACAAGAGTTAAAAATTACTACATAAAACAAAGACATACCAACCGATCCAATTCTCTGTCCACATCTTTGGTTTCTTATTTGAATTGGGCCCATCAAATGTATCCCCACAATACAAACCATTACAAGTATTAATCTGAAAAAAAGGAAAAAAAAAAGAACTTTAATAAATTGTAATCTAAAGTTTATTTTTAAAAAAAGTATTCTCAACTAAACTAAAATAATTATTCATATATAAAATCTCTTAAATAATTAAACAAAATATTATATACTATTTATATAACAAATATCATTTATATATATATATATATATATATATATATATATATATATATATATATATATATATATATATATATGTCTAACATCTTAGATATTTATTATATTTAGTTCGATATTTAGAACTCTTTTATTCATTAATATTTACCTTGTTATTTTATTGAATGATTATATATTTGAATGAATAATATTTTTCATTACTTTTTAAACTTAAAAATTAATATTAATATTAAAAATGATTTAAAAAAAATTATAATATTAAAGAAATGTAGATGATGAATTGTACTAAAGAAGCAAAATAAAAGGCAAAGAAAGGGTTGGAAAAGTAATGATGAAATAATTGATAAGAATTTCAAAGTTCATTTTTATCTTTGTATATTTTTCTCATTCCCCACTCAATTAAAACAAATAATGTCATATAACTATTACCAGTTTATTTCTTGAATATCAAATGATTTATTGTGCAACATTTTTTTTTTTAAGGATAAGAGCTATTAGTATGGGGATAGCGCCCTTGTATTAATTAAAAATGGTTTTACAAAAAAAGCCTTCACTGCCTGTTAGCAAGACCTCAGACAATACTACTACCTGCAGTTGATACTACTAGCTACCCATCCCATTGTACAATAGACCACAATTTTAAACCCACCCACCAATGACCAACACCAGACTTGGTCTTTACATATTATGGACCACCATTGAGGGTCTGCATGATGACCCCAACAAACTCTCCAATATTGATTACATTTTTAGTAGCTCCAGCCAAGAACCACCATGTCTCTGAGCTTGTTACTCTGCGAAATGGGGCCATGTTCCTGTTCTGCACAACACACCTAAAGACTTCCCAAGCATTCTCCCCAAATGTTCTCATCAACTACTTCAACTCTTCCTTTTCTACGCGTCTGCGCTCTGCTCGACTTCTTTTACTATCATTTGACTCATCACTCCCATCATTTTTGCTCTCCTCCTCTTCATCCTCTGAGTTCGAGGGTAGAAAGACACTCGACTGGAAGTAGGTTTTAAGTATGCTGATCCATTCGTTCTCCGACAGGCTTAGAATGGAATTAGCGATGTTATTTCTATTGACTGGCTTGACAAAACAACACAGCATCTCCATGACTTTTTCCCTATTTTCAATGATGTCCACCAAGGGCATAAGCACAACTTCATAAACCATGGCGTCACATCAGTGGCATTCAAAGTTAAGTGTGATCCCCACAAGCCCTTTTACCGCATCATAAACATACTCTTCTGTGACAAACAAGCTATGAAGCTGTACATCTAGTGTTTCTTCACAGTTCATGCACCCGATGTTGCCAAAGTATGCCATAGATAAGGACGAAACCTAGCTTGTGCACTATCTGAGCTGTGTGACCCAACAAAGCACCTTACTCACCATACAACCCGACCTTGTAGAAGGGCAATAAAAGGCTATCAGAACTCTAGAAGATTCTACATGCCTAATCAACCAAGATCCCACAAACTGCAAGAATATGCCATACAATAACTTCTGTCCATCATATGTATCTCAGACCGTCGACACTACAATTTTGAGAAACCGACCTATACAAGGTGTGCAAGACTTCTACCACCTGTCCTACGTTCGCAGGCCTAGTTGTAAGGTCCATCATCCAACCCCGTCACATTTCCTTATCAATAGGTCCTTTCTGCACAAGTCCGTAATCTCCAAACTCAATGTCTTGGGTTCCACTAACACTTCTACAGAATTTGAATTGACTTTGAGATTAGCAAGCAAGTCTCCCACTCAATTACCTTCCCTGTGTATGTGAGATATTTCATATGGCTTGATTGCTTGGGGTACAGATTGAATGCGAGGCAGCCATTTAGCTAGTTTCCAATTTAGTCATCTAGTGGTAGTCACCCCATTTATAACTATTTGAGAATCACCCTCAATATGTACATTTGATAAACCTTTCTGTTTGCAAAGTAATAACCCAGCCTCAAGGGCTCTTATTTCTGCTTCATTATTTGTAGCACAACCAATATTTTCGTATGTACCAAACATAATAATCCCATCCTCATTTCGAATGACTGTTCAATAGCTAGCTTGCCAAGGATTGCCTTTGTAGGCCCCATCAAAGTTGAGTTTTACCCAACTGTTATGAGGCTTCTCCCATCTGACTTCTTTCCTATTGATTCTCTTCTTGGGATAGTAGAATATAGCATTTTTGAAGGACCAATTCCAATCCATTTCCAAGTCCCAATCATTGAATTTGAATTTCCTAACATTCTGTGACTTACCACAAATGACTTCTTCTATGTCTGCCTTGAGATTGCCGATGACTAATTCCACTGGTTTAGATGCCTCTTTGAATATTTGTTTGTTTGTTTCTTTCCAGATAGTCCAAACAATCATTGCTGGGCCGATCTGCCACAGGGCACCCCACTTTGTCCGACTGAACGATGGCCATGTGACAAGGAATTATTTTAGAGACACACTTCTAGGTATATATAGGTTAACCATACTTAGGAACCAATCCCAACACCTACGAGAAAACTTACAATTGAAGAGTAAATGATCCACTGTTTCTTCCCCAATGTTGCATAACATGCACCAACTTGGTCCTTAAATACCTATGGTTTTCAGCTTATCATCAGTGAGTATCCTCCCATTCAGAGCTATCCATAGGAAAGCCCCTGCTTTTGCCAAAACCCACCTGTTCCAGCACAACTTGCTAGGCCAATTCGGGTTGATAGCTCTATTCCTTTGAACTTCGTAGGCCAGCTTAACACTATACTCCCCTGACTTTGCTACACTCCAGAATAAGCTATCTTCTTCATCTGATGCTAAAATTGATCTATTACTCAATAGCTCTTCGAGTTTCTTACACAACTCTAGGTTGCCGATAGCTACTCGTTTCCAGGACCTCGTGCCATGGTGCTTAACACCCTCAAAATAACTGGCAACTTGCGTACCTATAGAAGATTCTATGGTGTTGATCCAGTCTTGATTATGAAGCATTCTAATATCGGTGGTTCCCCATCCCATGAGTCCCGCCAGAACTTGGCCCTACTTCCATTGCCAATCTTCCAAGAACTGTGATTCGTGATTACATCCCTTCTATTCTAGAGAAAGTTCTAGGTGGGAGAGCCCCTGTCTGTATCTGCAATTGTGAAAATTTGATCAAGATCATCAGAGTCTAGGTACTTTTTATGAAAAATCCTGCATTATAGTTTATTGGGACATTTGTACATCTTCCAAGATAGCTTCACTCCTAGGGCCAGGTTTTGAATATTCATTTTTCATAGCCCTGCTCCCCCATCCTCTTTCCACATGCACATGGTATCCCAATTTATCAGAGGTATCTTTCTATGCTCCTTAGCCCCATCCCAAACAAACTTTTTTAAAAGCCCATCTAATTTCACTCCAACTGGGTTAGACAATTGAAAGCACTGCATGCTATAGATTGGAACCGTTGCTAGCACATATTTTATCATTAATAGTTGACCAACTTGAGTTAGCTATCTATTATTCTATTGCTTTGTTTTGACCTTACAAGAGTTTTGGACATCCTCCCAAATTTGGGATTGCCTACTGCCTGTGTTAATTCTGATTCCACGATATTTGAGGGGAAGATCAGTAATTTTGAAGCCAAAAAATGCAAAATACGATTCTGAGTCAACCTTCCTATGTTGAAAAAGAAAATCTATGATTTATCCATATTCATTTCCTGTCCTGACAACTTTGAATATTCATCTAACACCTCACCAATTCCTTTGGCTTCCTTCATCGTTGCTTCACAAAACAGGATTATGTTGTTAGCAAATTGTGAATGGGTGATGGGCTCTATCAGTCTGTGAATTCGAATACCTTTCCAAAGTCTAGCGGATTGCTTTGTTTTAGTTAAATTCCCAAGAACCTTTGCCATGAGTACAAAGAGAGCCGAGGATAGAGGGTCCCCTTGCCTTAATCCATTGGTAGCTTTGAAGAAGCCACAAATTGTACCATTGACAAGTAGAGAGAAATTAACTGTGGAAATGCAGAAACTAACACTGTCGATCCATTCATTTGGAAAAACATAACATCTAAGTACCTTAACCAAAAATTGCCATACCACCTTATCATAAGCTTTTGCAACATCAAGCTTTATGATCATACCCTTTAATTTCTCTTTATGCATGGAGTGCATGACTTTAGACACTAAAATAATATTGTCTGCTAACTCTCTTCTAGGAGTAAACCCATTCTGATTTTCTGAAATGAGGTAAGGTAAAAGCTTCTTCAGTCTGCTGGCCATAGATTTCAAGATGATTTTGTATATGGTATTGCATAGCGATATGGGCCTAAGATCGTGCATTGAAGAGCATTCCTATTTTTGGGGAATTAAGGCAATGACTGTATTATTCACTTCTTTTACAAACTTTCCTTTTTTCCTGAATTCTTCTACAACCAACTGGATATTGTAACCTAGAAAGTCCCAACATTTCTGATAGAATTCAGTAGTCATACCATATGGGCCCAGAGCCTTGTGAGGGTGCAGCTCGAATGTAGCTCTTTTAACTTCCTCCAAAGAGTAGGGTTCACATAGCATTTTTGCCTCATCCATAGAGACCAACTTGTACATGAGATCAAAAAGCTTGTTATTTGATGCATCCCCTATCTAACTATAACTCCCCAAGATTTTAACAAAATGATCGAGTGTAGCTTGCTCTAACTCAGCCTCAGTACTTCTCAATGTTCCTCCATCATCCATGATTGCAGTGATTTTATTTTTGTTCCTTCTGACTTTTGAAGTCGCATGGAATTTTTTTGTATTACGATTGCCCTCAGCAATCCATAATGCTCTCGACTTATCTTGCCAATAGACTTCTTCTTTGTTTAGCAGCTCCACATATTGTTTCTTAAGGAGTTTTTCTTTAAGAAATTCTTCCCTAACCATCCCTACCAGCATAACTCTACTATTGATATCTTCCAATTCTTCTTCAATTCTGAGTTTTTCAAAGAAGATATTTTTGAATGAGAACTTGTTCTAGTGCTTGATTTTGTTTTTGATATATTGAATTCTCTTTACAAAACAAAAGCTAGGAGAACCCGAAAAGGTGTTGCTTTCCAGCCACCATGTTTTAAGAAGGTCAATGAGTTTAGGATCCCTCCACCACATACTCTGGAATTTGAAGTAGTTTTTATTCTTAGGTGCCTCATGATTGATAGACAAAGTAACAGGGAGGTGATTCAATCCAGCTTGAGGGATGATGTTAGTGTTGATGGAGAAACTACCATTAATCCCCATTCCCCCACAAAGAAACGATCCAATCTTTTAGAATTTTTTGAGAAATTAAGTCTTCTGTTGGTCCAAGTGAACTTACCATTTTTAGGGATAACATCCACCACTTGGCAGTTCGAAATGAATTCTCTGAAGTCTTCCATTACTCTTGTGCTCTTTCTAAGTCCTCCTTCCTTATCATCAATATCTAAGATTGCATTGAAGTCCCTAGCCAAGATTACTTTGTGCATCTCCAATAATTGCAATTGCTCATATATCTCTGCCCATACTCTTAGCTTTTCATCTGTCTTAATTGGCCCATAGATATTAAATAGGGGAAAACCAATACCTCCTGGTTTGTATACAATGTTGCAGGCCATCCAAAAGTCGTTGGACGCTATTGGGAACACCTCAAAGACTTCAGAGTTCCACAAGATTCCAAGACCACTAGAAGTACCTCTAGCATCTTGAAACAATCCCTCCCATTTATAACAAAATTTGATAAATTTAGATACCTTATCGCCATTCAATTTAGTTTCCTAAAGTAAGATCATATCAGACTCTAACTTGGCCAAAGATCTTTTGACCAAGCGTCTCTTGTTAGGGGCTAGTAAGCCCCTGAAATTCCATGATGTGATTCTCATTTCTGCCCAAGGGAGGGGCTGCCTCCCTTGGAATTCTTCATGTAGTCCAGAACACTGACAATGCCTTTTTCTGTTTCTTTTCCTTCCCTAATCTGTCTATTGCTTTTCCTGCCTTTAACCCCTTTTTCTCTGCCCAAGAGGGTATTGGCTAATTGGCTAATGCATTTGGGATCTAGGTTGTTCAGGACATCTTCTTCATCTTCCCGGTCTGAGTTACTTGTATCAGTATCACATATGCAATCCTCAATAGCGTTCACAGCCTGAGAACCTAGCGGAGAAGACACAATTTGACTCAGTATAGCCACTCTATCTGCATTATTCATTTTTGGTTCCACCTGACAGGGTTGGGAGTTAGATTCTAGATATATCCTAGCATTAGGCAATGGTACATTTTCCGCAGAAGGCCGTCGATTCTTCTCATTCATTTTCTTTAACCAAATCATTTTTTCCTTATCTTCTATCCTTTGCTTTTTGTTATATGCCCTTCGCACAAAAATTCTACAATTTTTGGCTTGATGGGTTTTGCTTCCATATTTTTGACAAGCATGGAGTTCTTTCTCAATTTCAATGTCTTGTTTCCATATTCCATTTGCCATTATTAGATTTATATGGGGGGGAATCTGCTTGACCGCTACAATTTTCATCCTAGCGTACACATATGAATCATTTTCAATGATATTCTCATCGATCTCTAAAAGATTTCCGAGTGTTCTACCAATTTTCTCAAGGCACAAGTCCCCCCAATATTCAATTGGGAGATTAAATAGTCTGATCCATACCGGATTTTCATAAATTGTGAGATTAAGTGGGTTAAAATTAGGTGTCCAAGGCTAGATGTACAATGATAAGCTATCAAAATACCAATTTTTTGAATTCAAGGTTTGATCCCTTGCTCCTTTTTCTGCGAAGACAACCACAAAAAAGCCTTTCGGCAAGAATTTAACCATAACATGGCTGCCCCAATTCTCTTCTATCCAAGGGGTAATGCTTTGACTAGGTTTATTCAGACCAATAATTCTAGCAATAATTGCAAGATCCTCCCAAATGAATTTTTCATGCACCACTTCCTCCGTTAAATCGATCACAACCAATCCCGATATGTTACTTTCTTCTGTAATATTCGGTTGTGGTACAACCTCCTCCTCCTCTGAGATTTTATCATTGTTTTGGAATTTGTGTGTTGGACCATTCTCATCCCAGTCGATGTCCAAAATCCGCCATTTTACCTGCCTGTCTGCTAGTTGTTCCTTCCCTTGCCCTCTGTTTGGTCCATCAAATTTACCCCAGAGATGGTCCTATGCCTTCTGCTGGGATTTTCCCTCTAGCGAGCAACCCTCGAATACTTCCCTCTGCTCTTCGCTTTCCATCATCTGCTCTTTGCACTCAGCCTGCCACGCCTTGCTCGCCATTTTTGTATGTTATTGTGCAACATTTGATGAATATTAAATGATTTTTTAATCTTATATAAATTTATTGGTTTATTAATAGTTAAATAAAAATCGATGATTGATTCATTAAAGAAATTTTAATTTTATATTAATATTTTATATTTTAATCTTTTTGATATGTTGGTTATTTAATAGTTTGGTTAACAAATTTATGTCACAATATTCTAATCTTGTTGTCATTATAAATTATGTCCCTCAGCATAATTGTGATTAATATAGATATATTAAAATCATTATTATTTATAATAAATATGAGTATGAGATTGATATCTATTAACATCTTATATATAAATGTATTTGATATATTCACATTGTAAAAATACTTACTATTTTAATTTTTTTATATTTTTTCTTCTATTTGATTTAAAAATATATTTATATGTTAACTAGTATTTAATTGACTATGCATTTGAATGAATTCTATCTAGTTTATTTTTTGAATTTTTTAAAAATTAACTTTAAAAAATAATATATTTTTTAAATGATCTTTGAATTTTACTTTGAATTTTGTCTAAGAAAAAAATAAGATGCTACTATTGACTAGGAGCCTATTATTGATGGATTTAGCCCTACCAATGTAGCTCATGTTTCTTAGATTATTATGATTTTATTTTCTTGTTTAGGCTTGGCCCTACATAGAAATTGAGGGCATGTCATTTAACATCCACCTTTTTTTATGAATAGTGATATTTACATGAAGCTAGTATCTAGGTATAATTCATCAAAGAATATATTAGCTCTAGCTAGTATTTAGATATATATGAAACCCAAAATATAATAACATCATTTAATTAGTTATTTTAGAAATATTATCTACTACTATTACATGAAAATAACCATGCAGAAAAATACAAAATATAGTAATTACATTGGGAGACATAACTAAAATGATAGTAAAAGGTAGTGTGTACTTGTAATAGTTGTTGATCAACCCCACAAAAGCCAAATATCACATACGATGAAAACAACCTTCCAAAAAAAAGAAGAAAGGACATACTAAGATCATGACAAGTGTCAAGTTTTAATGATATGAAATCCAAAAAGTAAACAACCCTAAGTAAGCTTAAGTACGAAAGTGTGAATATGACCTACCATGAATCTACTTAGGTAATATACAATGTTTATACCAACATGTCGCTTTAATTTTAGCCTAGGGAGGATGAGAAAATATGTAAAGGTGCAACAATGAGTCCCAACTACAAGGCCATGTTAGGTACCCATGTACAAATAAATCTCTCAAAAAAAGAGTAAAGGAGAGAAACCCATAGGATAAGTTACTCCTTTCTATAAGGAATAAAATATGTAAAAAAACATGTATAAGTGAAAGGAAGGATGAACAAACATGACCCTCAAGGACTAATTTTATCACCAATGTACAATAATTTTTCCTAAATAGAAGAGAAAGACAAAGACTGTGTAGCTTCCCCCATAATGCATAATCTCATATTATGATGGTAGATGCTTAATAAAGGATGTTAATGAAGATTTAAGAATATTGCACAATAATCTATTCCCTTGGGAAAAGAAAACCAAGTATAAATGCAAGATGTCTTCCCATGAAGAAAGAAAGATCATGATAAATCATGATGTCTTTGAACTTTCTCAAGTGTTTCCATGTTGGTATGTAAGTATGCATCAATAAAATTAGGTACACTCCCAATAAATGAAGGTGGTAAGCTACTTAAACATTGGTATAAGAATGAACAACAAGACTCAACGATAAGATGGTGTGAAAATAATTATCATGCAAATATCATCAAAGAGATGTACGTCCTTAAGTGTCTCCTCTAAGTAGATACATGACAAGATTCATGAAGAAAACTATATCTTTCAAGTACTCATCCTTATGTAAAAAATTTAGAATACTATGAAGTACCTACTACAAAGAATCAGTCAAAGAAACTAGTGATGAATATTAAATATGATATACATGCATGTCATCCATCTATATTGGTCATCCCATGACAATATCTCCATACTAAATATCTAAATAAGAACATTTAGAGATGAATAAATGTTAATATTAGAATGCAAGAGTCCCCAATCTTAGGATATTACCTCATAAATAAAGATTTTGAACCCTTTGAATATAAATTAGGAGTTATGGAAGCTAACGAGTGTATGCAATAATATGGAAAAAACTAAAGATTCAAATTTAGCTTCCCAAGATTCAATATCATCCAAACTATAAAGACCTGCCAAATAATCAAGATAATCTTCTATATCAAGATCATATCATAGGTTGCTAAATAATCAAGAGGCACACGATTGTTTATAACAAGATAGTTTGGGATTGAAGAGTAATGTAGGCATCCAAAGGTCTCCCTTATTCTTACCCAAAGAGTGCATGGGAACTCAATATGTGAGATGGAACACATAGTTTACCCATTCTATCTTTTTTATTATATTTACTTTTTGCAAAGACAAATACATAGAAAAAAGAAAGAGATGAAGCAATTTGGGATGTTTCAAGATTTATCTTGTCAGGAATTATAGTTCCCTTCATTTAGGTTGATTACATAAGGACGAATTGAAAAAATCCCATGATTTCATTATGATATAATCCTAATATATAGATTAAGAGATCAAAACATGTGATATTGTAACCCTCCTAGCTAAGGATATTTTTTTAGCATGGCTTGTAGTATATTCTCTCATCTTTTCGACTTTATGCCAAATGGACTCAATAATCTATAGTATTTGAGGACCATTCTATTTTATTTTGATCTAAATTAAATTCCTTGGTCACCTCTTACCACTCTAGCTACTCCCCAACTACATTTCAACCACCTTGGGGCACACTATCCAAGTTGAGAAAGAATTCTTCTTCTCAATTTTCCCTCAAAATGGGTTTGTATTGAGATTAACTTGTCTAAGAACCTTTATTATTTTGTATAAGTATAGATCACAATTTAGATCGTTGCCCAAAACATCAATATATCTCAACTTGCAAAAAATCAATTATTAGCATTGATCCTTGGACTAAAAATCAAAGATTGCCTTTAATCATCCAACACATTAAGTCTCAACCAAAACAACCTATTGACAATTCCATACCTTAAAATTTGAAGATGATTGGACTATATGGTAAGCAATAAAATAAATTATTGTAATTATAGTAATAAATGTAGGTACCTAACTATTGGTTGTTGGGCCTTAGATTTACAAGCCTAATAAGTGAAAAAATATATGGTTGAATCTCAACTAATGGGGGGTTGATACAAATTTGAAAATAAGCCTCACTTCAATAAATTATTTTCTTCCTCCTAGAGTTCTTTCATAGTAACTAGTTTATGTAGTGTAGTAAATTGTAACACTTTACAATTTAACACTCCATTGGGGCCCCTACTTTAGTGTGCCTACTCTTGGGTCATTTTAAGCCTATTTGGAACTTATTATATCCTTTTGTCATCATTTGATGATTTTTAGATTAGATCATGTGTTTCGGATCTTGATACTCTGCCATAAAATTCTTTGGTCCCTATTTGAGAGGACTAGGGCACTCAAAATCCTAGTATAAGTGGACTAAGGCACCTAGCAACCTAATACCTCCAAAATGGGTCCACTAAAAGGGGCTCAAATTCAAACTTGTGTAAGTATTGACCTCTATCATTTCTGATCCAATCATGATATTTTTATTTGATCATTAGATGTTGGCTTAAGTTCATCAATACATTGTAAAAAATATATAAAAAAATATTTATCATTCACAAGATAGAGAGTAAGAAGTTCCAAGAGCAAGTATTTCCCAATTTGAGAGCATATTTGAGTACAAGGAGCAACAAGCTACAATAACCTACATTCAAAAGTATGATTTCATGATTAATTTTGTTATATTCTATCATGTTATTGTATAAACACTTGGAGGACTTGACTAAAGAGAATTACATCACCAACATTATCATTTCTATGGTATAATGTTATCATTTCATTATTTCCATTATGATTTAGGCTCCATCCTTTCTAAAGATAAGTTTTCTTTTTCATCAATCATTGCTATTGTGGAGCTGGGAACACCAACATGGGGTTTGAATTAGGTAAGACCCTATATATCAAAACCATTTTTCCCTATTTTCATGTGTGCAAGTTTAGATCCGATAACAAAGGAGGTTATAGGTGGGAAAAATAGATTAAGGCAAATAGTTCTAGTTTTCAGGTAGGTGTAAACCCATGGACTAAGGCACCCTCCAACCATATTCAATGATTTTTGGCTAGAATGATAGGAAACAAGATTAAAAGACCTCTTGACTATATTTCTAAAACTTTTTGTTAGTTTGGACACCCTTGGGATTAGATCTCTCTAAAACTGTGGCCAATAGTGCCATCTCTAAATTACAGCTACAAGTTCCTCTCAATGTCTCATATCTTGATTTGGCTCACTGTAATAGTTTTTCAATTTTTTAATTTTTTTAATTGCTGAAATTCAACATTATGATATCATTTAACCTACTTTATTCACACTTCACAATATCAAATCCCTTCAAAAAAAGGAAAGTAAATCCAAGTTCTCAACTCTCCTATTAGAACTATAGGTGAACCTATTTATGTTTCCAATGATATGTGATGAAGATATGAGGTCTTAGACTACATCCATAAGTGTAGGATCTCATTTCCATACATATCATTTTTCTAAACCCAATATGTATTACATCCTACATAATTTTTTATTTGGATGTCAAATATATTTTCATATTTATATTGCTTATTTACTTGCAACCATTTCTAAAATTCATTGCTTATGCACTTGCATTGGTTAATTAAACACAATATTGTTCTTTCATATTGCCTAATTAATCAGATCATTACTGTTGAGCACACCACATGATTGAGGTGGGGTGAATCAATTCAAACCTTAAAATATTCTATTTCCAATCTTCTAAACTTCAAACCACAATTAACTTATTACTACAATTATGAAACATGAAAGCACAAAGCACAGTAAAAACATGAATACAAGATTTACATGGAAAACCGTAAACAACAAAAACCCATGGTGAGAATCATACTCACAATATGAATAACTGATAACAAAAGGCTCAACGCCAAGGAGCCCACTGTACCTAATTGGAATGGTAATACTAAAGTGCACAACCTTAGGTCAAGATACAAGAGACTTGCATTATTAAGACTCACTATCTCAAGAAAAGATACAAAGAGTTACACAAACTGCCAAAAGGAACACACTGTCTTCTAATGGGTACATGGAATAGATGAATTAAATGAACAAGATCTCTTGATCATGAAATTTTCCTTGAACTACCGTGCCAAGAAACCAATATCATGGCAAACACATCGTACATCAACCATTGTCTCAAAATTCTATCACACTAAAGATATCATCATCAAGGTTCTTCACAAACTAATATTCACACTTTTGCTACACCAAATCTACTTGTACATCCTTCACATCCACTTCACATCAATTCATTCACATTCCATACATCAACTCATATAATCACACATCTAAATATACAAGATAACTCATTAAAACTCTCAACTAGGTTGATCACAAACAAAATATACACTATTACATAGATTAGGCCACTTGGACTAATAACACATAGCGCAGTCCACTTCAAGAGATAAAGGGGAACCAAACACATCACAACATATCTATAAAAAATAATTCCAACAAACTACATACACTAAAACATCCTCCAAAGTCTACATCAAATGAAACATGTAGATAAACAATAAAATACATTAACTAGTTGATCCAAAAACATCCTCCAATGAAAAATATACAATGCAGATATACACATGCTATAGTGAGACCAATATCAACATCCAAAAAACCTTCAATGCATATCCAAACCAAAAGAGTGATATAAATAAGATAACCAACTAGGTTGGCTAGGATTGAATACAACTGAGTATGCCAAACATAGAACACCATAACTTCACTTGCCAATCAAACTAGCATTAGAAAACTAAACCAGAACATTGCATGAACCAAATGAACATGTCCTCCAAGATACAATAATTGAATCCACATATCCAAGAATTGTTAAGCATTCTTCAAACCTATTCTAATAGATAATCTCACCATCAGAAGTAGCAACAACCAAGTCTGCCATTTGAGCAACAAAGGACCTAAAAAACTGAAAGTGTAATTGTAGCATCATAAATTGTCATCGGGCTAATTTACACCTCATGATTGTGCCCCTTCTTTAGCGTGTCCTAGTCTCATCACCTTTCTAGGTTTGTTTGTGCTAATTCTCTAGCTTCGAGGCTATGAACAACCTTTTGTGGGTCTGACCATGGGATACCAACCTTATTTCAACTTTGTTTTGGTTTTGATTGAGGCCGAACCAGGGCGTGGAATGCCTTGGTTTGGACCATGGCACCCCAAAATGCTATTTACCGACTTAATCAAGCTCCAGTTTGAAATGAGGTCGGGGCTTTATCTCAACTGTAAGATTTGAGCTTTGGGGTAGAACCCCTTATACAAAGACATTTTATCAACCTAATTTCATCTAATCATCATAAGTTGACATATCCTACCACTCTTGCATCTATGAAGCATTCATCATTAGGAATTTTGAGAGATCTTCAAGGATGCATGTTCATCATTCAACCATTGTGGAGAAAAATTACATCATTCCTATGCAAGCATGTGTGCGTGATTAGGGTTTTGTCATGTTCATTCCATTTCATACAACATATGTAATTAAATATAAAGAGAAAAAAATCATCATTAGCAATTGCAGATCTAAGGTATATCTATTTAGCATTTATTTCAGTATTTACATTTATTCTTTGAAGGTTAATTCCTAGCCTGAGGTTTGACTTAGGCAAACCCCTATTCCCAACAATTGAACCCTTTTATTTCTATGTAGGAAATAACTATAGAGTTGAGTTTGGGAGGATCAACATGATTCATAGAGACAAATAGGTTCATCTTTAGATGGTGAGAAATTTAGAGGACCATGCCAAATTTATACTACCTAGTCTTGATAAATTAGGCTAAACTTCTTGGAATAGATCTGAAACATCTTTTGCTTAGATCCAAGTTGGTGTCTTTGTACGACGAATGTAGCTCCTTGTTTATTATCGATTCCTTCAATAATAACTTATTTACCCTAATTTCAACATTTTCACAATTCAACTTAGAAAGAACGAATCAAACCCTAACCAATGAATCTAATCATAAATATTATCCCTTTCCTTAGTTAATTTGAGGCTAGATCTATTGGATTCACTCTTGTTTGAATATGATGGTTAATTAAGAAAAAATAGTGGTTTTGTTACCCTAATTGGTAAAACCCTATTTTCCACCATTACATAATACATAAGTCATAAAAATTATATCTAGAACCACAAGTCATAATCTACAAACTAGAGGAATGCAAAGCATTCTTCCACTAGGATATTAAATACTCTTTCTTGCATATTAAAACTTCTACAACACCAACCTTACAAAAACACCTCATACTTACTCAACATCACCACTAGACCACACAACAACATATGAACACTTACTTCCAGACCATCTACAACACATAGTGACATCAATAAAAACACCAAACAGGTTGACATCAATGACAACACCAAACAAGTTGACATAACTCAACATAACTCAAGTTTCCAACAATTATTATCTTATATAATTTATTTGGTTAATCAATTTCATATGTTATATTTAGAAACAAAATTTTGTTTCTTTGAATATCTCATTATTTTCTCAATTGTTTAGACATCTTAGATAAAAAGGGATGTTTTAAATTTTTTTCTCCATGTTGTCAAATTTGAGATAAAATGACGGCCTTTCACTGCCATCTCTTTCCATTGTATTTTTCCTAATAGTTCTATAATAAATAAATTTAATGCATGTGATGGTGCATTATCCTCTCTTGCATCACACCACCGCTCTCCCAAATTTTCTCTCACGAATAAGGACATTTGGGTACAAGAAGCTATTATTACCAGTTCTCTCAATGCTCTCTCTTAGGGATGAAGTATTGAGGAGTGATGTTGATTCTTCTCCTAAAATGTACCTTTCCCATGAGAGTACTTTGACACATAGGGATGATATCATTGACACTTTCCTTAAAGACACATTACCTTATATTCACTCCAATGATATTCTTTCTAAAGATGCATTGATGGATCATGCTTGTCCCTTTCATAAAATGTTTCCTACTCATGATGATATTTTGGTGCAAGAAGATGATACTACTAACACTTTCATCAATGATCTCCCTTCTAGAGATGAAGAATTGGTATATTCAAATACTAATAAAGGTCTAGTGAACACCATTTATATTTCTCAACCACAAGTTAATATTATTGTTACTATTAGATGCATACCAAATTCCTAAATACAAGTCAAACCTAGTTTTAACATTAAAGAAATCCTAGATCCCCAACACTAAACTAAACCAATGATTGTTATCAAAGTAATTAATGACCCACCTAGACATTCTAATTACTAATTGAACTATGCAAAAAAAATCACTAAAATTAGTCAATGCAATCAACAAGTATCGCAACAAGCTCATTATCAAGTAGTGGCTCATACATATTATACTTGTACTTGAATAGACAAGATTAAAATTTTATGCCTCAACATGTTGGTGAGGAATACAATCATGTTGAAAAACTTTGTGCTAATCTACCTAAGATCTTCCTTTGGGATTTGATTCAAATTTAATCTACGGGCAAAAGTATGAAGCTATGCTGCACTTGGGGCTAATTGGGGATAGTCCAACCAGACTACCACCCAGTCACGTGGTGCCCCGTGTTGCTGGCATGGTGCCAAGATTTGTGACCGCTCGAGCTTAGAATTTAAAAAAGAAATTTCAAAATAGTTCAGTTAGACTCACCTATGTGGCAGGTGATGTGACAACCAAATCACCTATTTTGTCTATATTTTTGAAACTTTTCACTTCTACTCATTTTTTCTTCAAGCGGATTTTTTTTTTTCAAAAATAAAAAAAATACCCTTTTGTAGAGATCGAATTCAGGAATCTATACATATAATTTTTTTAGTATTTTGATTAATTTTAATATTTTTTATAAATTAAACATTGCAAATAGGTTTTTTAAGTTAAAAAAGAAGTTGATTAGAAATTTAAAAAAAAATATTAAATGATATTAAAAAATTTCAAAAATATATTTTTCACTAGATGTGAGAATCTTCTCTAAAAGGGTATAATTTTTTTGATAATCATAAATTTAGTAGACAAAAGGTGACGCCAAATGAAAACTACCAAATTAAGCTATGTTGGACTTAAAAATATTTTTACGATAAAAATATACATCAAAATTTATTTATTTTTTATTTTTAATACTACATATATATGCCCTCTATTTGGAAAATTAAAATAAGAAAAAAAATAAGTTCATTTTCATTTTGTTTGGTGACACCGACTAGAACCCTTGATTTTCAACAATAAAAAATCTGTCTTTGAATATATAAAACAAACGCCAATTTTTTGTTTTAAAATTTAAAAAATAATAGACTTAAATTTCATTAATATTTCTATATTTGATCAGTTTACATCATTTTGAAAGTCAACTTAGAAATGCCACTTTTATGCGGTCAAATTTAAACAATTTTAGTTGTTTTGGCTACTTCCTTTATAAAAGTGTGACACAACATTGTTCTTTTACCCCTAAATATAATACAATGCTCCAACAAACCTTACAGAAGGCATTTGTCTCACCTTCTACCATACCAAATGATTTAGCATCCTTGTTTGATTGTATGCATGCAGTGAAGTTGGACATTGTGTTTTTATAGCACAAGTTACCAATTTTGGAAGTTCAAAATCAATATGATCCCACCATGGTTATAGTTTACATTAATAAGTATAGAGTTATGTATACCCTAATTGATAATGGATTAGGTCTTAATGTTTTTAGATTATATTTGTTACATAAGATCAATGTGGACATCTCTCTTATTCAACAAAATTTTCTCTTTATCCATGGCTTTGATAATGTTGGTAGATAATCATTAGGCATAATAACATTACCCATTATTGTAGGATTTGTGACTTTAGCCATGTTTATCCATGTTTTTCTTGGTATCCTCACATACAACCTTCTTCTAGGTAGACCATAGTTTCACGTTAGGCAGGTAGTCCCTTCTATCCTTCATTGCACAATAAAATTTGTCAACAATAATAACTTGTACACAATGAAACCTAATAGATCTCTATAGTGGTTTCTAAGGAGAATTATGATGTATATATTAACTTATCACAACGATTCATTTCATAACACTATCTCCTATTAATAATGATTTCTTAGAGAAAATTAGGGTCCCTTAGACTTTACACCCTCCTTTGTTGGAGAATACAAAGTCCCCAAATTCAAATATAAAGCCTAAAAGGATCCTTGTGTTTTATTTATCCAAGCTAATTCTTCTAATACATGCCTTGATGATTATTGGGGCTCTTTATAATTAAAACTATATGTTCAAATTGAATCTAAGATTGAACCTTCTCTTTGTAACATCTCAAGAAACAATTTAAGGATCCACATTTCTACAAAAGAATCAATCCTTTTTCTACTAGCATTTTAATTTGAAAAAAATTATGGATTTGGTTTTAAAATTATTTTTAAACATGGATAAAATAGATATGGTTTAGGGTGTATAGAAAAAAGTATTGAGGCTCATGTGAAACCCAAATCACATCCTTTTAAAGAGGTTTTAGGTTTCCAATCTCCTTTGTCTAAACCCCCTCCTCCATTGTCTAATGTCTCCATGTATTATTCTTATGAATAGTCAAAATTTTCTTCATAAGAGAAAGGATTGTTTTTTTCTCCAAACTTTTCATTGAAAAAATAGAATATTTTTTTAATGCTTCTTAAAACTTATTTTATTACTCTTCATCTTCCAAAAGGAAAAAATTCATGAACACAATCAAGAAAATATTTATTTTTAACATGCATCATCAAATGTATGGTCATTCCACTATTTAATATCAAGACTTAAAATGTAAAATACAACTTATTATATCTAGTATCATTCAAATGATAAGTGACAATGAGTTGCACCTTTGTCTCATCCCTTCTAAGTAATAATTATTTCTATTATGTTGATTCTAATGATATGAAATTTGTAGCTCTATATGGGGGCTCATTGTCATCCATGGTAGTACAATATCAAAACTAACCATTACTTTTCTAGGGTAAGTAGAAAAATAGTATCTAGTATGGTTGTCCTCACCTATACAGTGGAGAGAATAGATAACCTATTTCTATAAGTGCATCCTTGCTTGAGGATCCTCTCTCCTTTTCTTGGGAAATGTTCATCCTTGTTTGAAGATGTCCTTCCTTTGTGGATCTAAAGGTATCCTTAGATAGGGATCCTCCCCTCTCTTTTCCCATCTGATAGTTGTGCATCCTTAATATGGATCCCTTTTCCCTTGTTGCATGATATTTCCTATACCTGAAACTAAAATGAATCTAGGATCCATGGAGAACATGATTAAGGGATTATAACTCAAATAATTGGTCTTGATGTCTTATACTATTGGCTCTATGGGAGGATTAGTTTCTCTATGGGATGATAAAACAATTATTGGCTCTAAGGGAAGATTATTATTGGCTATATGGAAGGATTATTATTGGCCATCTTGTGGAAGTTGATTAGATATTGATATGGTAAGAGTTCAGTAGGTTTTGGAAGTTTTCAAAGGATGAAGCTTGGGCAGCTAGGGGATATTTTAATATCATCATTTATCACAAAGATAAAGTTAGTGGATCCACCTTAAAGTCTTACCTCAAGGGCCTTTACACCCTGTTGCATAGAGGAAGCATTATTCAACATTTAACCTACACGTGGATGGTTTAGGTGGAATAATAAAATATATAATGTGAATAATATTCAAGAAATATTGGATAATTTTTTGGATTTATCATAATGGTTGGTTAGGTTGAATCCCTTATCTTTAATGGCTAGTCCTTATGTGGGTTTCACCATTATTTGGATACAAATTTTATGCTAAATTTGAAGAAAATTTTATCCAAAAATATAATTTATGTTGTTTTAAATATAAATAAATGAAGATATTCTTAATAGGTATTGGAAGGTAGATATGAAATGGTGTAGGTGCTACATCCTTCAAAATAAGTCATGCCATGTTAACAAATGCTTGCAAGTGAAAAAAGGAGGTGGTGGGGTGATTTTTTTCTATAGAAAAGGGTGGATTCAAATACTTTAAGAAGTGTAATCCTAAATTACTTTAAAAGGAATAAAAAATGATTTATGAAACACAAAGGTTCATTACTAGGGACTCAATAGAACTATTCAGATGAAAGTGTATTATCATAAATTGCCATCGGGCCAATTTACACCTCATGTTTGTGCCCCTACTTTAACATGTCTCCCCCTCATCTCTTATTCAGGTTTGTTTAGTGTCTTAGCTTCATTTTTGGTGCCATGTACACCTAACAAATAATTTCATGGAGGGATGTCCTTCTCCTTGGGGCTACACTATGGTCCCTAATTGAGGAGAACCAAGGCACTAGTGTCTTGGTTCTAGGACCAGAGCACCCAACACCTTGGTCCCCCCTGGTCAGGCCCTATATTAAAGTGTGAATTGGGCCCTACCTCTCCCGTGAGAAATGAAATTGGTGGCTCAACCATGGGGAATTCACTGGATAGGCAATATTATATCACATGCATTCATATTAGGGGGTTTAATATCCCCCCCAAAAAGCTCAATATATTGTCTATCTGGTGGAAATAGGGAAGTTTTTAATTTGGGTTTTGTATTGGGAGGGGGTGACAAAAAAGGATTTTAGGGCAATATTTTTTTGAAAACAGGGGGATTCTTTAGTATTCCATGAACGCATGTGATATAACCCAGGTTCACTAAGTGAAGCCCTTGTGGGCTCAACATGATTGTCGGAGGTTGGCCTAATTGGTAAATTGACCTAGATACCCCTATGTAAGGACATTTGATCAACCCAATTCCATTTTGAAGGAACACAAATGGACCACTGAGAGGAGGGGTGAATTAGTGGTAATAAAAAAATTGAACTTTCTAAATGATCTAAGCTTTAATACCATAAATTAGTAAACTATAAGCAGAGATATTAAACATAATTGCACACACATAATGTAAAATCATCACACAAGATCTATGAGGAAAACCCATTATGGGGAAAAACCTTGGTGATAAATGCAGCTAGAGTTTATTGATCTAATCCAACCTCACATGTAAAATATTAATTACACATTTATGGGCACCAATCTAAAGGAGCACCAACCTCCTATCTGATCACCCACTTAGACGATTACAATATTTATGGGCACCAACACAAAGGAGCACCAACCCCCTATCTGAGAAGCAATTGAGATGATATACAAAGAGTAAATATTCATTTACACTTAAGTACCTCATTACAAATGAAGTTTTACACCTCATTACAAATGAAGTTTTACACCTCATTACAAATGAAGTTTTACAACTCACATATATTCAGTTGCACTTGACATTGTTTTGAATCTCTCATGTTCACAATCTCCATCCTCTTCTCTCTGGTCTCTGCTATCCAACTCTATCTTCTTCTTATCTCTACATCCAGCTCTCTGATTCCTGCTTGGTTCAGTCTCTTTTCTCTGCCCCACTTTGTGTGACTAACCTTTTGTGTTATCTTCCTCTACACTCTATTCTTTGGTCTATGGTCTCTACTCTTCATATCAACTTTCTTCTCACATTCACACAAGTCTCTTCTCTCAGCTATCTATCTTCATCACACATATTGCAACTTTCATCTATTCACCCTCCTACACAACTCACCTCAACTCACTTCATTTTATGGTCATCTCATACACCTAGGGTTTAGTCTCCAAAAAGATAATTCAAAAACTCTTCTTGACCATATCATAGGATGCTAGGCAGTCTGTTGACCGTTGACTATGATACTGTGATATCCTTTATATTTATCGCTATGTTGTGGGTGGCTTAGCCAAGGTGGGTTCCATGCCCTTTCACACTTTAAATTCCTTAGTTCCTTCCTTTGACAATCGGATTTGATCAATAGGCAACATCCATTCATAGTCAACAACATTTTATTCATTGTGTATATTCCACATCCTTAGCATCTCCCATTATGCCATCAGGTCAAACTCAGTCAATTGTCCACATGGGCCACTTATGAGCGGGCATTTGGTGAAATACCCATTGCATTGTCAACATCACAAAATATACCCGCATAATGGTGGGGCTGCACACCTTCTTCCATTTCATTATCCCATGAGATCATCTTTCATCTATCTTCTTGACTTCGAGCTAGTAGGACACCTATTTCCTCATTGCTCTTATTACTCCGCAGAGTCTTCTATCTTTGGTCTTCCTTGTTGTAGAATGGCAGGCATGGTACAAAACAAGCCATTTGATCTTGTAAAGTTAAAAATTAGGGGCTTAGCAAATTCACTACTTGGAAGGAGGAAATCACAAAGCTGATTTTCACTTGGAGGACTTTACATTCAAAAGAGGGGATGAATCCACTAGATCCAATCCTAAATGATACAAGGACTGAATACTAGGTAGATTGATTGCGTTTAGAATGTTGTCGACCCTCTTTTGTAATTTGACTAGTTGAATTAAGACTGAGTGCTGGAAATGAAGACATCTATGAGAAAAAAGTGAGCTACAAATTTAGGATTTTGTCATGCACCTGGATCTGAGAAGTTTGAGATGGTTCAGAGCTACTCTGCAAAATTTGCCAAAAGTTGCAGGGACCATGTGACCAGACTAGGCCGCCCTCCTATCGGTCCTCTGAACTTTCTGCACGTCGAAAAGGGTTTTTCCGTCTTTGCAAATAAAGCTTAATTCCAGAAGTACAGTTGCACACCTGCTTCCTGCACATAGAAGGAAATTAAAATGTGTTGGGAATAGGGGTTTGCCTTTAGGTCAAACCTTAGTTTTGGAATTAACCAAGTGGTTGAAATGATGTAATTGAAAGTAGAAATCCTCCTCTTTAAGGGGATGTTTAATTGACTGAAAATGAAATTCTTATACCTCCTTGTGAAATTTTGGTTGCCTCCACATGGAATTATGATTTCATGAATTAGAGTGATGATCTCCTCTTCAATGCTTGAAATATTGACTCTATTGCTGCTCCAAAGCTTGAAGGAAAACTGAAAAAATGCTCAATTAATCTTGAATGCTTGAATGCAAGTGATACCTTGAGTGCTCAGATGCTTGATTGAATTTCATGCATATCATAGAGGGAAATATCTCTTATATACTTGCCCGTAGGATTAATTGATTAATTTTCCAACATGAGGCGATATAGAGGGATTTTACCACTTCAAATTTGAGATAGGTTAGGAGGAGGGGCCCAAGATAGGTCCCCATTAAGGTGGACCAGGGTGTCATGCCCTCGTCTTGCTTTATTTTGGGGTGGGATCAAGGTGCTGGTAGGGTGCATCATTGAGTTGAATGAAGTTTTTAGCATGTGTGAGCATAATCAGGTCTCTGATCAGGCCGAGGAGCACAAACACTAAGGTGAAGACCCAAATGCAGTCAAAAAATGCAAGGGGTGCAATTTTAGGATGTTACAGATCTATTCTTGGTCTTAGTGGTATTTGGGCCACAGTTCACGCGCACTCACCACGTGTTGGCATGATGCATCTTTTTGATAATCTTCTTTTCTCTAAGCCACAAAGCCCCGCTTGACTGCCACATAGCATCACCATTTGGATTTTTTAGGTGGTTGATATTACACTGGGTTTACCACAAATCTATTCTAAAGCTTTATTGACATTCCCATCTACCTATAGGGGTGAACTCACAAAGCTGGTTCCCACTTTTGCCAAGGAAGGAATTTGGCGAAAGTGGGAAGTTTATTTTTTGAGGGGTTCGAGCGAAGTGGGGGTGTTCGAACGTAATACCCTTTGGGGTTCGAGCGAATCCCCGACTTTGCTCGAACCCCCTCTTTTGAGCGAAGCACCTTTAATGCTTGTTTCAATTATAGCGTGGGGGTTCGATTGAACCCCCCTTCATTTGAACCCCCCTAAAAATGGGGGGTTCGCTCGAACCCCCCTTCGTTCGAACCCCTTTTTTGACACTTCTCTAAAGATTTCTACATTTTTTTGCAAATTTTTGGCCTTGAAACCTCTGGTTGAAGGCTCAAATGGAATGATCTTGACAACCCAAAATGAAGTATTGTAGTCCTCAAAGAAAGCTTTCCAATGAGTATAATTTTATTACATATTGAGTTTATTATGAACTTGACTTTTTAATTTTACCAAACATAGGTTTTTCATCAAACATGAAATTCTCTGTTCAACGCATTGGGAAAATTAGGAAACTAATTCAAAAAAATTCTGAAAAATATCTAAGCCCCAGAAATTGATTTCTTCTTTCTAACAAAAAAAAAAAAAGAATTTCGATATATATAGAACAAGTTATGTGTTCAAACTTAAACCTATGTCTTAATTATGACTAGTTGGACTTCAAAACTTAATAAAATGAAAAATATTGAACATATCACTATCAAACCAACTGCAAGCCCTGGATATTGATGTTACAAACCAAAATTTGAAAGAATTGAGTTTTTATCATTTATAGAAAAAAAGTTATACATTTCAGGAGGCACATCACTCTTAAAAAATGTAGTTTGTTGTAAAAAACTACTTTTCGATGGAGATGGAAAAATTAAAAAAAAATCCTTCAAAAAAATTTGAAAAAAAAAAATATAGAATCTACAGACAAAATACTACAGATCACTAATTTACATCATCTTCAAATTCTTAATAGTTTTAAAGTTATAGTTGTCGGAAGTTGAAGATTATTTTAAAATTGTTCATCTCAGTGTCAAAAGTGGAAAAACAGTGGGAACCATTATTGTGAGTTCACCCTATAGACAACATGTCCAAGGTGGGGTCCACATATTTCTTTCTTACCACACAAGTTGCCGACTATGAGACTGCTTCCATCAGAGAGTTGGGCTATCAGACACCTTAGGAATTATGGAACAACAAAATGTATGTGTGCAAAAATCCTAAAAGTGTGATCAACCAATATGAGACTTGTGAGGGTCCCTTTGACATGTCACTATTGCATATCAGGGAGTGGGTGGAACAAATATTGATGACTACAAAAACTAGTGGCTACATTTCCATCGAAGAGCAATTAACCGATAAAGCAAAGGGTGGGGTCAACACTGTCGGAGATCATGGAACAAGACTCGATGATTGCAAAAAATAGTGGCTACATTTCCATCGAAGAGCGATTAATCAATAAAGCAAGGGTTGGGTCCATGACACTATCAGAGATCGAGGATTGGGTGGAATGAAGCTTTATGACAATGAGAACTAATAAGTTACACTTCCACCGGGTGGCAATAAATCGATAAAGAAAGGGTAGGGCCCCTATAGACATAAGTGAGACTTGACGCCAACAATAAGGTTTATCGTCCGATTGGGCATTTTTGGAACTAAATCATATGAAATGCAACTCAAAATGAAAATGGACTAACATGGTGAGTTGTGCATAACCATAACTGCACTTTTTTTGAGACAGACCAGTTTGTCCAATGGCTTCACCACACTATGACCTATGACTTCCAAATGAAAGAATAAATAAACTTCCAATTATGTTCTTTGTCTTCTCCATGCCTTGTGATTAAATGCCTTTGCATCTCAGACTAGTGGGTGTGAAGCTATCACTTTGCACATTCTCTATCAAGCTGCACTTGCTCTATGTGGAACTTATCATCTTTGCATTTTTGTCCACCAAATATTAACATCAATGCCAATCTAATGCCAACAACTCCCCCTTTGGTATTGATGTCAACCACACTTAAACTCACCTTTTGAAAAAAATGGCAAGGGGTGTGGCAATCAACTACCAACCTCGCTTATATTCTTCCCCTTTTTCCTTCTTCACTCAGCAGGAAACACATGTCACCCCCCCTGCAACAATTGCACTTTACCTGTGGTAGATAACTTGTTGTGTACACCAACTATACTTCTCCTTTTGTTCCTTCACATCTGATAAATTACTCTCATTTCGTTGACCCTTGTATAGAAATGGTCTCCCCTTGAGAACCACATTAATTATGCTCCATCGCCATTGGAGTAGACATGACTTAAAGGATGTATACTTTTAAGATATGATCTCCCCATAAACCAAAGGCCTCTTTTCCTTTGATCCAAAGCATGTATCATGATTGTATATAGACCCGCAGCTTCTCTTCTTGCAACCTTGTGACCTTTCAAAATTTTCTCCATATTGCTGATTTTGGTCACTATCTTCTCACTGCTAACCGTGTGTCTATTATTTGCTCATAGCTGCATCTATTGTCTTGTCATCCTTATAACTTAGGTACCTCTATTTCGTTGTGCATTGGCTACCTATAATGGTGACCCTATGATCAAATAACTGCATGTACTCCTTGGTATGCATTGCTATCCTTTTGTTATCTTGGTTGGTCTCCTTCCTTTTCTCTACTATTGAGTTCTAATCAATTTTGTTCTTTGATTCTTCATCTACTGCAATTCTTCTTTCATTCCTTGAACCAAACAACACTCTTGTTGGCATGTCCTTAGTTCTTTTGCCATCCGGTCTTTCACATTACACATCATGATATACACATACTCTCAACTTCTCTTCTTTATTCTTCTACTTTCTGTTTTTGTCTCTTGATCATCTCTTTTATGCCTCCATTGTCCATTCACTTAATCGCCCTATGTGCATTCTTCCTTATGACCTATTGTCTTGCTGTTACGAAAACAAACTACTTGCAGTCTTAGTTCTTATAGGAAAATACCACAACGTAGATAGTTCCATACAACCAACTACTTCTTCCATGCACACTATCCTTTTAGCTTCAACACTATTCTGAATGTCAAATCCATCCTAACAAGTTCATCTCCTTCTATGTTGCTGCTATACAATTTTCTCATTATCCTCAAGTTGTTACTTCAGTCATTTCACTTTTATGCTACATAATCCTCATCATTCAATTGATCCAATGATCTATATCCTTTCTTGCTGAATACCGTGCATTTTCACAAAGTTCTATAAAACCCAGACTATATGCTCAATTTTTTCAAATATAGATATAAATCATTCCCTTTACAAATAAGATCTGATGTAGAACTTTTGTTTACAATGTCTGTTCTGCAACAACTTAACACAAACCATCTTCATAATGTAGACTAACTGCTAATTATCTTCAACACATATAACTATACACAACCTTATCTATTAAAGCATGAAACCACAACCAAAGGAGATTCTATACTAAACTATAACTATGTGCCAACAATGCCAAACCTTAATAGTTTCCAAGGCATGACATTTTGTAACTCAAGCTACTACTGCAAATGTACAAAAACAATTATCCTTCTCATCAACTTCCCTACCACAGGGTCCTATCTCTTTGAATTGTGTCTTTACTTTTGTTCTTTTTATAATTGGGGGTGAAATATGTGATCATGCTTAGATCTCTCTAAGGTTTTTCTTCTTCTCAAACATTGAGGGGATATCACATGTGCATGGTGTACCCAATGCTAGATCATGGATTCATTCTTGCCTTTCTCACCACGTGTTCTATTTTCTTCTCCAAACATATTTGATATCCCTCCTTTTCTTAGTTACAACTTCTGGAGCAGCGTCTATCATCTTCTTTTGTTTGACAACCTTTGTTCTCTAGTATTTTGTAGTGTATCCAAAATTATTGCAATTGTAGCATACCATGTTCTTACTAAATAGAGGAGTAGAGAGGTTTCTATTAAATTGATTTGTTCTCCTTCTCCAATCCATACTTTTGTGATCAGCTAATAAAACAAAAGAACTTCTTGACAATTAAAAAACACTTCCATTTTTGTTCCGTATAATTATGTCTTACATGAGAACTATATTCTCTTTCTTGATGACCATAGTTGTTATATTTTGCATTTTGTTGAATGTAAAGGAGCTGCCACTAGACTAAAAAGTTTTTCTTCTACACTCATAGGTCTTATGACAAACTCTATTGCAACTATAACAAATCACATTCATATCTCTTGGGACATCAAAAGCATTCTTGCTTTCATAACTAGGAGTTGATCTATGCATAAGTCTATAGTTTGAAATTTCATGTCCATATGCATTTCATTTGTGACAAACTACATTTATATTTCCAGAGAATACAACATGACCCTTCGTAGACACTTTTCTATATTCACTTACCTTATGCCCATGTCCTATGCATGAATAAAAATAGCTAGAGAAGGAAGGATTGTACCTTACTAAAATATTTTACTGAATAGGTGGATATCTTGTGGACCTGCTTTCTCTATTTCTTCTTCCTCTATGGTTGATCTTGGGCTATTCATTTGCAACAATATTTCCTTTTTATTTCTTCTTGTTGTTAATCTTGGGAGCAATATATTTTTGTTCTCTTCTAGCCGGAGGTCTCCTAACCTTTCTTCTTGAGTCCTTATCTCTGATGAAGCCATCTTCATTCAACTTGGCCTTCCCCTTTGGATCAACATTATTATTTTTTGTGGCAAAAAAAACATTCTCCTTCTTTGAAGCAACAACTATGAAGGTTTTCCGATGATTGTTCATGCTTGAAGATACAAAGTTTATGACTTTTTGATGTCTCCCCATTGGTAGAATATTGTCTAGCCTCATATCTTAAGTCTGTAGTTTCCTTTGAGTGCTTTGGTGCTGCTCTCACACTTCATCCTCCACTTGATATCCTCTTTGCAACTCTCAATCTCTTTTCTCAAGATTTTCCATTTCTTGTTCCATCTTTTGACACTCTTTTTCTTTTGTCTCCAACTCAGACTTCAAAACTTCACTAATTTTCTTGGCTTCTTCTAACTCAGTTGTCAAAGAAGTAATATTCCAATTTGATTCTTCAAGGATTTTTCTCAGATGATCATGTTCCTTTGTGGATGACTTCTTTTATTTCTTAAATTATATCCTTACATTATCCAACTCTTCAAGAGCACATCCCATCTATCCTTCAAGATCCACTTCAGCATAAACATCCTCTTCACCTTCTTCATCACTGCCAAATAAGTCCTTCTTACTTGAATGTGATCCACTATCATACCTTGATGTTCTCTCTTCATTCTGGATCTCTTGTGCCATTAATAGATGCGTTTCCTTTTCATTTTTACTGCAACTAATATATGATCTGCTTTTATTGTCTACACATTTCCCTGCTCTTTTCTTCTTCTTTCTTCCAAAATCTGATCCAGTAGTACTAGGCACTTCATCATAAATTTTTCTCAACATGTCCCATATATCCTTTGCAAATTTACAGTTCTTGACCTTCAATGAAAATATTTTAGACAACCCCTTGAAAAATAGCCTTCTTGCCTTCAACATTGCACTCATATTTCCTTTTTGCATTAGGGTCATTTGGAGGAGTATCCGGGACAATGTATCCATTCTTAACTAACATACAAACAACATAACCAAGAGAGGACACATAGGTTTCCATTCTTAAGATCCAAAATACATAGTTGGTGCCATCAAACATTGGTGTAGGGAATAATACATATCTAGCCATGGTGTTCAAACCAAAATCTACCCAAGCTAGAGAAATCTTATCCAACAGGGAACCTAGGGATCTGATACCAATTTAAGGAACACAAATGAACCACTGAGAGGGGGGTGAATTAGTGGTAATAAAAAAATTGAACTTTCCAAATGATCTAAGATTTGGTACCATAAATCAAGAAAATATAAGAAGAGATATTAAACATAATTGCACACACACACATAAGGAAAAATCATAACACAAGATCTACAAAGAAAACTCACGATGGGGAAATACCTCAATGAGAAATGCTACTAAAGTCTATTTCTCTAATATAGCCTCCAAAGGAGCACCAACCCCCTATCTGACCACCCACTCAGATGATTACAATATTTATGGGAACCAACTCAAAGGAGTACCAAATCCGAGCAACAACTTAGATGATATAAGAAAAGTAAATATTCATTTAGAGTTAAGTACCTTGTAACAAATGAATTTTTTAGCTCACAAATATTTAGCAACACTTGAGATTATTTTGAATCTCCTCTAGTCACAATCTCTATCCTCCACTCTCTAGTCTCTGCTATCTAACTCTGTCCTCTTCTTATCTCTACACCCAACTCTCTGATTTTTGCTTGGTTCAATCCCTTTTCTCGACCCCACTCTGTGTGACTAACCTTCTGTGTTATCTACCTTTGCACTCTATTCTCTGGTCTCTGATCTTCACATTAGCTGTCTACTCACACTCACATGAGTCTTTTCTCTCATCTATATATCTTCACCATATGCACTAGAATTCTCAACTATTCACCCTCCTACATAACTCACCATAACTCACTTCATTTGATGGTCATCTTGTACACATAGGGTTATCCCTCCAAAAAGATAATTCAAAAAATATTCTCGACCACCTAGGAGATCTATGTTGAATCCTCATTAATATGGAAACAACCCACAATAAATGTTACTTTGCTTCTTCTTTCAATGACCTATGCATTCCTTCAACTACCTTCTATCTTGAGCACACACACATAGATCTTCTCTCTTGATCAAAAAATTAAATACTCTACATGATGTACACAAGGATTTGATCTTCTGTAGTTGGCTGCCATCATTCAATGCATCTTCTTGAGCCACTCAACCAATCTTCCACCAGTTCTACATTAAATGTGACTACCTCTCATCTCTACAATTCAATCGGATTGGTTAGCTAACTATCATTTTGGGTGCATCCACATAGTTCTTCTTTGTTGGTAAAGTATCTTCTTTTGATTCATCTCATACAAATTATGTCTTTGACTTCTCCTTCTTCGTCATTGGGTTGTCTTTGGTCGACTACATGGACCTCTTTTATTTTGGCATCACCTTTTTTTCTTCTATCTCTATATCGCAAATGGCTTGAATATTATTTTATGTAGGATTGTGAAACTATGACTTCTTTTAACTTTATCGCTATATCGTAGGCGGCTTGTCCTTCTTTGACGGCTTAATGCGATATTGCGATAACATATATTCTTATCGTAAAATTGCAAAATACTTGGTCAACGGGTGAGTTGACCTGTGAAACTGTGATAACCCTTTCTCTTCTCCCTGTGGACCCTTTTGTCACTATATCTTGAAAGACTTGGTGGTTAGCAATATACCATTTGCGATGCTACGATGAAGTTTACCCTTTATCACCATATCGCAGGATGCTAAGCAGTCCATTGACCTTTGATTGTGATACTACGATAGCCTTTACATTTATTGATATGTCGCAGGAAGCTTAGCCAAGGTAGGGTCCACTCCCTTTCACACTTTAATTCCTTAGTTCCTTTCTTCAATAATCATATTTGATTAATAAGCAACATCCATTCATAGTCAACAACATTTGATTAATCTTGTATACTGCACATCCTCAGTATCTCCCTTGATGCCATCAAATCAAACTTAGTCAGTTGTCCATGTGGGCCACTTCTAAGAAGGCATTTGGTGAAATACCTAGCCTCACATTGTCAACATCACAAAATATACCTGCGGGATGGTAGGGATGCACACCTTCTTACATTTAATTATCCCACAAGATCATCTTTCATCCTTCTTGACTATGGGCTGGTGGGAACCTATTTCCTCACTACTCTTATTACCCCACAAAGTCTTCTATCTTTAGCCTTCCTCATTGCAGGATGGTGGGCATGGTGCAAAACACGCTATATGATCTACTCTTTCTCTTAGTGATATTTGGGCTACAATTCATGTGCGCTCGCCACATGTTAGCACATTGCATCTTTTTTATAGTATTTTTTTCTCTAAGCTGCAGAGTCCCACTTGAGCACCATGTGGCATCTCCCTTTGGATTGTTTAGGTTCTTGATATCATGTTAGGCTTACCACAACCCTTTTTTTGAAGCTTTATCAACATGCCCATCTACCCACTGACAACATGGCTGAGGTGGGGTCCACGTGTTTATTTCTTAGAAAACAAGTTGCCAACTATGACTGCTTCCATTGGAGAGTCGGGCTATTGAGCACCTTAGGAATCATGGAACAACAAAATATGTGTGTGCAAAAATCCTAAAAGTGTGATCGACCAATATGAGACTTGTGAGGGGCCCTTTAACACGTCACTATCAAAGATCGGGGATCGGGTGGAACAAGACTTGACGATTACAAAAAATAGTGCCTACATTTCCATCAGAAAGCGATTAATCGATAAAGAAAATGGTGGGGTCCACACTATCAAAGATTGGGGATCGGGTGGAACAAGACTTGATGACTACAAAAAATAGTGCTTGCATTTTCATCAAAGAGAGATTAACCAATAAAGAAAAGGTGGGGTCCATGACACTATCAAAGATCGGGGATTGGGTGGAATAAAGCTGGATGACAATGAGAACTAATGAGTTACACTTCCACTAGGTGGCGAAAAGCCGATAAAGAAAGGGTAGGGACCCTTTAGACAAAAGTGAGACTTGATGCCTAAAATAAGGTTGATCGGCCGGTCAAGAATTTTTGGAACTAAATCATATGAAATGTGACTCAAAAAGAAAAGGGATTGAAATGGTGAATTGTGTATAACTACAATTGCACTTTTTCTTAGACAAGCATGTTTGTCTAATGGCTTCACCACACTATGATCTATGACTTCTTTGTCCAAATGCAAGACCAAGCAAACTTCCAATTATGTTCTTTGTATTCTCTATGGCTTGTGATTAAATGCCTTTGCATCTCAGACCAGTGGGTGTGAAACTATCAGTTTTCACATTCTCTATGTGGCACTTATCATCTGTACATTTTTTCCATCCACCGAATGTTAATATTAATGATAATCTAATTCCAACACATCTATCCATTGAAGCTAGTAATCAATCATTTGTGAATTCATCATCAAGCTATTTTAGAGATCTTCAAGACTGCATATTCTTCATCTAACCATTATGTAGAAAAAATACATCATTCATATGCAAGCATGTGTATGTGATTAGGGTTTTTTCATGTTCATGCCATTTAATACAACATATGTGATTACATTCAAGAATCAAAGCATCATTATAACAATTACAAATCTAAGGTATACCTTTACACTATTTATTTCAATCTTTGAAATATTTCTTTCAAAGTTAATTCCTAAACCAGGGTTTGAATTAGGCAAACCCCTATTCCCAACCATTTTACCTTCTCTAGTGTGGGTATAAATAGGTGCAAAGCTATAATCTTTAGAATTGGCTTTATTTATAGAGATGAACAGGTTCCTCTTTGAATGACAAAAAGTCCAGAGGACCAGAGCGATCAACATTCTAGTCTTGACAAATTAGGAGCTCCTTTTGGGAATAGATCCGGATACTATTATATTACTTAGTTCTAGGTTCGCGGCTCGATCCAACGATTGTAGCTCTCTGTTCATAAAAATATACTTCAATTTTAACACATTTATCCTAATTTCAAAATTTCAACAATTTAACTTAAAAGAGGGTATCGATTTCCAATCCAGTGAATCCAATAGAATTCTCAACCCTATCCTTGCTGATTTGTGGCTAGATCTCTTGGGTTTACCCCTCTTTAATGTAGTGGTACCTAAGCCTAAAATTAGTGGTTTCTACTACATCTAGAGGTGGAAACCCTATTTTTTCACCATTACAAAAAGCTATATTATAGATGCAAAAATATAGGGTTACATGGTTGAGCGAGGGATATTAAAATGCACAATTCATTAATATCCATCAAGATAAAACAATAATATTATAACTTTGTCGTTGATATTTTTGAAGTGAAAAGACATGTAAAATTTAAATTACAATCAAAGCGGTAACTTGATATTTCAACATGCTATACATATCTCCATATGAGGTTAGTAGAGGTGCACACTACTTTATGCATAGAGATATGCCTACCTTGATCATAGAGGATCATAATACCACTCTCTTATAGCCTATATTAATATAGTAAGAAAGGTAGTCCACATTCTCTTTGGGACATGGAAATGCCTTGTAACCAAAAGTACTTCAAGTAGGGTTCTAAAATTTTACCCAATAATTGGGAAATGTGTGGGGATCGTAGCCAAGGAGTGGAGATTGAGGACAATATAAATCAAGCATTGAAACACCACATTCCTTTATCTCATTCATAAACTAAAATACCAACATATCTTAATATTTTGTATCTAATTTATTTGTGTAATAATATATATGATTTTTATCAAGGCGATGGCATATAGGTTGTAACATTGGTATTATTCTAGATGAATAGAGTATCTTTTTGACAAGTAGAAAATTTGTAGTTGGGGTCAAAATTGCTCATGAGGTCATTTACTCCATCACTCAAAAGGAGGATGAAATGATTTCATAACTTGATATGAATAAGGTGTATGATAGAGTCTACTTAATCTTCTTAGATTGTATTCTTAATAAAATTGGCTTTGTGATTAGTTGGAATGAGTAGTTTAGAAGCTATATAACCTAAAGGATCTTCTCAATTTTGGTCAATGGTATTATATATAATAAGTTTTTAAATAGATTGTAAAGAGGGATCAAACAAGCTAATGACTCTCACCATTCATATTTTTAGTTATGATAAAAGCAATGAGTCAATAATTGAAGGTTGAATCCAACATTGGAAACTTGGAAGGTCTCCAAATTTATAATACTATTGAGAGCATCATTGACTTAAAATTTGTGGATGACATTATATTATCAAGTGAGGCTTTTTCTAGAGAGCCTAAGCTTATCAAGAAGGTATGAAAGGAAAACTAGTATAAAAATTACTAAGAAGTAGTAAAAAGTATTATTTTTTAGGGATCATAATAAGGAATTGATTGATACTCCTTGAATTTAGGTTTTGATTGAGGGAACCCTCTTAGCTTATATCTAGGTATTCCATTTTTAGGAAGAAGGCATTACTTGAGAAGTGGAAATAATTGGTTGATCAGGTTAAAAATAAGCTCTCTTCCTAGAAAAGTAAATATATTTGCATAGAAGGGTACATTATGTTGACAAAGGCATTTTTATCTACTAATATTCCTATTTATATTATGTTGTTTTTTCATAGCCTTGGAAAATTAATAAAAATAATTATAAAATTAGTAATTTTTATTTGGAAAAAATGTGGAGGAAAAAAATAAATTCAACCTCTTAAATTTTTTGACTCAATTTGTAGGAACAAAAATATACGTGGTCTTTAATTTAGAGAATATAGAAAGTTGAACATGACTATTGGAATGAAGCAGATATGGAGAATATATGGGGCAAAAAATATGTTATGAAATAATTCCATGCATATATTGATATTGTTAAATATGAAAGATACTTTATTCAAACATTCTTCCAATAGGGGTTAAAAAAATGCAATTTCTTGAGAAGTTTTAGGCATTTGGTGGCAAGACCTCAAATGGATAGTTGGTCAGGGTGACCTAATTCCTTTATACTATGTATTTTATCTCTTTGATAAATCTCTAACAGAGGAGAATGACTCTAGGAATCTCATTAATAAATAAGATTATCATTTTGATAGTTGAGTGAGAAGCTATATAATAGAGGATGTTGAGGGAAAATCAAGAATTCATCTAACCATATCCTCCTTGAACATGAATCATATTATAAATTAATTGATCACCTTTTTATGAAAATGGTATAATTTTTTTAGGCTTCAAGAGAATAAACTAATTTTGAGTGGTTGTTTAATTAGATAGGTTTTGAATAGATCTATCTATTACTCCCTTGATTGAAGGAATGAACTCATTTATTGGGATTAACAAGAATTTGTCTCCATAGAAATGTTAAAAAAATGAAGTTATAGATGATTTCATGGGAATATATGATACTATCCAAATAGGTGATGAAAAAGGGCTTTTGCATCAACCTTGATGTAATATCCTTTTTTTGGAAAAGCTGAGTTCCTTATTTCTATATTTTTTAAAAAATAAATAAAACAAAAAAGATGTCAATGAGATCTTGTTCTACTAATTAAGTTTAATGGTTTTTAATGAGCCACTTGGGATAAATTCTTCTTGAATGCAAGGCCTCAACATTCTAAGATACGAGTCTATGATTGTGCCTAGGGAAATTTTGGTGAAATAGATATCCCTAGTCCTTCACCCTTGGTCAAAGAGGTTTTAGACTAAGTTCTTTGTGGATGACATAATTTATCCTCCATTAAAAAAAACAATCCTATAGGGAAAACCTCCCTAAGGTTCTATTAGATGTAAAAAATAAAGAAATAAAAAATGAAACATGTCAATTGATGAAAACCTCTTTGAGGAATCGATAGATGAGGAACTTGGTCCTTCCTTGGCATCTTCAGAGAGGTATGAATTTTCATAAATTTTGGTATAAAAATATCATGAGGTTAACTTGGGGACTAAAAAAGGTTAGAAAATCACCTATCTAGCAACCACTCTATTAGAGGAAGAATGACAAGTCCACATGACTATTATATAGTTTTGATACTAATTTTGTTAATCATGATGAGCACAGTTAAAACAACAAAAGAATTAAACCAAACTCACATAAAAAATAACATCATAAATTATATGGCTCACCTATATAGGTTGCATCCATTGGAAAAGTAGGCACACTGTCTCTTATTACTAATTGTAACAAATATAATGGTTTTTTTTATCAATCACCAATGTTTTTTTAATTTCTGAATGTATATAACGACAACAACAAGATGAAGAGCAAGGGGAAATCAAATGACAAAGACTAGTGGACTTCACAAACATAACACCCTCCATATTTTTGTCATAGAGATAAACCCATCATAGCAAATGCAAAACACAAGTAGTCGTTAAACAACATAGAGAGAAGGGGCATTGCCACCTATACAATGTTTCTTTGGTCAAAAAATAATAATTATATCATTGAGTTTATTTTTTATTTTAATTTTTTATGGAGATTTTTATATCAAGCCAATTTTGTTTACCTACCCAATACGGGAGCATGAGGCATAAACTAAACCTCTTTGTCTAAGAGTCAAGGATTATGGGGTACCCATTCTGCCAAAGTCATTCTAGGCATGATCCTAGAATCATCTCGTATGATGTCAGAGCCTTGCACTTAGTGAGATCTGATCTTTGGTGACATCATTCAAAACCATTAAACTTTACTAGTAAACCGAGGGCCCATTGACATTGAGTTTATTTTCATTATATCACATCATAATATGAATTTTTAAAGCATCTCCGCACTTTAATGACAATAATAAATTACATGTCACTAAGGTGATTTTATTCTTTAAACCTTAATATTTTAATATAATTCAATAGAAGGAAGGGTGATATTGATGGAAATGAAAATAGTATAGAAATACAGTTGAAGGAATTTGGCAGTTGAAGGAAAGCTAACCTTTATCGTTGGTGGTGTTAATGGAAAAACATATAATTCTTGGTTTCTATATATCCTATATTATTTCCTGTGCCAATAAATTAGTCCCCAAATTTGAGTCCATCTCTTTCACTTAGAGTAAGAATGAGGGAAAATATACGATGAATTGGGCTACCAATCAAGGTTTTGATTTAAGGAGAAATAACACATAGACATGAAAGGGCATGGATGGATCGACTTCTAAATTAGGTCTAGGTTCTTTTGGTGACATAAACATTTAGTGGTCATGAGTGAGAGGACTATTTTTTTTTTTTTGTTCGATATGAGTGAGAGGACTACTTTTTTTTGTTGTTTGATATGAGTGAGAGGACTATTTTTTTTTTTAGTTTGATATGAGTGAGAGGACTACTAAGAGACATGTTATAATGAAATACAATTATAAGAAAATAATTTTAGGTTTTTTAAAAGTTTTGATAAATTTTGTTTTGATGAGATTATAAGAATAAATTTTAGATTAGCATAAGAAGGTTTTATTTTGGACATCCACAAATAGAGTAGATTTATCGTAGCTTTCTAATTCAAAAGAACAATAGAGAGACACTCTCATAATATGATTAGCTAGTTTTTATTTTCATAATATTAAAGATTTAAAATTTGAAGGAGATTCTTAGATAATTATCAATTTGATTATCAAAGAAAGAAGTTTGAATCGAAAATGAGATTGATACATTGAAGAAACTATAAGTTAAAAATAAAACTTTGATTCTATTAACTTAATTATTTCAAAAGATATTAAATTGAGTAGCTGATCATTTAGTTAATGAAGGAATAAATTAAAATTCACTTATAGCTCTATACAATGATCAACGTAGCTCATGGAAGGGTTTAATTTTCAAACTAGTATTTCATTAGGGAATAACTGATATTTTAAAAGATACATCATAGAAGAGAAGACAAGCCATATTTTCACAAGGAAGTAGAGATTATGTTATGTTTCAATAATTATTTAGAAAGAAACATTTATTTTTATGCTAATTGGGTAAGTATACAGCTCAGCATGTCAAGGTAATTTAATGATGATGGTGATCAGGTGATACATGTTTGGAAATTTATTCATATTACGCATTTATTAATTAGTAGTTTTCCAAGATTTCAATAGAGAGAAATGGTGAGTGAATGATAAGGTAAGATGCTAAGTATACGACAGTAGAGAGCATCTTTGACAAGCATTTTTAATTTATATTTTTTTTGATGTAAATTCTTTTGCACTTGGATTCATCAAATGTGTATTGGGTAATCAAGAGAGTAGCTATAAGATGATGCTCAAAGGATATACATTGTGAGGATTTTCTGAAAAAAATTGTATTGTAAATTTATCAAATGATGCAATACACACTTGGATTCTTTAGTTGTTCATGATATATTAATTTTTAGTTATGCAAGTGCCTCTTGAAGGATTAGATGAAGGCCTCGAGCCAAAGTTCCCAAGAGAAGAGGGAGTGGTGTCACTATCTACCTCATAGGACACTTAAAAGTTAAAAATTTCTAAGTTCAAAATTGAGAAATGAGGTACAAATCCTAGTTTTAATATGTAGGAAAGTTGAATTTTATTTTATTTTTTTAAATTTTTATGTTTCATCATTTTAGATGGTATTTGGAGGTGGATATTGACCATGATATACCATATTTTTATGGATCATCTTTGAATATATATTGCATGTGGTATATTTTTTTTCATGGTGTTAGATTTTCATCTCTAACTAGTTATAGACGCAAATGAGTCACTATGGTGGTAAAGTACTAGGTGGAATAAGTCATGGTTATCTAGTATAATCCAATAGGGTCTTGCAAGAAGCAAATGAGTCATTATGGTGGTAGCATATTAGGTGGAATAAGTCATGGTTATTTGGTATACTCCAATAGGATCTTGCAAGAATTTAGTGTTGGTCAAGGTTTTAATGGTTGTCGTTGTCACTATTAGGATATACATAGCATGATGACATGTTTCTAGATGTAATGTGTTCATTTTCTTTATTGCTTTGGAGTTTTTAACGTATTCTAGTTGTGTGGTAGTTAGCTCTCAATTTGGCAAAACCTTGTCTATTTCAAGCTTTTTTGTTTCCCTTTCATCGTAGTATTAAAAAAATTGAACGGTGGGGTTTCTTATAGAACCCCAAATTTTAGAGATGTACATACATTCCTCAATATTTTATATGAAATTGGTGCTTAGTTCAAGGTTGTGACAAATAATAATAATATCAAAATCATCAATATAGACAAACAAGATTTTTTTCATGTCATTTTATGCTACATTAACTATTGAAAAGTATTTTTAAAATAGTTTTAGTAATACACATGGTTTTATAAAATAACTTGAATGTGAATAACTTACTATTGGATTTGGTGCATCAGGTTGCTTACACATGATCCATGGGACATTGGTATTTAATTCAATTGCCATATTTGCTGCCCAACGTACATATGAACGACCTCCTTCACGAAAAGAAGGCTCAACAATTCCATATTCATTCTCTATCTGCATATACATAGAATAAATCAAATATTTTTAATAATTTACACAAAATTATTCTTTACAATTAAAAATACATAAGCAAAATAAAACCTTTAAAAACTAATTTGTATAAATAATTGTATTTTTGAATAAATTATTATGAAGTTCAATCTTAAAAGTTATACAATCACTATACAAACAATTGATCTCAGTACATATAATATTAATTTGAAAGAATTATAAAACAAATGTATGGTTGTAAGCCTATTGTCTAATTTGAAAAAAAAACATAAAATCACTATACAAACAATTGATCTCAATACATATAAAATTAATTTGAAAGAATTATAAAACAAATGTATGGTTGTAGGGCTATTGAATTTTACAATAAAATTGTTTTTGGAATTAAAATCTAAGAAATATATAATTTTTTATATAGAAATATATGTATAAATTTAAATTAAATATTAAATATTATTCATAAATCCCATAATTTTATAATAATTATATTTTTCTTTAATTTGAATATTTTTAAATTTTTAATTTTTTTTTTAACATTTAAGCTAGTTAAATTTTCTTACAACTCTTATCTCACTTATTTTGAAGAGGTGACAATATTTAAACCAAACTTTACTATTCTTATATATATCAAGTTTATAGTTTGAGTATCCAAAGAAAAATGCTATAAGTTACAAATAATTAATCCACTCATACTTGTTATATTAGCTAAGTTCCCATATACGTACTAGGTTAAATTTGGGGTTTTCCTTTTTTCCCTTTGAATAACCCTCTAACATCCTATAGATCTATATGTATTTTAGTCATTCAAGAAAAATATCACATGCCAAATTATTATGCCTAAATCAATTGCAAACACATTTCAAATTATACAAAGGAGTCGAACGCTAGTGATATATTTATTATTCCTATAATTTGGATTATACTAATATGGTTGCTTAATGAAAAAATGAATTTTTCTTTAAAGTAAATATTGTAATGGTCCTTGAATCTAATAGTGGTTTTGTAATTAAAAAAGTCCCTTGGGAGATTTACTTTATCTCTAATAGTAAGGAGGGAATGAGAATTGTTAAAAGTTAAAAGTAGGGTTTAGTATTCTCAAATTAATGAATCATCATATATGTTGAAAGGAATAAATTTGAAAATTTTCACATCAAATATAATGTGTAAGATAACTACTCTTATTATTTTTCTAAGTTAAGATGGGTTTAGATGTTGAGATCTTCATGCTCACTCTTAATCTACCGAGGTCAATGGAATGAGCTTGTTATGAAGATCATTTGAAAGTTATATTTGAGATTAATTTAGGATGAGTCTCTTCTTTAATCTTTTTTCTCTCTATAACTCAAATGATAAGGCTTCCTTTTCGGTGAGGTCTCTCAGGTATAGATGTTATAATCTTGAAACAAATATATGAAATTCAATGGTTGTATTTTTTTCTTGAGTACTATTGGAATTATATTTCTTTATTCAAAATTAAGAAAAAAATTAAAATGTGTGTACATATAAGGAATTCATATCTATAAACAAGTTTCAAACTCACGTTCCTAATAAACTCCCAAACATAAAATTTATGTTAAAGTTCTCTAATATTGAGTAAGAGATTTATATATAAATAGTTATTTCCCACCTTGTTTTTGATTTATTAATTTCAATCATTTCCATTTTTAGGATCTCAAATTTAAGTGTGTACACTCTCTAAATGTGTACTTGGTATCAAAGTTTTATGAGCATTTTGAAGATTCATATATCATATAAGATTCAAATTTTATATGGGCACTTTGACTAAATATTATAGCCACCCAAGATGTAGACATTCTATGAAAGCACAAGAGAGATCAACAATGATATAATAATGCTATTGTATCAAAGGATGTAAATGATATATTATAATGAAATGAATTAAATTACAAAGGGGACCCCTTGGTAATATAGACCAAGGTATTATAGGATGACATATAGGAATATGGAATGCGTCTTAATCTTATGAATTGAGACATAAAGTGATAACTTAACCACTTAAGGTGGAAAAGTGATAACTATCCACCAAAAGTGGGAAGAATCCTATGTGTTCATTAAGTAAACTTAAGTAATGTCTGTGATTAGGACCTTGGAAATGAACTTACTAGGTACACCACCCTTTCAAACAAACACCCCACTTAAGACTAACTTAGGGAGAATGTAGACAAAGGAAAACAATACAAGATGCAAGATGGGTCCTTCCTCCTAGGCCATGTTAGGTACATGTTATCCTTAATTTTGATATTGGGTAAAATTGATGTAACCTTGCAAATTTTTGGTCAATTTGTGGATTTCAAGCTATATGCATCCTTTTCAAGATGCTTTCATCATCACAAGTGTGATTGTCACCTGGTTTTCCCATTTTTCACTTAGTGTGAATCCTAGGTGCAAATCGGGCTCATAAACCCGATTTACACCAAATGAGACTTCTAGGTATCAATCAGGTTTATAGGCTCAATTTGCACCTCTATTAGTCATTTTTGCATCAAAGTATAAATCAGGTTTGTAAACCCGAAATGCACTTTGGCAAGTGCAAATCGAGTTTATAAACCCGATTTGCACCTATTTATGGAATGTGAAGTTATTAATTACCCCTTTATGTAATTCTATTGGGAGTCTACTTCTTGGTTTTTAATCTATTTTCTCTACATTTTGGGCTTTGTTTTTTCATTCCTAGTGAAGCCAAGTTTGTGGGAAGAAGAGAGCTCCATTTGAATTTTGCGGATTTCATATCTGGTATGTTTTTCCCTTTGTTGTTGGAAGGGTTTTCGAAACTCTTTCTTTCATAGCCTTGTAAATTTGATGAGTGTTCAGGTTTGTAGACCCGAACCACATTGAATTTTGGTGGTGATTCGAGCCTTCAAATCCTAGCACTCACCTCATTGTGTTTTACTTTTAAAATCACTAAGTCCTTCCCCTTTATGATTCTTGAACTATCCTAAGTCTTGGTGAAGTGAAGATTCCTCATCCCGAACTACACCAAAATTTGGTGGAATTTGGGATTACTGGCTCACACTCCACCTTCTCCTTTGTCTTACCTTTGTTGTTATATGGTGCAAGTCAAGGCCGTAGGCCCGTCAAGCACCTAATGTTGCAATGGTGCATGGTGGGTTTGTGACCTCACCTTGTAGCATGTTACCTTTGCATTATCCCACTAGATCTTGGTGTTGGGGATGTGAAGCCTAATGGTTTCTCCCCTTTTCCCTCCATATTTTATAACCATTCAACTTCCATTTGAAAGATTCCTTTAAGAGCTGAAGGTTCATGTTTATTTGAACTGTTAGAAGATGATGATGTTGTAATATAGTTTTTGAATAGAGTTTAATAATAGAATTCCTCTACTTCAAGTGGATGTAGTCAATTTGATGAACCACGTTAAAATTGTGTTATGTGCTCAATTTGATTGTCTTTTTCGATTTCTTCATTTCTGCACAATTATTTATATGCATTCTTCATTAAGAATTGGTATCAGAGCTCGATGGTTAATCTGTATGGAAATTACTGAAGAATTTCCGAAACTATGGAGGAAGTGAATAAATGTAAGGTAGAGAAATTCACTAGGTAGAATTTTGGTCTATGAAAAGTGTACATGGAATCATTGTTGATTAAGTAGGATCTCTCACTTGTGCTTGAAGGGAAAGCAAAGAAGCCAACTACCATGCCTGATGAAGAGTGAGAAAAATTAGATAGGAAGGCAAGGGCAACGATATTTCTCTCATTGTAAAGAAACATTCTTTTCAACATTTCAATTGAGAAGACAACAAAGAAATTATGGGATAAACTCTCTGCCATGTATGAAATGGCATCGACTGCAAATAAAGTTTTCATTATGAAAATTTATATAGTTTAAAAAGGAAGGAAGGAGGGATCATGTCGAATCACCTCAATGAATTCAATGCCCTCATCAATCAAGAACTTTCGATGGGCATGACTAGATGATGAAAAAAGTTGTCTTGTTGTTGTGTTCTCTTTCAAACAACTGGGAAGGAGTTGTCATGTCTATTAGCACTTTAGTCTTTGCCAAAAAAAAATTAAAATTTGATGATGTTGCTACTAATCTTCTCAATGAAGACATGAGAAGGAAGAATCAATAAATTTGTCCCGCTGATGCCTTGATGGTTGTTCATAGGGGTAGGCCTCAAGGTAGAAGTAGAAATAATAATAGAAGAAGGTCCAAATCTACTAAAAGATTGATGTTTAGAGGTAGAAATAATGATCGCTTGTTTTGTGGTAAAGTTGGCCACACAAAGAAGAATTGTTAGTCTTACAAGAAGGCACGAGTAAAGGTTAGGGATAGCAAAGCCAATATAGCTTTTGACAAAGATGAAGGTGCGTTAATTCTCTCCACAAGTGATACCACTTCAAATTCATGGGTGTTAGATTTAGGTGCATAATATCATGCTACTCCATGCATGGAGGTGTTCATAAAATACCAAGAAGGTTGGTTTGGAAGAGTTCATTCAAGAGACGATAAATCTTTTGAAATAATTGGCAAAGGTGATGTTTTTTTGCAGGTACAAGGTGGAGACAAATGGTTGTTAAAAGATGTTAGACATGTCCTAAAGTTAAAAGAAATTTGATATTTGTAGGTCAACTTATTGCACAAGGCTATTGTGTTAATTTTTATCTGGATGCTTGGAAGGTGACCAAGGGAGCCATGCTGGTTGCCAAGGGTAAGAAATTGGGTAGTATCTATGTATTCGAGAGTCACATTGAAGTGGGAGTTGTGATGGCAGTTGAAGCCAGTGAAGCGGGCCTTTGGAATCAAAGGGTTGGACATATGAGCAAAAAAGGACTTCAAGTCATTCTCAAAAGGGAACAAATGTCGGGCCTTAAATATGTTGATTTGGAATTTTGTGAACATTGCCTTATGACAAACAAAGGAGGGCCAGTTTCTTGAAGCTTGGATGTGACAAGAAAACAACACCTTTGGAACTAGTACATTCAAATGTTTTTGGACCTATGGAGGTAACGTCCATTGGAGGGGAAAACTATTGTGTTACTTTTATTGATGATTGTAGTAGGAAAGTATGGATTTATTTACTTCATAGGAAATCAAAAGTGTTCTCTAATTTTAAATTTTTTAAAGCCATGACGTAGAATCAGTTTGGGTATAAATTAAAATGTTTACAAACTGATAATGGAGGAGAGTTTTGCTCCTCAAAATTTGATGTTTTTTATGTATGGTATTCGAAGGATTAAAATCATTCCTTTCACTCTTCAATAAAATGGTACAGTAAAGAGGACGAATAGGATGATCCTAGAGAGGGCTAGGTGTATGCTCTCTAATGCAGGCCTCGATAAAGAATTTTAGGCAGAGGCATGTAATACAACAATATATTTGACCAATTGGAATCCTTCATCTCAACTGGATTTTGGTATTCTGGAGGAGGAATGGCTGGGTAAAAAAATTTCCTACTCACATATTCAAGTTTTTGGTTGCAAAGCAATCTCACATATTCCTAAGGAGAAGAGGGCCAAATTGGGCCCCAAATCACAAAGGTGTATTTTTGTTGGCTATCACGAAGATCAATTGGGTTTCAGATTGTGGTATCTAGTCCTTCAGAAAATTGTTTGTGATAGAGATACTTTCTTGAATGAGAATACATTTCCAACCCTGCATGCACCAGTAACACCACATAAGGAATTTGTCCCTTTCTCTAGTTTTGATAATGGTGGTTCATAGGAACAAATCGATTGCAGTTTGCAGTTAGTCTGAAATCAATTAGGAGCCTTTGTTGTTATTACTAAACCTCATGTGAAGATATTTTCCTTCCCTCCCTCTGCTTCTCAACATTATTCTTTAACTAACAATGTAGGCCACACAGTAAATTTAGAGGCATAGTCATCTATGTCACAACCTAGAGTAGGGGATTCAAGTTCTCAACACGATGTGCCGATCTTTCCCCACGACCAACCTTTAGGTGATGAATAAATTTCTACTTCCTTTGGTGATTATGACTTCAGGGATGCTTTTTCCAATCCAACACGCTTCTCTGTTGACTGGGATAGTGCACTGGACCAATTTACAACGTAGGGGCATCCAATGTTGCCTAAAGTGAATAGTGAAGGACACACAACAGTGACTAAAGTTACTATGTCGGGGCATGATAATATACCTTTCGGCCTTGACCAGAAGTCACCACATGAAGATCGTGGTATAGTGGAATTTGAGAGGTGTGGATCTTCACGGAATGCTCCACACTCCTCTCACTCCTCATTATATGAGGGGTGTTCTGACATGCAGTCCCTCTCTACCATGCAGGTTGGAGTTCATGACACCATGCAAGCTGTGTAAGGAAGCAAAGGTGTGCGGAAACGCTTCCTACGCTAATCTTGAGAGGACAATTTTGCAAATTTCAACTTAACTATTACAGAGATCACAAGAAGCAAATAGAGTAGAAATAAAACAAGAAACACATAACACAACGATTATCATTGGGAAAACCCATACAGGTGAAAAACCCCACACTTTAAAACTTGCATAGTATATTAACAAATCAACAAGAGATTACAATACACTTGCAATGCAAGTTCTTACAAGAGCATCACCTCAACTCAAGCTCGGAGAGACTTCACTAGCATCCTTCTAGCACCTAGCCTTGAAAACCAAACTCCATCATGAAAACTCCTCTCCAAGCCCTCATTATATAGGAATTTTACAACCTAGAAACCATTTGTGGTTTTACAATACCATGGGCAAAACCTCCATGACATGTGTTGCCCACCCTTGACATTTGTTTTTCCAAGATAAGAAAACCAGGTTAAATGTAGTTACTCACGTCCAAACTCTTATCCCCTATTTTTGACCCTCATAACTAACATGAAATGTGTCATATAATCTCTAAAAATGGCTCTCCTATATTATACTATGGACAAGGCATCTTTTGACAACTCAAATACCTTTTTCCAAGGCACCGACACATGGGAAACCTCCCAACTACATTTGGAACAATTTACTAAAAATTGCAAGTTTGAGACACATGTATCTCAACATTCTCCCACTTGTCGAATACCTTGCAAGAGTTAGGGGATCCATATTACCATGGACTCAACAATCAGGGACCAAGAGGCCCATAGACTCCAAACACCATCTGAACTTCTCTATGCTCATGGGCTTAGTTAATGAATCAACAACATTCACCAAAGTTTCTACCTTCTCCAGCTTCACCCTGCCATCCTCAACCATATCTCTCACAAAATGATATTGTACATCAATGTGTTTGGTCCTGGCATGAAAAGTCAGGTTCTTCACTAGGCAGATTGCACTTTGACTGTCACTATAAATTGTCACTGCACCTTGTTTAAACTCTCTGTGAACTAGAAAGATTTGTTCCCATTGTAACAGGAACACTCAATGGTCTAGAATCTTGCATATTAAATCTTCTCAGAATAGTACCAACATACTTACTCTGGCCTAGCCAAAGTTTTTTGTTTTGTCTATCTCTTACAATCTCCATTCCTAGAATGTGTCTTGCTGCACCAAGATCTTTCATATCAAATTTTGCCGAGAGTTGAGATTTTAATTCTACAATCAAACCTTTTCCTTTCCCAATAAACAGCATGTCATCAACATACAAGGCAATAACCAAGAAATGATCACCATCAGATTCGAAATATATATAGTGATCAGATTTAGACCGCACAAACCCCAAACTCAATACACATGTATCAAACTTCTGGTACCACATCCTAGGACTTTGTTTTAAACCATACAAGGATTTCTTCAACTTACAGACCAAATTACTTTTACCTTTTACCACATAGTTCTCTGGCTGTGTCATATAAATTTCTTCCTCCAAATCTCCATGAAGGAAAGCAGTTTTTACATCCATTTGTTCGACCTCTAGATCATAAGTTACTGCAATAGAAAGTAAGAAACGAATGGATGTCATTTTGGCTACAGGAGAAAAAATCTCACCATAATCTACTCCTTCAACCTGGGAGTAACCTTTTGCAACCAAACGTGCTTTGTACTTCTCTATTCTTCCATCTAAACCTATCTTCCTTTTGAACACCCATTTGCAACCAACAAGCTTTCATCCTTTAGGCAATGGTACAAGGTCCCATGTGTCATTCTTCTTAAGAGCTGCCATCTCTTCATCCATGGCAATTTTCCAAGACTCTGAATCATTCATACCAAGAGCCTCTTCTACAGATTTCAGTTCATCAATATTAGCATTCAAAGCAAATATGCATCTCCAATCATCAGGAGAATATCCATACCTTTCAGGTGGTTTTCTTTGTCTAGTAGACCTTCGAACAAGTTCAGGTTCAGGTTCTTCTTCTTCCTCTGATGATTCAGAACTCGTAGAGCTCTCATCAACTTCCTATCTTTCTAAGGGCCTCGATTCAACTTTTTCAGGTGTAGTAGGCAGTTGAATCACATCTTTCTTTTCTTCCTTTTGTTCTAGCTGCATTGTAACAGAAGAAGACTTAGTTTCTCTAAAAATAACACTTCTGGAAAAAAATACCTTTTGTGCAACAGGATCCCAAAGCTTGTACCCTTTCACACTATAACTGTATCCAATGAATATACATTTAACAACTTTGTTATCCAATTTTGTCCGCTTCTCCTTTGGCACATGAGCATATGCCTCACAACCAAAAACTCTCAGATGACTAAGTGAAGGCTTGTGGCCCGACCACGCTTCCATTGGCGTTTTATCAACAAGAGTTGATGTAGGAGACCTGTTTATCAGGTAGCAGGCAGTGGCTACAACTTCAGCCCAGAACTTTTGTTCTAGACTAGCACCACTTAGCATACTCCTAGCCTTCTCCATCAAGGTCCTGTTCATTCTTTCTGCAACTCCATTCTGTTGTGGAGAATACAGATTTGTCTTTTGTCTCTTAATACCACAATCTTTACAAAATGTGTCAAAATCATTGGAGCAATATTCACCACCATTATCTATCCTTAAACATTTTATTTTCTTTCCAGTCTGCAATTCAACCATTGCTTTAAATTCTTTGAAACGACTAAAAACTTCAGCTTTACTCTTAAGAAAATAAACCCATGTTCTTCTACTGAAATCATCAATGAAAGAAACATAATAAACTGATTTACCAATAGAAGAAACATCAACTGGACCAAATACATCCAAATGGATTAGATCCAAAACACTTGAAGACTTATAAGAATTGGGGTAAAACTAAATGCGGTTTTGTTTTCCATAAATACAATGCTCACAAAAATCAAATTCAAGATTGCAATCATTCAACAAGGTTCTTATTTTTCAAAGTTCGTAGACCCTTCTCACCTATGTGACTGAGTCTCAGGTGCCACAACATTGTCTTCTCTGCAGGCAACTTTGATTTAGTATATAGAGCACCCTTGGGTACCCAAAAACCATGACCATCTGCTAAAAGAGACACCCTCTCCTTTTCCAACATAGTCTTTATCACATTCTTATCAGAAGTGCTATTGCACTCAACTGTGCATGCATCAAGCTGGTACAATGTACCCATTTTGCTTCCTCTTGCTATTACCATAGCACCTCTCACCATTTTCACACCTGCTTCAGAAAACTGTACATGCACACCCGCATCTATTAGTTTGCTAACAGATAACAAATTTCTTTTCTAGTCCTAAGATATGCAAGACACCATCAAATCTTCTAGTTCTACCATCAGAAAATTTAACATGAACACTTCCATGACCAACAATATCAAGAAAGGAGTTATCAGCCAAATACACCTTACCACCATCAAACTTTTCATACTTACTAAACCAATTTCTAATAGGAGTCATGCACCATGGAAAGATGCATCTGAGTCTATCAACCATGCATTGTCACCTGCACGAGTGGCCAAGGCTTCAATAAAAGCATCTCCACCTTCCTTCTCGGACTTAGAATCAGAATCTTGCTTCTTCTTCTTTTTCTTCTTTTCTTCTTTACAGTCCTTTCGGAAATGTCCGGGCTTTCCACAATTCCAGCAAATTACCTTGGACTTACTAGGAGATTTTGATCTCCCCTTATTCTTGGACTTAGAATGGCCATTCTGCTTTTCATTCTTGCCTCTTTCTTTTGGTCTTCCTCGAACACTTAGAGCCTCTTTGGCATTCAGAGAAACCTTCCTTCTCATTTCCTCAGAAAGTAGAGAACCAACAACATCCTCCATCTTCAAGACGACTGTAGTGCTCCCTATGGCCATCATAAGGCTGTCCCATGAGTCTGGCAACGAACATAGCAGGATTTGGCACCTTTCTTCTTCATCCATTGGTACCCCAACTGAGGTCAACTGAGTCACCAACATATTAAAACTTTCTAGATAATCAGAAATTCATCCACCTTCTTCCATTCTCAAGGAATACAACTTCTTCCTCAAGAAAATTTTATTCACAAGTGATTTTGCTTGGTAGATCTCACTTAGCTTCTTCCAAAGCTTCTTCGCAATAGATTCTTCGTGGACATTAATCAGAATTGAGTCTACAAGGCACAATCTTATGAGACCTTTAGCTTTTCTATCCATTACATCATATTGTGCAGTTAAAGTCAGATCTGCGGGCCTCGACTTATTCTCATCAACTACATCCCATAGATCTCGATCAATCAACAGATCTTCCATCTTTAGCTTCCACATTTCAAATTTTGTGCCAGAAAACTTCTCTACATCAATCCTCCCTGATATACTTGCCATCTTTACGACCCTACAATACATAAATGAAATACTCTGCACAAGCTCCCACTCAAACCTTGATTAGCTCAAAAAACCCTATACCCAACAAATAGAACCAGAACTGGCCAGGCTCTGATACCACTTGTAAGGAAGCAAAGGTGTGCGGAAATGATTCCTACGCTAATCTTGAGAGGACGATTTTGCAAATTTCAACTTAACTATTACAAAGATCACAAGAAGCAAATAGAGTAGAAATAAAACAAGAAACGCATAACACAATGATTATCGTGGGGAAAATCCATACGGGTGAAAAACCCCACACTCTAAAACCTGCATAGTATATTAACAAATCAACAAGAGATTACAATACACTTGCAATGCAAGTTCTTACAAGAGCATCACCTCAACTCAAGCTCGGAGAGACTTCACTAGCATCCTTCTAGCACCCAGCCTTGCAAACCAAACTCCATCATGCAAACTCCTCTCCAAGCCCTCATTATATAGGAATTTTACAACCTGGAAACCATTTGTGGTTTTACAATACCATGGGCAAAACCTCCATGACACGTTTTGCCCACCCTTGACATTTGTTTTTCCAAGATAAGAAAACCAGGTTAAATATAGTTACTCACGTCCAAATTCTTATCCCTTATTTTTGACCCTCATAACTAACATGAAATGTGTCATATAATCGCTAAAAATGGCCCTCCTATATTATACTATGGACAAGACATCTTTTGACAACTCAAATACCTTTTTCCAAGGCACCGACACATGGGAAACCTCCCAACTACATTTGGAACAATTTACTAAAATTTGCAAGGTTGAGACACATGTATCTCAACAAGCTGAAGACCATTGTTCTTTGCAAAATAATGTCATCACACATAGCCATAAGAATCTTGGGAGTGGTGAAAAATAAAAAACCACTACTAACAAAACTTAGTTGCAGCCATAATAGAGCCAAGATTGTTAGTTAAGGAGATCTACTAGATAGAGAAAGCCTCTGACCAAATTTGCCGATTATGAGCTCTTGTTTTTCTGAGGAAGCCGACCATGAAATATTATTTCTAATCACATAGAGCTTGCAACCTTTAAAGATGGTAGTAAAAATGTTGGTTGTCATCAATAGTGAGCCGCAATGTAGAATGAGATGGATCCATTAACCACAAATCAAACTTGGGATTTGGTGTCTCTTCCACCCAATCAGAATGCATTAAAAAAAAAAGGGTTTAGAAATTGAAAGACGAAAGAGGCAACGAGTGATATTGGGCCAGGCTGGTAGTAAAAGGGTATGCCCAACAGAAAGGGGTAGATCTTGATAAAATCTTTTTACCAGTTGTGAAAATGATAATTATTCACATAGTTTTGGGCCTCACAACAATTTTGGATCTTGAGTTGGAATAACTTGACGTTAAGACTGCATTTTTTCATGGAGACATTGATGAAAAATTATACTTGGATCAACCTCAAGGATTTGTAAAACAAGGATAGGGACATCTCTATTGCAAGTTAAAGTGAAGTTTGTATGGGCTCAAACAATTCCCAAGGTGGTGGTATATTCAATTTTATCTCTTCATGACATAACATAACTTCATACAATGTGAATTTGATCCATGTGTTTACTATAAACAACTTTGTAATGGTGAGTTTGTTATTATCTTGCTCTAAGTTGATGACATGTTGGTAGCTGACATGAGCATGAGGATTGTTTGCAAATTAAAGAAAGAATTAGCTAATAAATTTTCTATGAAGGGCTTAGGGATTCTCTTAGTAACCCTGAGTTATAGCACGTGCATTCATGGCATACTAAAGAATCCCCCTATTTTAAAAAAGTATTGCCCTAAACTCCTTTTTTGTCACCCCTCCCAATACACAACCCAAATTAAAAACCCCCCTATTTTTTCTAGATATTATATTTTTTCGTAGCCCAAATTTAAAACCCCCTATTTTCACCAAATAGACAATATATTGTTTTAGATTTTTGGGATATTAAACCCCCCAATAGGAATGTATGTGATATAATATTGCCTAGCCAGTGAAGCCCCCGTGACTTAGGGGCAACAAAGAAAATTCTTGGAATGACCATTACTTGGGATAGACAACATAAGGAAATTAGATTGTCTCAATAAAAATACATTGATAAAGTTGTTGATAGATTTGACATGGCTAGTGCGAAGGTTGTTAACACTCCTCTTGCTAGTCATTTTTTATATCGTTTGACATGTCTCCCAAGACACTCGAAGATCAAGAATTTATGAAAGGCATTCCATATTGTTCAATGGTTGTTAGTATCATGCATGTCATGGTTTGCAGTCATTCGGATATTGCTCATGCAGGGGAGGTGTGAGTAAGTTCATGAATAATCTAGGAAAATCTCATTGGGAGGCTATCAAATAAATTTTGAGATATTGAAAAGGAACATCTAGTTATGCTTTGTGTTTTGTATGAAACCACTGTGTAATGTTGTGTAAGTCAGCGAGACTTCTGCTTGAGCAATGAGTTCTATGCAGTGAGCTTGATTGCACGTGCAATCCCCTCTATGTAATATTTGTATACCTTGATCAAGTATATAGATATTGTGGGTATCAACCCCACCGTGGTTTTTCCATTTATAGGGTTTTCCACATATAAATATTGGTGCTATGGTGTTGTTGATTTATGTGTTATTTGGTTTATGCACTTTATTTTTTTTGTTAACTGGTTCATAAGCAATAAGACCATAAATTCATTTATTGGTAGAACACTGATTCACCCCCCGTTCTTGGATTCCAACACCTATATCTCTCAACCTAGCTCAATACTTTTCCAGTTATTCCTACAAAAGAAAAAAAGAAGCCTATGTTGATTGATCCCTAACCTTCCCAAGATTTGAGTTATAACAAGAGAAATCATAGTGTGAGAAAATACTGATGAAGATGTTATGCCAAGCCTCATGATATTTTTTTCCCAAACTATTTCCTCCCCTAAACTGTTAAATGTTGACTTGGTCCCATTTTCCCAACCTTCGTTTGACCCTAAGAAGGAGCTTTATCTTAATCATCCATGTCAAAATTTAAAATTATCTATGAAAAGTGATTGTTCTTGTTCATCTCTTCTACACATTAGATATCCTATTGTGATTAATTTGGTAACTGGTGATTTTGATGCTAATAATGTAGATACTAACAATTTTGATGATATGTATGAGGTTATTGAGATTAATCATGAGCTAAGTTTGAGATTTATAAAAGTTTTAATCCTAGATCCTAGTGAAAAACAATGTGATTCATTATTAGAGAATGTCCCTTGTTTAAAACTTTTATTAGCTCCTATCATGCTTGTTGTGGTCCTCTTGCATCTTGTCTACCATCCCTAAATGATGTTAGGTAAGATTGGGAGGGGAGTGATTTACTAGACTAGCTTCACTTGTGCGATGGACTCTTTTGTGTGTTTTCTTGCACTTGACGTGTTTCCCCTAGGATTTGGTGCTTGACGCGTCTTTGTGTTATGTTATGATCTCTTTGGATGAACCTTGTTTCTCCATTGGTGCAAGGCAACAAAGGGACTGGACTTGTGACATTCTTCTATTTGTATCTCAATTCTTCTATATGTTGTATTTATGTTGTGTCATAAATGTTTTATTGTCATTTAAATGTTCTTTTGTGTTGTCTACTTGGGGATGATGCAAAGCATTGAGATATATATTTTTGGTCTCTTCCATGTTGACCCAAAAAGACTTGTGTTCTTTACCTTATTTTCTCTTCTTCCATTTTGCTCATAGTTCCACTATCTTTGGGGGATGAGTTCAATTAAATATAATAATATTTAATATACATGATTTATTTGATGCACATACTGACACTAGATAGTATATCCCTTATGTGCTCTCTCTTTGTGTCTTGTCACCATTACCTTTGACTTTCATTATGCTTGAGGGAATTTCACTACTACATAGTGCTTGCATTTTGGATGCATGTATACTACCTTAAAGAAATTTCTCCTAGTGAGGTGTACACTATCACTTTAACATGAGGGTATACACTTTTCTCTTTATTACACTTTGTGCACACACTACCAAGGTTTGGTTTGTACACTTTGATCACACAACATGACATGTTTGGTACACTTTGAAACACCCCTTTTTTAGTCAATCTTTGTTGAGATTACTTTGCAAGCAAAGGGTTTTATTTGTACTCTTTGTACTTGGTACACACTACAACATCCATTTTGTAGTCAAGTTTCTGTTTCTTGTGCCAACATGACTCATAGTAAGCAGATTTTCACTAGAACAAGAAGTCACATCTTTTATTCTCTCTCTTCTCTTCATGTTGTTTCTTCTTTTATCTTAATATTAGATTGATGAGATCCTAATTCCTTGAGGGCTTGACATTTCTTGTCTCTTTAATATCTTGATGAAAGTTTTTCAATGGTATTCTATACTTTACCAAGAGTATGAGCATAGGTTCATACTCCCACCAAAATGGGGGCTAAATGTAGTGTTGTAAATTGTATCCTTGTAGATTTTCATACTCACTTAGGACTCCCTTCAATGTTTCTACCTTCTATGTCTTTATTATGCATAATTCTCTACTCTACTTTGATTCTTGCATCTTGTTTTAGCCCAGATGGACTAGACCATTGCACTAGGTACCATAGTCCTCCTAAACTAGGGAACTAGGCACTATAGTCCAGATCAAAAGGGCCCATTTTTTGAACCCCCTAATGATCACAAAATATTAGGTTGGAATTGATTTACCATTTCGGCCTTCTTCATAATTTTTAACATGTTTCATGAGTATATGTATATAAGAAAGTCTTATCCTCTCTTTTGAAGCATATATTAATCATCTTTCAATTACAATTTCATCAAGATAAATTCAAATTCAAGTGAGCAAGTAATCAAGCATAATTAGAGTAGTGAGGAAGAGGCCAAGTATTCAAATTTCAAGCATTCAAGAAGGTATCCATGATCAAGTTATTATTAAGACATCCATGAATTCCCACATGGTGACTTCAACCTGTTATAAAGACTTTAAAGGCAAAGGAGATTCACAAAGAAGGTTTAACATTCCAGTTCAACATTTTATTTATAGATCTAGCTCTTTTTTATTTCATCTAATTTGAATCCCGAGGTTTGACCTAGGCAAATCACTATCATTGACCCAACAATATTTTCCCTCTCTTGTGTGTGTGCAGGTGACAAGTCATGAAGAGAAGGAATATAGATCCAAAAATCTAGACTGAGACAAAATGAACCAGTATCTGAAGAACAAAAAACCCTAGACATTGAAAAATCAAAGAAAAATATTTGACACTTTTTTTATTAAATTTTAGAAGGATATTCTGAGAAACATTCTGATCCCAAAACTATTTCCAATATTTGAATCTAACACCTTTAGAACTAGGTCTCCTAGTCCCATAATCCAACATTTTTTGAACTCAAATTTTAGATACAAGTTTCTCTTTGCTTCTCATTTCCATATTTGTACTTAGTATCTGCATATCTATTTTGAAACTCTATGTTCATATTAATATCTCTCAATTTTGCATCATTATCTCTAATTATTGTTTTATTTTACCCAATTGCGACAAATTCAACTCAAACAAGGAGAATAAGATCCAATAGGTTTGAGGTTGGGCTGACTGAATTATATTTACCTAATTGTGGTGGTGGTGTTGTAAATGGGTTTGCTTCCTAGTTTGCATGTTTAGACTAATGAACATCCATTTTAACCATAAAAATAAATATATGTGTGTGAGTGTGTGTGCATGTGTACACATATATACATAGATGTATATGTATGTATACATACATACATACATACATACATACATACATACATATTTATGTATATATACATGTATGTACATATACACATACATATACATATACATATAAGTATATGTGTATGTGTATGTGCATGTGCATGTGTATGTGTATGTGTATGTGTATGTGTACATATACATATACATATACATATACATATGCATATGTATGTATATGTATGTATGTATATAAATATTTATATACATACATACATGTACACATACAAATATACATACATAGATACATATACATATACAAATACATATACATATACATATACATATACATATACATATACATATACATATACATACACTCTCTCTCTCATACATATATTATTTCTATAGAATTTTAATATATAATTTATTTTAAGTAACATGAATAAAAAAACTTATACATTAAACATAAAATATAGAAATATTATCAAATCCATTAGCTAGCCCTTTTTAATTATTTTGTAATTGTAAATATATAATAGTAAATGAAAAATAAAAATAAAAATATACAATAATAAATAAATTGATTATATTAAATACTTACACATAAAAGAAAAATATTAAATTTAAAATATTGATATATTTAAAAATATTAATTGATATAATCTTATAGTATAATTCCAAAAAGAAAAATACTTTTAATTCTATATTTCAAAACATTTAAAATTTAACTGTATATTATTTGATACATAATATAAATGTTAGGAATTAATATTAGTGCGCACACATAATAGAAGTAAAGTGAATTGTAGTTACTCATATCATTGTGATGGTTGGTTAGTTAGAACATTAGAATATCATGTGTAAAAATTTCTACTATTGTATGTGGTTGTATCAAATTGTATTTCAAGTTGTTAGAACACCTTGTCTCAACACTAGAATAGTTATTGCAGATATAACAACTTTCCTCTAATATGAGATATGCCAATCTAGAAACATATAAGAATATTTTTTGTGTATAATTTTTTACATTAAATTATAATAATATATTATTATTTTTTCATAAAATTTTACAATTTTATTTGAAATGCTATTTTACAATTATAAAAAAATTCCAAACTTCTATGAATTTGGGTCACCTTGAAAGGAAGGAAATCCAATTGTATGGAAGCCTAGGATGCAAATAAGTTTATTATAAAACTATCATATCTATAATTTAAAAATAAATCAATCTAAAATGTGTTTTTGATTAATATAAGGGGCAAAAAAAGTATATAGGACGTAGATGGTGTAAAAATGTTATTTAAATAAAATAGAATAATTTTAATAAATAAAAATAAAATAATAAATTTTAGAACAATTTATTATTTTATTTTAAAATTAAATAATAAAATTTAAATTTTGAAATATATAAAATAAAATAATAAAAATTTAGAAAAGTAAAATAATTTTTTTTACATGTCTATTTTAAATTAATATTTACATAAATAAAATTTACAACTTATTTTTTTATTGATTGAGTGTTCACTATTATCATTGAAATTAGTTTTAATGAAATAAGTATCATTAATGATAGTTGTGTTGAGTTTGGTTTCAAAAATTTAAAGGAAGATAAATTGTTAAAAGTTTGGTTGGTTGTCATATATATATATAAATAATATCTTTACTCTGAGAAAAAATTATTTACAGGATCAAATTTAAAAACTTCAATTTTATCTCTGATTAAAGATTTTTTTATTTCTAATTAAAGATTTTTTATTCCAAAAATATATGATATTGATTTACAAAATTAAAAAAAAAATTGTACCAAATGTTTTTATTGAAAACTTATTTTCTAATCTAGATTGTGGAATCCTAAAACTGGAGTTGTTTCAGTCTTCACTATAAAGAATGACTCAGTACAAGCCAAGACAGAGAGACCCAAGGCATTATAGTGGAAGACATTTCTTTGAAGCTAATAAATTAAATGGCTCATATTAAATTAGATGAGCATACCTGTGCCACAATTATAGGCCCCCCTTGAGAAGCAAATAGATTCTCCCTTTTCATCATATTTGCAATCATTTCAGTAAATCTCTGCATCTCTCTCTGCATTCAGAGAAAACAGTAGCAATCCACAATTTAAAGCAATCCATTTGAGATTTATCATAAACTCAAATACACAAGAAAAAAAAAAGAACACCACTGTTACCTTGAATGGTTCATTATCTGTTCTAAAAATTATGCCTGGAATTTCACGAAGCCAGTAAGGAAATCCACTGCCATTCAATATATTTATTAGAATCTCAAGTGAAAATATTATATTTATATATATATTTATTTATTTATATATATATTTATATATATATATACATGTTGAGAAAGTCATCTACATACCCAAAATTCCATTCAGCCTCAATGTATGGCCCAATTCTGAGACTCACATACATTCCTCTCGAATGTATTAGTTTCACAAATTTAACCAGGTCAGACCTCCCCTCAAAATTAAACTGCAACATCAAACAAGCACATACATATTTGAACCTTTATAATATGATAAAAGTTTATTGTGTAAATTCTATTTTTATTTATCTTTGTTGAAAATAGGACAATCAGATAACAATAAATCATAAATGAAAATGGATAACAAAATTAATGCAACTTAGAAATGGATAAGAAAATAATTAGAATTATTACATTTCCACAATCCATAATGATAAATCTATTGTTGCTTCTGGATTTGATTGTGACTTTATTTGTATGAACGTTTCTGATCAGATCCGAAACGTTCATGCAAATAAAGTCAAACAATCAAATCCAGAAGCAACAATAGATTTAACAAAATAATTATAAATCATAACTCAAAAATTATGTAAAGAAACCTCACCTAAAGAGATCCACCAGACAACCTAAACATCCATAGGTATGGGTATAGTCCATATGAGCATGAGTCTTGGTTAGGGGCAATGAAAGATGAAATAAATGCCTTGGACAAATTTGACACATGGGATTTAGTCGAGCTATCTAAAAAGAGCAAAGTCATTGGATGCAAATTAATGGATATTTAACAAGGATTAGAAGAAAATCTTCTAAAAGATTATGAAATATGATCTGAAATGTTGATGAAAATTTCATCTCTTTTAACTTCAATCACCTTTCCCTGCTCTGGCTCATGCATGTTCCAGAACACATATGTCTGAACGCAATTCAATCCCCCTTCTTTTGCTTTGTCTATCAACCCAGGCCACATCTGTCAAAACCATTGAACATGCAAACTCAATTTACAAAAAATATTCTCTATATTTTCAGAGAAAGAACTCCATAGTTTGAATACCCACCTGAGGAGTACTACGAGGGTAGTGAATTGATCCAGAAATGAGCAGTTTTCTTGTGCCATTGACAATGAGAGAAGTACCATCATATGTAACTTCACCTGCATTCAAGCCTTTTGTCATATAAATACATACCCACAACCAAAATCCTACAATGATAGCTGCCTCTGAATTTGCCATTGTGGCGACACTGTAAAAAAATCAGATTATTTTAGTTGTGCTTCATGAACATAAGGCTTGAATGGACTTGGAAGATGGGCTCCCAAGTTGAAATAAATATTTCTATTGTTATTTCAGTCTTTTATGGTTAAGACTTAAGGACATTCCATAAAACAAGCAAGCCTTTCTGACTTTTTATCTCTCATATTTCTTTTTCTATTCTATTGCTTAATTTTGGCTAAGCTTATCTTGAATCGTCCAATCGCCCATTTCTATATCTTGTTATGAATGAAATATTGTAGCGTATGTTGATAGATAAAGTTGCAAACTTGCATGAGTTTTACTAACCGTGGCTACGGCCACAAAGTGGGGACATCAAATGCATGAGTATATTACAACTGTTTTTTTTGGTCCAACTTGGAAACTAAAACTTGATATTAATTAGCAAATAAATATAGAAAATGGGATTATATCTGCGAATCAGTTTCGAATTTGATGGCCACCCTTACCTATGGACTTTATTTAATGATCTGTATTATGGTTATGGATAGGGTTAGGGTTAAGGTTAGTATTATGGTTAGAGTTAAGTTTTACATTATTGTTAGGGTTACAATTAGGGTTCACATCAAGGATAGGATTTGGTTTAGGTTTAAAATTATGGTTAGGGTTAGGATTTAAGATTAGTGTTAGGATTAGGGTTAAGGTTACTATTATGTTCAAGGTTAAGGTTTACATCATTGTTAGGGTTAGGGTTATTATTAGGGTTAGGTTTCAGGGTTAAGGTTATGACAATGGTTAGGGTTATTATCAATGTTAGGGTTTGGTTTAGGTTTAGGATTATGGTTGGGGTTAGGGTTAATGATTAGAGTTTAGTGTTAGGGTTAAGTTTATGGTTAGGGTTAGGGTAAAAGCACAAAATATCTATGTATAAAAAAAAGTAAAAAATATATACATACACTAAAGTTTCAGGTGATCGATAATGGTGAAAATTATATGAAATAATTATCGATAAGATTGCCCATAAGATTAGGGTTAGGGTTAGTATTATGGTTAGAATTAAAGTCTAATTTTAATATATATTTTTATTATTATAATTTTATATATATCTTCAACTCTTTACAAAAACAAAAAAATACTTTAACTGCTAATGTGTAGAAAATACATATTTAAGCACAGCAAATGCACGATCGTCAACAGTTTAGACAATGACATAGAAAACCCTGAAGTGCGACATAGCAGAGACAAGTGTTGAGGAACTTCCACAGCTTCACACACTTATCATGACTTGCAGAAGCAACCATGCCTTTTACAAGTGAAACTGCCAGAGCTGGGATGCTCACACTTTTTGTTCTCAACCATACTCCACTTCCACAACTCCAAAGACTAATATGGAGCTCTCCTCATCATCTATTTTGTGTTGTGCATCAACCATCGTGTATTCAGAACTTGTTCAGCGATATTCAAAGTTGTGGGGCTTAGCATTATCAATACAAAATACAATAGCATTATCAATACAATTTTTAGAAATATCTGCACTCAGTGTGGTAATGTTTTTAACTGCAAATTAACCACTACAGAAATCTACTTGATGATAAACTTTTATGTGCAATTTGTAATGCTCAATTTATTACATTCAGTATTGTAGGATGTAAAAGTGAAATTTGTATTTACTCTTTAAAAGTGTTATAAGATATGAATATTTAATCTTATATTAAATAGTGCATGTTTGAAGATTTTTAAAGATTATTATATGTAATATTTGATTGATACAATTATAAATATTTGTGTTTATTAATTATTATAGTACTTTTAAAAATCTATTATTCAAAGATTAAAAAAATGTGTAATGCAGGTATACTTATTAGAATTCATATAGTGGTTTGTTTTTTTCTTGTATACTTGCTAGCTGTTGTTATTTATTTATTAAGTGCATTTAAAAATTTAATGTTGCTTTATTAGTTCTTGCCATAGGCATAGAACTATTGGTAATAGTTGTTCTTTAACTAGTTATTAATAAAAAATAGATTAACAAATCAAGATTGATAATTTTTTTACCAATTTTTTTAATCTTTATTAAAGTATAGATGCAATCTTTTAATTAAAAATATTATAAAAATTAATGATTTTTTCTACTTATTTTTAATATTTAAATACTTATAGTTTTTTTCATATTTCATTGTATATTTTTTAATGGCTTTTTAGAGATTTTTTTTATTAGGTAAAATAATTTTTTTTAATTATTAAACTATAGAAAATGATGTTTTGGATTATTTTATGTGTAGAAAATGATATAAACATAAAAAAATACATATATATTGCTTCACAAATTATACATAAAATAAAAAAAATGTTATTGATTGTTTATTAATTTTTATTTATTATTAATTAGTATGAATGACATAAAGATAAAAAGGTTTTGATAAAAATTTATTTTAAAATAGGTCAAGTTATATATCTTAATATATTTTAAATGTTTTTGATTAAGGATCAAATAAGATTTGAGGGGACCCAAAACCCCTTTAAAATTTTTTTGAAGGGACTTGAAATTTCACAGATCTGGAACCCATAGAAGAATGTTGCAATAAGATACAACATAGCCATTCAACAACCCAACCACAACCTAACAAAAATGATTAAACATTGAAGAGCTGGTTGTAAAAGAAAAAGGATGAAGCCAACCTCAAAAAATCTTAGGCAAAAATGTGCATAGGGAACAAGGCTCCCTCAACCTTAACCATGGGTTTAATCAAGGCTCCCATAATCTTATCCTTGAGAATGAGCAGCAGTGAGAATAACTTGCCTAACAAGATGTCCACCTCAATAGGAGATAAACAGAAGAAGTTAGCAAAATATCAACAGCAACTCCCTTACAACCAAAAGATAGGGCTCCATCAACCCCCCAACAATACATACAAGCATAACCAATAGCATCTAACTCCACCCAATAGGAAAAAGGTCATCTCTAGCCACATCCATCTCCCCCTCAATACAAGATAGGACCACCTCTATAGGAAAAACTAGAGTAACCCAAAAGTGCAAAAAATGAAGCACAAAGGCTAAAGTTTGGGGGACAAGGAGGGGGAAAACAAAACCCCCATTGAAGATAGATCTAGGAGTCTAGATAGATAAAAAAAGAAATCCAGACCTCATCATCATAGAAATCACAAACCAAAGAGATTCCAAAGGAACCCATAATAAAAAACCTCTCTCGAAATATAAAGATAAATAGGGGGCACAAGGAGAGATGAAAGATAAAGAAATCACCATAGTTCCATCTCAAGAGTAGAGAAGAATTTGAGATCTAGAAAGAATCCCTAAGAGAATAAAACATGAAGATCTCTAAGGCAGGGAAGAAACAACTTCCATGTAGCCCCCCAGAACCTGGGGAGAGCCTCCCAAAGAAAAACCAGTGGACCCAAGAGATTCAGAACCTCAAACCAGCCCACCTGGCAAGTAAAAAATCCAAATGAATAAAACCTCCAAGTGCATCTTGGAATAAAACCATCGATACCCACATGACCACACATAAAAGTACCAAGTTGTGGTAGTAATAGACACGTAGAGGAAGAAGTTCGAGACCCACGAAGAGGAGAACATGGCCCTTCCAACAAACAATCCTGTCCCCAAAAACATCACAATCTACCCCAACCAAAACCATGCCCAACCGACAGAACAAGTCTAGAGAAAAGATAGGCCCAAGGGGTAACCAGAGCGAGTCCCCCAAATAGGGGATTGAATTAGGCTGAACCAAAACCATAGAGCTACTACCTTGAGCAACCAAAAAAATCCACAAACCAGAGAAGAGAAGCCATACAACTAATTTTAATATTATTATATGAATAATTCAAAAGTACCTTCATTTAAATATTAAGTAAATTATTTATATCAAAATAGTAAACAAATATCACCTTAGCCATAACATAACATTTTTAAAACCAAGACACGTAGAGACATTAGCAACACATGCAAACTTTGTGATATATTTACATTGTAAAATTTTCTCACATCTTTACCAATATATAGCATGTTGGATATACATATCTCTATAATTATTTGGTATCCTATACTGTTATAACAAAATAGTTGCTAACATTTGACAAGAACTTCGCTGCATTGTAGCCTTGTTACAATTTTCTATCATTAATTTAGAATGTGCTATGTTGCGATATTTTTCCTATTATTTTAATTGAAGGCCAAAAAAATGTGCATACAAGAATATGAAATGTTACTATTTCCCTCCTTCCTCTCATAATTTCACAATCACTTACAATACATTACAATACATTCGTGCTCGTGGAGATGTGTTAACAAAAATACTATGGTTTTATTTTTAGATTTATATAGGAACACTAATTTAAGAACAAAATCAATAGAAAAGAATATTAAAATCCTAGTATAGTGTTCATCTTAGATTGAGAATAATGAAAAATAAAATAACAAAACAAGATACATTACCAAATTCCATTATTGAAAATGGATTTGTTCAATGAAGAGGATGCAATTGCTTGAAACTCTACATGTACCTATTGAATATGGTTGAATAATTTACATATGAATGATAATGTGTTAATTTATAAACTTTTGACAAAGAGGATGAACAATAATGATTTAAATAATGGTGCCAATAATATTAGTATAGAAAATATATTAGGATGATTTTATGTGTCTAATTTTTTTCCCTTTTCAAGATGAAGTTAAAATTAGTAGAATAATGTCATTTCATAGAAAATAAGTAAAAATATTTAGTGGAATAGAATGGTGTCATAACCCTCCCTTATCACTTTTGATTTGATACAATTACTATTATATCTTTTTGTGGTTGAGCTATTGAATATGGTTGAATAAATATTATAAAAGGTTAAATAATGGACCCACTTACACACTTGGAGAATATAATTTAAATAGGCATTATTTATTTTTCCCATTCCAATTATGGCATATGTTGTAGGAGAAATTAGAAGCTTCTAGAGGAATCTTCATTCTTTAATTCCCTTGCATGTAACTCTCCCACTAGGATATTAATCAATTTTGCATGGATTAAATATTGGAAAAAGAATCTCATTTTCAATTAATTTCTCTAGATAGTGGAGTTAAGGGGTTTTTCCTATATATTGTATGCAATTTTCAAAAAGAGGGAGTTGATTATTTTTTTTGAAGAAAAGTTTTCTCAAGTAGTAGTTTTTTTTTCTCGTAGTCACATTTCATTGTAGGATTGTTAAGTAGTTGTTTTTGAAGAAATTCAAAAAAAGTTGCAAGGAAGGATCAAGGGAGGCTAGTTGAAGAATTCGGAGGGGATTCTACATCAAGCTTCAAGTATCCAGGTTCTCCTCTTTTAATTGAATCTCGCTTCTTGTTTTATTCTTTTCTTTCCTGTGAATAAATCTTATTGTGAATAAAAATAAATAAATAAATTTCTCATGTATGAAATCTTGTTTTCCTGTGAATGAAACTTGTTGTGAATATAAATAAATAAATAAATTTCTCATGTATGAAATCTTGTTTTCCTGTGAATGAAACCTACTGGGATTAAAGATTAATTTCAATCTTGTTTTCTTGTTTTATTCTTCTCTTTCCTGTGAATAAAAATTAATTACTCATGTAAGAATCTTGTTTTCTTCATGTGGAAATCATTCAAATGAAACTATCTTCCTTTGATTTTAAATTTGTTCATGTGTACCAAAACTTATTTAATTCCTGAGAGTAAATCCATTTTTCCTCTCTTAATTTTGATTTGATCTTCTTAAAACCTTTAATTAATTCCTTCCTCTTTGTAAATGAACATGGCTATCATGAGAGAAATTTTATTAAATCTCCTCTCTATTGTATTTGCTTGCCTCAATTTCAAGCCTAATGTATTTTTTTGTGCTCCCGTGAAATCATCTAAAATAATTTTCTCTATTATCTTTCAAACCTGTGAGTAGATTCTTATTTTTATTTTTATAATAACATTTTTATATACCCCTCTTAATTTGTTAATAAAACTAAAATAAAACAATATATATATATATATATATATTGCAATATTAAATTTATACGTTAAGAAAAAAATAAAATAAAGTAGTTTTTCAAAATATTTTTTTATAAAATAAATTAAATAGTCAAACAAAGGGGGGCAAAGTTAATATATCCGATGGGGAGTGGTATTCTCCATTACCTCTGCGGTCAGTGCTATGGTAGTGGCTACAGAGGGAGTGGAGGGCCCCACGCCTATCCCCTCATCACTATGGGTCTGCACCTACAGGCCCGCAGTGGTGATGGGACCCATGGCCCCACTCCCCGCTTGGCAATAAAAGCCATATTTTGAATTGTTTTTCATATCAAATTACTTTTTTCTTAATTTAGATTTTTGCATTTAGATGATTATAATAAATTAAAAAAAAGAGATATAATAAATAAATAAAATATTAATGGTGTTAATGACTTGAGGGTTTTATATAATATAAAATATACATATATATATATATATAAGGAATGTTTACAATTATTTAAAAAAAATAAATGAAGTTTTATTATCAATGGTAAATTCTAAAGGGGAGAAAGGAATTGATCCCTAAAATTGAGTCAACACTAAAATTAGATAAATGGAGAAATTTTGTTTGTCAAAGTGATTTGGAAAAGTTAAGTAGGAATATTTAATTGGAATTCATTCGCAATAATTTTAATGTAAATTTCCTTTAAGTAGACCCTTTTAATTAGATGATTCATTTAATTCTTGAATTTTGATTTGATCAAGCTAACTAAAGAAATCTTTCTTTCCCTTTCTAAGTATTAATGGTTTTTTTTAAGAAAAATAAAAGAGGTAAATTTAGAATAAGATGAAGTTAATGCCATTGGGGGCACTTTTATTCTTTCCTTGTTATCTCTATACAAGTTACACCTTCTCACTTATCCATGCTAATTGCATAATTCATGATGTTAGATGGTAGATCTCACATTTATTCTAGTTCAAGAGACTTTTTTTTCCGTAGAGTTTATTTTGCGGCTTGATTCTCAATATTGGTTTTCATCATATCTACATTAGAATAGGGTTAATTTCATTTGAATATAAGAGGTAGACCTCTTAGTTAGAAAAATTAACAAAGGGAGTTGGAAAACAAAAACCTAGTAGCATTCGGTATTTACAGTGCCTCTGGGTCACGCTTACGGGTAATGTCGTCGTGTTGAACTACTGCACTTAACAACTAATAAAGCTGCATCAACGACATCTGTGGCATCGTCCCTATAAATCATCGAGGAGTAATAAGGGACACTTGGAAGTTAAAATCCAAGGGGCGAGTAATCCCCCTTAGATTGATAATCTAATAAGATAATCCTCAAATAATTTTATATTTGCTAGTTAAACCATAGTAAATCCTTTTAGGATTGATTGAGTGAAATGCTTTTATAGATTTGACTTAATCTCGAAGAGTTGTTTATGATTGACAATTGGGTTAAGGGTGATGCTATGATAGGTATTAGGGACTAGTTGTTTTAGGCCACAAGCAATAGGCCATATTGAGCCTTTGCTTAAATGCTACCATTGTGGGTAGCAACCGCAGAGAAATTGTCTGAGACATTGACCCTAGAAATGGTTGTGTACCCACCAAACAGTTTACATTAAACCATAGGTTAGAAAATAGAACTACATACTTTACACCTTGATCCCGTGTCGAAACGGGTATGTAGGTAGTCTAGGGACGAAGTTGTCCCTAGTACTCAGGCGTTTGTGGATGGGGTCTAGGATTTGGTAAAGAAGAAGGATTGCGAAGAATCCTAATTGAAAGATAAGTGTAATAGAAGGAAAAGTAATTCAACGCATGCTCGAAAGGAATCTCGTATGGATTCGCTTGACTTCCCGAGGCTTTAGGCCAAATTCCAAAGCGGAATTCAAGCTTGCAATATAATATTTTACTTGCTCCTAAGGACAACGACCTCGGTGTACACCTATTAAAGGAGTGTAGTTCTTAGTGAGTGACTTAGGACCCGAATGGTCCCGATGAGTCTAAGTCTCTGGCCAGAGCACCTCCTATCCCAAGTTGGATAGATGCCTACCCCATATGGGTAGATGCCTATCCTGTATTGGATAGATGAAACCTCTTTTCCCATATGGACAAATGCCTAACCCGTATGGTTAGATGCTTATTCCAGATGGATGAATGCCTAATCTAAATGGATAGATGCTCGGAGTATGCGATTGAATCTAACACAAATGATAAAAGGGTCAAAATTTTTGTTGGGTTAAGTATAGTGGGTTATTACAAATGGGTAGTAGGATGCCTCAGTCATTTAAAGTAAATGAAGTTAGGAAATGGGTTATGAATCTTCCATCAAAAGAGACTTTGGGTTGATATGACCCAAATGGTCTCTCATAGGAGAACTAGGTCTAAAGGGATGAAATATGGAAAGAGTTTGAAGAGATGGAAAGAAGGGGATGGTTACATGCTTAAAGATTGAGATATGAGGAAGGAAAAATATTATTCTAGTAAAAAAATATAACTAGGATGATGATAAGAAAGATAACATAGTAGGTGATGAGACTAATGGATTTTATGAATAATCTTTGTAAATAAAATTTGATGCAAGCATATGTATAATTTATACTAAGAAACAAATGTTTGTTGTAGTTCTCAATATTATGCACACATGTGTTAGAACATCATACGACCCCTTAGGACATCATATGGTCTTAAGAGGTCATATGGTGTGCTAAGGGGTCGTATGATGTTCTAACACATGTGTAGCCCCATTAAGACCCCACATTACCCCCAATGACACCATATAACCCCTTAGGACCATGTATGATATCCTAAGTGGTCATATCATGTTGTAACACATGTATGGCCCAATTAGGACCCCACGTGACCCCTAATGACATCATGTGACCCCTTAGCATGTCACATGACCCCTTAGGATCATATGATGTCCTAAGGGGTCATATGGTTTCCTAATGGGTCATATAGTGTTGTAACACATGTGTAGAACCATTAGGACTCCACATGACCCCTAAGGACACCATATGACCCCTTAGGATACCACGTGACCCCTTAGGACCATATGATTTCCTAAGGGGTCATATGATGTCCTAAGGGGTCATATGGTGTTCTTACACATGTGTTAAGAGGTCATATGGTGTGCTAAGGGACCTTATATGATATCATTAGGAGTTATGTGGGGTCCTAAGGGGGAGAGAGAGGGAGAGAGAGAGATTTAAAGAGGGTGGGAATAAAATGTGCTAAGATATTGAGAGACAATATATATATGCATACATTTTACAAATATATATGTATACATACACATACACATATTATATACATACACATACATATATATAGATATACATATATATGTATGTATATATATACATACATATATATGTATATATATATACATACATATATATGTATATATATATACATACATATATATGTACATGTACACACACACACACACACACATATATATATATATGTATGTATGTTACATATACATGTATATATGTACATGTACATGTACATGTACATATATACATGTATATATGTACATGTACATACATGTATATGTAACATATATATATATATATATATATATATATATATATATATACATGTACATATATATATACATGTACATATATATATATATATATATATATATATACATGTACATATATATATGTGTGTGTGTGTGTGTGTGTGTGTGTGTGTGTGTGTGTGTGTGTGTGTGTGTGTGTGTGCATATATATATGTATATGTAGCATATACATATAGATATACATGTACATATACCTATACATATAGATATACATGTACATATACCTATACATATACATATACATATACATACATACATGTACATATACATACATATATATATATATATATATATATATACACACATATACATGTACACACACACACACACACACACACATATATACACACACACACATATACATGTATATATATATATGTATATATATATGTATATATATATATATATATATATATATGTATATACATACATACATACATACATACATACATACATATATATATATATACATACATACATATATATATACATATATATAGATATATACATATATATATATATATACATATATATATATATATATGTATATATATATATATATGTATATATATATATATGTATATATATATATATATATATATATATATACGTGTGTGTGTGTGTGTGTGTGTCTACACACACACACACAAATATATATATGTGTGTGTGTATGTGTGTGTATGTATATGTATGTATATGTATATGTGTGTGTGTGTGTGTATGTATGTATGTATGTATGTATGTATACATATAAATACACATATTATATACATACATATGCATTTCTATATATTAGAATATTTTTTATGTTGACATAACCCATACGGATTTTGTTCTCTCTAAAACGCATACGTGATTTATTGTTTTATAAGCCCGTATCCCCTTTTATTTCTACAAACCCCATACATGCTATTATTTAGAAAAACACATGTGTTTAACTTGTTTGGGCTTGTGAATAGGCTTGGATGACAAGGTTGAGGGTTGGGAGTTTCATTTCCCTCCATTTCCCTCCCTTTTGATGTATTTTGTTTTATCAAATTGGTTTCTTGACTTTGTCATCGTCAAGTTTACACCTCATTAGCTAGGTATTTCTATAATTGCCACCGTCTTTTCACCCATCTTTTGATATTTCTAACCATTTTTTTTTTTAAATATGAACAACAATATATTAATCTTGAATTTCTTTTATCAGTGTCTCTATAGTTCTCAGAGACATATGTGTACCATTTTTTTAATAACTTTTGATCTACTTATCCAAATTTAAAAAACTTTATATATTATTGTAGTATACTTGATTCTTTACACTTAATTTTTTTTTTTGCATTTTTTATTATTTTGGTTCAAGTTATGCTTCGCGCACGAACAAATTCTTGATTTCTAGGATGTGCCTAATTCAAAAAATCATAGAAATAATACTCATAAAAAAGGTACAAAAAAATACACAACTTCTAGTGCTCACTCTTAACTATCTTTCTTCCAAAGGATTTGTCAAAATAGTAAATCTAACTATGACTTTTTGATGCGCACATCAGACATTATGTTATGTTTTTCAAAAAAAATTAGGATCTATTTTTTGTGCGTGAAGGATTTGACCCCCTTGATATTATCTAATTTTGAAAAAAAAATAGTAGTTTGGAAACTAGATTCAGAGTACTACAATATTTGTTCTTTGACTATCTTCATATTTTGAGTGGATAACTATCAAATGTCTCATCCAAGTTCAGGTTTAGCTAATTTCAGAAAAAAGGTGTCCACTTATACCCCCCTTTTTTCACACCATCTTGGTGCACTTACCCCATTGGTAGGTGTCTTAAGGGAGGAAATGGGTTGGGAAGCAAGTTCACGATTCTTGGCATGACATATTTGACATCAGTCTTGAGCATTGCGGTTTCATTTCGTTTATCTCAGAAATTGAGAAAGGTTAAGATCAACCAACATCAGCTCCTTTTCTTCCTTTGTAGGAGGAATGGAAGGAACCTCTCTAGGTTGAGAGATAGAGGATGTTGGATGTTTGCATGATATAGGAGGTGGGACTAAAGCATAAATAGGAGGAATGGAAGGTGTAAAAGGAGTCTAGGTCCAAGATGAGAAGGTGGAACATTCTTAGATTTGCTTATATTGGAAATTATTTCATGTTTAAATTTATCGTAAGATAGGAAAAAATTGTCTTGATGAGGTTGTAATGGTTGAAGTGTTTGAGGCCAAAAGAAGTCAATGGAAAATTTTCCCTGACTCGCTAAAGAATTATAGAGACTATGAATGATCATGATAATTTGTCCATTATGAGGGAGCTTCAAACACTTATAGATAGGAGAAGAAATAGCTTTCATGGAAGTAGGCTAAGTAAGTCTTAGTCTTACTTGGAATTGGTCAGAGGTTGGGATAACGGTAAAGGTGGCGTCTAAGCTCTTCTTACCAACTTCAATAGGAAGGGTAATAAAACCATGAGTAGGACAAGTAAAAACATCACGAGTCTTAATGATCACATTATATTTGTCAATTTTTTTTGATGAAATTGTCTTGCAAAGAGATGTTGTTCATTTATAACATTCACCATACACATGAGATCAATAAGCGCACCCTAAGAGAACTTACCATTAATTTAAGCTAAAATGTAGAGGGGTACATCAAGTGATTTAATAATCTGCTTAGGATCAAAATCAATGCATCAGTCTTATATTTGGGTTTAGGTTTGGGTTGATCAATAAGATTAACAACATTGTTAGCCTCAAAACAAATATTCATGGTTGTAGGGTTGGTAGGCACAAAAGCATTGGTGGAAGAAGAAAATAATAAGTTGGTAGGCTCGATGGTGTTAGTATAATTAGAAGGAAAAGGCTTGGTATAGATCTGTGAATTTTAGTTAGGGGATGCAACTGACTTCTTTCCTTTCTCATTAACACCCTCAATAGTTATGGCATTGGAATCAATGAGTTAAATTGAACAATACGTTTCAACCTATAACACTTCTTAGTATCATGACTTGGTTAACGGTGATATTGAAAAAATGCTTTGGGATCATGGGAAGTTGGAAATGGTTTGGAAGAGTCATGTGGCTTGATAGGACGAAGTTTAAAAACATAAGAATTAATCAATTGAAACATACTATACAAAGATTTAGAAGTGTAAAATTACAAACTAGCTTAAAAATGAATGACAAAGGAGCCACACCTAGTGTTGCAGCTACCACATGTGCATCAACATTTTTTGAGGAGTTATTGATCTTAATGAATCCTTTTTTTGGTTTTTGAAACTTTTGGAAAGCTTGTTAATAAGCATCAATCTTATCAACTGGAGCCCTTGAAGTGGATGACTCAAATTGGCCTACTTGAAGACGATAAATATGAAGCACTACACACAATTGGTTGAAAGAAGAAAACTCAAAAACAATAACTTATCACTAATGTACTTCACAAATTAGAAATAAAAATTCTTTGAACATCCATATTAGGCACAAGGTAAGATATTTGAGCATGCAAATGTGTAAATCTACTAATAAAATTAGTCACTTTTTCCTTAACACCTTGTTTACAATGAATCAAATTAGTCAAAGAAATTTAGGGACTAATATTATTTTAAAATTATTGAATGAAATAATTAGCTAAATTTTGAAAATAATCAATACAATAAGAAGGAAAAGAAAAGAAAAATCAATAGAATAAGTGGAAACAATGAATTTAGATTGGGTCATGGAAGCAAGTTGTTGTTGAAAAGATGGAACACTTTGTGCTAGGTTACTAATGGTTGCTTCAGTAGATAAGTTGGTATTGGACATGTTGGATGATGAAGGATGCAGAATATTAAATGGGAAATGGATAAATAATTAGAATATGAAAGTGGGACTTTGTGGTAACTAGGTATAGGAGATGGCTGGGAAATACATGAAACACTCATGGAAGGAGGTATGATGGGAATTTCTTCAAGGCTAATATACGTAGAATTGACATTTTGTCTAGATGTAGCCATGACATGTGGAGTATAAGTAGGCACATTAGGTGATAATGTTGGGATAGGAATCGTATTTTTAATGTTATTAGGGGGATTAGAAAAATTAAGAGCTTCAACACAAATTTTCATGGACAAGATATAATCATTCACAATATAAGATATGTCATGCAACAAATCCATACCATGTTCATCATTTTGAACCATCCTCCTCAACCCTCCAATCAATGGGATTGCCTCACTATTGGAGTGTTCTTGACCCATTCAATGTTCAAAATTTTTAATATTATGAACAATATTTACTACTTGGTTATGAGACACTTGTGTTAGAGAGTCATCCTCGTCATGATAAATGTGGGAAGAATGATTGTAAAAAATGTTAGGTATATCATGTGTAGGCATGGAGGTTTCACCTAAGTTACCTTTAAAAATGTTTGTTGACTTGGGCTCTATGCCTCTTAAGGAAGCCATAAGGCTATAACTTATTCTCATGGGGATATTAGATGTAGGGATAAAAGTCATAAAAATCATGCACAAAGATAATGAAGGAAATGTCTAAATGATGCAAATATTTAACATATTGATTATTTAAACATTGCATAAAATGAAAGAAATATTAATCTCTAAATACATAAAATGCAATACAAATTAGATCTAGACATCCAAATTAGAAGTAAGCATAGGATATGTTAGGCTCACCAAAATGTTGTGGTGCGAAAATAGGATCCACAAACAAGGAATCTATTTCAATTCTCTACCATACATAAAAAGGAAGATTATCCACTAGGTTCAAGAAGAATCAAGCACTACATGGATGCAATGATCCTTCACTATGGGGTACTTGAAGATGACTATGTAATTGTAAATGATAATCAAATAAACTAGGATCGAACAAGCTAAAATTGATAGCTTTTGGCATGCACAAAAAGACAGTAAATTGGCTGGTCAATTTCAGAAGAGGAGACGATAGAATAGACTGTAATGGACCCGCAGTCCAAATTTAAGACAGAAATGGAGGGACCGAGATGCCTTGGATGACCTACCCCTAGGAATGGGTTGCTATGGGCAACACACTTTTGAGACTTTTTGCTCTGACGAATCACAGTCTATAGATTTCCACCAAGTTAATTTGTACCTATTTTTGTAGATGTGCCACTTGTTCCTACACAACTAGAAAAGATAGAAAATGTTGGTTAGAAAGGGGTTAAATTCTTAAGTCAAATACTAATTTTAGAATCTACCTTGAAATTAATTGAATTGAACATAAAAGGAAAGTGTACTGTTAGGTAGCAAAGGCTAGAATTTAATTAAACCTTCATAAACCCTCTTTGGTATTGAAATGCTCATGAAGATATGATGTTGTTTTGAATGTAGTTGAACTTAGGAAGATAAGATCATGGAGTTCATCATAAATGCATATATCTACCAATTACTCCTAGTCTTCAATGCCTTGATGCTTGATAACTTTCTCAATGATTTGAATTGTTTTTTGTTGTCTCCTTTTACATTTATATTGTCTTGAGCCTCTTTGCACTCTCTCAGAATGATGGAAGATGCCTTATATGATTCTCCCAAACATTTTAGGGTGCAAAACTCAAAGCAAGCCAAAGAGAACCACTATGGTTTAAATTTGGGGCCAAACATCATAGAGTGAGTCACCCTAGGTGACCTGCTCCCCCCAATGTGGCTAGAAATTTAGAATTGATGTCCAAATGGCAAGGATATGTTGATAATAGATGCTAAATTGGGGATTGATCAAACATATTAGACACAAAAGGATATGACACTAAAATATGGTCTAGCTGAGGAAGAAATTGCACAAGGGTTCAATTTACGTTGCTACAACTATCTATTTAATTTATCATTTTATCTATCAATCTATCCTAGCTATCTGTAGAGGTGGAAACGCTAAAAAATGGTTATGACTATGGCAGACCTCTAAAATATAGCCCTAACATTTTTATTTGTTGCTTTTGTGCAGATTGCTAAGAGGGGTCTACTGTTATAAGCTTCACTCATGTATAGGTTGCAAAATTACTTCATTCCCTTTATTTATTTCTTTTTTATTTGAGTATTTGTAGTAATTTTTTATGTCTTCTATCATAAGTCTATTTAGTCTAATTTATCTACAACACTTATCTATTACAATGTATTTTTTGTACAAAACTTTGTACTTTGTTTGCAAAGGATGTCCCCATGTTGCGCTATCATCCACAAATCATGCGTACATCCTCGATTAGAGAGCTAACATAGGTCTTTAGAAGATCTTTGTGACCTATCCCATGTTATGTACAGTGCACGTGAAATCTCTGTTCTTTGTGTTCATCTCAAGTGGAGAGGCCAACTAGTGAGTCCCTGAGATTTTGGTATCCACCTGTCAAATTGGTTTTCTTTCCCCCCTCTACACTACTAAATTATAACAATTTATTGTGTTAAATTAGATGTGAATAATGATTTGATTCTTCCATTACAAAATATGCATAAATTAATTTAAAAATAGATTGTATAATGTGTATGTTGAATTTTGAATCTATTAGTATACCGCAATCAGACCAACCACAAGCCTATAATCTACCAAAACATTCAAAAAAATCAATGGACCTCTAAATCATGAAATACAAATAAACTAAGAAAAATAAACCTCACATCCATGACAAGCTTGACTCCATCATCATCCTCTCCTTCAAGATTTTGTGAAAATGGTGTTTTTTCTCTAAGCCTTAAGTAGTAGTACAATATGACATAAAAGAAATGGAGAGTGGTTGATTTCATGATGCAAACAATATTATGATGATGATGATGATGATGATGACGATGACGACGATGATGACGATGATGATGATGATGATGACGAGGATGACGATGACGATGACGATGACGATGACGATGACGATGACGATGACGACGACGATGATGATGATGATGATGATGATGATGATGATGATGATGATGATGATGATGATGATGATGATGATGATGATGATGATGATGATGATGATCGTATTTCTTATGAGTCTCTATAAATTTGTTAATTCTTAGATGCATGGTTAGGTGGCTATTGGTCACATCCATTCCAAATTGTTTGAGGGATTGACTGTATGAGGTATTAGTTTATATTGTAAATTATTAAAAGTAAAACAAAAGCAATATAAAGTATCAAATGCTATTATAATGAAGACGTTAAAAAATAGCTATAGTAGGGGGAATATTAAAATGTCATAGACCTTGGAAAGCTTGCATATAATAAAAAAAAATCTTCTTAAAGAAAAGTTCAAATAGTGCATGGTAAAACAATTAATCTACAATTTTATCTATTTTCTTTTCATGAGAAATGTACTATTAGTAGGGCATACCCACCTTTACAGTATTAATTATTGATCTTTAAAAGTGTAACCACACTTTTTCTTCTATTGCTAACCCTCTTGATAAGAAACAAAGTGTAGATAATGCTATTGGAAAATAATATAACTATTGGAAGTTATAGTAAACCACTTAAATGCTAGAAATTAGAACTAGGTAGTACAAATAATCTAGTTGGTGAGGGTTGGATATCTATTAATCTATAAGATATCATTTGAAATCATCTGTGCATACTCATGACTATGGTCCCCAAACCAATTCTTCTCATGTAAAAAAAAAAATTCTACGTCAAAATTAGAGCTAAGCACCCACATATATATTTTGTTTAATTTATTTATTTAATTCCTATTATTTATATAATTTATGACAAAAAACAATCCTAGTTTTATCATTAAAATAATTTAGCACTTCAATGATTAAATAAAATTCATTAAAATGTGATAAAATTCTTATTGATATAATTATTCTATATATGTTATATTTATAATATAACTAATTATCTTATATTTATGACTAATGTGAAATATATTTTAAACATTTATGAACATATTAGATTAATAGCAATAAAAGATGAAAGATGTTTTTGATTAGGCAAAAACAGGTTTTGAGGGGACCTCAAACCCCTTACAAAAGAGAACTAGGGTCTCGAACCCATAGATAAGGTTGTCCAGATAGATAGACATTAAACACTAGCAGCAAACATGATAACAAGAAACTATCCCCAAGGATTTACAGTTTTAGCTAGCTCCCTCAACCAAGAAAGATGAAAGATGTTATACAATGGCAATGATCTACATACAAATTATTTTTTTCTCAAAATAAGGATAAAAATCAATATACAATAAAAATATAATGATATATTTTCATGCGTCTATTATATATTCCCAAAAAAATTTTGAATTTTTGTAAAGAGTTCAACAATATAACAAATGTAATAATATAATAATAATAATTTGATCTTAATAAAATTTTTTCTTTGATAAAGATTTTAATAGAAATATTAAAAATGAAGATATATTAAAATATAATAATATAAATTTAATATTAAATAGTAATATAACAATAAAATAATATTTTAAGTGAAATAATAGATATATAGTTGATTCCATAATGATATCTTCCGTATCTTTTACATAAATATTTCTAAATATAGCTATGGTAGTAAATAGTATGACACAGTAAGATATTATTACTGTCATTTGAGACTGTCATTTAATCTTGTTGTCAGCAAATATACAGTGGAATCTATATATGGTGAATTAAGTGTGAGGGAATGCGAATATGAAGAAAGGGATACGAGACATGATGGGAATATTACAGTAACGGATATTAACGGATGAATCTCCAGCTACCCCAACTAAAACTGATATGCAATCTGTGAAGAGCTCTTGCGGGCACATTGATTGAATTGGAGGAGAGGAATAGGAAAACCAGGAGATGGAAAGGGATGAACATTACCACCCTACTAGTTGTCCCGATCCCTTCAAGGAAATGCGCTATTGGGCGCAAAAACAATTGGGCTCGACGTATTCCTACACTCTTTGGCTCGCCTGTGACACTCTAAGCAACAAGTTTGTGATCCTCAGAGTACACAAAACTGCACAGCATTACAATACAATGGCATGGAAGGAGATTGGGGTTCTTGTGGATATAGCAAGCAAAAATGGCGATGCCCATGTAGTTAAATTGCTTGATTTCTTCACGCACAATGGACCAAATGGAGCCCATGTGTGCATGGTCTTCGAGCTTATGGGAGACAACTTATTAGAGCTAGGGAAGCATTATGATTACAAGGGTATTCCTTTGAACATGGTAAAAGGAATCTGCTCTAGTGTTTTGGGAGGACTTGACTATTTGCATCGCCAACATTCTATAATTCACACGGGTCTCAGCCCAGAAAACATTGTTTTGCCTTTCACCGCTGAACCCACTGGATATCTTAGTATGTCTGGTGTTCCAATCCTCCTTCCCCATACAGCAAATTCTGATCTTAAATGCAAGATTGCAGGGTTGAGTAATGCTTGCTGGACCCACAAGAACTTGTTGAGCGATATTCAAAGTTGTGGGGCTTACACATGTCCCGAGATTCTTCTTGTATCTGAATTCTCTACCTCAGCAGACATATGGTCCCTTGGGTGCATTGTGTTTCAACTTGTGACGGGTAAATTGTTGTTTGATCGTTATGATATTGCTGTTGATCACCTGGCACAAATGATAGAGCTCCTTGGTGCCATGCCCAAGGAAATTGCTTGTGGTGGACATCGTTCTGCTCGCTACTTCCACAGCGATGGTAGTTTGAAAGCCAATCGGGTGTCTCAGTCTCGATCATTGATCAATGAGGTCCGAGAGATGTATTCAGAAGAAGATGCAGATGAATTCTGCAATTTTCTTCTTCCACTCTTGGACTTTGCCCCACATAAGCGACCCACTGCAGCAGAGGCCCTCCTTCACCCATGGCTTAATCCTGGACCTCGTATTCTTCAGCCATCTGTAAGAATGCAGAGACGTGACAATGGTGCTCCAGAAAAGAAGACATGAACACTTCTGGAAATTGTTTGAGAGTTAGGGTTTCATTTTAGATGACCCTTTAGTTTTGGTTTTGTTCAAGGTCATTTTAGATAGAGTTTTTGATATTCTATGAATATTATTACGAAATTGAATTTCTGATGAGTTGACAGTAAATGGTATATTAGTAAAATCTGTTTTCTATAAATTACGATGTTATTATGCTTGAAAAGATTTCGGCATTTGTCGTCATATAACATTTTCTTTGGTTGTCTGAGTCGCCCTTAAAATTTTCTGTATGCATTAATAACTAGATATGTGGAGGGCTTATGCAAGAGGTACATTTTGGTCAGTGGGACCCACTAAACATTAATATGATCAATGTCAAAGTTTTAATAAAATAGAATTTATATTAGAAATCGCATCTTAAAAAGTCTCGTTCTTGTATACAGTTGTGTAGTTCATTAGGTCAATTAGTATGCCACTTAATAAATGGTGTTGGAGATGGAGATGGAGATGGAAATCAAAATGGAGATGGTGAAGAGGGATATGGAGAGATAATTAAAGAGAGGATCGAGAGATAAGTAGTGATGGAAAGATAAAAATAGAGATAAAAAGAGGTATATAGATAGAGAAGTAGACATAGATATAGGGGTAGAAAAAGATGGACTCATAATGAGAAAGGAAATGAAATATGGAGAAATAGAGATAGAGAGGTAAACAAATATGGATATAGATTGCCTAGAAAGAGACAAATGAATGGATGAAGAAAAAGAGATAGAGAGGTAGAGGGATAGATGAAGATCTAGAGAGATAAGGAGATAGAGAGGAAGAGATAGAGAGAGATATAGATATATGGGAGGAGAAAGAGAGATAATGATGGATGAGCATAGAAATGAAGATTAGGTAGAGATAGAGGTAAAGAAAGATATGGATAGAAACAAATAAACAAAAGAGAAAGAGCATGTGTGAGACGTTAGAGTATTTGGGTATTTACTTGATTAATTAAACATTATTTGTTTAATTATTTAAGTTCCCTTTATCTCTTTTACACTTAAGCTAACTTTAGGTGCATATAATTAATTATTTTAATTAATTATTATATGCAAACCTAGGTTTTCTCTTTTAGGGTTTCTTGACTTATTAAAGGTTGATTTCTTTCTTTTCATTGTATGAAGAAGGATTATTATTGACAATACATTTTGGAGTATATTTTTTCTGTGTATTCTTTCCTTCTGTGATTTGCTTCATTGTTTCTCCTTGTAACAGGTTTTTCAGCTTGCAGAGATTATTTGGGCTCCTGTGGTGTTGTATTTTCTCAACTCCTATATGGTATCAGAGCTTCAGATTTGTAGCTACCTGTTCTTGTTTTGAGAATTTTGCTTTGGAAGTAGATCTAGGGTTTCAAGAATTTTTTATGTACCTAGGGTTTGACCTATTTTTCTGAGCACTTTGGACCTAAACGGACCTCACCATCGTGCTCAGAAGGCCTGAAAACCCCTATGGTCATATAAAATTTGACCTATTTTGGTTCCTGAGCCTTTGGAGTGAATTTTTTTCTCAGATCCAGACCGTATGACCTTGGCACGCAGATCGAGAAAAAAATGAAAAAAATTAATAATAATTTGCCTTTTTACGGCATGCAGGCCAAAATTTGTTTTTAAAAAAAATAAATCTCTTGAAAAAAGCAAAAAAAAAGTTTTTAAAAAAAAAAAAAATTGTTTTGGGGGGATCCCCACAGGGTACTGTGGGGCCCCCTAGCTCCGCAGACCTGTAGCTGTCCGTATAGGTACCGCCACCGGCTGTCCCCTCCGACAACCCCGCCACCTCTTTGGGCCCGCGCTGCCGTCGACATCTTCTTTCCCGTCGGCCCGGCCCCCTGCCGGCCTCCCTACGCCCTCCGGTCACCCGCTGCGTCCTTCGCTCCCCAGCCGCCACCTGCAGCTCGCCACCCCAGTGCCCCCCCGCCACCCCCGATTTTTTCTAGCCGACCACTGCCTAGCCACCGGGTTGCCACCCACTGGCCATCGGACCACCAAAGAGCCACCAAACCTCTTTTTTTGGCCTTTTTCAAGGGGGGTTTGGTTTTTTGGCTCTATCTTGGGCATACGGAGTCATTTTTTCGAAAACGAATAGGCGTCGAAAAGTTGGTTCTGAGGCTGACCTCATAGTGTTGGTAATTTTTTCCAATTTTGTTGTATGACTATGTTTTTTTCCAGTCAAAGTGAGGTCTAGTTTTTGCACTTCGGGAGCCGTAGAATAAGCATCCAAACTCCGTTTTTCGAAAACTTTATATTTTTGGAAAGCATGTGCTGTGTAATTTCCAGATATATAGGTTTTACTTCCATATTTTGCTCCATGCATATTTTATTCATTTTTTTTTCTTTTCAGCACTCTGGTGGATATCGTGGTTGTTTCAAGTCATGGGATCTCTTTTCTGAGTAGGGTGTCTCTTTTTTTGGTTCTCGTTTCTATTTCCAGTCTTCTTATCATTGTAGCTTATATTTATGCAAACGCACTGAGATAAAGTGCCATCATGCATTGTTTACTTGGAATCTTGCACATCTTGTGTCTTGTTGTACATGCACTATTGATAAAGTGCCATGAGGGGATTGATGTTTTTCATCTTCCTTTGTCCAGTGAGTGTTCCTTCCATGACATTCACCTCATGATGTGTGTCAAGTGAGTGTTTCTTCCACGACACCATGTACTTGTCTCAGCACCTTTGATGTTCCTGGTTCTTCGTCATGCAGTTCTTTTTGGCTATCCTTTTCAGTGTTCTTGTCCCTCTCCCCCTTCCGCATTATGGGGAGGTTTATCCTATTGGTTGTAATGCTTCTGTGGTTCGATTGATCAGCTCTTTAGGCTTTGGTTTCTCATGCCATCTATATCTTTGATTTCAGTGTTTGCCTTGTTTACCATCTGATTCAAGTAGTGTCATTTGAGGGCACTCATGTAGATTACAGTCTTCTCTACCTAGTCATGTTCGATTTCAGTGGAGGTTCTCCAGATCAACAGTTATTCTTCGACAGAGTTTGTAGGTTCTTCATGCTTCAGTGGTATTCTTTTCCATCTCTTTTTGGAGTAGAGTTTTGTTCCCACGTGGTTTTCTCTATTTCTCTAGTTTATAGAGATTTCATTGTATTTGGGTACCTGATCAGGCCTTGTTGCCGGAACCCATTTTTATTGCTTTCAGTAGCTATTCTAGGTTTTAGCTTCTCCCTAAGTCTAGCTTAAGGGGGGGTGTTAGAGTATTCGGGTATTTACTTGATTAATTAAATATTATTTGTTTAATTATTTAAGTTCCCTTTATCTCTTTTACACTTAAGCTAACTTTAGGTGCATATAATTAATTATTTTAATTACTTATTATGTGCAAACCTAGGTTTTCCCTTTTAGGGTTTCTTGACCTATTAAAGGTTGAGTTCTTTCTTTTCATTGTATGAAGAAGGATTATTATTGACAATACATTTTGGAGCATATTTTTTTTGTGTATTCTTTCCTTCTGTGATTTGCTTCATTGCTTCTCTTTGTAACAGGTTTTTCAGCTTGCAGAGATTATTTGGGCTTTTGTGGTGTTGTATTTTCTCAACTCCTATAAGAGAGTATGGATATAATACATAGTCTTATTAGTAGTCATATCAAGATGTGAGTAGTCACGAACCCTATTTATCTATAATTATTTTAAGAAAATAATGCTTATTTTTCATTTATAGAATTGAAATAGAATTGTTAGTCAAATAAATGATAATGAAATAGGAATTCAAATGCAATGAAAAGATCTACATTATGTTATTTAAATGCAATTGAACGATCAGTATTATTTTTATGAAACTAGGGATCGTTATTGCTAATGAGCAATGAGCAATTGAGTGGAAGTGAATGCAAGACAAATGAATGCGGATGAAGGCGAGAACATGGTTCTACCGCTCATGGACTTCGCTAGAATAGATGAAATCTCACACACTACTTTAGAATACTTATGCTTGTATTTGATATATACTTGGAGTTTGTGATAGAATTAGAATTCAATTTTATGAGTGATTGTGAAATATTATGCTTTATTGTTAAAAGAGATGTATTTTGTTTAATGATTTAAAAATGAATAATGACCATATGATTTCACGTTCTTTTGTGCATATATGTGTGATTTAGTGAACTATATTGCTTACTTATAAATGTATATATATATATATATATATATATATATATATATATATATATATATATATATATATATATATATATATATATATATATATATATATATATAATTGTATGTATTATACATATATATGAGTTTGAATAATGATTCGATCATATACATGTAAATACGTATGTAATTATAATATATATATCTAATTATCATGAGACTTAATTACCTTACTTCATGAATTTTGTTTATACATATACATAATTATTTGAGATTATATATATATATGTATATATGTAAGTATATTATGAGGATATACACATACATATACGTATAACAGTATATGATTATATTATGTCATTAAATGTTAATTAAACTTGAATTGATTTATTCATATATGTGTGTGTGTGTGTGTGTGTGTATGTACATTATTACATGGCTGACTTTTCGTGGAATTATGATAAATGTTGAAGAAGTTGATACTTAGGAAACTTGACCTACATGACATATTGCAATAATTGAAACTTAGAGTTATATAAATGTTAGAGGGAGTTGATTTAGGAAGAATCAACACAACATGTATGTAATAAGAAAGCATATCGTACATTGCAGGGAGGAAGTCGATAAGTATATCGACAATGCAATTAAACAAACACACTGTGTTTGAGTTTACCTCGAACTGTGCTGATTAATATATATGCACGAAAGCGACATATTTGAAAGCCACATATACAATATGGTGACAGGTTATCACTGCGAGTCATAGTCGACAAACCATGCATGATATGATCGAACTCGACTTGGCATTGTAGAGACTTAGAAACCGTTTGCAAGGGAGTGGATATTAATATCGACCATGCAGCAAAACAAATTCATAGTGTTCAAATTAAACATGAACTTTACAAAGAACCAAAACCATGTCGTGAAGTTTACAGGCTGCATACATAGTGTATACCATTGTAACAAGCCTACGTGGCCAACTGAACTATTAGACGTGGAAGTAAACTATTAGACTAAGCAATTGCCTAGCCCAAATAACAACACCAGAAATAATGAACTTAACAGCTTGAGTAGTTTGGTGTCACATAGTAGATAACGAATATCATTGCATGGAGAACATAGAAGTGTTCGAAACCATTTAGGACTGTGATGCTACAGTTGAACAATGTGTGGTGTCACTTAGATACCAATAAATCAGTCCACCACTATGAGAGATTGGCTCGAAAATAGGAATTAATATGGATTTGATCACTATATATATAGACTGCTGATTTTGGAGAAAGAGATAGGGAGAAATATGCAGAGAATATAGATTAAAGAATAGAGAATAGAGAAGATAGAACAAAGAATAGAGAATGGAATATAAAGTAGTGAATAGAGAAGAGAGGTGAAGGAATAGAGAGGAGAGAACTCAAGGGATTAAACAACATAGAGGTTTGAAAATCTAGACGCATTGTAGACAGAATTGGAGAAAATCATCACTAATCATATCGGACTTGACTCAAATTTTAGAGGTAGGCTCTTAAACAAGCGATAGATATTAGATTATTTTATAATTAGAGAAAAGAACAAAACTATCTTGAGAGTTATATATTTTAGATCATTAGTAAAGAAAATAGTTTAATTTATGAATTAGTTCCATGCAATAGAGGTCATGATGATTATTTGAAATTTCATTGAAAAGCCATATAAGTATGTGCATTATGAATTATCATTTTATTTTATACCCGCTATAGAAAATTACAAAATTCAGTTAGTTGAATTTTTAAATCATGGGAAACACATGTTAGTATCAAACTAAACATGTTATTCAAGAAAATAAGTAGATAGTCAAGAACATATGGAAAGATAGAGAACTTATGCATTCTAAACTTGGAAATTTGAAACCATAGAAAAGAGAATACAAGTTAATGCATGATTGCGCTATTTGGATATTATGAGAAATAGATAAAAGAATGTGTACTCATAAATTCTATTTTTCTCTATATGCTAAATATGCATACATATGCTACACCTTCTTATTTTTAATTCTCATCCTTGATTTATATGAAAAGATAGAATCGAAAGATTGCTTTCTTATTGGATATAATTGATTTTAAATGAAAGATTGCTTTCTTATTGGATATAATTGATTTTAAATGAAAGATTGTTTCTTCTATATTTACTTGAAAAGATAGAAGTGAAAGATTGTTTTCTTATTAGATGCAATTGGTTGTCAACGAAAGATTGTTTCTTCTATATCTCTGAAACGAAAGGTTGTTTTCCTTACGAATGTAATTTTATCATGCAAGAAATGGGAAGCTAGAAAAATTGTCTTCTGTGTACTTCTCCTGATTTTATATGAATACTTGAAAAGCTAGATATGTTTGTGTTTGTGGGAAAGTTACCTTCCGGGATGGGTGCCAAATGTGGAATCATAAAGAGAATAGTTTTCTTTTCCAAACTATCTTTTATTGCTATGCATGGCATTATATCGACCGAGTAACTTACTGACAATTGAAATAAATTGTTTATTTATGCTCTCTACCATATCCTTGATTGATCTTGCTTGTTTTTTAATGAAATTAGAAAATAGAAAATGCATGTATCATTCTAGGCACGCACCAGATTTCATATTGTCTATAAACTTCTTTTTGCTAAGAAATTCATGTAGGGTCGAGTATTCTTGATTGACCAACAATTTTGGGGAAGTGTAAGCTTCAAGGCTGGGTGGAAAAAGCCCCTGAATTTTGGTCTCATATTCATTCTAAAGATTGCATTGAAGATGGCTTTGGATTGCAGATCAATGGACACATCTCATCCTTTACTTTATATTCTCTTGTTATTTGAACTTAAGGCATTGGAAAGTCCTAAGTTTTATATGTAGATATGAGTGAGATACTACTACATTTTCTTATTGAATAAAGAATCTTTATCTCTTTTTAGAAATCTCGTGTTTATAAGGACATCATTGGAAATGATCATTTTGAGCTAAGAATGGAATAATGGAAGAAAGTAGAATTATTAAAAGAATTATGAGTTTATTAAGAATAGAGAGTATTTCATTTTATTATTGAATTTAGAACATTTTACGTCTTTACATTTTGGTATCAGAGCGCTGGGTTTGAAACACTAGGGCCTATGACCATTACGCTAAAGAAACATTCCTTAATACAAGAATTATTGAATTGCAATGGGTTCTAGAACTACTGGAGTTGGACCAAGTAACATGAATGAAAGAATTGACCAAATTCTTGATCTTTTGAATCAGTAGAATGCTAGGAGGGATGGAATTGAATAAGAAGCTCGAAGAGTTGGTGAGGTTCGAAATGAACAACCTTGACAGGAAGAACAACTTAGTAATAATTTTCCTAGAGTTGAGGAACAACCTAATCATTGAGTTAGGATTGAAGGGGATCTAGCTAAAGACTTGAAAAGGACAACCCCACCTAATTTCAATGTTAAGACCATTGGTGGTGGTGATAAAGCTTAGGGAATTGAGATGGAGAAGTATTTTAAACTAAGTTGTAACATGTCAAATGAAACTAAAGTAGTATGGCCTGCTTATTAGCTTATTGGAGAAGTTGCAACATGGTGGGACAATGAGAAATTTGATAAGGGAAAGGGAATCTCGCCTACCAAGTTTCGTGAAAACAAGACTAGTCTGACTATCCTTAACAAGGAGATGAAAGAAAACAAGGAATGACTATATGAGCATCTTCCTTATGAGTTGATAGCAATTAGTTCATATGAGTCAGAAGGATATACCCCACTGATTCCATGAGTAGAGATATATATCTATGTGATATCATATTTTTTAAACAACGATAAATAAAGTCGTTATTTTGCTAAATCAGAATGGTGCTAGAATAGGCGGAGGAAGAGTGTCTACTAGACTTAGCACATTTAAATGGACACATATCATGGATAACAGCCTCCTGAATGGAGATGAGCACTTTTAAGTATGTTTCTTATATAGCAGAGTTGTAGTTGAGGTCTTATTTAATACAACAATGACAGTTATCATAAGAACCTAGATGCATTGGAGGCTTGAATTGTTAAACTATGTTCCTAGACTAGTATTATTCAAAATTGTTCTTGTGAAAGATATAGATACTATTCTATTATACTCTATGTCTGTAGTAGGTATTATATGGATAGAAATTATGGATATTATGGATGAAACCTTCATAAGGACTTCTTTTTCTATTTTATGCTCAAGTTTTGTGATCCTTGTCGACACAATGGAAAAACTGTTGGTACTATGTTTGATATTCTCTCTAGCATACTTTGGAAAGTAAACCCCAAGGTGTTGTATCACTCCCTCAAATGTGACTACTCTTAGTCACACAGTTCATGATATATATCCAGTTTGATGCTTTATTTGGTTTATTGATGAATTCTTTGGTTTTTGGTTATTTGGATTTGGCTTTTCTTAAGCCAATCATATTTTTCTTTTGTAAGCAGACGAGTCACCAATTTTCTATCTCTATTTTTGTGGCCCTTGGTCACACTTGACCTATTGTTTCATTATGCACATTTTATAATTTATTGTTAAAATTGATCGTTGTTCTCTTAATCCTTATGGTGGCTAAGGAACCCCTGATAGAATGTACAAGGGAGTAGAAGTTGAAGAGTATGCCAAGTATAATTGTTTGTATTAGTTAGGACAAAAATACCATGTATGTGTAAAACTATTAGTTTGAGTGACTTCAATATGAGAAATAAGTGTGTAGATCTCGTAAAGATATGCATATAATATATATATATATATATATATATAGAAGATAAACAAATTTGTGTTCCTACTTTCCTAAGATCATAAGTTTGTGATGGAGTCTTGGACATCCAAGTACAAGTGGTATTTGACGAAAACATATTCTGAGTTAGTTGAGTATGGGTTGCATTAGCAGATGCTCAACATATGCTATTACATTAAGTTTTTTTATTATTATGATTGCCTTGTTAATTGTCAGTTAAAGGTGTACCTAGTAGTTTCAAAATCTTTTTGGGTTGTTAAAAGTCAAAGGACTGAAGCAAAGTTAGTTGGTTGGAATATTTGGAATTAAAAGAGAGTCGAATGATGAATTCTCTTAGAGCAAGAAAATCTTTATCTACCATAGTTAATCTAAAGTCAAACTTGAGATAGTAATTGCTGTGAAATCCCTTGGAAGAGAAACATTACCTAAGGGTTAAGTAAGCCTTGGAGTTAGATTTTTCAAATCATTGGAACTTGATGGTATTTTGAGATACCAAAGGAGGATGTAAATTTCAAAGGCATAAATTCGAGGAAGTTAAAATTGGTTAAGGTATACAATACACCTTATACAAAACTTTCGGGAGTGACAAAGATGGTAACTAAATTAAGGACTTTGTATTTTTAATCCAAACTTAGGAAAAGAGACTGATTGAGTATGTGGCACAGTTTATGGAATGCAAGCGAGTGAAAGCTGAGCATCTTCATCCAGCAGGAGTTTTATTTCAACATGTCATACCTGAGTATAAGTGACAAGTAATCAGTATGGATTTATCCAAGGGTTTCCTATGAGAAAGAACAAGCGTGATACCATTTCGGTTATTGTCAACAAATTTACAAAAGTTGCACATTTTGTAACTAGAAATCTTAAGGATGAATCGTTGAATCTTGCGAAGAAATTTGTTCAAGAGATATTCCAATTGCATGGTGTACTAGAAATCATTATTTCAGATAAGAATACTAGGATGACATCTAGATTTTGGATAACATTGAATGTAGCTTTGGGAACCAGACTGAACTTTAGTTCGGCATATCATCTCAGACTGATGGCCAAACGAAAAGGATTAATCAGATTATGGAAGATCTTTTACGGATATATTGCATGGATCAGCAGTACAAGTGGAAGGAGTATTTGCCTTTGGTTGAGTTTGTGTATAACAACTCCCTTCATGCATCTTTAGGGATGACACCTTTTGAGGCACTCTATGGACGAAAGTGTCGCACACCTATTAGTTGGGATAAAATGGAAGATAGGATCATTATTGGTCCTGATTTACTCAAAGAAATGGATGAGCAGATGAAGTTGATCAGGATAAGATTGAAAGAGGCAACTGATAGACAAAAAATCTATGCTGATAGAAACAGGACTTTCAAACAGTTTCCTGCAGGAGATAAAGTATTTTTGAGGGACAAGCCTCATAAGAGTTCTATCTCATTTGGGAAATCATCAAAGTTGGCACCAAGATATGTGGGACCCTTTGATGTGCTGGAAGTTATTAATCCAATCGCTTATAGATTAGCTTTACCACCTACTCTAGCTCAAATCCATAATGTTTTCCATGTTTATTTGTTGAAACCTTATCATCTCGATGCATGTCATATTCTTGATTGGTTATCTTTATAGGTACAAGATCCAGGTGTGGTGCTAGTGAAGCCCATCAAAATCCTAGATCAACATAGCATAAAGCTACGTAGCAGAGATTTCATTCATTATAAGGTCCAGTGGTACCAATATTCTGAAGATAGTGCTACATGGGATGATTCTGAGATGATTGACCATCATTTCCCTCTTTCTTATAGTAGTATTTGCTTAGTGCATGAGATACCTTGGTACTCTAGTTTGATTTACATGTTGTGAATTTGGATAGCATGGATGTTATTGTTATTGTTTACGTTTTGATTTGAGACTATGATAAATGGTTAATTTTTTATGATGTTGAGATACCATGTGCATATTGATAGATAATAAGACATCGGGACGATGTCTCTTTCAAGTGGGGAAGGATGTCATGAACCCTATTTATCTATAATAATTTTAAAAAAATAATGGTTATTTTTCATTTATGGAATTGAAATAGAATTGTTAGTGAAATAAATGATAATAAAATAAGAATTCAAATTCAATGAAAAGATCTACATTACGTTATTTGAATGCAATTGAATGATGACTATTATTTTTATGAAACTGGGGATCGTCATTGCTAATGAGCAATTGAATGCAAGTGAATTCAGGAACAGGTGAACGCGGATGAAGGTGAGAACATGGTTCAGGTAGAGTTGTCTTAGCTCATGGACTTTGATAGAATAGATGGAATCTCACTCACCACTTTAGAATACTTATGTGTGCATTTGATATATAATTGGAGTTTGTGATAGAATTAGAATTGAATTTTTATGATTGATAGTGAAATATTATGCTTTATTGTTAAAAGAGATGTATTTTGTTTAATGATTTAAAAATGAATAATGACCATATGATTTCACATTCCTTTGTGCAGATATGTGTGATTTAGTGAACTATATATATTTATTTTCTTCCTTATAAATGTACTATATATATGTGTGTGTATGCGTGTGTGTGTCTATATATAGATACACACACACACACACATATATATACATATATATATATATATATATATATATATATGTATATATATGTGTATATATATGAGTTCGAATAATGATTCGATCATACATGTAAATGTGTATGTAATTATAATATATATATATCTAATTATCATGAGATTTAATTACCTTACTTCACGAATTTTGTTTATACATATACATAATCATTTGAGATTATGTATATATATGTAAGTATATATTATGACTGATATACACATACATATAAGTATATGATTATATTATGTCATTAATTGTTAATTAAACTTGAATTGATTTATTCATATATATATATACACGTATATATATGTATATATATATATATATACATATATACATGTGTATGTACATTATTACATGGCTGACTTTTCTTGGAATTATGATAAATGCTGAAGAAGTTGATATTGAGGAAGCTCGACCTGCATGACATATTGCAATCATTGAAACTTAGAGTTATATAAATATTAGAGGGAGTCGATTTAGGAAGAATCAACACAGCATGTATGTAATAATAAAGCATATCATACATTGTAGGGAGGAAGTCGATAAGTATATCAATAATGCAATTAAACAAACACATTGTGTTTGAGTTTAACTCAAACTGTGCTGATTAATATATGCATGAAAGCAACATATTTGAAAGCCACATATCCAATATGGTGGCGGGTTCTCACTGTGAGTCATAGTCAACAAACCATGCATGATATGAGGGAAGTTGATATGGAATCATAGAGACTTAGAAACCATTTGCAAGGGATTTGATATTAATATTAACCACGTAGCAAAACATATTCATAGTGTTCAAATTAAACACAAACTTTGCAAAGAACCACAACCACATTGTGAAGTTTACAGACTGCATATATAGTGTATACCATTGAAACAAGCCTACGTGGCTAACTGAACTGTTAGACATGGAAGTAAACTGTTAGACTAAGCAATTGTCTAGCCCACATAACAACACTAGAAATAGTGAACTTAATGACTTGAGCAGTTTGGTGTCATGTAGTAGATAATGAATATCATTGCATGGAGAATATATAAGTGTTCAAAACTATTTAGGATTGTGATGCTACAGTTAAACAATGTGTGGTGTCACTTAGATACCAATAAATCAGTCTACCACTATGAGAGATTGGCTCAAAAATAGGAATTAATATAGATTTGATGACTATATATATAGACTGTTGATTTTGGAGAAAGAGATAGGGAGAAATATGCAGAGAATATAGATGAAATAATAGAGAATAGATAAGATAGAACAAATAATAGAGAATGGAATATAAAGTAGTGAATAGAGAAGAGAGGTGAAGGAATAGAGAGGAGAGAACTCGAGGGATTAAACAACATAGAGGTTTGGAAATCTAGATGTATTGCAGACAGAATTGGAGAAGATCATCATTGATCATATCAGTCTTGACTCAAATTTTAGAGGTAGGCTCTTAAGCGAGCGATAGATATTAGATTGTTTTATAATTTTAGAGAGAAGAACAAAATTATCTTGAGAGTTGTATATTTTAGATCATTAGTAAAGAAAGGAGTTTAATTTCTGAATTAGTTCCTTGCAATAGAGGTCACGATGATTAAAATTTTGTTGAAAAGCCATATAAGTATGTGCATTATGAATTATCATTTTATTTTATACCCACTATGGAAAATTACTAACTTCAATTAGTTGAATTCATAAATAATGGAAAACACAAGATAGTATCAAACTAAACCTGTTATTCAAGAAAAGAAGTAGATAGTCAAGAACATATGGAAAGATAGAGAACTTATGCATTCTAAACTTGGAAATTTGAAACCATAGAAAAGAGAATACAAGTTAATGCATGATTAAGCTATTTGGATTTTATGAGAAATAGGTAAAAGAATGTGTACTCATAATTTCTATTTTTGTCTATATGCTAAATTTGCATATATGTGCTACACCTTCTTATTTTTAATTCTTATCCTAAGATTTACTTGAAAAGATATAAGTGAAAGATTGCTTTCTTATTGGATATAATTGATTTTAAATGAAAGATTGTTTCTTCTATATTTACTTGAAAAGATAGAAGTGAAAGATTGTTTTCTTATTAGATGAAATTGGTCATAAGCGAAAGATTGTTTCTTCTATATCTCTTAAATGAAAGATTGTTTATTTTATATCTCTTAAACAAAAGGTTATTTTCCTTAAGAATGTATTTTTATCATGCGAGAAATGGGAAGCTAGAAAAATTGTCTTCTATGTACTTCTCCTAATTTTATATGAATACTTGAAAAACTAGATATGTTTGTGTTTGTGGGAAAGTTACCTTTTGGGATAGGTGCCTAATGTGGAATCATAGAGAGAATGGTTTGCTTTTCCAAAATATCTTTTATTGCTATGCATGGCATTATACTCAGATGACTAACTTATTGACCATTGAAATAGATGGATTTATTTATGCTCTCTACTATATCCTTGATTGATCTTTCTTGTTTCTTAATGGAATTAGAAAATAGAAAATGCATGTATCATTCTAGGCACGCACCTGATTCCATCTTGTCTATCGAATTCTTTTTACTAAGCAATTCGTGCAGGGTCGGGTATTCTTGATTGAGAAAGAATTCCGGGGAAGTGTAAGCTTCAAGGTTGGGTGGAAAAAGCACCTGAATCTTGGTCTCGTCTTCATTCTAAAGATTGCATTGAAGATGGCTTTGGATTGCAGATCAATGGATACATCTCATCCTTTACTTTATATTCTCTGGTTATTTGAACTTAAGACATCAGAAAGTCCTAAGTTTTATATGTAGATATGAGTGAGATACTACTACATTTTCTTATTGAATAAAGAGTCTTTATCTCTTTTTAGAAATCTCATGTTTATAATGACATCATTAGAAATGATCATTTTGATCTAAGAATGGAATAATGAAATAAAATAGACTTATTAAAGGAATCATGAGTTTATTTAAGAATAAAAAGTATTTCATTTTATTATTGAATTTAGAATGTTTTATGTCTTCACATGAGTAGGAAAGGAAAAAATTAGCCTTGTACTAGTAGTTTAAAACAATTCATTCTCCTTCACAACAAAGGCTAGCCATAGAAGCACCACCTAAGACAAAGGGAACATGTTTAATTACTTGAATGAAGAAGGTGTAGTTAGTTTCTGAGTATGAATTTGGTTCTCAAAGAGGAGGAAACATATACACTATGTTGGATGATCCTTCTTATGCTATGCTCACTCATGGAAAAAACAATTCAAATAGAGCTTTTCCAAGTTCTATTCTTCTCCTAAAATTAATACTTCACCATTTACTTCTTAGAAACCTTTAGATGATTCTCTCAATGTGCATAATCCCGAATCTTCTAAAAAAGATTACCAATACATTTGATGTTGTTTATTTGTGTAAAAGCTTTAATATACAAATCTTATCTGCTAAATATTTGAAACTATGTCCTACTGAGCTTGACCATTTGGTAAAATATGTGAAATATTAACCTACTGAAGCCAATCTATTTTGTAATGACCAAATGGTTAATAATGAAATCTCCTCTTTTGGTTATTGCTCAAGAACCAGAGACCTTACCTCTACTAGCTCTGATGAAAATCCTAATCCCTTTTATGTGTCTTTGTATATCAATTGTTATAGCTTGAGTACATATATCATAGACTGAAAAGCCTCTAATAATGTGATGTCAACCAATGTTTCTCAAGCTTTAGGATTATCTTTAACAAAGGCATTTGGAAAATATTCTCTATGGAATCTAAATAGGTACCTTTGGTTGGGTAGATCAAAGATGTCAAACTCTCTCTTGCATCTCACCCAAAAAAAGGCTCAATTTGACCATCTTTGAAGAAAATATTCCTACTAGTTATGGTATGTTGTTGAGTATATTTTTAATATAAACTCAAGAGGGGAGATACACATGCATTGGTCTCATGCCTTGATTCCTCTTAGAAATAAAAAGGTGTGCCTAGAACTAGAGTCTAAAGCTTAAATACACATTTTTTAAGTCCAATGATCCCATATCTCAAATTCTATATGAGGAATTAGAATTTAGGAATTACACATTGTTCATAGATGGTGGAAGTGAAGAATATTTTCTTGGCCTATATATTTCCTCAGACTTGTAGACACTAGAGTTTGATGGTGGTTGCTCAAACTCAAGATCAACCATTGGAGTTGTGTTCATTTCACCAAATAGAGAAAAATCCCCTTCCTCATACATGTTGCAATTCAAGAATACAAATAATATAGCTAAGTATGAAGCCATATTTCTAGCATTAATAGTTTCCAAATAATTGGAGACAATAAGCTGATTATCGAACAACTAATAAAAATTTTTACTATTAAAAATGAAATATTACAACACTACATAAATAGGACATGGGATTAAATTGAGTTCTTTGACACATTTTCGATTGAAGAAATGAATAGAGATTAGAATACTACCCGATCAACTCATTAACAATCTCTACATCTTTACTACTTGCATAGCTTGACTTTGAAAATGACTATTATAGAATAGAAATGATATATAGGCCTAACATTCCAAACAATTTGTATTTTTAGTAGCCCTTTAAGAGTGACAAGAACATTAATGACTTCTTGGAAAATGCAAAAATGTTTGTTAGCTCCAACTTTGAAGGAAGAACATTTGAATGCTAGATATTTGTCCTTATAGTAAACAAAAATTAGGAGAAGGTGTTTTTCAACTAAAAGGTAATAAAATAGCTAAAGGTATGGTCTTTTTGGAAGATTTATTTGATATGCATGCTAGAGTTGTCAAAAAGAAAATAAGTTGTCAAAAGGAAGATTTATTTGATAGGCATGCTAGATTTATTTAAGTTTCATTTTGCAAGACAAATATCTTTAGAATTATCCCAAAAAATTGTTTTACTCCTCTTTTATTTTTCCTTCGATCTCGAGTGTATTGAATTTCTTGATCATCTGGAATAATCATCTCAGACCATATTTATTTTGTAGAGATAGTTGGGTTGAAAATTGTGCATTTAGAAATTATATTCATTTGAGACCCTGGCCAACCTTTTGGAACCAAGGTTTGGGAAGCTGGCTAAATATTATATGGTTGGTGACCCAAATGCATGGAGATGGATTTCTATCAAGAATAATTGTGGTGTATTGGTTGATACCTACAAGGAAGTTCAACATAAGTTTGATAATTGGTTTATCTCCAGTAATGAGGATTAAAAAGTAGGAGGAGAATGTTGATGACATTGTGTCGATTAGATCAACCTACTTAGGTGCATTGATTGATGCCTACAAGGAGGTTCAACACAAGATTGATGATTGCCCTCTCTCTAATAATGAGGATTAAAAAGTTGTAGAAGGGGAAATTTGATAGCACTATGTCAATTAAATTGACTTACTTATTCTTATTCCATAGAGAGACCATTGAGCATAAGGGAGCTATTATCTTAATCCAAAATAAGGTGAACCTTCTTAAAGCCAATGCCTTCCCATGAGTGGCTTGGAAGTGTAGAGATCTAAACTATCATAGAGTACAACTTATGGGGTATTACTATTCTTCCAATTATATTTTATGTTTAAGGAAAGTAGTGAGGATAATGATTATCTTTCTTTACACTATGAATTTGCAACAAAAATATGGAATTCATTTTTGCAAAAATGGGGTATTGAATGGACAATTCCACATAATCTCCCTAATATTTTTGACTGTTTGAAATTTATGTTTTCTAGCCTTAGCTTGTGATTCAATTGGAATTCAATAACTACCATCATCATTCGGCCTATTTGGTTGGAAAGGAATGGGAGAATTTTTAAGGATAACAAAAGAATAGTTAGTAGCATGTGGGGCCTAGTGGAGACCTCTTTAGGTGAACTTGGAAGTGTTCATATTATAAGGATGATTTGAAAGTGAGAGAGGAAGAGATGGCTTGAGTAGATATTTGGTTGAATTTTATGTAGTTTGGTGAGAGGTGGCATGATGGTAAATCTAAATTTCTCACAGTCTTTGGCAAATGTCATAATGCCAACTAGGTCAAGTTAAACTTTAATTGTGTTGCCAAGTTGAACCTAAGAAGGGCTAGTGGTAGAAAAATGGGTGTATGCATGAAGTTGTGGTACCAAAAAGTTGCCACACTTCAAAACAAAAATTAAAAATGGCATAATGTGTGCGCCCTATAATGTGAGTGCACTATAAGCCGCATGTGTTATAGGGAACATGCATTGTTTTATTTTTCTATCAAAACCCTATTGCCCACGTTTTAAGCATCATTTTTCTTTACCAGACCCGCATTTTGGTGATTTTATGTTCCTTTGTTTTGCACTCACCCTTTGTAGAAGCAAGATATTGGGCCTCAAGTTGTCCATTTGTCATCAAAATGCCGCCACAACATTGAAGAGCTGGAAGAGGTATGTATTTTTGTTTTCTTATTGTAATTTTTTTATTAATTTGAAGATTAAACTAGGTGTCTTGATTTAAATTTATTTTAATTGTCAGGAATTGAGATTGCACAAGAAAAAGTTGAAAACACTCAATCACCTCCTTGTGAAGACCATAATGAAGAAAAAGCACATAAAGAACCTCCTTCAGTCCCCAGACATCCTATAGGTACACAAGAAAACCTATTAGGGAAAATAGAAATAGCTAGAAAGAGCTTGAAGATTTAATCACAAGGCTAAAAGACCCCACTAGAACAAACTCCCATAGGACAAACCTTGCCAATTCTCTGCAATCTATTGTATCTCACATACAATCTATGAGTGGGAAATAAATTATTGGTCCAATAAAAAGGAAGAGAAAAAATAATTTTATGCTGACAAATTATCATATGCGGCAGTGAAGAAAAAGAAAATTAACAAATTTGAATTTTATGAACCCTCGAACGAATCAACCTTTACACCTTGGATGCAGGAGGTTCACTATCCATTAGTGTCACCATGAATGGGTTAAGAAATTTTTTTGGGATATGTGGTGGATGGTAGTTGATCAGCCCCCATGCAATAATCATGAGGTACCCCAATACGTTTTGAGGAAACTGTACTGTGAGTTTGTCATTAATGAGATCCCAAACTATTTTGATTAAATTCTAGATTTCTAAAGTAGAGGTGGTGGCTCCTCACATGATAGAGTGGGTGCACAGCGTGACCCAAATCTCCCACCAAGACCCTTGGCCAGACCTATGGTGGAGCATGTCATTATGCCTTCCATTGTGAAGGATAGTGTTTGGGTCAAAACTCTAGACTCCATTAGCTCACTCACTCATACGCTTATATAGTATGCCAAGCCTCTAGTAGAGGGTGAAAGATCAGTGTTCTTCTGAATAATCTTCTTGTTGATTTTATCCAGATCCTCCATGATGAATTTGGAGGTACCCAATTCCTGGTTCCGGCTCCTAGTCCTAGTACAAGGACACGAACTAGTCTTCCCACTAGCAACACTTTGACCACCCTCTAAAACATTCTTTTTCTATTTTCCCCCCAAGGAGGATCACTAGCTATGGGTTTGGTTCTATAGTCGGCCATCATGGCATTGATTTTCTCCAAACCTTTAGCATTGTTACTCATCACCTCCCTATTGATTTCCACCTAATTATTTAGGCAGCCTTTGATGCCATACACATACTCCTCCAGCTTATCAATTTTGCGCTCATGGAAGATCTTCATAGTTTCAACATCCTAAGAAATTTTTGAATCATGCTCATGATTTTCTTAGTTTTACTAGGCCTAGGGGAGTCCATAAAGGTTTCAATAATTCCTTTGATTCCATCTTTCAGAGATCCAATTTCCTTATCCACCCACTTCCAACATTTTTCTTGGCCTCTAGTGCCCTCCATATTCAGGTCTTCTAGCTTCTTCTCCCCCTTTTTCTCCCCTTCTTTTTCCTTATTCACAGTCCCTTGTTTCTTGTTATCCACATTGATGGGAATGTCTGACCTAATCTCGGGGTCCTTGTCTTTGGACCCACTTGACTTGGTCAATTTTCCAAATTCCACTAATTCATTACCAATTTCATGTGTACTATCCATATGTTGAAAAATTTGTAAATGTTGCAATCCACCACAATGAACACATGTGCCATCCAAGGAACACTTATTGTAATATAGTTGACCACCCACTCTTTCAGATAAGATGGTAGATATTAATTCCCTTGAATATGTTGGTGGACCATTTATGTTGCATTCCTGCAAAACATTGTTAGCATGCAAATCTATACATATGTGTCGATAAACATCAAAATGGTTAGAAAATTCCATATGTACTCTACAACAACAAGTTGTGCATGTGTGATTTATTTTGATATAATAAGGCTTTACCATTTCAAAGAATCTTTGACTAATTTTAATTAGAGGATACATACATTGAAACTTGGCAAAACATTGTGTTTGAGTCATATCCAAAAAAAGTTTCGGATGTGGATCGCGGATTTTACTACCAATCCTCCTTCTTACAAAATCTCTTTGATTAGGAGAAACCCTTCTATTATTCTTCCAAAAATATTCAATTAGGGATCTCAAGGCTTCAACAATTGCTTTATCTATCCACGGTAATCTAATGGAGAATGCCCATAACTCATTGCTATATGAATCCTCCACTCTTTGTCGCCTTCCCATCGCTCTCATTAGAGTTTGTCTACTTATCTTTAATTGTTTACTTGTCTTTCTAATTAGGTCAGATTTAGTAGTTTGAGTGCTTACAATTGTTGATGTAATGACACATCGTGTGGCATTACTATCTTTTGTGTGTGAGTTAGAACCCATAGTATCATATGCATTCATCAAATTCTTCACAATAGATTTTTCGCTTGATTCAATCGATGTATTTAGCCCAAGGATCTTCATTATGGGCATAAATTTCAGATTTATTATCATTTCAACAAATAGTTGACATCTTCCTATCTCATTTAAAGGCTCAAAAAATATTTTCCATATCCAGTTAGCATGTGTTTGACAAGTACACTTCAGAAGCTTGTCAACCATTGGTTTCAAAACATTAGCATCAATATCAATCAAATACTTAAGATTTCTATGCAAAAATCTAGGAGGTGTTCTCAAACTGTGAGATGCCTGAACATTAGGAATGTCAACAACATTAGGGATAGATGGCATACCTTCAAACGAAGATGAAAATGATGATATACCTTGAAATTGAGGTGTAAAAGATGGTGTAACTCCAACACTTGATGTCAATTGTGATGTACTTGCAATGTCAAATGTCATAGAGGGAGTGCATTCAATATGAGATGTTGTAGACACCAATCGTGTGCCAATAAGAGATGGTGTGCCTTCAACTTGAGATGTAAAAGATGGTGTGCCTTCAACATGAATTGTGGTGGATGAAATGCTCTCAACCTCGGGTTTCAATTGTCTCATTGCACGAAGGTTTTGCATTCGTTGCCTTTGTGTGGCCAATTATATCTCTCTCTTATATTGGATGGATATTTCATGCTCCTCTTCAATTGTTACCTCTTCTTCTATGGTATTCAATTTCCTTGCTTCATGAAGTTTCCTCATTCCTTCTCTTTTTTTTGTATTCTTTGCTTCACGCTCTTTCGGTGTTATATCTTTTGGTCATTTCCCTGACATGATGATGATTTCTACATGTACATGCACATAAAAGAGAATAAAGTTAGTTCATATAGAGAGTTCAAGAGGTGTAAGAAGGGGCAGTCCTAATGCATCTATGACTATCCTAATGATGTTAGGGCAGTCCTAATGCATCTATGACTGTCATAATGGCGTTAGGGCAGTCCTAATGAAATAAGGTTTGGTCAATTTAATTATAGGTGATTCAATTAAAGTAAGGATGATTCAATTTAAGAACGTGGTTGGTTGTCCATTTCATTATCATTGAAATTGGTCATATTAACTAGGAGCATGTAACATAATCAAAATAAAACCTAACTTAAACATAAATTATAAAAGAAGAACAAAATCAAATGGATATTATAAATTACAAATTATGCATATGTTAAAATGGATATATGAAATTGTAAACTATTTCATATTCTTTTTTAAAATTATTTCATAAGATCTTAAAAAGGATGTATGAAATTTTGTTTTAAACCACTAAACAAATAATTTTCTTATGCAACTTCCTCCAAATTCATTGTCAAATCTAATGTAAATCTAATCGGATTATAATTAATTTTGAAAAAGAACACTTCTATTATAAAATTTAAACAAAATAAAACTTAATAAGTATTTGAATTATAAAAACATGAAAATGTTACCTCAAATAGTCAAATTTGATCTAAAAAATTGTTATCTTCCTCTTCGACATTGTCAATAAAAAGGAGGCAGAGCTCTGATGAAATATATAAAATAACCTTTCGTCAAGTGTTAATACCATGGAAAAGCATTTTTTTGTCTGATCATGCGCAAAAAGAAGACAAAAACAGAGAATGTGGGCCCAGATCACAGGTCAAGGGTCCCATATAACCATTTTTTAGTGCAGCTCATTTGGCTAGAGTCAAATATGGTGCTAGCCAAATGACTTCCATTGAAATTTTATAACCTTTGATAAATTTGGAAAAATGTTGGAGAGGGATACGAGGAAAATAAAAAGAGATAAGGAAGGTGAAAAGTGAGAGACAAACACAAACACTTGACCCTCACCCATAAAACGTTTGGCCTCAATCAAAAACTCCAAACTCTATACAAATACTCCAAAAAGTCAAGTATACGTCAAATACTCTAAACCATGTAATTAATACCCTTAACCCTATACACTATACTCTATACCCTATACTTGATAGCCACAACCATACAACTTAAAGTTCATTTAAACCCTATAACAAATACCCTTAACCGTATAACCCGATATGCTAAATCATTGACCCTATATAATAACTATAAACCGTATAACCCCATATGCTAAGAGTGGAAGAAATGAGGAAGAAAGTGAGCAAGATACCTACAAAGAGTAGAGAGAGTGTAAGAAAGTGAGGGAAATACCTAGAGAGGGAAGGAAGTGAGGAAAAAAGTGAGGTTGAGAGACCTATAGACACTTGAGCGAGGTGAGAGACAAAAAAATATGAGGTAAGGATGGCGGGTGAGATATGGAGGGAGGGGGGAATAAAAGGGGTGCAACACTTAGAGAGGGAGGGAGAAAGAAGAGAAGGGAAATAAGAAAAGGGAGAGAGAGAGAGGGAGAGAGAGAGAGAGAGAGAGAGAGAGAGAGAGAGAGAGAGAGAGAGAGAGAGAGAGAGAGAAGGGGGGGTCGTGGGAGACTTAGAAATAGGGGTAAGGAGGGAATGGGATAAAGAGTGTGCAAAGAGAAGTGGGGAGAGACCTAGAGAGGGGAAGGAGTGAGGAAGAAAGTGAGGGGGATACCTAGAGAGAGGAGAGAGTGAGGAAGAAAGTGAGGGACAAACCTAGAGAGGGAAGGGAGTGAGGTTGAGAGAATTGGGTATAAAGGACATAGAGGGGAAGGGAGGTGAAAGGCCATAAGGAGGATGAGGGGGATACAAAGGTAAACATGAAGGGAACGAGATGCTTAGAGATAAAGGACATAGAAGGGAAGGGAGACTTGAGAGGCATAGAGGACAGAGAGAGGTGGGATAGTTGGCGATAAATCATATTGAGGGGAAGGGAGGTGAGAGGCCTAGAGGGGAGAGAGAGTTGGGAGACTTAGGGATAAAGGACATAGAGGGGAAGGGAGGTGAGAGGCACAAAAGGGAGAGAGAGGTGATATGGGGGTTTAAGGTGGGTGGGGGGGATAGATAGGTAAACATGAAGAAAGTGGGGGAGAGACCTAGAGAGAGGAGGGAGTGAGAAATAAATTGAGGAATAGAGGTGAGAGAGGGAATGAGATGGGTGTAAGGATGGAGAGGGAGATAGAGAGGGATAAGGGAATAAGGGAATTGTGAGAGCTAGAGAGGGGAGGGACAAAGAAGAGTATAGATAGAAGAATGAAGAGAGAGAAGAGGTAAGGGGAGATAGAGAATAGGAGATCTAGTTCATAGAGAGAGATGGAACTACAAGGGAAGGAAAAGAAAGGTAGATCAATAGGGATATTCAACTAGAGAGTTAGATTTTGAGAGGTGAGATACCTAGAGGGGAGAGAGGGGTGAGATGGGGGTTTAAGGAGGGTGGGGGGATATAGAGGTAAACACGAAGGGAACATGAGACTTGGTGAAAAGGCATAGAAGGGAAGTGAGGTGAGAGGTCTAGAGAGGAGAGATAGGTACTGAGGTTTAAGGAGGGTTAGGGATAGAGAGGTAAACATGAAGGGAGTGAGAGACTTGGAGATAAAGGACATAGAGGAGAAGGGAGGTCAAATTCCTAGAGGGGAGAGAGAGGTGAGATGGGTGTTTGAGGAGGGTGGGGGGATAGAGATGTAAACATGAATGGAATGACATACTTATTGATAAAGAACATAGACAAGAAGAGAGGTGAGAAGGCTAGATGAGAGATTAAGGAGCATGAGGGGGATATAGAGGTAAACATGAAGGGAATGAGATACTTGGGGATAAAGGACATAGAGGGGAAGGGGAATGAGAGGCCTAGAGGGGAGAGAGAGGTGGGAGACTTGGGGATAAAGGACATAGAGGGGAAAGGAGATGGGAGGCCTAGAGGGGAGGGAGAGGAGAAATGGGAGTTTGAGGAGGGTGGTGGGGATAGAGAGGTAAACATGAATGGAATGAGATGCTTAGGGATAAAGGACATAGAGGGGAAGGGAGGTGAGAGGCACAGAGGGGAGAGAGAGGTGAGATGGGATTTTAAGGAGGGTGGGGGGGATAGAGAGGTATACATGAGAGAAATTTAGGAAGAGGTGAGAGAGGGAATGAGACGGGTGTAAGGATGGAGAGGGAGATATAGAGGGATAGGGGAATAAGGGAATTGTGAGAGCTAGAGAGGGGAGGGGAAAAGAAGAGTAGGGATATAAGAATAAAGATATGGAAGAGGTAAGGGGAGAGAGAATAAGAGATCTAGTTCAAATAGGAAGAGATGGAACTACGAGGGAAGATAGATAAAGGTGGACCAAGAGGGAGATTTAACTAGAGAGATAGATTTTGAGAGGTGATATACTTAGAGGGGAGAGAGAGGTGATATACCTAGAGGGAGAGAGAGAGAGGAGAGAGAGAGAGAGAGAGAGAGAGAGAGAGAGAGAGAGAGAGAGAGAGAGAGAGAGAGAGAGAGAGAGAGATCAATGTGAAATAGATAGAGGTGGATACCTCTAGAGGTGGGTAATGGGACATGGATGGATATGGATACCTCTAGAGCTCAATGAGAGATGGATAGAGGTGGATACCTTGAAAAATGGAGAGAGAGGAGGGAGAGACCATAATTGAGAGAGAGGAGTGAGATATAAAATGAGAGAGAAAGGAACAAAGAGAAAGAGAGAGGGGAGGAGAGGTAGATGGTGATTTTTTTAGATACTTAGAGATGGTAAAGGTAGATAGATGAGGGGGAGAGTTCGCAAATCAAGAAAGAGGGGCAGTTAGGTAGGGAGGGAAAGAAATATGCAGAAGGGTACTAGAGGTGATTTCCTTAGAGCCTAGAAGGATGGATCGATAAGAGACATAATAGGTAGAGATAGCTATAGAAGGAGAGAGAGAGAGCCAATGGGATAGGAAGGTATGGGTACTGAGGTAAAGAGGCAAGGAAATACGGGTACAAATGGGGAGAGAAGGTGGGAGGAAAATGTAACGATTGAGAGAATCAATGTAAGAGGGAGATGAGGGTAGAGTTGGGGATAAGGAGGGGATGTGACGAAGATTGGATGAGAAAGAGATTTTGAGTGTAGATTAAGTTCCAAAAATTCAATTAAACTAACAATGAATGCAAAAATCTTAAAAATTGTTTCAATGCTAGACAATATTTGGTGCTATCCCTAATTGGCGTGCGTACCACATTTGGCATGTGCCAAATGGGAAAACCCATTGTTCCAATTTGGCATGTGCCAAATAGGGAGAGCGCCATATTTGGCATGCGCCAAATGGCCCGCTTTGGGAAACACCAACCCTATGGGTTGTATTTGCCTTAGGCATACAACCCAAAGGTTTGGACGACCATTTCAGCATAGAAATGTGTTTTTATCAGAAGATTGAAAATTTTAACATATTTTTGGTCGTTCTCTCCATCAGGTTTGCATGTGTTTCAATGGAATTAAAAAAAACACCATAGATAACTTAAGATCCCTCTCAACTATCCAAACATGTAATGTATTTCAAAATTTGATTTTTTTGAGTCTTTCATCTATGATTTCTTTTGTTAGTGTGTCTTTTTTTTGTCAAAAACCAACATACACTATTTTGGGTATAGTTTTTTACATGTTCATCAGATTTTGAAGAAACTTACATTTTTAGAAACTAGGCTCCATTCTACATAATTGATTTTTGATTAGTTTTCAATGATTTTAGGGGGGAAAACGATCAAATTTTTGTTTTTCAGGATGTGTCCACTTCGAAAATTAGTAAAAATTCATATACTCATTAAAAAATTAACCGAAAAAATCCCACATATACTACAAGGTGTTAGCTAATTTCTCACCAAAGAAATTTTAAAAATTCAAAAAAAAAGTTAACATTGTAGGGGGGCCACAACAAACGCTGTGTTATGTTTTTTGCATAAAAACATGACCACTTTTTGTGGACCCCCTTTGTGAAACCCTTAATCTCCACCATTTTCAAAATAAATTAGTACTTTAGAAAGTAGACTCGAATCACTTTGACTCTTGTTCTTGTTGCATCTTCAAATTTGGAGTGTAACTATGTTCAATTTGTCGTCGAAATTTAGACTTTGTTGATTTCAGCAAAAACTAAATAAATAAATAAATTTGCATCTTAAGACCCCCTTTTGGTACCACATCTTGGTGCACATGCCCACATCTTCAAGGATCATCTTGGTCAATCTTTGGGTTGGTATTCACAAGATTTTTGTAAGTTTCCAATAATACTGTTGAAGCTCATGCTCATTGGCCTAGTCTCAAGATTGCCATAAATTATAGTTGGTAGAGGAGTTGGGTGCAAGGAGGAGACTTGAAAATTATTATAAACATTAAACATTATAAAGGGCAGCTCCTCTCACTTGTAAATCTTGGGTGAGGCTTGTCACCTTCCTTCTTTGGTTTTTGAGATTAAGTCCTCCCATATAGTCTCAAGATTGCCATAAATTTCAAATTGTGGAGGTATTGGGTGGAAGGGGACTCGAACATTATTATAGACATTATGAAAGGTAGCTCCTATCACAATTATTATAAAACAAAAGTACAAAAATGCATTGAATATTTATTTCTCCCATATAGGCAAGGCTAACAATAGAGTGGTCGATTGGGTGAGCAATCGAGGTGTAGGACAAAAGAATCGAATGGGTTTTTTGATGTGAAGTGGTTGGAGGCCTTCGCTCAACTAGTCTTAAAACTCATTCAAGAAGACACATTAAGGAACACCTATCATATTTTGGGTTTAATCAGTTTGTTTGATGTGTTCCTCTTTCCATTTTTGTGTCTCTTGTTCGCAGTTGTTATTTGCTCTCCCTTGTTAGTGTGGGCAGTTTCCTATTTGTTGTCCCTCGCTAGCATGAGTGGGTATATTTGTTTGGCTTTGTGTTTTTGACCCGTGATACTATAGTTTGGCAATATGAAATTTATATTAATAGTGGTTTGTTATACTCTTTTGGACTTTGGGTTTATGCCCAACTTTTGATGTAGTTCCCCGTAACAAGGTTTTATTAACAAAATATTTTTTTAAATATTAATAGTAATATAATAACACGTATTAATCATTGTTACTCTTTTATTATTTTGTTGTATTTATAGCTATTATTAATATTTATAAGTATATTGTAATAATTCTGAAGAAGTTGAGAAATACAAATTTAGAGATCCCAAGAACACCTGCAAGCAAAATACCTGTCACAAGAGAAGAATGGGGGCAAAAATCAATAATGGCTCTGAAGAAGAAGATTATCATTCAGAGAGGGAATTAATAAAAAAATACAATAGAATTCATATAAAAGAAGATTAACAACCATAAAGAAACCCTAAAGGGATAATGTGTATTTAATAATTAAAATAATTATTAAATACCTACAATATTATTAAATGCCTAAGTTTAGCTTAAGCATAGAGGATAATAGACTAATAATTAAATAAATAATTATTAGATAATGCATGATAACTCTAACACCCCCCCCTTAAGATGAACTTGGGGAGTAGCTAAAAACAACTAGAGACTAAAAATGCATGTAAACAAAATGCATGAAAGTAATAATGGGTCCCAACAACTAGGCCTGATGAGGTACCCAAGTACAAAAGATCTCTCACAACTCGAGAAAAGGAGAAAACCTCATGACCCCTTTAGTATAAGAAGCTTAGTATAGAACATATTCTATGTATTCAAAGGAACTGCTTTCCTATAGGTTGGCGTGAACTAAGGTAATTGATGTTGAGAAGGAGGCCTAGCTCAAAGTTGATGTGATGAACCTGGGTATCATGTGTGTAGGTGTCCACTGAGAGACCCTTTTAAGGAGAACTACGTGTGACTTTGATCCGTTTGGAAGCGAGAATGTACGCAGTCCTTGGGTGATGGATGCCCCTGTGACCTCAAGTCCGTAGTAGGGTCTAGGTGGGGAATAACTCCAAGGTTTGGGGTTGTTACTAACTTATCAACCTATCCTCTTTAGTAGGCTTCAAATGAGGTCCAATAAGCATTAGAGGATTTTGAAGGAGTTAAGAAAGCCTTATAACTCATACTTAAAATAAATTGTGTTTTTGGATGCTAAGTTGATTAAGTGTAAGGGCAGCCCACCTCATGGTCAATTTTTTTTTATCTATTGTGTAGAGGCAATCTTATGTTGGATTCAAGTGATCTTATGCAGTTGTATGATTTAATCCTAGACCTATAAGACTTGTGTATATTCCTAGATTAGTCAATTATGATCTATTTGTTCTGAATTGGGAACCTCTCTTCCTGTTATAGTGCTAAGCAATGTACATGTGCTAAGTTTTACGGATAAAGATGGAGTAAGGGCCCAATGAGGGCATAGGTAGAGGTTGTATACCTCATTACATAGGCTACCCTTCTCCATCTAAGGTGATCATTGATGGAAATCCTATGGACCACATAAGATAAGCTTATCCGCTTGAGATTGATAGTAGTCAAGGAGCATACTATGTCGATAGACTGTCAGTCGTACCCCCTAGTTAGTGGATGGTTATCACCAGTTGCATGCAGGTGAAATATACTAGGCTTGGATCTAGGGTTTTGGATAGATTCCGCTAGGAGCATGTGGGTCTTGGGGCTAGCGACGTGTTGGCGATGAATGTCCTTGTTGCTTAGTTGTCCAATGGACTACAGGGAAGAGAATTTTTAATGAAGAATAGGTAGGTAATAATTGAACAAACCTTGTATATTTGGGCATATATTTATGTGGAACTGGTATACTTGACTTGTTAGGATGAGGGTAGACACCCAGTGTAGTATGGGATACATCGAACTTTTTTCCCTCTTACTCGTTGGTGCAAAAGACTAGACAAAATAATGTGACCCACGATGTAATGTGCAGTACACCATCATTTCTTTTATCTGGGATGCACAATGGGCAGGTGGTAGCCAGTAGTTAAAGATATGTCAGTTCCTCGTTGTGTAAATTCTAGTCACTAGATATGGAATGCCTACTAAAACTAGTCATGACTACCTATGAGAAATGTATATTGAAGCTAGTCCCTATGAAAATAGGATGTATGCTAGACTTAGTCACTTGTATATGTGATGTAAGCTAGAGCTTGTCAACACGTGTGTGATGTGTACGAGCTAGTCACCTTATGTTTATGGGAAGAGTGCTCGAATCACTCTCTACAGAATTGGGAACCTTGGAAGGGTAATAACCCTTGTGTAATTGTGTATGTGTGTATAATTTGAAGGCAATTAGATATTGCTTTATTACTGTTGGGATAATTTTAATAAATAGCCCCGGTTCGAAGAGAGAGATCATAGATCTCATATGAAAGGAGAGAATGACCTCCCTCTAAACTTGAAGAATGAACAATGTAGCCTCTAACTTCACTTAGAGGGATACGTAGGCAGGGTCATTTTAGAATGAACTCTTGAGGTTTAAGTTAGGTCTAATAAGGATCCTGACCTCAAGAGCTTACCACCTTTGAGTGCAAGCATAAGTGGTGGCATAGAAATTTAACCACTGAGGCAGTTAAAGAAATTAAGAACTTGACATTTCCAAGCTAGATCAAGAATTTTGTTTAATTAAATGGTACTTGTAAATGTAACAAAAAAAAATGTAATATCCAAGGGGTGGATATTACAACCCATCCCAATATTACTCTAACTACTGGTGGATTTTACTCCCATAGAAATTGACATTTCCAATCTAGATCAAGAATTTTGTTTAATTAAATGATACTTGTGAACGTAAAAATAAATAAATAAATGTAATATCCAAGAGATGGATATTACAACCCATCCCAATATTACTCTAACTACCCATGGAGTTTACTCCCATATCAATCCTCTAGGTAATTTGTTACCCATATTTTATAAATTATAATTTTTGCAAATAACATAAATGGTGATATTCAAAAACATAAACAATTAATAATCAATAATAAAGAAATAAAAGTAGATCTATACGAGCAATACAACCACGCAGAAAATGTTGTCTAAATTTTTCTAATTCCCTGTCAATTTTATTTCCCTTCGCACTTTCCTGGTCAAAGATAGAAGCTACAAATAAATTACAACTACATACAAGCGTATGCTTGAGAAAAAAAAGACTTGCAAACACGGCAGGCAAAACCCATGAGAAGTTAGCGTTTTGACAACGAATACAGTAGAAATATTTACGACATTAAATATTTCTGGGGATTTTTCCCCATAAAACTGTAAAATTTTGCAGTTGTGGTTGTATAGCACAGGATAGATCAAGCTAGGAAAATAAAAACAAAAAATTGCAGATAAGAAAAAGAAAAAGCAGCTAAGAAAATGAAATGTATTAATTCATTGTGTATTACATTATGCAAAACTGCATATTTCTTAATAGCCACCGCATGAACAAAGAAATTATGGTGGATTAAGAAATTACAAAGGACATGCATTATGTTAAACATGCACTCTTCCTTTGTCAAATTAAATGCAATTATTGTTCTAACTAAATCATGGAGGTAAGAACTCCTTTGAACTAAGCCTGCGTGCATTGAAAAGAGGGGAGATAACAATATTAATCTATCGTTCACCTTGGTTAGACTTAACATGCGCACAGATGCATATGCATGAGTTCCTGTTAAAATCACGGACAGAAGTCTGGTGCATGTGCTAACAAAAACAGCCTCTCGCTTAACAAGGCTGTAGGAGATGTAACGCATAGTAGAGGAAGGAGGCCTATACTTCATAATATCATATAAATTATATAAATATATCTTTCTTCCTCTACTACTTTCATGTTATGAAATATATGCTTCTTCCTCCATTATGCGTTTTCTAAGAAAAAAAAGAAATAAATGGCAATACAAAATTCATTCTCAGAATAGAAAAAGTTGAAAACCAAACAAATCTCAGATTATCATTCTTTTATTGGTAATGGTTTTAATGGGTTACTACTCAGAACCAATCCAATTTATTTTATACTTACTATCTCGTAGTGAAGATATAGTACTTTTCGACAAATGGTGACATTTAGAATGAATCAGAAAACAACAAAATAAAATATCTAGCTAAAAAAACATGCAATACATTTATATCAATAAGTATGAATTGACTTATGAATTGGCTTGCCACCTCCTCCATTACCATCTTCTTCCATTTCCATTTTAACACTTTGTGCCAAAGATGAGTTATATGAACATCAATTTGACATTTTGGTACAAAGAGTAGAAATGAAAATGGAAGAAGATGGTAACTTTAATGGTAATGAAAGATGGTGTATGGAGTATGGAGTATGCATGCATAGAAAATATTAAAATATAGAACATCAAACATCACAATAATTAAAAAACAAAATAAAATTAATACCTGAAAAATTAAACTGCAAAAGTTGGTAGAATTTAAAAGGGAATAATTTGACAAGATTAACAAAATAATAAAAAAAGGAAAACATATATATATATATATATATATCATAAATGGTCTTCCCTTTCATGAGCACCATGAATTATTAAATATAAAAACATGTATGTTCCATGATCGACATTCATGCAAATAAGTTAAGGTGCCAAGGTGTCAAATGATATGCAGAAAGCAAATTTGTTTAAAATGAGTGAAATTTCAATAAATTTAAACCAGCAAAACGTTAATTAGGAGGAGAACAATTAGATAGTAAAATAAAATGTAGTTTCCTTTGCCCTTCGACTTGTTTATATAGAATTCTACATGCAAGGTATTTAAACGAAATCTGCAAAAGTGGAGTTTGTTGGTTGTTTAAATCTAATTTAATTTTTAAAAAAACATTCCTTAACGAGTTATCCATATCCAATACTCCAGTACTAGATTTGCACGGTGCCCACTCCTAATCCACTTTAACTTACTATTTTGACAATAGGCCATAAATTTCTAATTTTATTTGCTTTGAGCTCTCCAATGCAGAGACGAGAATGTTTTTTTCTTTTAAAACAAAAATCCTACTGTCAACCACATCCTATATTGGATTGATTCGATTCATTTTGATTTTTTCGATTCATTTTGATTTTTACCTTGAAAGACTTGCAACTTAGTTCAAAAATATATTATGTATTATGTATAAGGTTAAGGTTCAATCTAGTTTATTATTTGATTTAAAACAAAAATCTTACTGTCAACCACATTCTATATTAGATTCGATTCATTTTTCCTTTTTCCTTGAAAGACTTGTAACTTAGTTCAAAAAAAAATTATGTATAAGGTTAAGGTTCAATCTAGTTTATTATTTGATTTAAAACAAAAATCCTATTGTCAACCACATCCTATATTAGATTCGATCCATTTTGTTTTTTTCCTTGAAAGACTTGCAACTTAGTTCAAAAATAAATTATATATAAGATTAAGGTTCAATCTAGTTTATTATTTGATTTAAAACAAAAATCCTATTATCAACCACATCCTATATTAGATTCGATTCAATTCATTTTTCTTTTTTCCTTGAAAGACTTGCAACTTAGTTCAAAAATAAATTATGTATAAGGTTAAGGTTCAATATAGTTTATTATTTGATTTGGTTTTCAAGGTTGATTATTTTTATATTTTCAATAGGAGTCTTTGCCATCTAAAGATTTGGGTTTAATTTGATTTAGGGTTTGGACTCAATTTGGTATAGGTTAAGTTTGAATTTGATTTCTTATAGAACTTCACTTAGGGTTGCATTTGGTTTAGTGGTAGGGTTCAATTTGGTTTAGTGTTAGGGTTAGAGTTCAATTTGGTATAGGATTAAGGTTCAAAGAGGTTTTGTGTTAGGGTTCAATTTGGTTTGATTAGGATTAGGGTTAGGGTTGGGGTTAAATTTGATTTATCATTTAGCTAGGTTTAGGATTAGGGTTCAATTTAGTTTAGTTCTAGGTTTATGGTAGATTTGGGTTCATGATTAAGGTTAAAGTTTAATTAGCTTTAATATTTAATTAAGATTAGGTTTAGAGTTCAATTGAGGGTTAGGGTTACAATTAAATTTGTTTTAGGGTTAGGGTTCAATTTGGAAAATTTAGTTTAGGATTTGGGTTCAATTTGGTTTATAGATAATATATAAAGGGACCTCTTCATCTTTCTTTCTTTTTTATCCTTTGTCACGTGTCAAACCTTAGCATTAAATTATTTTTATTGTTCATAAATTATTTTTAATATAATAATTTTCTTACTATATTATCTTAATTGATTTTTAGTAATTAGATTATAGAAACCTTATGAAATTGAGAAAATAATTTTAATTTAAAATCTTAATTTTTAAATTATTTTTTCTTGTTCATAAATTATTTTTAATATATTAATTTTCTTACTATATTCATATTTATAGATATGAAAAAATAATTTTAATATAACCTTAATTTATTTTTAGTAATTAAATTATAGAAACATCATGAATTGAGAATTAAACGGAAAGCCAAGTAATAGATATTTAAAAATAATAATTTTGTTACTATAGTGATATTTATAAATATAAAAAAGATACTTCTGACATAATTTTAATTTATTGAAGTAATTAAATTTTAGAAATTGAAAATATAAAAAAATATCTTTATTCTCATTCATTACTTTTTTATATAGAACTTTAGAAAGAAAGATTTCATAGGATTTTCTAAAATACTCTCTTCATATTTATAAATAATAAAAGATAATTTTTATATAGTATTAATTTATTTTAAATAAAAAAGAAAAAATGAAGGGCGAAAAAAAGCAGAAGATCAATTCACAAGGGAGCAGTAGGGTTGGTGGCGCTCACCCTGCATCGAAGATTAACATTGACCCTGAATGAGATGCGGACACGAAGAATCTCCTGGTCATCGACGTTACAGAGGAGGTCGGGGAAGACATCGACTACCTGAAGGACTTGATAATTATTTGTAGATTCATTGGCTCTAGTTCGGAACGGAAGAAGATCACCAACTAGATTTAAAAGACATGGCATACACCTCAAATAACCAATTTTTTGCCGAAAGGTTTCTTCATTGTGGTGTTTGCATTGGAGGGGGAATGACAAAAAATCCTAGAAGGAGGTGTTTGGACTATGGACTTGAAGTCATTATAAATACAAAAATGGTATCGTAATTTCAACCCCCTTAAAACCGATCCCTATGATACGCCGATATGGATCCATCTAAATAATCTTCCAATGGAATATTAGACGGAGGAATCCCTTGAAAAAATAGGGAGATCAATGTGGATATCGCAATTGGTGATTCATACCTTTATGCAAGAATTAAGCTTGCGAAGGTTAGGCAAATTCCTTCGGAAAAAATATTGCGGATTCGAGGGGTGGATTGGCTGCAATCGATCGAAGTTGAAGAAGAAAAACATTTTTGCCTAAACTATGGAAAGAGGAATCATACCACAGACAATTGTAGGATCCCAAAGAAAGAAAAAAAGTTTTGGAGGCCTAAACAAATGACAGAAGGAGCACCTTCTGGGGAATTGTTGTATCTCAAGCATATTGAATGGCCTATTGGTCTCTAGGCTCTCCCACAAAATATCAATAAACCTACAGAGTAGGTGAACCTACATCCAACAGAAATCAAAGAAGATGGTCAAAGTGTCGAAAAGGAAATTGAACCTGTGGTCGATTCAGAATAGGAGGATGAATGGAATGTGAATAATGAGGAAGAGGTGGATGAGTTAGGCATCAATGACACTAGATGTATCATCCAATCCATGATTGAGCCATCTGTGAAGGGCAAAGGATGCAAAGGCAGAAAATCCAACAAAAAGAAATGAGAAGAGGAGGCGATCGAAAAGGGATTGCTTAGTGTGACCAAATTTTTTAATAGAAAAAGTACCAAGGGAGTGAATTGCTCCCTTGGGAAGAAATGAGGATCGCAACTTGGAATTTTAGGGGTCTAACGACCCCTAACAAACGTCGGATGTTGAAGCGACATCTGGTTAAAATTTTGAGCGGTATAGTGATGTTACAGGAAACTAAATGCAGTTCGGAGGAAAGCGAGAATGTGATTGGTTATTGCAAAGGGTGATCTAGCATTTTTTAGCCAGCTAAAGGTAGAGTGGGCAGTTTGGGAATTCTATAGAAATCTGCCTCGGTGGATATTGTGATGATCTCTAGGGGCAAGAACTAGTTAGCCTATCATGTGCAAAGTAGCTATAGTCAATTGGATATGGAGCTATGGAACATATATGATCCCTCGCAGTCCCAAGAGAAATTACTTCTATGGGATGAAATTGTCCACTTTGTGTCCGCTAGGGGGAACAAGAAACTCATTATTGTTGGTGACTTTAATGCAATTCTTGATCTCTCTAAAAAATGTGGAGGTTCTAAGAAAGTAACCAACGACATGTTGAATTTTAGGAGTTTTGTTCAAAAGTTAGAGGTTGTCGACTATAAACCATTTGAGGACTGGTTCACATGGACAAACAAATGGCTTCAATTGGACAATATCGCTGAGCATTTGGACATGTTCCTGATTGGATCTTACTAGTTGGAGGAAAATTCAATGATTTTTGTCAGAACTCTACCTTACAGTATCTTTGACCATTATCCAGTTCAGTTAGAAATTGGAGCAGATATTCAGGGTGGTAGCGGCTATTTAAGTTCCAGAACATGTGGTGCAAAAATGCAACAATTTTCAACAAACTCAAAAAATGGTGGAGTTAATGCAATTACATTAAAGGGGTAAGTGCACCAAGATGGTGAACAAAAAGGGGGGTATAAGTGGCCACTTTTTTTTTTTTTTTTTTTTTTTTTTTTTCTGAAAACAGGTAAACCTAAACTTCAAAGAGCTATTTGAAGGTCATACACTCAAAAATAGGAGTTGAGAAAAGAATAAGAATTGTAGTACTTTGAATCTAGTTTCTAAACTATTAATTTTTAAAAAAATTGGATAAGATTAAGAGGGTCAAAACTTTCACGTACGAAAAAATATTTCTAGTTTTTCAGAAAAATATAACATAGTTGTTTTCGTGTGCTGCACAAAATATATAGTTAGATTTAGTTATTTTGCAAAACCCTTTGGTAGGATAATAGGTAAGAGTGAGATCTAGAAGTTGTGTATTTTTGTGTAATTGTTCATTGAGTATTTTATTTTTCATGATTTTTGGAATTGACCACATCTTGAAAATTTGGTACCTATTCATGCGCTAGGCATAACTTGCATCAAAATAATCAAAAATGCAAAAAAAAAAAATTAAGTGTATATAATCTAGTGTAGAACAATAATATATAATTTATTTTTAATCTGGTCAAGTATATCAAAAGTTATTAAAAAAAAGGTAGACATGTGTCTATGAGGACTGTCAAGGCACTGATAAAGAAAATTAAAGTTTACTATGCTAACGTTGTCCAAAAATTTAAAAAAATATATGGTCAGAAACTAAGAAGATGTGTGAGATTATGGTGGTAATTTTAGAGATACCCACTTCATCATTTGTAAACCTGATGATGATGAAGTCAAGAAATCATGGTGGAGGATGAAAAAACGTGTAAAGGAACAAAAAAGGGGGGAAATGGGCTTGCAAGCCTCAGGGTCATTTTCCAACCCTCTTACCAAGCCAAAACCCGCACGGGTTTTGAATAACCAAAAGTACTATTCGCAATTCTAAATAACCCGTATGGGTTATGAAGAACTAGAAAAAAAAAATGTTTCACAAAACCCGTACTGGTTATGAAGAACTAAAAACATTTTTTTTTGTTTCACAAACCCTGTACGGGTTATGAAGACATAATAATGTATTCTTGTAAACTTAGCATTTACTACACATGTTTTAGACATACCTAGATAATATGTGTTTATGTATGTATATATGCATATATACATATATTTATATAGATATATGTATATATGTTTGTATGCATGCATGTACCTCTTCTTTTCCTCTCTCGTTATCTCATCTTACTTCCCCCATCATTGTCTTTATCTATTCTGAGCCCTAATTATCTTCCTTGAGAATATAGATATATGTATATATGTTTGCATGCATGCATGTACCTCTTCTTTTCCTCTCTCTCTGTCTCATCTTACTTCCCCCATCATTGTCTTTATCTATTCTGAGCCCTAATTATCTTCCTTGAGTTCTATCTCATCTCTCTCCCCCTCACACTTCTCTATTTTTTATTCTCTCACCCTTTTCTCCTTCTTGTTCTCTCTCTACCTCATGTCTCTCACCCTCTCCTCCTCCTACTCTCTCTCTCTCTCTCTCTCTCTCTCTCTCTCTCTCTCTCTCTCTCTCTCTCTCTCTCTCTCTCTCTCTCTCTCTCACACACACACACACACACACACACACATAATCCTATCCTATTCTCACCCTCCCCCCTTCTCTCTCTTTCTCTCCCCCTCCCTCTCCCTCTCCCCCCTCTCCCTTCCCCTTTCGTTATCTTAAATCTCTCTTTCTCTCCCTCTCTCTCTATCCTATACTCTCTCTCTCCCTCTCCCTCTCTTTATCCTATTCTCCCCATCTCCACCCTCACTCTCCCTTCCTCTCTCCCTCTCCCCCTCTCCTTTTCCCAATCTCCCTCTCTCTCCCTCTCCCCCTCTCCTTTCCCCATTCTCCCTCTCTCCCTCCCCCTCTCCTTGTCTCCCTCTCTCCCTCTCCTTTTCCCAATCTCCCTCTCTCTCCCTCTCCCTCTCCCTTCCTCTCTCCCTACCCCCCTCTCCTTTTCCCTCCCTCTCCCTCCCTCTCTTCATCTCCCCCTCTCCTTTTCCCAATCTCGCTTTCTCTCCCTCTCCCCCTCTCCTTTCCCCAATTTCCCTCTCTCTCCCTCTCCCTCTCCCCCTCTCCTTTTCCCAATCTTTCTCTCCCTCTCCCTCTCTCCCTCTCCCCCTCTCCTTTCCCCAATCTCCCTCTCTCCCTCTCCCTCTCTCCCTCTCCCCCTCTCCTTTCCCCAATCTCCCTCTCTCCCTCTCCCTCTCCCTCTCCTCTCCCTCTCCCCCTCTCCCCCTCTCCTTTCCCCAATCTCTCCTTTTCCCAATCTCCCACTCTCTCCCTCTCCCTCCCCCTCTCCTTTTCCCAATCTCTCTCTCCCCCTCTCCCTCTCTCCCTCCCCCTCTCCTTCTCTCCCTCTCTCCCTCTCCCTCTCTCATTTTCCTAATCTCCCTCTCTCTCCTACTCCCCCTCTCCTTTCCCTAATCTCTCTCTCTCCCTCCCCCTCTCCTTCTCTCCCTCTCTCCCTCTCCTTTTCCTAATGTCCCTCTCTCTCCCTCGCCCTCTCCCTTCCTCTCTCCCTATCCCCCTCTCCTTTTCCCTCCCTCTCCCTCCCTCTCTTCATCTCCCCTTCTCCTTTTCCCAATATCTCTTTCTCTCCCTCTCCCCCTCTCCTTTCCCCAATCTCCCTCTCTCTCCCTCTCCCTCTCCCCCTCTCCTTTTCCCAATCTCTCTCTCTCCCTCTCCCTCTCTCCCTCTCCCCCTCTCCTTTCCCCAATCTCCCTCTCTCCCTCCCCCTCTCCTTCTCTCCCTCTCTCCCTCTCCCCCTCTCCTTTCCCCAATCTCCCTCTCTCCCTCTCCCTCTCCTTCTCTCCCTCTCTCTCCCTCTCCCCCTCTCCTTTCCCCAATCTCCCTCTCCCTCCCTCTCTCTCCCTCTCCCTCCCTCTCTCTCCCTCTCTCCCTCTCCCCCTCTCCTTTCCCCAATCTCACATTTTCCCAATCTCCCTCTATCTCCCTCTCCCCCTCTCCTTTTCCCAATCTCTCTCTCTCCCTCTCCCTCTCTCCCTCTCCCCCTCTCCTTTCCCCAATCTCCCTCTCTCCCTCCCCCTCTCCTTCTCTCCCTCTCTCCCTCTCCCCCTCTCCTTTCCCCAATCTCCCTCTCTCCCTCTCCCTCTCCTTCTCTCCCTCTCTCTCCCTCTCCCCCTCTCCTTTCCCCAATCTCCCTCTCCCTCCCTCTCTCTCCCTCTCCCTCCCTCTCTCTCCCTCTCTCCGTCTCCCTCCCTCTCTCCCTCTCCCCCTCTCCTTTCCCCAATCTCACATTTTCCCAATCTCCCTCTATCTCCCTCTCCCCCTCTCCTTTCCCCAATCTCTCCTTTTCCCAATCTCCCTCTCTCTCCCTCTCCCCCTCTCCTTTCCCCAATCTCCCTCTCTCCCTTCCCCTCTCCTTTTCTCCCTCTCCTTTCCCCAATCTCCCTCTCTCCCTCCCCCTCTCCTTCTCTCCCTCTCCCCCTCTCCTTTCCCCAATCTTCCTCTCTCCCTCCCCCTCTCCTTCTCTCCCTCTCTCCCTCTCCCCCTCTCCTTTCCCCAATCTCCCTCTCTCCCTCCCCCTCTCCTTCTCTCCCTCTCTCCCTCTCTCCCTCTCCCCCTCTCCTTTTCCCTCCCTCTCCCTCCCTCTCTCTCCCTCTCTCTCTCTCCCTCTCCCTCCCTCTCTCTCCTCTCTCTCTCTCCCTCTCCTTCCCTCTCTCCCTCTCCCCCTCTCCTTTTCCTAGTTCTACATAGCCTGTATGGGTTATGTAGAACTAAGGCCAAAACTTCTAGTTCTACATAACCCGTACGGGTTATGAGAAATTATGAACGTTGACATATAAGGTTTCCATAACCCATACGGGTTATGGGAAAATATTTATATATTTTAGTCCCAACGGCCTAAAAAATAGCATTGCAAGTTGTTTGAAGGCCCCACTTCTTTTGCACATGATTTTCTAGGACAGTAACTATCAGGTTTTCATATTCTTTTGTCACTTTTGCTTTGGAATGATTGATTTTTAAGTTATTTTATAATTGTTACTTTAGATAATAACAAAATCATGATTATTTGTTGTTTTTTTTCTTTGATTATGATTTATTTGTCTTGTATTTTGGTTTTTTTTGAAGTTATTTTATTATTGTTACTTTATATTATAACAAAATGATGAGCATTTGTTGTTTTTTTGCTATTTGATTGTGGATTGTCATCATGATGTTATGTGTAGGACAATGGGAAAGAATAAGAGAGGAACAAATGAACAAAGAGAGGCAGCAAAGGAAAGACAAAGGGAGTGTATGAAGAGATTGTGTGAAGCTACGTCATCTAATGCACCTAATGAAAGTGATGAACATTCAACAATTAAAATTGATATGATTAATGCACCAAATCAAAATGATCAACATACACCAATTCAAATACATATGATGAATGCACCTAATGAATGCAATGAACATACACCATTTGAAAATGATTTGGTGAATGCACATGTTAATGAAATTGAAGAAGATATACCATTTGAATTTGATGTGATCAATGCACATAATGTACCTAATGAAAATGAAGAGCATGCACCAATCTTAACACCTCTTAGAATAATTTGTAGAAAACCAAAGTTCCTAATAGATATTGATGAAAATATTGTGAAGCCAATGCATGATAAAATTTTCGAAAGAACTTGTAGAAGAACGGTTAGAAGAATTTGGAATAACTATTTTGAAAACTTAAATCAAAGTGGAAGATGTCAATTAGTTGTTTAAATGATTAAAAATCTAAAATTTAGAGAGACAATGAAAATTTTGGGGTTAAGAACATCCAAAAAATAATAGTGAAAGAACCATTGTGAGAAATCTTTTTGATGCATACCAAGCCATTGGTTCAAAATCACGCACTAAAGATGCTAATGTTACTCGTCGTGTCCTCACATCAACCATAATGGGAAAGGAAATGAAAAAATCTCATTTAATAAGCAAAACAAGCAAGTCAGTAAGGATAAGTAGAACCACATTACACTATTCCTTAGAGAGGCAAGAGAAAATCGAGGATCCTAACAATAATTCTCTTTGGGCATTCTCCGGTAGACTCCAACACAAGGACAAGGTTGTTGTTGATGCACTAAGAATGTTAATTGGGAGATTTTGACATGACAACACAAGGGTTTCACCCAACCAAAGAGATGTTGTTAGAAGGTGAATTGGAATTAGTAATCGCGAGCCACATCCAAAACACTATTTAGATACAACTCAAACACAATTTTATGAAAGGTTTCTTCAAAGCTTTCCTCAAATTAAAATTAGTCAAAGATTTTTTGAGATGACAAAACCATTTAATGTTAAGATTAATCATGCATGTACTACATGTTGTTGTAGGGTTCATGTTGAATTTTCCATGCATTATGATATTTATCACTATATCTGTTGTACTTTGCACACTAATGATGTTTTACAAGAATGTGGTCTACAAGCACCTCCTAAGTCACTGACAGAATTTATTTCAAGTGTACTATGTAGATGAGATGATGGGTGCATTTATTATAAGATGATGTGTTTGAGAGGTTTTTATCCTACATGTGGTGGTTTGCAACAATTGCATAGATGCCTACATCTGGTAGCACACGTGAAATTGGTAAGGAACTAGTTTCTATTGGAAAATATAAGTCAGTAACAGATGGTGTTAAAGATGGAAAAGAATTAAAGAGGTGTGAGTTAGTGAAAACGGATATATGCGTAGCTGATTTTATGAAGATGTTTCAAGAGAAACTAGTATATGAGTACATAGGTCACACACATAGAGCTAGATGGTTATATGAGCAATTGAAGTTGTGTAAGGACACTTTCCCCCTCAGCACTATTATCTTTGTCATTGATTTTGCTGAGAATTATACACTAAAGCCGCAAAATGAAGTACAATCTATGTATTACCACTCTACACAAATTACAATTTTTGTACACAGAGCATTCATGCATGCACATGATAGCACCGAGGAGGATAGAAAGTTTATAAGAGAACATCACTTCTATATCAGCGATGATCATACTCATTCCTTAGAGTTTGTGCAATGATGCTTTACAGTCTTCTATGATATTTTAAGGGAAAGAGATATAAGATACAACCGACACTTAATATGGTCGGACAATTGCACTGCACAATTCAAGAATGCAAGGATGTTCTACTGTTTGACTAGGATGCATGTGACAAGTGGTGTGCAACATTTTTGGAATTTCATTGAGGCAAGGCATGGAAAGGGAGAGCATGATGGTGCGGGAGCATGTGTGAAAAGAGTTCTTACCAGAGAGGAATTGAAGTACAAAGGTGGTGCAATGTTAATAGATGCAAAAACAATTGTGCAATAGTGTAGCTCTACGATGGGACCAGGTAATGCAGATAAGTCTATGATTTCTAGATATTTTTGGTTAATAAGTGTATCTGACATTGAAAACTATCTAGATTGTTTTACACTTACTAGATCAAGTGACATGCATTCATTTAGAAGTTCAAATGCAACATCACTAGTTATTTATACTAGACATATTGCATGCTTTTTCTCTTCGTGTATGCATTTTTTGTGGGATGAATGTGAATCAAAAGAGTGGGTTGACCAATTTTCTTGTAGACCTTTGCAAACCATAGATACATATCAACTTCCTAGAGCACTACAAATGAACTGGATTGAAGCATCAGTGGATTTTGACCATGTATCAAACATAGTTGAACTAGGTAAAGGGTTGCAATTTGCAACAATTTTAAGCTTAATTTATTAGTATTAACTTATGTTGATTTTGGTATTAACTTATATCCTTCTATTAAATGCAGGTCATGTATATGCAGTTATTGCAGATGAGAACAACGAAGAAGGAACAGATTACGTTTTGTGTCATTGTATTGAGGCCAAAAAGAAATTGACTTCTACAGTGGTTGATGGAGAGGGTATTGAGTACCCAATAGGATCCATTGTTGTGACAGGGACATGGCTTAGAAGGTACCACGTTGTTATGTCGAGTTGTATTGAGACCTCTTAAACTCATTTATTTAGCAATCATTGTATTGATTTTGGTATTATCCTTCTATAAAATGCAAGTACCCTATCAAAAATTCTAGTGCCTGGTTGTTTGAGGACTTTGAAACACATAGACATATTCTTCATTACTCAAACCTTCTTGTTGCAACAAATATTCATTTGATTAAATATCGTGGTAGACCTCTTAACAAGGATTTGTGGAAAGTTCATGAATCAGACCACGAGGCAATACTTGAGACACTAAGGGTTAGAGCTGATCCAAAAGGTTCACTTGATTGATTTTGGGCCATCTAGAAGAATAATTCTACAATATGGTAGAATAATTTTGACAATTTTGTATTATAACTTTTGCGAAACGTTGTAACTTCGCTTTTTTGGATGTTCTCTACATGCATATGAGTTGTCATATGCATATGAGCTATAATGTGCATATGTAGATGCCAAATTTTATATATAAAAACATCAATGAGTTGTAATGTACATATCTAGATGCTTGATTTTGTATTAAAAAACAACAATGAGTTGTAATGTGCACATCTAGATGCTAAGTTTTGTATAAAAAATAACAACGAGTTGTAATTTGCATATTTAGATGCAAAATTTTGTAAATATAAATAGTAATGAGCTTGATCATTTATATAAGATGCCAAATTTTGTATATGAAAGTGTCCATGGGGCTGATTTGCGAATTTTGAATATGAATATGCAATTTTTTTTCCAAGTGTTTTGGGAAAGTTTTGAGTTATTATTGAATTACCCGATTTGAAGGGCTAGTAGGATAGTTTGAATCCAGATAGGATTTTGGTAGGAAGCAATAACACAACCCCATAGGTTCAAATGGATCATCCATTAGTGCCATGGTCTCCGAGTTACGCTACGTCAAAGTTTGACCCTTTTTTCCACTTTGAGCGCTCAAGGGAAAACGTCACTACGAGGTGGCTCGTAACGATCAGATGCCTTCGGGAGCGAGACAAGGGAAAACCTAGCATAAACCCGGCCACCCGGATGTGCTTGCGCTGATGGTTTGTTCCCATGACAAGAAGAACGAAAGATGCACTATTTTGCCACCTCTCACTAACGGTTTTTTATGCGACAGAAAAAATCTCACCACAAGAAAATGGAATCAAGTTTCTTGAAATTGAGATAGGATTTTGTAGGCAGCGATAACACAACCCCATAGGTTCAAAAGGATCGACCATAAGTGCCACGGTTTCTGAGTTACGCTATGTCAAAGTTTGACCATTTTTTCCACTTTGAGCGCTCAAGGGAAAACGTCGCTATGAGGTGGCTCATAACGATTGGATGTCTTAGGGAGAAAGAAAAGGGCACACCTATTGTAAACCTGGCCACCTAGATGTGCTCGCACTGACGGTTCATTCCTATGACAAGCAGAATGAAAGATGCACTATTTTGCCACCTCTCATTGATAGTTTTTGACGGTTTTTGATGCGACAGAAAAAATCTCACCACAAGAAAACAGAATCAAGTTTCCCAAAAACAAGATAGGATTTTGTAGGTAGCAATAACATGACCCCATAGGTTCAAACAAATCATCCATAAGTTCCACGGTCTCCAAGTTACGCTACGTCAAAGTTTGACCTTTTTTTTCGCTTTGAGCGCTCAAGGGAAAACGTCGCTACAAGGTGGCTCATAACGATCAGACATCTTGGGGAGAGAGACAAGGGCACACCTACCATAAACCCAACCACCCAGATGGGCTCATGCTAATGGTTCATTCCCACGACAAGCAGAACAAAAGATGCACTATTTTGCCACCTCTCACTGACAGTTTTTTATAGTTTTTTGATGCGACAGAAAAAATCTCACCACAAGAAAATGAAATCAAGTTTCCCAAAACCAAGATAGGATTTTATAGGTAGTGACAACATGACCCCATAGATTCAAATAGATCATCCATAAGTGCCATGGTCTCCAAGTTACGCTACATCAAAGTTTGACCCCTTTTTTCCGCTTTGAGCACTCAAGGGAAAATGTTGCTACGAGGTGGCTCGTAATGATCAGACATCTTGGGGAGTGAGACAAGGGCACACCTAGCATAAACCCAGCCACCCAGATGTGCTCACGCTGATGGTTTGTTTCCATGACAAGCAGAATGAAAGATGCACTATTTTGCCACCTCTCACTAATGGTTTTTGATTCAAAAGAAAAAATCTCACCATAAGAAAATGCAATCGAGTTTCCCAAAACTAAGATAGGATTTGTAGGCAGCAATAACATGACCCCATAGGTTCAAATGGATCATTTTTTTCGCTATGAGCGCTCAAGGGAAAACATCTTGGGGAGCGAGACAAGGGCACACCTACAGTAAACCCAGCCACCCAGATGTGCTCACGCTAATGGTTCATTCCCACGACAAGTAGAATGAATGATGCACTATTTTGCCACCTCTCACTGATAGTTTTTGATGGTTTTTTATGCGACAGAAAAAATCTCACCACAAGAAAGCGGAATCGAGTTGCCCAAAACTAAGATAGTATTTTGTAGACAATGATAACATGACCCCATAGGTTTAAACAGATCATCCATAAGTGCCATGGTCTTCGAGTTACGCTACGTCAAAGAGTGACCTTTTTTCCGCTTTGAGCGCTCAAGGGAAAACGTCCCTACAAGGTGGCTCGTAATGATTGGACATCTTGGGGAGTGAGACTAGGGCACACCTAGCGTAAACCTAGCCACCTGGATGCTCTTGTACTAACCGTTCCCACGACAAGTAGAACAAAAGATGCACTATTTTGCCACCTCTCACTGACAGTTTTTTATTATTTTTTATGCGACAGAAAAAATCTCACCACAAGAAAACGGAATCGAGTTGCCCAAAACCGAGATAGGCTTTTGTAGGCAACAATAACATGACCCCATAGGTTTAAATGGATCATCCATAAGTGCCATGGTCTTTGAGTTACGCTACATCAAAGTTTGACTATTTTTTCCGCTTTGAGTGCTCAAGGGAAAACGTCACTACAAGGTGGCTCGTAACGATCGGATGTCTTGGGGAGAAAGAAAAGGGCACACCTATCATAAACCTGACCACCTAAATGTGCTTGCACTGACGGTTCATTCCCATGACAAGCAGAATGAAAGATGCACTATTTTGCCACCTCTCACTAACAGTTTTTGACAGTTTTTTATGCGACAGAAAAAATCTCACCACAAGAAAATGGAATCAAGTTGCCTGAAACTGAGATAGGATTTTGTAGGTAGCAATAACACAACCCCATAGGTTCAAATGAATTTTCCATAAGTGCCACGGTCTCCGAGTTACGCTATGTCAAATTTTGACCTTTTTTTTACTTTAAGCACTCAAGGGAAAACGTCGCTACAAGGTGGCTCATAAGGATTGGACGTCTTGGGGAGTGAGACAAGGGCATACCTACCATAAACCTATCTAGCCAGATGTGCTTGCATTGACCATTCATTCTCATGACAAGCAGAATGAAAGATGCACTATTTTGCCACCTCTCACTGATAGTTTTTGACGGTTTTTGATGCGACAGAAAAAATCTCACCACAAGAAAATGCAATCTAGTTGCCTGAAACTGGGATAGGATTTTGTAGGAAATGATAACACAACCCCATAGGTTCAAATGGATCATCCATAAGTGCCATGATCTTTGAGTTACGCTATGTCAAAGTTTGACCATTTTCTCCGCTTTGAGCGCTCAAGGGAAAACGTCGCTACGAGGTAGCTAGTAATGATTGGACATCTTGGGGAGTGAGACAAGGGCACACCTACCATAAACCTAGCCATGTGGATGCACTCATGCTAACGGTTTGTTCCTACGATAAGCAGAATGAAAGATGCACTATTTTGCCACCTCTCACTGATAGCTTTTGATAGTTTTTGATGCGACAGAAAAGATCTCACCACAAGAAAATGGAATCGAGTTGCCCAAAACTGAGATAGGATTTTTAAGGTAGTGACAACACAACCCCATAGGTTCAAACAGATTGTCCATAAGTACTTCAACTCTTCTTTTATAGGTGATGAAATGATGAACTTCACTCCATAAGCATGAAATGATGAACTTAAGCATGAAATGTCTTAATTGGTTCTTGAAATGATGAACTTCACTCCATAAGCATGAGTTTATGAAATAATAACTTCACTCCAATCTCTTTGTGCATGAAGGACTCAAAGAAAATTCACTCAATCAAAATACAGAATATCAATATTACCGGTAGCAGTACTTGGGTATACATAATATGAGCAATAGATAGTTTAAAAGTATACACAAATTCGATCGAATATCAAGTTTCATATATATCAAAATGAACAATAATCATGTACATATATCAAAAAATGGCATAGATGCCAAATCAATTATAGTTACAAAAGTGTGGCATGTTCCATGTCTGTCAAAGTCAATATATACATATACAAATGTCGAATATATAAAAAATTGGTCCTTTAATGACCACAACTATAACAATATGTCTTTATTGGTATCTATGATTGTGGCGGATCATCAAAATCAATCCTCTTCGAAGTAGTACATGGCTCTGCATGTGGCTGCACAAGGATAATTCAAATGTCTAATCAGATATATTTTCTCAATATAACATCAAAATAACTAAATACTGAACTCTAAATTGTTTGAAGTTGAAATGTTGATTACCTCATCTCTGTCTTCTACAATTCAGTGAGGCTGAGGATCTGTGGGATGTCCTGCAGGAGGCTATAACTGGTAAAATAACATTAATACATGTTAATGACATATATGTCAAATAATGCATAATAATTAAAAATTAATAGACTAAAAAACTAAAGCATATCAGAGGCTCAAATGGATGTGTTGTGGTTGTAGAAGGCAAAGTCACAAATGAATCAATTACGATCATTTCCTATATCCATGGTAAGTGATCCAAAAGGAGTTAACTAGACGGTTTCAACTCCATTGTGCACTTAGTGAAAAGGAGTTGATCTAAGACAGACATACCTTTTGTCTTGGTCATGTTGGATCCCATAATATATGTGTAGGACTTCTACTAAAATGGAATGGTAGAATAACAATAGGAAGTTTGGAAGGGGCCTGTAATAGTTTAAAGACAATCATACAGGTTAATAACCCAAAGTTGTTGAAAAACTAGATAAAACAAATATTTTTAACATATGTAGAAAAAATGCACACTGAAGCCTCATATAGTTCTCTTGTAACCTTGGGAGGCCTAGTCGAAACTGATGCAGCTATTACCATTTCCTATATGAAAAATGATAACATATGATATAGACATAAAAGCATTTAGTTATTTCGAACAAGCAAGAATGCAATCCAAAGTGAATATGAAGATATCACCTCTTCCCTCTATTGAACCTCATCAACATCAGGTGCATTCATTAATTCCGTAAACCCCATATGTTTTTGTATATAGAACAAATAAATTAAGTGCATTTATCAATATCTACATATACATGTTTAATCATAATACATTTCAACAATTGAATTTAAATTGTAGTGAATTACCTTCTGTTGTTTGGGCGTCCGAGAGGATATCTTTTTCTGCCTTGGAGTGCTAGAGGATGGCTTTCTCACATGAGATGTCCTCAAGGCAGATGGGGTAAACTAATGGAAAAAAATTAACATAAGGGAAAAGAGCATTTATTTAATATATCAATTAAGTCAAAAATATAAAAATCTAAATGGTACTGCATAGCTATCTTGGCCAAAGTCAATCGTTGAAAGCGTGATATCATCAAGTTGGGACATCTCAACCACTGATAAGCCCTACAAAATATCAAGTAATGATACATATAATTAACAATATATATTTTGAATCCAATATATTATTATATTTTTAACAAATTTACAAATCTTTACCTCTGGTGGCGAAACTACTCGTGACCATGGAGTCGACTGAATAGTATGTGGTGTACTCCCACCACCTGCTGTAGCCTGCAATGCATTTTATTTATATGTCACTTTAAATTGTTCTAAAAATAAAAATTCATTTATTTTTATAAGATTTAGTCACTTAATTGATAACATGTCATAAATAGAATTAAACGCACCTGTGTCTGATATAGAGGGTACAACATATTAAGCAGCTCGTTTGTCAGAGTCACATCCTCTACAGTGGAAGCATGACATCTACTCCTGCAACATGTACATGAATAAGATGTCCAACCATCCTCATTCGCGTTAGTGTCTACACCAGAACATACACCCTGGCAGGTGGGGCACATAGGCTAAATGGGTTGGCTCGTGCCAAATGATACATGAGGTGTTGCTGATGAAGGAGGTGTCGCTGAGGAAGGAGGTGTTGCTGATGAAGGAGGTGTCACTGATGAAGGAGGTGATGTAGGTGCTGGTACATCCTCTGCTCCAACCAGCTATGTGCCATGTCAAACAATGACATCAGTCAATGATGCAGCTGCCTAAAGAGTCTGTAATTCCATAGACTTCTTCAAGGATATAGGGACAGTGACATGAACCATGGGTTTAGGAGTTGTATGCCTCCTATGTTGTGGATCTACTACCCTATGGGCCCCAGTTCTATCCTGTGCAAAGCCTCTCCCTCTACCCTGAAATTGTCGGATGTCAAAGTAATTCGGCTTCTCATCGAGGATAAACTTACAATACAACTTTCTCAAAAAATATAGAGGCACCTCCCAATTATTACAAGGTGGTTGGTCAAAGACCATATACCACCTATCCCAAAAAGCATCTTTCAACCTATCATGATCACACCAATGTATAGGAAACCAAGTCGTATTTAGTTCTAGGTTGTTACTGGTAACAGGATCAATGAAAAGAGCACATATGTCAGCTTTAACTATGCCCTTTTTCTTCACTTGATCATATGACAACCCATTTGCATAAAATGTTTGACATATATCCCTCCATGAACCCCATTTTGTAACCTCCCTAGATACCTCATTTGCACTATTAGCCATTGTTTCTAGTGTTCTGGCAAGGGTTGAGTGGTGCTCAAGCCTAGAGGTCCTCAACCTATTCACCAATATAGAAATTTGGGCACTATTTTGTGTAAGGCGATTGATGAGATCCTCTTGTGTGGCATCTACATGATCTAATGGAGGATGTGGAGGGTTTCAGGGTGGTGGTTGTTGAGGAGCAGCATTTTCAAGATTTTGAGGGTTTTCTTGTTGCACTTGTGCAATGTTAACAGGGTTTTCTTGTGTTGCTTGTGTAGGAGGAGGTCTTTGTTGTCTATTTCATTTTTGGGGATTGCTTGAAGAATCTAACATCAAATTAATAAAAACAAAACTTAAATCAATTAAAAAATCCTAATTTAATTAAAATGCAAAGAAAAATAATCAAACAAATCAAATCTTACCTGTTCGACAGGGTGCCATTATTGAAAACTGCTTTCGATGATAGGAAAATAAAAAATAGTTGCAAACCCGTGTGGGTTCGATGCTTTTTTTGGCTTCTCCTTGTTGTTTTTCCATGGGTTTTGGTGTTGAAAATGGCCAAAACCTGTGGCCTAAACAAAAGAAACATGTTTCTCAATACCCGTACGGGTTTTGAGAAACTTTAAATTTTTTTATTTAAAAAAAATGTACGGGTTTTGAGGAACTTTTGGTTTTTTTTATTTTTTTTTCTGTAGGCTTGGTGTTACCAAGCCTAGCACATTTTTGAAATTTTAGAACCCACATGGGTTATGAATTTTTTTTTTTTTGGGCATGTGACCACTTTTCTGTTCACCATCTTGGTGCAGTTACCCAAAGGTACGCCTAGCTTTTGCCTCATTAAAAAGATCGCTTATATTAAAATTCAACTTAAAATTTGGAATAAAGAGGTTTTCAAGAATATATTCATTTAGAAGGAAAGTGTTGAAGTCAAACTGGAAACTCTTAATGTCAAAGTTTTGGTAGAAGGAATGGATCATACCAACTTTAGACGTGAAAAGGAGTTGATGGCTTTGATATCCGAGATTCTGTAATGTTGAAAAAAGGGGGTGAATGATGGAGATCTAGAGGAAATATTTTTTTTCCCTCTGAGGAGAGATGAAAGTTTAACTTTGGATTTCCCTTCAAACACTTTTCATGCATTACATTAGAAGAGGGGGAAAATCCACTAGATTCAACCTCTAGAAAAGGAGATTGAATTCTAAGTGATATAAGAATGGTAAGTTAATCCTCTCTTCTAGAATGAGATTTGAATTGAATTATGTACTTATAACCAAGTGAAGAAGTGACAAAGATATGATTATAACTTAATATAGAAGCGTACGATGAAGTTGTGCACCTAGATTGGGGAATTATCTATCGAGACAAAGCTGCCCTATAAATTTGAGAAAAAGTTGCCTGGACCGTGGCGGGAGTGTACACGGTCCTCCAAAAAATCCATGAAATAGAAAGATCTTTTCCATCTTTGCAAATGGAGTCCAAATGTGAAAGTACAGTTGTGCATCTGCAGCCTACACACAAAAAAGAGAGGAAAAGGGGTTTGGATTGAGGGTTTGCCTTCAGGTCAAACCCCAGTTTTGGAATTAACCAAATGATGAAAGAAAGTACTTGCAAGTAAATGTAAATGAAAGACTGAAATGTAAATCACCTCAAGGGAGGTTGTGATAGAAATATTGATATAATTTCTTGTATGAAGTTGAATGTTGGAATGAATCTCCTCTTCAATGGTTGAATCCTTGACTTGAATGCAACACCTAGCCTTGAAAGGACACTTGAGAATGCTCAATCCTATAAAAGAATGTTTGAATGCTCTTGAATGCTTGAGTGTGTGATCTCATATATTTGTCTTATCATTTATCTTCTTGTTGAACTCATGCAAATGAAAGGGTAAATGCAACTTATATACCTATCAATTAGGGCTAATTGGTTGATTTTTTGTTGTGGGCCGACAATGGGGGATTTTTTCCCACTCAATGCACAACCACTAAAGCATAATTGAAAAGGGTCCTACCCCATAATGGGGCAAGTACAGGGGCACCATGCCCCTATTTTAGGGGGACAGGGGCACCACGCCCTTGTCCTGCCCTTTTTTCCAAGATATAATGCAGTTTAGGCAAAGTGGAGGGCAAGAGAGATGCAGTTCTCAAGTGTCAAGAAATTCTACAGTCTTTAATCAGGCTTAGGGATTTGAATCACTTGCGTGAGGACCCTAATGTGGTAAACAATTGCAAGGGTCATAATTTCATGACCCTACAGATTCTAATCAAAGAGGAGATTTATTGGAAAGATAAAGCCAGAGAATTATGGATTAGTGAGGGAGATAAGAACACCATATTCTTCCATGCATCGGTTAGAGCCAAGAGGGCTCACAACCAAATCAATGAAGTGATCTCTAAGGATGGGATCTGTCATAAGGACATAGATAGCATTGTTCGGGTTGTTGTGGCTTACTTTGAAAAAATCCTTAAACACTGATGTTGGATGGGAAGAGGTGTGCTCTGCCTAGGTACTTGATGCCATACCTAAGTTAGTAACTAACAAGGACAATCAAATGTTGTTGGAACTATTTACTGAAGATGAGGTCCAAGCTATGGTGTTTGGGCTTCACCCAGACAAAGCCCCGGGACTAGATGGTATGCCAACAAGATTCTACCAGAACTATTTGGAATTTGTGAAACCTGACCTGTTGAAAGTAGTGGAGTAGGTTAGAATGAAAGACAAATTTTTTTAAGAAATAAATAATACAATGTTAGTGGTTGTCCCTAAAAATGTCAAAACCTCTTCTTTCAATGACTTCTGTCCAATTACGCTTTGCAACACTATTTACAAGATCATCACGAAGGCTCTTGCTAATAGATTGAAGAAGGTTCTACCGAATATCATCTCCATTGAAAAAAATAGTTTCACGTCGGGTCAGGAGATAATTGACAGTATCATACTTACGGCAGAGACTATGCACTCCATTGTCACAAATTGACAAAAAGAAATGGTCATAAAACTTGACATTTCCAAGGCACACGATATGGTGAGATGGGAGTTTTTGACTAATGTAATGAGGAAAATGGGTTTTGCCCAAGATTGGATCAGTATTATTAGTGCATCTATAAGCTCTCCTCATTATTTGATAGCAATCAATGGCTCAATGTATGGTTTTTTTGGAAGAATGGATTAAGGCAGGGTGACTCGATATCCCCATTCTTATTTATTATCATGGCAGAGGCGCTAAGTCATTATATCATTAAGTTATGAGAGGAAGAATTCTGGAAAGGTGTTGGTGTTCATAGAGACCTGAAGCCATTCACTTATTCCCAGTTCACTGATGATAAAACCTTATTTGGTGTAGCTACCTTGAGAGAGGCTAAGGTCATCAAGGATGCTCTATAACTGTACACAAGTGTTGTTGGTCAGAGAATCAATGACAAGAAGACAAAGATATACTTTTTCAACACCAAGAAGGAAATGCAATCCAAGATTTCTCGGTTACTTGGTTGGCCTGTTAGTTTTCTATCGGCGAAATTTTTGGGTGTGCTACTATTTACTAGTACTATCAAAACTGAACTCTAGGAGGAACTGATCTCCAAATGTAGGAAAAAGATAGAAGCTTGGAAACATAAATGGATGTCTCTCCCAGTGAGAATACAACTAATAAAATTTATGTTATCTACCATGTTGATTTATGCAATGTCTATATTCAAGATATTAGATAGAGTCATACAAGCCTTGGGAAGCTTCTTCAAGAAATTTCTTTGGGAGGGTGCTAAACAGATCCTGCTTATTAGCTGGGATATAGCATGTAGGTCAAAAGATGAGGGTGGAGTTGGACTCAAAAGATTAGAACTTCAGAACTATGCATTGGGTGTGAAACTAATTTGGAAGATATACAAAGCCCCTGAGAAATTATGGTGTTCAATCATGCATAAAAAATACTTGGATACTGATGATTCCAATAGAGTCCTCACTACCTTTGGTTTGAATGGAGGGTCTACTATTGGGAGGTTCATGATGGAATGTAGGCACTTAATTACGTATCATATGACCTGGAATATTGAGAATGGGAAAAAAGTGAGGTTTTGGTTCAATTCTTGGGATGGACTGAAAGCTTATGCAATCTATTTGATAGATAGGATTGGTTGAATGAGGCTGAAGTCAAATATGGAATTCATGTGGCTGACTATGTCAAGGAATCTTCCTCGAGAAGTGGGTCATACGAATGGATTAACATGCAGATTGATAGTATAGACAAGAATGATTGGAGGAAGCTAACTGAGGTTTTGGAAAGAAAGCGAATTATAATTAGGAGTATGGAGGATGAAACCATTTGGTGTGTTGCCCAGTTTGGTGAATATTCTGCCAAAATTGGTTATCTTATTCAAAGGTTGGAACGAGAGAAGGGTGATTGGCCCTTGAGACTATGTTGGGATAAGATGGTGACTCCTAGGTCTAGCACTTTTCTATGGACTGCCTTCCACGAGAGGAATCTCACTGGAGAACATTTGAAGCTCTATGATATTTGTGGACCAAGCATATGTGTTCATTAAAAACAAAATAAGGAAACAATTAATCATCTGTTGCTAGACTGCCCCTTTGCTAGACAATGTTGGAATTGGTTATGCCAAAGCTTGGGGTGGGTTTGTACTTATGAAATTAGTCTGAAAAATTTGGATTAGAAATTGGCCTATTCTGAACTAGAAATCTTTATGGGGGGCTTTGTGGGAAATCTCTCCATGAATGCTAATATGAAAGATATGGAAAGAACGTAATAGGAGAATAATTGAGGAAAAACAATCCACACTTGAAAAGGTCATTAAAAATATAAAATTAAGTATTAGCGAAGTAGCCAACTCAAAAGTCTATTGCAAGAAGACTGAATATATTCTAGACTGGGACAAAAAAATTCAAATGGAATGAGGTACTCTTACTCCCCCAAAAATCAATATGGTATCCAAACGCATCAAACAATCAAATGCATGTTGGGTAACCCCTGAGGCTCAATGGATCAAACTCAATTTTGATGGGGCTACTAAAGGTAACCCTAGGAATGTTGGTTATGGATGTATTGTCAGGAATAACATAGGGGATATTTTGTGCAGTATATTTGGTAACTTGGGTATTGATTCCAATAATGAGGCAAAAGATGCTACTCTGGTGAGAGGTCTTAAGTATTGTGCTGACCATGGCTTTGCGTCTATGGTGGCAAAAGGGGATTCATAAATTTTAATCAATGCCATAAAAAAATGACTCAATTCCCAACTGGAAGCTTCATCAGTATCTGGCGGACATAATAATGTACCTTAACGGAATACAAATCTACAAAATCACCCATATATTCTAAGAGGCAAATAAGGTAGCTGACCATTTGGCCAATGTTAGGGTGACTTTGGATATGGGTACTGATGAAATCATGACTGATGGATGGTCGGAGGATATAAGGCAGATCGTGAAGGATGAGTTTGAGAAGTGTCACCACAGAATCAAATCTGGAATTGGATAGATGTGCAGGATAGTATTCTGGCTGTCCTAGAGTTCACATGTTGTTGACAATCAAATAGTCCAAGACATAGTTGTTTCTAATATGGATGCATGATTGGGTTTTTACTGAGTAATAAAATTCTAAATTCCTATCAAGAATCAGGAGTCACATGGCCTATGATCTTTCCTTGGGATTTTGGATATAGATGGTATAATCTTTTATATGTTAATTGGGAATAGCAAGATTTGAGAATCTTGCTATTTCTCGATGGCCTGAGAATTGAAAGGTGTGCTAGTTCAGTGGATTCTATACCTCTCTAGAAAGTATGTGCACCTTTAAATACAGATTATTGCAAAGAAGGAGTCATGGTTATTTTGATGTACAAGATGTTAGGTCCCGGAGACAATTGAGAGGGGGGGTGAATCAGTTGTCTAATAAATTCAAACCAAAAACTACTTAACCAACCTTAATGCTTAATATTGATAAACCAGACTTTATCTTGGTAGACAATTTATCAGTTAATTGTAGTACCAGTAAAGATTAATGCATGAAACAGAAAGACAATAACATCCACAACACATAACACCAATATCTGTACATGGAAACCCTGTAAGGAGAAAAACCATGGTGGGAAACCTTACCCATAATTAGATGATACTACTGCAGATAGTATGTGTATACAAATGGAGTCTACACATGCAAAAAGGCCAAGCGCCTAGAGCTCATTGCTCAAACACAAATAGGAGTCACACTGACTACAATTGGATGGTTAAATCCAATAATGATGTACTGCTCAAAAGAGAATCTTCATATGCTGGATTCAGTACTGGTTTAGTTCTAATACGCCTTCACAAAACCTTCCTTAACCTTCAAATGATGTCTATGTGTATAGCTCTGCTTATTCTCGCATATACCAAATTACAACCCTTTTCACATTCGCATATCAATCTTACAAATAAGATCTTACATATATATCATAACCTAAGACCAATTTCAGTAGGTCATCTCTAAAAGATATTACAATAAAATCAATTACAAATAAAACAATAACCGATGCAATATTTGATGCATGATGTCATCTCAATGCATTTATAATAACAACAAAATCATCTCTATAGCGTGTCATGTTGATCTGGAATAGATAAGCCTGTCGGTGCTTATCCTGGACCTATTTGCCAGTAACAGCAAATATGCAAACATGAATATACCAATGAATAAATATTCAAGACAAAGTGTCCAGACGATGTCTTTTGTCATAACCAAGTGTTTTCCATATCATTACAAGTTCCGGTGAATAATATATCATGTCGGTGTACCAGATACCAGTGACTATGCATTAGTCACATTGCTTGCTAGTGAACATTGCCAATTCTCCAAATGCCAGAGTTGATAAGTGTTAATAGGTGTTGACATCAATGACAAAACCATATCAACATATCCAAAATACCAACACAAAATGGTGCACCATTTTGGTCTCAATTGTGCCTGCAAGGACGAGTCAATCCAAGCACAATTTTATTGTTTATTTTATACAAGTGAATTTGTTTGGAATGTTGTATGGAGGGTGGCTAATGGAGCCTTGGGCAATGATCAACATTGGTGTAACGAATTTGTTTATGAAGCTATTATTTTCCCTCTGGTTGACATCTTGACCTCTAAAGAGTTGTGTGAGTAAAGATTGATGGCTTTGTTCGAGTGGGTGATGGACCTGCCTTAGCAAATTCAATGTTGGATCTGGATAACGACTGTTGGGCGAGCATTCTTGGCACATACTTCAACTTTTCCAGCTACATCTCTTTTGAATCTGAGGATGACTCAAAGTTTGAATTTGAGGAGAAGGTGCCAAGAAAGTCTGCGAAGGAGAAGAAAACTAACTTCATAATGGAAGCCTGGGAGGTGTTCAGGGTGGGGATCAAAAATAGAAACTTGGATACCTTTCGAAGCCTGCTCAATTCGGATGATAACTGGCTCTCTGCATCTGCCGCTATCCATGTGATGGAGCTTGGGGAAAATATGGTTGTGATACTTGATTATCTTGGGAACTAGGTTCCATGTTTAGTTTTTGTGTCGTTTAGTATGGTCTACATAGGTTCTGGTTCTTAAGCATGTAGTGGATCATTGGCCTTTCTCAGATTGTACGAGAGTTATCCCCCTTGGATAACACTTATCTATAAAAATAAATAAAACTATATATATTTTTAAAATAATTAAACTATAGAAACATAAAGGAATTGAGAATTGAAAACCCTTAATTATTTTTTAGCATTGGTATGATGAAAATAGCTTTCCAATTAGAATAATTTTTTATTTTTTTTGAAAGAATTGATTTTTTTTTTGTTAAGAGCCTTAATATTCGATTGAATGGATATTTTAGCATAATTTTACCAAAAATATTTGTATGTTTTCTAATTTATTTTTTTCTACAAAAAGTCATATACCTTGCTGATATGTTTACTAATTGAAGATTGTCATTGAATAATTTAGTCAATAAAACCTATCCTTGTCCAGATTGCATTGTGAACTATAAAGATAATTTATAAGATGAATTAAATCAAATAGAATTTACCTCTTTCCTAAAGGACCTCCACCTACAAGATATAGTATAATTGATATGACTATATTCAACATAGAGGAATCAATGGGAATCTATACAATTAAATTAAAACATGTTTTGATTACCTTCTTTTGTTAAAGATCATAGTCTTTCGAAATGCAATTTTGAATGATAATAAAAGATAAATGGATAGAAACTATATTTTTTATGTTCCTATCACTTTTTAGAAGGCGAATTTAGCTCATCTTCATCAAAATTGTAACCTATAATTATAATAAAATATATATATTTTTGTATAAATATATTGGTGATAGTCAAAGCTCTGTTAGGCCTTGATCATGTGAATTTTTTAAAATGGAATTTCATGGAGCATCGCCATACTGAGTTCTTCCTAAGGCAATAAAACCTCACATTGTGTTTCAAAAGAAACAAGTTTAGCAATGATCTAACATGTGCAGATATATATTATCTTTTAAAGCTAGAAAAATTAAAAACATGCAAACTACCCATTCTTTATCTCTCTCTTTTTTTTTTAAATGACACAAATAAGAAAGTGTGTAAAGACGCAAATTTAGGATATAAAACCTAATCTACTCTTTATTCATAAATAAACCCATAAGTCAATTAATAAGTCTATTTCATACAAAATATAGGGAATTATCAAAAAGTTTATAAAACATTCATAGATATATCATTATCATGTAAAATGATTAATACAAATCTCTCAACATATAAGTCCTTATTCCCTACTTAGGCTTTCATATTGCCTTAAGTATCTACAAAAAGAAAGAAGGTGAGATGCATCTGTCGATCTCCATTCTGAGTCACTTCCTTTCAGTCCTTTGAACGAAGACGAGAACAAGATTCAGGCGCTTTTTCCGCCCAACCATGAAGCTTATGCTTCCCCAGAATTCTCAGTCAATCAAAAATACCCAACCCTTTACGAATTGTTTTAACCAAAGAATTCAAAGGCAAGAGGGAATCTGGTGCATGCCTAGATAATACAAGCATTTTCATTTTTCTATATCTTTTAAGAAATAAGCATTCATTATCAAACAAGGATATGGTAGAGAGCATAAAGTAAAGAATTCCATTCATTCTATGGATAATTCAAATAATTACTCGGACAAGTATAATGCCATGCATAGCAAATAAATAGTTGGAAAAAGCAACTATTCTCTCTAAAAATCCACATTCGACACCCGTCCCGGAAGGTAACTTTCTCTACACAAGCCTATCCCTAGCTTGGTTCCCACAAACACAAATACAATTGAGAATACAATATTTTAAAAAATAAAAAATATCATCTCCCCTATAAACACTATTTCATCTATTTCATCTAATTAAAGACAATCTTTCATATTTTGGAAAAACAATAAAATTTCATAAGAAATATAGTTTCATAAGCAATTTTTCGAATGGATACAATGTAAAAGAAGGTGTTACACAAGAATGATTTTTATTTCATATAAGGCATAAGATATGTGAACACGTTCTTTAATTGAAAATATAAACTAATCATTTTCACAAATACCACTTTAAAGCAATTAAATTAAATAACATCTATTTCTCCTATGATTTCCTTTCATCTTTTCAAAAGCTTAATAACACATTTTCAGTAAACAAATAACATATGCAAAATCATATAAGAAATCATGCACTTCTAAAAAGCTTCTAATTTCTCACTTCCTTATTTCAAATAATAACTAAAATAAAAGAGATTTCAACCTCTTTGTACACTTGAACTGATTGAGAGATCTCTGAAGCGCTTCCTCCAAATAGATCTACACCTTCCTTGAACGCTTAAAAAACTATCACCAATCTATCTTCTCACTCTTATTCTTAAACAACTCTCTATCTCTCTCTCTCTTTGATACTTTATGAATATCCTCACTATTTCCTCTACTAGTCTCTTCTTCCCTTCATGTGTCTATCGTCTCTCCTTCTATGTGTGTCTTTCTTTTCAATCCTACATCTCTATTTATCCTCAATTCTCCTATGATCTCTCCAAAAATAGAGGCTTGGTTATGGTTATTGATTTCAAGTTTTATTTGCATTACGCTGAGTCTTCTTATTTAACTCTCTCTCTCTCACGTCTACACGTCTAAAAGAGATGGTAATTCTAGATGCAGTTTAAGTGCATGAATCGACTATGAATCTGCTTCTTATCATGGATATTCTCAATCCCATGGCACCACATGCCTGTTACTTTATTTCTTCCTATAGTTATATGCCTAATATTGAGGTCTTCTTCTATGTTATCACCGAGGATTCATGGAATGAAGGGAGTTATCTGCAGTGAGATGTGTATGCTAATCCATGAGTCTGCAGTCACCATTAGAGAAGTGTCTTCTATCTCAAGGCAGATTGCTAGCTTGGAGGAGGGGTCAGAAAAGTTTAATGAAATTACAAACACTTAAGTGTTTTTCATGAGAGAGATTATCACTCTTGATGCCAAGTCGATTGCCATGATCTCCATGTCTCTGCAACCTCTAAGTTCTGCATTTAACTAATGGTCTATGCCTAGTTTATTGCCATGATCTCCATCAACATCACTACTCTAGGTCTTTGTTAACTGATGGTCTTTGTGTCTAATTGGCCACCCTAACTGTCATGCGACATAGTCGCTATCCTATGGCAACTAAAACCCGCCACCTTTCTTGATAAATATAGAATAATCGACTTTATTATAAGTTGCAAGGTAAGTGTAAACTTAAACGTTTAAAGAAAATAATGCATAATCATAATTTATATATATGCGAATATTCATAAATATATTTTATGAATAATCATGTTTGTATCATAGTACAATGATCACATAAACTTAATTTAAATATTCACCTCAAAATATATATGTATATATGTGTGTCTGATAGAATCGAAGTTATCTACTACCATGTATATTTAACTTGCATCAATATAAACAAAACGATTATTAAAATCAATCATTCTATATATGGTACGTTAGGTTGTAAAATCGAAATTATTCAACTTATAAATAATCATATTAAAAATAATCAATATAATTAAACATGAACCAAATTTACCTACGTATATGTGTGTGTGTGTGTGTGTGTGTGTGTGTGATCGAGTAATATACATTTAAAATACGTACAACTATAGTATAATTTCAAAAACCAAACATTAATTATAGTTTTGGTAATTCACATATTTCTACACAAAGGACGTTAAATCATAGAGTCACTATTTAATTCAAATTATTAACAATTTTTCACCTTTCATAGACAAATAAAACATAACATTTTCTTGACTCCAAATCATTCATCAATGCAGGCATAAATGTATATGCATAACTTCACTAATGTGGTGTGTGAAATTCCCTATTCTATCGAAGTCATTAGTTAAAAATAACTCTACCTGAGTCATGTTCTCGCCTTCGACTTCATTCACTTGTTCCTACATCACTTGCACTCGATAATTCATCAGCATTGACAATCCCAAATTAAAGAATACTAGATATTGAATTACATATTGTGTAGGGGAAAAAGAGAGACTAGGTTAACATGCCCTAATCCTACCTTTTGATACACATTACGGAATAAGAAAGAGCCTAGAGGTATCACACAATTGGCTACTTCTTCTTGTGAAAGAGAGAGCCACGGGCTACCTATTAGGATTTCTATTCCTTTGTTGAAATTGGAAGATCAAATGATGCAAGTTCAAGGCCTAATCCCAAAATGCATGTACAAACGAATAACAAGATTGCAGAATTGAGATTAAACAATGAACAGCTGTAAATACAAGGATGAAATAAGAATGCAAATGCGTACCCGGAGTCAAAATCTGATTGAAAATGTTCGGGACGGGGGCGCGGGCGCCACTATCCTGATTCTATCCCTAAAACTGCACCTGAAACTATTGTTTTGCACTCTGGAAATCTGTTGGAAATGTCAAAAAATGTTGTCTATCCGGAGGACCTGGGCGCCCAGCGCCTCTATCCCAGGGACCAGGGCGCCCAACGCCCCTGTCCTAGTAGGACCAGGGTGCCCAGCGCCCCTGTCTAGGTCTTTTTCTCTGCAATTTCATGTGGAGTGCTGTCTTGACCTGTTCTTCCCGGATCTGTCACCCGCGGCGTCGTCCGAGTCCCGAAACCTGCACTTATATCTGAAAAGGGTATGGGCGGCTATTAAGGGTTTTGCCTTAGTCAAACCCCCACTTCGGTGATTTCCACCTCCATGAATAGCCAAGTTGTATTGTAAAATGTATTGTGTGTGCAAACCTAGTGTGTGTGCAAGGTCCTAAAATGCAAGAAAGCAAACTAGAGCAACCTAGAAAGTAAACCCTAATTGCTTGTAAATGACGATATAAATGCTCTAAATCAAGATGAAAAGTGATCTAAAGCATGAATAAAGGATATATATATATTGAAGCTTATGCAAAGACATGAAAACAACATGAAATTATACCCAACCCTCAAGGGAGGAGTACAAGCCAATCTTCAGTCGGTAATCTCCTATTGTTCTTCAATGTCTTCCAAGCCCTAAATGGATGAATGAAATTGATAAATTCTTGATAGAGGGATGTTGAATGTTGTTGAAATCTTCAAAGATCTACTCTTTCGCTGCATATGAGGTTCCTGAAAACAAAAAATCGGATCCCTTCAAATGAAGAAAGAGAGCTCTTATGTAGGAAACCCTAGATCATAATTTCGTCTTTTGGCTGACCTAGAGATTGAATTTCCCGCCAATTTCTTGGGGTTAAGCTTTATTTTATGATTGGATTGTGCTCCTAAAATTTCAGGAAAAATGTCCGGGACCATGTGCACTCCGGGCGCCACGGTCCCGACAACTTTTCACCAAATTTTCAGGGTCGTCGGATATGATGATTTTAGAGAGAATCCTGAAGTTACAGGTGATTTCGAGATGTTTTGACCCCCGAAACCAAGCCCCCAAGTTCGAAATAGGACTTAATTAGGGTTTTTGATTGAGTGATGTATTGGAGGAATAAGATGAAAAGGGCATGCTTTAACGAAAGGGCCCAACTTTATGATGCAAAGGACGATGAAATAGGACCTTAGACCTAATTAATTTGATTAATTAAGTGCTGAAGGAGAAATGCAATGCAAAATGTAAAATGCACTAAGGCGGGTGCTAAACTAGGTGTGAAATTGTACCACCCTAGCAAGTGTGTACAATTTACGATGCTACATTTAGCCCCCACTTTAGCGGTCATATGAGTACTACGTGCATATGCAAGCTAAAGTACATGAAAGTAAAAATCATTTGAAAAAGGATATATCCATAAGTTGTCGGACGAAGCCCCCAGCGGTATCTGCAGTACACAGTTAGGAACCGCACCCTACAAAACACACGTTAGATCACAAAATCACCTAATGCTTACTAAGGAAAATGATGAAATTTGTGAGTAGCTATATGCCCCCCCCTGTTTCGACTTGCTTATTAGGGAGGTGAAACAGGGTAGCATGTTTACTTACGACATATTGTGTAAGAGAGTATTGATGAGGGATGTTCATTGAATAGGCTTCATCAGAGCACTTTTTGGAACATCCCGAGAGTAGGGGAATGAAAATACGATTCCTACGCAACAAACGGCTCAAAAATTGCATCTCCCAAACTCAAGTTATTATGAAATGAATGATAGAGGAAAATTAGGGTTTCAAAAGTAAAGATAAAGAAATGAAAATATATACTTTGAAAGTGACATTTGCATTTGTCACTTTGTTGATTTTGAAATACTGTTCATTACAGCGGAGCCCACATAGCCATCATCATGCCTTCACGATGACTGGAGCGTCCCATGAGGATTGAGATCCTACGTCAGGCTGTGATCGACGATGAGCCACTGGACGAGGTGAGTTGACTGAACGATGACTTTTGATTTTTTGCATTTTGACTTTCTGTGATCGTTTGCGGGCCCTAAAGTCTAACCTGGGCCCCACCCAGGGTGCCATGGTCCCTGTGGGGCACCCTGGTCCCCTCAGGGCACCATGGTCCCTGACAGGGCGCCCTGGTCCCTTCAGGGCGCCATGGTCCCTGACAGGGTGCCATGGTCCCAATCAGGGTACCATGGTCCCTGACAGGGCACCATGGTCCCAATCAAGGCGCCATGGTCCCTATCAGGACTTGGCAAGGGATTTCAGGGTTAGCATACGATGTTCGACAGTTTGCATGAGTGATTTTGATGATTGAGTACTGATTACAGTTATGTTTTTGTGTTGCAGGGTCTCCCATACATGAGAGAGCATACGGCGGGCCATATTCTTCGTAGTTTGCGAGATCAGATTTCGCGGCTGACTCAGGCAGAGAGAGACACATTGTCGATCATGGGATTATGGTATGTGATCCTCATGCCAGCCATTTAGTTCCATCCTGCGATGCTGATGGCACTGATGGAGCGATGGGATCCTGACACATGCACGTTTCATCTTCCAGTAGGGGAGCTGACGGTTACACTTGAGGATGTGTACTGTATACTTTGTCTTCCTATCAGAGGAGCTACTGTTACATACGCGACCGATCGGTCAGTGAAGGACCATCAGAGAGAGCAGGTATATTGCATAGGGAGAGTCATGCCGAGTGAGATGAGAGGTCGCATCATGGTCAGTTGGCTCTTACATCCTACAGGAGAGGTTCCCCTTGTGAGATGCCTTATGATCACCATCATAGCACTAGTCATCTGCCCTAATGGGCGAGGTACGCATATGTATGGGGGTCTCACATGGTGCATTAGAGCTATGGAGAGACACAGGAGAGTGTATGCTTGGGGTTGGAGTATGCTTGCACATCTCTATCACGACCTTGAGGAGTATGTATTTGGACAGGGTTGCAGCTTGATGACATGCACACTTCTGCAGGTGTGGGTATTTGAGCACTTCACATGCACCAGGCCTATTGGCTTTCCGATGAGTACAGCTAGCGAGCGACCTAGGGTGTTTGCTTATCCACTTACCAGTGACTGGAGATTTGGAGATCTGTTATATTGGAGAGTGATATTTGATAGACTGACAGCCGAGGTGACCATGTGGAGACCCTATTTGCAGATGCACAGATGGGATGGGATGGAGAGACAGTTAGCATGCTTACAGAGGAACCGCCTACTGTAGGGACGATATTCACATATCATAGTCCCATTCTACTTCGACCAAGTACGGAGGCAATTTGGGCTAGAGCAGTGTGTTCCAGCCGATGTGCCCATCTATACTCGACACTCACGAGTCCTTCCCAAACCCAGAGCAGTAGCGAGACCGACGATAGATGACATTGAGACTATAGATATAGAGGGATCTGATCAGGATGTAGTCACTGATTATTCTGTAGAGCCTGGAGCACAGCGCAGGTATGTCTCATGGTTTATGAGATCATACCCAGGGCCTATCTTTCCACCAGATCACCCGATAGGCCATCCAGGCCCATGGAGACATGGAGACCGAGATGAGGACCAGGGATCCAGGTCAAAGGAGCCAGAGGAGGGAGAGGGTCATGAGGAGGCAAGAGATCCTGATCCACCCACAGGAGATCAGCCTAGTGCCGAGGAGGAGTAGGAGGATACGGATAGAGATGAGGATGAGGAGGAGGACGACGAGGAGGAGGAGGATAGAGATGATGAGGAGGGGTCAGATGCAGCTCCCCACCATTCAAGAGATGATACTATAGCTCTAGATCCTCCTCTTATTCCCCAAAAGGGGGAACACGAGGTGATACGAAGACCTATTCCTAGTACCACCCAGCCTACACCCGTCGTGCAAAGATTAGTCGAGCGAGGGGAGCCTAGTAGATCCCAGTCATAGATGCTACCGTATCATGATCCCTACTGGCGTGAGGGAGACCTAGGTATAGTAGGTTTATATTGATTGATTAATGTTTTGATGATATAGAATGGTACTAACAAAAAAATCTGTTCTACTGCTACAGCTAATGTGCAGGAATGGCGTTCCCTGATTCAGCAAGCAGTGACAGACATTTCCACGATGGCATAGATCCCGAGTTCCTCACAGATTGCTTATAGGCCTCAGGGGAACGCGGGTCAACATGAGGATTTATTTTCCCCATTCTGAGTACAGGTAGACATATGGAGGGAGAGAGAGAGAGTCATATCAGAGGACCTTCAGTGGGCACAGCGAGATCTAGCAGCTGCTCAGGCCGAGGCTTCCTCCTATCGCGCAATCCTTATGGATAGGGATCGTAGGAGTTCCTCTCAGAGTCACTCGCGGTCTATATCGTGCTACACACCTATGGGTCCACCTGCACAGCCGGATCAGGAGGGAGCATCTAGTCAACACTCTCTAGCCACCAGCCCTAGGGATAGGAGATGATTTTATGATGTAGGATAGGTCACATTTTGGATGTACAGTGACCTATATTTGTATACGATCCACATATATATATATATACATGCTTCTCTTTTGTCCCAAATGTGTTATCTTTAATGCTTAAAACAATGTATATTTTGCTTTGATTAAATCTAATACATTTGGTAGATGTACATGTATGTTCAGGATTTAATTTCCATGTGATTGATTTCTCAATGCTCCATGATTAAATTGATACATGTGTGACTTAATTAAAATATTTAATCAAGTACTACATTGATGATAGGGAAGAAATATGCATTAAGTCTAAGAATCATATAACTAATGTGATTTAATTTTGAACTTAAACACAACATGATATGATTCTACTTAACACATAAAGACATTGTATAATATGCTAGCATAATGGAAACGTAAATCTTTTACAATTTACATAAATGAATTCAAGACAAACTATGAAGTAAGAAGACACGCTTGTCAAGAACGAAGCAATATAGATTAAACACCATAACATTTAATTCTATTTTGCTCTAATTTAGGAGATACTAACATATTACCCAATGTTGAAGAATTGAAAAGAAGATAAATAAGGAATGAAGAATTAAGCATAATATCTACGCAAGTGCATAGCATTGATAGGTTCTTTAAGAGGCGTACCGTCTACATCCACTATTTTGTAAGCACCTGATCCATAATCTTCAATAACGATGTATGGTCCAAGCCAATTAGGACTAAATTTTCCCTTTTCTGCAGGTAAGGCATTCACATTGCGCTGATTCTCATAGAGGACTAAGTCACCTACTGAGAAGGAACGTTGAATAACCTTATCATTATAGCTTCGTTGTAGAGTTTTGTGATACGCTTGAATATGCTCAAGAGCGTTTATACACTATTCATCAAGCATCTCAAGCTGTTGAAGTTGTTGTTCTCTATAAGAGTCATCATCTACTATACCCTTGAGAGAAACCCTAAGTGATGGAATCTCTAACTCTAAAGGCATAATAGCGTCAGCACCATAAACAAGATTATAAGGAGTAGTTCCTGTAGCAATTTGTACACTTGTTCGGTAGGCCCAAAGAGCATAGATTAGCTGATTACTCCAATCCTTACCATGCTTATTCATGGTTTTACGAAGAATTTGTTCAATTATCTTATTGGGTGATTCGGCTTGACCATTTGATTGAGGATAGTATGGTGTAGAAAATCAATGTTTGATATGATACTTCTCGAGGAATTTCTTCACGTCCTTGTTCTTAAATGATGTCCCATTATCTGAGATTATAGTGGAAGGTATCCTGAATCGAGAAATGATGTTTTCTAAAAGAAATTGACAAATCACTTCAGCAGTAGTAGAGCGAAGGGGAATAGCTTCTACCCACTTCGTAAAGTAATCTGTTGCGGTTATAATGAAGGTGTGTCCTTGAGATGAAGGAGGAGAGATTTTACCAATGAGATCCAAACCCCATGCGGAGAAAGGCCAAGAAGCTACTTGAGAACGAAGTTCTTGGGCAGGAGCATGAATCATATTATTGTGTTGTTGACATTGATGACATTTCTTAACAAATGAAAAAGAATCCTTCTGCATAGTTTGCCAATAGTATCCCATACGAAGCAATCTTTGAACCAAGGATTTCCCTCCAAAATGCCCCCCACAGGCACCTGAATGTGCCTCTTCAAGAGCAACGGGGATTTCCGATTTGTTAAGACAGCAAAGGAGAAGACCATCATAACCCCTTTGGTAAAGGACATTAGAAAGAATAATATACCTAGCAGACAGCTTGCGGATTCTAGCCCTAGTGTTCCTATTGGTGGAATCAGGAAAGGCACCATTGGTCAAATATCTTACGATATGCGAATACCATTCGTCTGAATCTACAAAGTCACAATATGTTACCAAGATAGAATCGTCTACAATAGCTGGAGAAATAAGGTTGTGAATAACAAATTTAAGATCAACCACAGGGTCCTCTAAAGATACAAGAGAAGCCACACATGCCATTGCGTCCGCATGTCGATTATCTTTTCGAGGAACGGGTTCCATGGTATAAGAATCAAATTTTTGTAATAAAGAGATGGCAAGATCTTTATATTGTGATAATTTGTCTTGTTTTGCTTGATACAATCCTGTTACTTGTCTTATAATCAATTGAGAATCTCCATAAATATGTATGTGTTTTATGTCCAGAGCTAAGGATGCTTTTATTCCTGCTATAAGAGCCTCATACTCAGTAATGTTATTGGTACATAGGAAGTTTAGATGATAGGATAAGGGAATAGATTTCCTTGTAGGAGAAATCAAAACAATACCTGGCCCCGATCCTGTACGACACTTAGAACCATCAAAGTATAATTCCCAAGTTTCATCTTTCTCTATGGAAAGAATGAAGTCATCGGGGAAAGACTCAGAATTAGGGAAGGAGAAAGGTGAAGGGGCCTCAACTAAGTGGTCAGTCAATGCTTGCCCTTTAATTGCTCTTTGTGAAACAAATTTAAGGTCAAATTCAGTTAACATCATAACCCACTTAGCTAGGCGTCCTGATAAATCAGTTTTAGAGAAAAGATGCTTTAAAGGATCAAACTTTACCATGATGTGGACTTCTGAATTTAAAAGATAATGTCTCAATTTCTGAGTCGCAAACACCAAGGCCAAGCATTGTCTTTCTATCGCAGAATAGCGGGTCTCATAATCGAGTAAGGCACGACTTATGTAATAAACCGGACATTCCTTACCATCTTTATCATGTTGTGCCAACAATGCTGCGAGAGCATGAGAGGAAGCAGCTGTATACAGAAGGAAAGGTTTAGAAGGTTCGGTAGGTTGAAGAATAGGAGGACTAGCCAAATACACTTTTAAATCTTCAAATGCTTGCTGACAACCTTCGTTCCATTGAAAAGTGATATCCTTTTTAAGAAGTTGAGTAAAAGGAAAGGTACAATCCGCAAGTTGAGATACGAACCTACGAATGGCTTGAATCTTTCCTTGTAAGCTTTTAAGTTGAGACACATTTCGAGGAGGTGGCATGTTGATAATAGCATCTATTTTCTTAGTGTCCACCTCAATCCCACGATGCGAAACTATGAATCCTAATAGTTTTCTACTATCCACACCAAAAACACATTTTTGGGGATTCAAGCGCATGTGATATTTACGAACTCTTTCAAAGATTTGACGAAGGATTTTAATATGATCTATGCGAAGAATAGATTTGGCTAAAATATCATCAACATAATCCTCTAAAATCTTATGCATATAATCATGAAAGATAAGGGTCATCGCTCATTGATAAGTTGCGCCGGCATTTTTAAGTCCAAAAGGCATCATTATCCAACAAAACGTACCCCAAGAAGTGGTGAAAGTGGTTTTAAATTGATCTTGAGGGTTAATGAAAATTTGATTGTATCCTAAAAAACCATCCATGAAGGATAACAAGGCATGTCCTGCCGTAGAATCAACTATCATGTCAATGTTGGGAAGAGGAAAATCATCTTTCAAGGAAGCTTTATTCAAATCTCGAAAATCGGTACACATTCTTATTTTGTTATCTGGTTTAGCCACAATGACTATATTTGAAATCCATGGAGAATAGTTAATAGGGCAGATAAATCCCGCCTCCAATAACTTTTCAATCTCAGCCTTAACAAGCAGAGCCACCTTAGGATTCATTTTTCAAATCTTTTGTTTCACGGGCTTAGCATCAGGAACTAAGACAATGTTATGAGTAACAATCTTAGGATCTATACCAGGCATGTCAGAGTATGTCCAAGCAAAGATCTCAGGGAATTCATGCAATACATCTTCATATTGTTTTTGTTCCTCTTCATCCAAACATTTTCCAATTTTAATGACTTTTTCCTTATTGCAAGGATCCATCTTAACATCAGTGGTGTCACTTATAAGAAGATTACTTTGTTGAGGAGTATCCTTTAACTGAGGGAATTCTTTCACAATCTCATCATTATCAATCTCCTTTCCAAAATAGGCTTCAGTGTTCAAACAATAAGGGAGTCCCCTATTGTGATGATAACGAGGAAGAGTGTCATAGGCTCCCAAAAATTCAGCTAAAGCATCATCGGTAGGAAAGACATCCAAAGCACAGGCACACGAAGGATCCCCATCAATATACTCAGAGTATTGTATTGATAGAGATGTAGAAATAGCATTAACACTAATGCATGGTCTTTTAAAAGCTTTAGTGCGTTTGCAGGGATTATAGCCAAGTCCAAAGGCATAATTGTGAAAATTAGTCCCTAGAGGAACTTTTATCCCTTGTTCATGAGCACCACAACCTTTTCCATGATACCCATGCTTAGCAAAAATGCGAAAACCACGACCATAACGATCAGCCATTTCAGAAAGAGGAGGTGGTTTTTCATAAGACAAAGAATCAAACTCTTCATAATTAGAGGTGTGAGGAGAAGAAGTTTGAGAAGCGGCCACAAAATTATTGCTCATAGGTTCAGGTAAGATTGATTGATTTTTAGCTTCTTCCTTCTTTTCAACTTTAAGCTCTCTAGAAGGAACCTTATATTCACCTACAAAGGTGGGATTGAAATCAAGAGATCCCCAATCGTCTCCTTCGAGAACCTTCTCAGGATCAAAATCCTTCTTATGTGTAGATTCAAGTCGAGAAGAATCTTCTTCAGGAGCTCCAGACTCATCCAAAGAATTTTGATCATCAGAGAGCGAGGATTCATCGATAGGTATCTTGTTTAAAGAGTCATCACTAGACGAGGATGGCTTAGAAGAACCCCCTTTGGAAGTAGATGTTTGTAGACAAGCTTGGAAATTAGTATCACCTATCAAGGTATATGTCTTATTGTTATAGATGAATTTAACTTGTCTATGCAATGTAGAGGGGACAGCTTGCATACTGTGAATCCAAGGCCTCCCTAATAACAAGTTGTATGTTAAATTTCCCGACATAACATGGATAGGAGTAGGCAAAGTAACAGGTCCTACTGTGAGAGGTAGGGTGATAATACCTAATGAAGTCTTAGCCACATTGTCAAAGCCTCGAATGGGACGAGAGTCAGACTCAATGAGAGATGTATCCACATTCATTTTATGCAATAGATTAATGCTACACACATTAAGGCCAGAGCCATTATCTACTAGTGTTCGTCTTATAGCAGTGTCTTTCATGATAACCACAATCATCAAGGGATCATATTGTTGTTGAATTTCACTAGTAGGCAACTCATCTTGGGTAAACACAATTTGAGCTTTAGGATTCATCACAGAGTTAACCAAACATGCTATATTACTAGATGTATTCGGTGGAGGAACATTCAAATCTTTCAAGGCATCTTGTAACATTCCATGATGAGCGGAAGAAGTTTGAATCAAATCCCAAAGGGATATCTTAGCAGGGGTAGCTTTAAGTTGTTCTATGAGATCATATTCCTTACCCATAACTTGTGAAATACGAGGAGCTTGTGGGAGAATTGGTTGAGGATTAGGAAGAGAAACCAGAATAACAGGAGGAGGATTAGGCTGCCTATTATTTCTGGTGTGATAAGTATGGGCAACCGCATGATAACTCTCTCTAGTTATTTGCTTGGCATAACTATAAGGACTTATAGGTTTTCTTCCTTGCACGGTGATGATTGGTTTATTCGGAGTACGAAAGGAATCATGATTATACCCTCCTTAGACAATAAGGAGAGGTGATTTAGGAACTTGAAAGGTGGGAGAAGGATAAGCACCTTGGACTTCAAAGAGAGGCTTGTTATGCTCATTCAAGTTTATCATGTTAACCAGTTTAGAAGTCTTGTTCTTGTTTAAAGATTTCGATAAAGCCACAAAGTCATCAAGGGCATCATCCAACAAAGCATGATCATATCGATTAAAAGGTTTGTCTTTTGATTCAAAAGGAGACATCTCCTCATAGAGGGGATTATTGAACACAACCATGTTACTAGATTCAGTGGAAGAGTTGATAGGAATGTACCCTTGAGAGGAATCATTCGACTTATCTTTCTCATCACATCTAAATGGCATAGTAACAAGGTTTATGAGTTTTTGGTAAAATGAAGGTTTGGCATCTTTAGGGTTTAAAAACTCATCTAAAGTTTCATCTAATTTATCTTGGCTATACTCATAATAATCATCAAAAGCATGAACATTTTGCAAATAAAAATCTGACATTTTGAAATAAAGGTTGCATAAAATTTAAACACACAATGCAAAGAAACACACCTTCTTTTTTTTTTTTTTATTCTTTTTAATGAAAATGAAATGAAAACACACTAAATCTAAATCTAGATCTAACAAATGCAATGCAAGAGGAAGCAATGATAGTTTCACGTCGGGTTCACCAAAATGTGTAGGGGAAAAAGCGAGACTAGGTTAACATGCCCTAATCCTACCTTTTGATACACATTACGGAATACGAAAGAGCCTAGAGGTATCACACAATTGGCTACTTCTTCTTGTGAAAGAGAGAGCCACGGGCTACCTATTAGGATTTCTACTCCTTTGTTGAAATTGGAAGATCAAATGATGCAAGTTCAAGGCCTAATCCCAAAATGCATGTACAAATGAATAACAAGATTGCAGAATTGAGATTAAACATTGAACAGTTGTAAATACAAGGATGAAATAAGAATGCAGATGTGTACTCGGAGTCAAAATCTGATTGAAAATGTTCAGGATGGGGGCGCGGGCGCCACTGTCCTGATTTTGTCCCGGAAACTGCACTTGAAACTGCTGTTTTGCACTCTGGCAAATTGTCGGAAATGTCAAAAAATGTTGTCTGTCTGGAGGACCAGGGCACCCAGTGCCTCTGTCCCAGGGACCAGGGTGCCCAGCGCCCCTGTCCAGGTCTTTTGCTCTGCAATTTGATGTGGAGTTCTGTCTCGACCTGCTCTTCCCGGATTTGTCACCTGCGGCGTCGTCCGAGTCCCAAAACCTCCACTTATATCTGAAAAGGGTATGGGTGGCTATATAGGGTTTTGCCTTAGTCAAACCCCCACTTCGGTGATTTCCAGCTCCATGAATAGCCAAGTTGTATTGTAAAATGTATTGTGTGTGCAGACCTAGTGTGTGTGCAAGGTCCTAAAATGCAAGAAAGCAAACTAGAGCAACCTAGAAAGTAAACCCTAATTGCTTGTAAATGACGATATAAATGCTCTAAATCAAGATGCAAAGTGATCTAAAGCATGAATAAAGGATATATATATTGAAGCTTATGCAAAGACATGAAAACAACATGAAATCATACCCAACCCTCAAGGGAGGAGTACAAGCCAATCTTCAGTCGGTAATCTCCTATTGTTCTTCAATGTCTTCCAAGCCCTAAATGGATGAATGAAATTGATAAATTCTTGATAGAGGGATGTTGAATGTTGTTGAAATCTTCAAAGATCTACTCTTTCACTGCATATGAGGTTCCTGAAAACAAAAAATCGGATCCCTTCAAATGAAGAAAGAGAGCTCTTATGTAGGAAACCCTAGATCGTAATTTCGTCTTTTGGCTGACCTAGAGATTGAATTTCCTACCAATTTCTTGGGGTTAAGCTTTATTTTATGATTGGATTGTGCTCCTAAAATTTCCGGAAAAATGTCTGGGACCATGTGCACTCTGGGCGCCACGGTCCCGACAACTTTTCACCAAATTTTCAGGGCCGTCGGATATGATGATTTTAGAGAGAATCCCAAAGTTACAGGTGATTTCGAGATGTTTTGGCCCCCGAAACCAAGCCCCCAAGTTTGAAATAGGACTTAATTAGGGTTTTTGATTGAGTGATGTATTGGAGGAATAAGATGAAAAGGGCACGCTTTAACGAAAGGGCCCAACGTTATGATGCAAAGGACGATGAAATAGGACCTTAGACCTAATTAATTTGATTAATTAAGTGCTAAAGGAGAAATGCAATGCAAAATGTAAAATGCACTAAGGCGGGTGCTAAACTAGGTGTGAAATTGTACCACCCTAGCAAGTGCGTACAATTTACGACGCTACATTTAGCCCCCACTTTAGCGGTCATATGAGTACTACACGCATATGCAAGCTAAAGGACATAAAAGTAAACATCATTTGAAAAAGGATATATCCATAAGTTATCGGACGAAGCCCCTAGCGGTATCTGCAGTACACAGTTAGGAACCGCACCCTACAAAACACACGTTAGATCACAAAATCACCTAATGCTTACTAAGGAAAATGATGAAATTTGTGAGTAGCTATATGCCCCCCCCTGTTTTGACTTGCTTATTAGGGAGGTGAAACAGGGTAGCATGTTTACTTACGACAAATTGTGTAAGAGAGTATTGATGAGGGATGTTCACTGAATAGGCTTCATCAAAGCACTTTTTGGAACATCCTGAGAGTAGGGGAATGAAAATACAATTCCTATGCAACAAACAGCTCGAAAATCACATCTGCCAAACTCAAGTTATTATGAAATGAATGATAGAGGAAAATTAGGGTTTCGAAAGTAAAGATAAAGAATGAAAGTATATACTTTGAAAGTGACATTTGCATTTGTCACTTTGTTGATTTCGGAATACTGTTCATTGCAGCGGAGCCCACATAGCCATCATCATGCCTTCACGAGGACCGGAGCGTCCCACGAGGATTGAGATCCTGCGCCAGGCCGTGATCGACGACAAGCCACTGGACGAGGTGAGTTGACTAAATGTTGACTTTTGATTTTCTGCATTTTGACTTTCTGTGATCGTTTTTGGGCCCTGAAGTTTGACCTGGGCCCCACATAGGGCGCCATGGTCCCTGTGGGTCACCCTAGTCCCCTCAGGGCGCCATGGTCCCTGACAAGGCACCTTGGTCCCTTCAGGGCGCCATGGTCCCTAACAGGGCGCCATGGTCCCAATCAGGGTGTCATGGTCCCTGATAGGGCGCCATGGTCCCATTCAGGGCGCCATGGTCCCTATCAGGACTTGGCAAGGGATTTCAGGGTTAGCATATGATGTTCGACAGTTTGCATGAGTGATTTTGATGATTGAGTACTGATTACAGTTATGTTTTTGTGTTGCAGGGTCTCCCATACATGAGAGAGCATACAGCGGGCCATATTCTTCGTAGTTTGCGAGATCAGATTCTGCGGCTGACTCAGGCAGAGAGAGACACATTGTCGATCATGGGATTATGGTATGCAATCCTCATGCCAGCCATTCGGTTCCATCTTGCGATGCTAATGGCACTGATGGAGCGATGGGATCCTGACACATGCACGTTTCATCTTCCAGTAGGGGAGCTGACGGTTACACTTGAGGATGTGTACCGTATACTTCGTCTTCCTATCAGAGGAGCCAAGTTGTATTGTATGGGCAGCTATATAGGGTTTTGCCTTAGTCAAACCCCCGCTTCGGTGATTTCCACCTCCACGAATAGCCAAGTTGTATTGTAAAATGTATTGTGTGTGCAGACCTAGTGTGTGTGCAAGGTCCTAAAATGCAAGAAAGCAAACTAGAGCAACCTAGAAAGTAAACCCTAATTGCTTGTAAATGACGATATAAATGCTCTAAATCAAGATGCAAAGTGATCTAAAGCATGAATAAAGGATATATATATTAAAGCTTATGCAAAGACATGAAAACAACATGAAATCATACCCAAACCTTAAGGGAGGAGTACAAGCCAATCTTCAGTCGGTTATCTCCTATTGTTCTTCAATGTCTTCCAAGCCCTAAATGGATGAATGAAATTGATAAATTCTTGATAGAGGGATGTTGAATGTTGTTGAAATCTTCAAAGATCTACTCTTTCGCTGCATATGAGGTTCCTGAAAACAAAAAATCGGATCCCTTCAAATGAAGAAAGAGAGCTCTTATGTAGGAAACCCTAGATCATAATTTCGTCTTTTGGCCGACCTAGAGATTGAATTTCCTGCCAATTTCTTGGGGTTAAGCTTTATTTTATGATTGGATTGTGCTCCTAAAATTTCGGGAAAAATGTCCGGGACCATGTGCACTCCGGGCGCCACGGTCCCGACAACTTTTCACCAAATTTTCAGGGTCGTCGGATATGATGATTTTAGAGAGAATCCTGAAGTTACAGGTGATTTCGAGATGTTTTGACCCCCGAAACCAAGCCCCCAAGTTCGAAATAGGACTTAATTAGGGTTTTTGATTGAGTGATGTATTGGAGGAATAAGATGAAAAGGGCACGCTTTAACGAAAGGGCCCAACTTTATGATGCAAAGGACGATGAAATAGGACCTTAGACCTAATTAATTTGATTAATTAAGTGCTAAAGGAGAAATGCAATGCAAAATGTAAAATGCACTAAGGCGGGTGCTAAACTAGGTGTGAAATTGTACCACCCTAGCAAGTGCGTACAATTTACGACGCTACACATATCAATTGCATGAATAAAATGCATACAATATTTCCTCACATCTGAATTATCTTTTAAATTGAATGCTCAAATCTATTTTAATTTCAATGCATACATAAAAACCTACATTAAATCTCTGAAATACACTTATCAAGAATACGATTCGTGACAAAGTGCCCTCACACTGTGTTTCAAAAGAAACAAGTTTAGAAAAACATGTGCAATTATATATTATCTTTTAAAGCTAGAAAAATTATAGACATGCGAACTACCCATTCTTTATCTCTCTCATTTTTTATTTTTTTTAACACAAAAAAAAAAGTGGGGTGCCAATGAATAGTTATGCCTTGACGTAAAATTAAAAATATTAAATAATTTAATAATTTAATTTACCACTTTTTTACTTAAATAATATAATATTATAATATTAATATATTATTTTATAATATATATTATTAGAAAATACTAATTCAATTTTTTTAAAGTTAGGAATTTCTTTTTCTTTATAAAAATATTTTTTAAAAAAAAAAAAAAATTTAAACATGAATTTAGAAACTTACTTTAAGTAAGTTGATATTTAGGAATGATTTGAGGTATACCTCCTTGCATTTAAACTTCAGTATTTACATTATTCAATTCAAGGTTAATTTCTAAACCAAGGTTTGACCTAAGGAAAACCCCTATCACCAACCTTTTTCCTCTCTTTCTGTGTGTAATGAATTGACTCAATATCTCTAATTAGATATTTTGACAGAGTTGATGGCAATGAATAGGTTTAGATTTTGATGGAGCAAAAAGTGGAGGACCCGAGTGACCTACCTACCTGGTCCCCAAAATTCAACCTGATATTTCAACAATGAATCCAATGCCTCTACCTGATCTGGAATATATCCTAGTTGTCTGTGTCATACTTAAAAGACTAGGGCAACTTGCCTACCCAGTCTCAAAAAACAAGCCCAAACTTTCAAGAATAGGTTCTAATCTTCTTCTCCTACTTAGATATTAGTTTGTGGCTCTCTCTCGTATCTATAGAAATATATTGTTATTGTTTCATTTCAATTATTCATTGCTTCATCCTAAACCCTAGAATTTAAATCTAATTTCAACTAAAAGAGGGTGGCAAACAAAAACCAATGAATCTAATCAAAATTTTAGAGATTTTTCAAATTGAACTATGGTTAGATCTATTGGATTCACCTCTCTTTCAATGTATCTATTTCTTAGGTAGGACTAGTGTTTCTATTATCTTAATTGGTAAACCCTAACTTTATTACCAACATATTTTTTTATGAACCCGACTTATTTTACATTTCCATCTTCTAATTTTCAAATATGATTTAAGGTGTTTCATAATGAAATTTACTAAATCTGATTCATTTGTTATGTCACATGTGATTACATTACTTCTTAGTTACATCTACCAAAATCATGTGTTTGATAATAGTTTCCATTACTTTACATTACTTATTTCATTCATAGTACTCTTGTATATGGCATCATTGGGATTTAAAAAGTATTTCCTACTTGCAAATCATATCTCAAGGATTTTATCCATGTTTCATGTTGTTTTCTGGTGATATTCCTAAGAAAATACATTGCATATGCAGATTACATGAAATCATTTGAAGATAGTGATAAACCTAGAGATGGAATTGAAAAGGCTAACACTTGTACCTCTCCTAGGGTATCTCATGAGAATAAGGAAAGATTCCATAATCCTATCAATGATCTCTCCAATGGAGAGAAAAAATCGAAGGGAAAGCTGACACCATCTTCTTCTCATACACATACCCTATTTAAAGGGGACTAAGGTCAAATTGTTGGTGTGTCAATCTCTCTAGATTCTCCTTATTCTCCTAGAGATTATTCTAATCATCAACATATTTTTAGGGAATATGATGGTAGGCATTTTATTCATGATCTTTGTCCTAACATAACATTAAGAAAAAATGAAGCCTTAGATGATAATGACCCTTCTTTCCAAGCTACCAAGGAGGACACACATAGAAATGATAGAAAAGAGAATTAGCTTAAAAAGGATATCCCTTCTTCATCTAATCATCCCTTGTGTCCTTCAACTTATCCTCACATTATTTTTTTGAAGAAATGCATAATGAGAGCCCCTCTACTTTGCAATTAATATCATCTTATGAAGTTGGATATGATATGATTTCAAAACATGGCTATAGAGGATAAGGAATTGGAAAAAATGAACAAGGCATTAATATTCTTGTAGACCCTCCCACACAATTTACTAAGGAAATCCTAGGATATCCCAATCCCCAAGCATGTATGGAGAATGCTCGTAAGGTTCAAATGCTTAAGGAGTATTTTGTAAGATATATAAATTATTGCCCATCCAAACATGCTTTTACATCAATTGATCCTCCTTATTTACCAATTCCTTTCACTCAACAAAATAATTCTCCTCCTCTTTACCAGGTCTTTTGCCTTAAGAAAACCATCCATCTCCTTCAACTATCATTTCTTATCCTATACATTTCAAGAGACAAGACCTAGCCATATTGATAATCTAGAAAAACTAGCTACAAAAATCTTTTGGAGATTGAAGTATGATAATCATGTTGTATTTCCTTTTATTAATTATAATAATAAGAAAAAAGAAGGTGATGAGTATTTTTTTTTTCATCATTGTTATTCTCATTCTCTTGGTAATTCTAAAGCCTTTAAAGAATTTGTTCAAGATAAATTTTGATTGAGCTCACATAGCCCTTACAACTGATCTTGTGATTTTTCTTGGTGAAGAGGTAGTGCCTTAGCACTCCATTCACCTTATCATGTTTCTCCCCATCCTATGACATTAGTAATTTAACTTTATTAGCGGCTCTTTTTTATGTGTGGTGAATCATCTTTAATTCCAATCATACTTGGATAGTGATATAATTATTCCTTGTCTGATCACTTGGGGGCATAGACAATACACTCACAATTAGATCTCTCTTTCACTTTCAAATATTACCTCTTATTTTGAGTTTCATTTTTCATAACTTGATGTCTTTCTCACATTGAATCATTCTTTGTGTGAGTACATATGTGTTCCCTGGTTAGGAATTATTCTTTTCTTGAAATGTTACATCTTTTATGTATAATCTCTTATTATAGGGAGTATAATTCTTCTCTTTGTGCCTATGCTTGGGGGGTATTGATTATATCTCCTATCTCATATCCTTTCTAAGGATCCACTTTTCCTAGGATGAGTGGTTTTTTCTTATGATATAATGTGATTCCTTGTGTGAAGTTGTTTGTTTTCTCAAGGATTCTCTCTTATCTAAGAGGCATGTATCCTTGGGTACAACCTCTTCTTCACTTGGTGACATATATCTATTATGAACAAACCCCTCACTTTGGGTCAAAAGTGTGTTATCATTCATCAAGAATCCATTTACCTAGAAATAGGGGGAAGGTATGAATTATTGTTCTCCTTCCTTTCTTTTGGTCAATGATGTTATTTTTGTTCAAAATATGCTCTTGTATGTAGATATATTTGAGCAATGATCTCTTCCTCCATCTCCTACAAAAGATTCCTTTTACACTTGTTACAAGATATCATTTTTATAACTATCTCTTTATGTCTTATAAGAGTCATGCCTCTTTAGCTTTGATTCATGTATATTGTTGTCAAAAGGATATCTCCTTGGTGATGAAGGCATGTATCCTTGTTTCTATCTTCCTTAAGACATCAACATATCTCTATGTTGATATCTTAGAGGGGGGGGGTATACATATCGTCCTCCTTGTACCATGTTTTTTATTTTTCACATGTAATATGGGTTGTTGTATGTTTAAAACTAGACCTAACTCTTAGATGAGATGCTTCATTCTTGAAACTAGACACGGTCCTTTTATATGTCTTATATGGGGTATACATGCTCGGAACCAGACCTAACTTTGTACGATATGTTCCTGAAACTATAAATATTTATTTTCTAATTTTAGATCTTATACAGATTATTGCATACTTGAAACTAGACATAACTCTTAGGCAAGATGCTTAAATCCTTAAAACGGAGGGTGGCGCATGCAGTATGGTGAGTTAACTAGCATAACACAGCTTTCTAGACTTTTCAACTCTTCCTTTTCAATTTATTTAAGGTAAGTTGACTAGAATAACATAACGGGCTTCTTGAGGTCCCATAGGAGGCTCATCATCATGTTCTTCTTCAGAACTACTTGAACTTCTTGAACTCTCCTCATCTTCAAGTATCTCTGGAGACTCTTCTTTGGTTGGAGGAATTTAAACCTCGGCTTCTCCTTTCTTTCCTATATTATGATATAGTGACATAGGCTTCAGCTCATGAAAAATCACACTTCTGTTGTATACAACCTTACCAGTCACTGGATTCCAAAGTTTGTATCCTTTCACAGCAACTCCATAGCCAATGAAGATACATTTAACCGCTTTGTTGTCTAATTTAGATCTATTAACATCAGGCACATGAGCATATGCCTCTGCACCAAAAATACGAAGGTGCCTTAAAGAGGGTTTCTTACTAGACCATGCTTCCATAGGTGTTTTTTCAACCAATGCTGAAGTAGGAGAATGATTCAATAGGTAACATGTTGTAGCAACTTCTTCAGTCCATAATTTTTGTTCTAGCCCAGCTCCGCTCAACATGCTCCTTGCTTTCTCCATCAGAGACCGATTCAACCTTTTTGCAACTCCATTATGTTGTGGAGTGTAAGGTACAGTCTTATGTCTCTTAATTCCATGATCAACACAGTACTTGTCAAAATCTGCACTATAAAATTCACCATCGTTATCTATTCTTAAACATTTAAGCTTTCTCCCAGTCTGAATTTCAACAAGGTTCTTGAACTCCTTAAACTGACTGAAGACTTCTAATTTACTTTTAAGGAAGTACACCAATGCCCTTCTTGAATAATCGTCTACAAAAGATACATAGTATTTAGACTTAGACAAAGAAGGTACATCCACTGGACCAAACACATTAGAGTGAACATAATCCAGAATATCAGAAGACTTATGAGAACTGGAATAAAACTGAACTCGATTATGTTTTCCATATATGCAGTGTTCGCAAAAATTGAACTCAAAACTACAATCATCTAGACCTTCAACCAGATTCTTATTCTTCAAGGATTTTAAACCTTTTTCATCTATGTGGCCTAACCTATTAAGCCAAAGCATTATTTTCTCAGCAGTAAGTTTAGCTTCCAAAGAATTAACATTATGCATCATTACAATTGTCTTAACTGACCTTTTAGAGGCCATATTACAACATATAGGTTTAGCATTTAACTTATATAAAGTACCAAAACGATCACCCTTTGCCAATACAATGGAACCCCTAGTCATCTTACAACCACCAGATGCAAATGTAACGTGTACTCCAGCATCATTAATTTTACTTACAAAGAGAAGATTTCTTGCCAGACGTAGTATATGAAAAACTTTGTTTATCCCCTTCACTCTACCATCTGGGAACTGAATTTTGATTCTGCCTCTCCCTAGAATATCCAACGTAGAACCACTAGCCAGGTATAACTTTCCACCAGCATATGGTTCATACGTCGAGAACCACTCCTTGTGGGAGGTCATGTGGAAAGACGTGCTGGAATCTACTAACTAGGTGTCATCTAAAGTAGGCACTGCCAGGGCTACTACAAATGCATCTACATCACTTTGAGAAGATTCAATGTCAGAATACTTCTTCTCCTCCTCCTTACAATCCTTTCGGATATGCCCTTTCTGCCCACGGTTCTAGCACTTCACCTTTGAATTCTTGCCTGGAGATTTAAATCTCTCTTGAGACTTGGACTTCTTCCCTTTCTTCTTGTCTTTATCCTTCGGTCTACCTTGAATAGAGAGTGCATCTTTTATCTTCTTAGAAGACTTCTTTCTCATTTCTTCTAACAAAAAAGTATTAACCACAGTATCCATCTTGAACTGGGTTGTAGTACTACCAATAGTCATCACTAAGTGCTCCCAAGAGTCAGGCAGTGAACACAACAATAACATGCAACGTTCTTCTTCCTGGATGGACACACCAACAGAAGTTAATTGTGCAAGAACCATGTTGAATGCATTTAAGTGATCTGCCAATGGTGTTCTTGCATCCATCTTTAGAGAGTACAGCTTCTTCTTCAAGAAAATTTTATTCACCAAGGATTTGCCTTGATAAATATCTCCCAACTTATTCCAGAGAAGATGTGTAGTCTTCTCCTCATGGACGTTTAATAGAACAGAATCAGCAAGACATAGCCTAATTAGACCTCTTGCCTTTCGATTAGCTAGATCCCAATCTTCTTGCTTCATGCCTGAAGGCTTAAAAACTGTAGTCACAACACCCTAGAGATTTCTATCAACTAGCAAGTCTTCCATCTTGAGTTTCCAAAGTTCAAAATTGGAACCATTGAACTTCTCCATGTCTATGCGCCCTAAGGTGCTCGCCATCTCAAACTATAAAACATGTAGACACTCTACAAGACTCCCACTGAAATATAACTGACATAAAAAACTGACCCTACCCAACAAGGATAACAAAAATGGGCCAAGCTTTGATACCACTTGAAAGGAAAGCAAGTGCAGAAATTCACTTTCCTAATGTCAATTTGCAGGGGAGAATAGACTAGTGTATACAAATTCTTAACATTTACAGAATATGGCACAAACATGAGCATACACAAATAAACAACATAGAGATATAACACACAAAGTTAACGTGGGAAAACCCTTTCAGGAGAAAAACCCACCACCAATAGATAATCAACTTTATTAATAGTATGTCAAAAATAATACAATAAAGTCCAGTTTGCATACTTCCTTTTTCACTCTGTCAAACAATCATTCCAGACGTAACATACAACACTCGAATAATAGTTACAACATACTCAATGGCTATCGTAACTTGTAACTCTTCATTCAGTTCACATTTTGCTTCAAATACCAAACTGGTCAACGGTTCATCTGAGCAACTAAACCAATGGCTTGAAGTCTAACCATCTGCCTACGTAGGTATGCATTCATGGAAAATCAATTATCCCATGTGCAGCAAGGAGTCGGGTCAGTTCGTATTCAAATACACTGTCAATCGCATCCTTAATGTCTGAGACTTAACCTTTTTGGATCATGGTCCGATCTCACTCCCGCAGTCGATCTCTGCTCCATCAACCATCAATATAGCTTTCAAACAATTAACCCAATCACTCAATGATACCCGATCATCAAAGGTGACTCCATTGGGTCATCAGTAAAGCATCTAAAATGTTACTCTGGTCTCTGATAAGCAAGAGCGGACTTCATTGGGACATCGGCACCAACCTTGAGATGTTATCCCAATCTCTGATAGACAAGAGAAGACCTCATTGGGACTTTGGCGTAGTCTTCATCACGTCGACCCGATACCCAATCACTGAAGGCAATTTCATCAAGTATCGACCTAACTCCAGACCAGTACCTCCAATAGCAGATGACAACCTGGACCACTTAAGATAGCTCCATCAGGTCATCGGCACAATGTTGATGCAATCTTTCCAAAAACCCAAAGTTATCCTGATGACCGAAGTCAACTTCGTCGGATCATCAGGACAACATCATACCTGCTACTCTGAGCTCTGATGGAATAAGATACATCGGCAAGAGTTATGCCGATAGAGCTCACAGATTTCATTCATACTGTTTCATCGGCAAGAGTTAACCCAATCAGTATGGACAATGTTCAAGTGAATTAGAGGCACATTTCCAATAGAGTGGAGTATTATACGAATGATTTAGAGAGATGTCATCATGTTAAGAAAATGATAGATTATGAGGCATGGTTAAATGTCCCACCATGGCTTGGAATTGATCAATATCCAGGTTATTTGGAACCATAGTGTCAACGAGAGCTTTTTCTAGAATATCCTTGTGTGCTGGTGAGATCTTGAGAAGCTCTAATATGGATATGTGGGTTGGAATTTTCTTCAATTGATCTATCAGGTTATATTATTCTTTCAAAGGAGTGGATATGTTGGAAGTGTTTCCTTTCATAACATACTTCGATTGGGCCCATGTAGTTACATTTACTGGGACTTGCTCTTGCTTGTCCTTGATTTTTATGAAATTTATTTGATTGTCGTATTCCGATATGTGATTGATGGAAGTGTTGTACACATTATTTATATGGGGCCCTTTGTTGTTTTTGGATGATGATGTGCCTTTGTCATAATTTGGAAGTGGATTTTTGAAGGCCTCATGTTCATCCTTGGTTTTATGACCCTCTACCGTTATGTCAGCTTTATCTAGTAAATCTTGAACCAAAATTTTCAATCTTAGGAAATTATTTGTGTGATGCCCTTTGTTTCTATGATATTCATAGTAGTGTGCATCATTCCACCATGAAGGTTTCACTTGGGGTTCAAAATCCCTTGTGTTTGGTAATGTAATGAATTTATTTGTCAACAATTCTCGAAGTGTTGATTCAAGAGTTTTCCCCAAAGGTGTGAACTTCCATCGATATGGTATAGGTTTCGTGTTATTGTTGTTCCCTTGATTGTTGTTCCCTTGATAGTATTTTCCTTGATTGTTGTTTCCTTGATTGGTGTTGCCTTGATTGTTGTTTCCTTAAGTGTTGGTTGGTGGAGTAATACCTAATAATTTTAACACTAGTTGTTTTGTTTTAACATTGTTAGCATCAACTACACCATCACTGATGACATTCTTGTTTCTTGTCCAAAATTTGGATTTGTCTGAGTTTTTGTTGTTATAATAGTTGTTTCTATAGCTTTTGTTTGATGAACTAGCACCTTCTTTGGAAAATTTCAAAGTTCCCTTTTTTATTAAGGCCTCTTCTATCTGGATGCCATTGTCGATCAACTTTCAAAAACTAGGTAGACATTGTAGTTTAAATTGATAGCTCATCTTGTCATTAAGATAGTTTATAAAGATTTCCATTTTATCCTTTTCAGGTATGGTATGAGGATATCTAGAGGTTAATTGTCTCCATCTTTGCAAGAACATCATGAATGGTTCATTATTCTTTTGTTTTGTAGTGCAAAGGTCAAGCATGGTGACCTCATGTTAAATATTATAAGTATTATGAAACAAACTTGTTCACCAACTATTCAAATGATCTGATGGGATGTGTGAGTTTTGAAATTAATTCCATCATTTGTCCTCCTAGACTTACTTGAAATAACCTCATCATGTAAGTGTCATTGTGGGCAAAATCCAATCTCATTGTGTAAAATTCCCTTATATGATCGTGGGGATCACTTTTACCATTGTATTGGTCATACTTTGGTATTGCGGAGTTTGGTGGGAATGGTACCATGTTTAAACTTCTATCAAAGGGATAAGGATAAATATCCTCTAAATAATATCGCATTGTGGTCCCTTGTTGCGTGTCTTGCATTTGTTGTTGAAGCACTTGTAGTTATTGCATAAGTGTAGTGAGGGGATTGTCTTCATTGTTGGTATCATGATTGTTGGTGTTTTCTTGATCATTAGTGTTGTCTCCATCATTGGTATTTTCATGATCATGTGTATTGTAATGATTAGTGTTGTAGGTGTATGTCCTTGATTTTGTCCTTTTTACGCTCTTAGTTTGTTTCGATTGATCCATGTCAAAATCTTCAAGGATCTTAACACCTTTGCTAGATAGTAGGAGGAAGTATTTTTGTTTGTCTATTTTGATCAGTTAATCCAGGAGTTTTTGTAGGCCAGGGTCTTTTTGTGCCTCCTCATTAAGGTCATCTGTTATACCTTCCTCATCCATATTTAGGTACTTTTTCTAGGTGTTAGTTTCTCTATGTCCCATGCTTGATTCAAATTATGTGTCCCACTCATTGTTTTTATGGGATCATGTAGAAATTGGCATAATTTGATTTGATTCAATAAGTGATTGGATCCTTGGGTAGATAAGCTAAGTTGATATTTCCTCCTTTGTTGAGGCATTGAGAGAATGTCAAATTTTGTTCAAAGGCACATGCTTGCAAAGTTTCCTCATCAAACTCAGTTCCTTTACCGCATAAATAGATATGAAAGTGGTGCAAGAAAGTGTGATGTTTTAGGAAGAGTTTACAATTTATGTAGATAAACTTCCTTCTCTTTAAGATTTTCTTTTGGCTAGGTTGCTTTCTCTTCAAATCAGTTTTATGATGAAGATTCTCCTCTTTAAGTGTTGATGAGTGATCATACAAGTGATCAAAGTTGATGTTTGTTGATAGGTTGATTTGATAACAAATACCTTGTTTGGATACTCAAGCTTACTAAGCTAGATAGAGGGTTTGATATGTCCCCTATTGATGTGACTAAGTGTGTCAAATGATATGATAAAGCTCCCCGATTTTGAAAACTAGATTGATTTGACTAACTTGGATATCTAGCTAGGTATCTGATGTTGAAATGGGTTTAATTGTGAAACTTGTGATCACTAGTTGGGTACTCCTTTGATTTGCTAATAGAAATCTTGATCTGAGATAGTTGAAATTGGAAGACTTCCAAAATGGGTATCTGAATCAGTTGTTGGATTTTGAAAATTTTCTCCGGATAAGGCTCTATCTCAAATGTGCCACTTAAATGCACTACAGAACTTATCAAATGCACTTAAACATTTGTTGTATGCACCACTTAATTAGTCATATGCACCTCTATTTTGCTTGTATGTGCTACAGGATATGTTGTATGTGCCTCGGGATTTCTCAAATGTGCTACAAGGTGGATTATTTGCACCTGCAAAATGTTAAAATGCACCACAAAAGAAGGTAGATATGCTACTCTATGGATTTCCTGAGTTTGACTAGTTAAAAACTGATTTTATTGATGTTTTATTTTTCTTGCAAGATGTTTTAGGAACTTTGACAAAATACACAGGAAACAAACATGAAGAAAGTGGTCATTTTTCTCCTAAATCTAAACATTGAGTGTATGTTCTATTGAGGATGTGTTCAAATCCCCGATGTTGGATACAAGATAAACACACCAAGTAGACTCTTTAATCAAGGGTCATCAATAATACCATAGCCCACATCTGGACACTCCTTTAGCTCAAACAGTCGTGTCATCTCCTAGAGGGCGCCCATTTTTTTGTCTTTGTTTGGAAATTAACTCAAATAGGATTGCTCCTCAATTGAATCGTTATCCTAGGAGATGTATGATGAGTGTCTTGGGGGTGGATTCTTCCCCACCCTTGCACTATGATATTACTAATTTTTGGATACTAACTTAACAAAAATATTCTACTCTTAAGACTCTTTAGTAAAGGTTATGTTCAGCACGGTGAAAGATAAACTCCCCTAAGAGGCTTCCCAACCTTTAGAACAAAGGATTTTAGTATCACAAGGATACTAGGGGAAGGCTATCAATGTACACTGTCGATGCAGGGTATTTTCATCAACCTCCACATTTGATTGGTCGTTCCCCTCTCACCGGCCTTAAAGGGGCCCTAAGGGAAACTTGGGAGGATAGGCCTTCTAAAGGATTTATTGCATAAAATGAAAGAAAGCCTGAAATAATGAGTCTGGCTTTTTTATCATAGAGTTAAGGGGAGAGCATATACTTATCACTTAAATCATGATTTATTTTAACCCTCCATAGCAATGGTTTACTAACATTTATTTGGAGATGTTGCTCCAACAAGCATGATATTCTTTTTAACCCACAAAGCAATTTGTTTTGAATTTTGAAAAATTGAATCTTGGTCAACAAAAGGTAAATTGTCTGGTCAACAAAAGTAAAACATTTTACAAAATTGAAGATGGCTTGTTATTTTTAACTTGCAAGAATATGGTTGATTGTTCTTTTTACTTTGCAAGAAAAGAAAGTTTGTTTGGTTCTTTTTAAATCCCAAAAATGAAGCGTGAGATCCTAAATTGCAAAAAGCAAATGTGAAATTTGTGGTTCGTTTTATGCTTGCAAGAAAGAAAGTTTTGATTCTTTTTAGAGCCCAAATCATGGTGAGGCTCTTCTTAGGTGCACTGAATAGTAATGAGATTCCTTTTAACTTGTAAAATAAAAGAAGTGAGTTCTTTTTAAACCAACTTAAGAAAGCAAGTAACAAAAAGATTAACTACTCCTATGAAACCTACAAAAAAAATATTGTCAGACCTACAAGAAAACATGTTAGCAACCTGCAAAGAAATCTTGGTGGGCTAGGAAACCCGAAGTTTAAAACCCTTTTACAATTATTTTTTATGTTTTATATGCACTAAAACAAAGAGCATATGTGCTAAAAGATTCTACAAATGTGCTAGAACAATTTGCATATGCGCCACTCTGTCATGCAAATGCGCCACAGAAATAGGTATATGTGCTAAAAGATCTTATGTATGCACCAGAGGGTAGGTCAAATGCATCAGAACAGGAGTTAATTGCAGTAAAATAAGAGTGATATGTGTTGGCATTTTGAGTTTATTGGCATTTTGCATAGAGATTGCATTAATGATATGTTGTCATTGATGTCAATTGAACCGGTAAATGGTATTCATGTTATTGTTGATATTGTTGTTTCTGATATTGGCTAGTAACCAATAAGAAGAGAGTTGTAGATGATGTTGTAACCGGTATGTAAAGTTTGTGAGTTGAACCAGTGAACCAGTTTAAAGCGTCAAACCTTTCTATGTAATGTAACTGGTAAACCCTATCAGTTGTTAAACCCTAACAGATCAAGTTTGTTAGTTTATTATTTGATGAGTAGTAATGATGGTGACACGTGTGATCATTGTATGAGGATAAATTCAAATTGGTTTGGCATGTTTGCTTATTGTCTAGGGAAGGAGAAAAGTGGGTTGCATTTAATGCACAGTGTGTGATGAGTTACAAAGTCCAATGGAGTGGTGATCATGGAGCGATAGGAGTTGTCTTGAAGAATGTGAAGAGATTACCATGATTTCTAATGGTCAAGATTGAACTGACTTGTTTGTAATCTCAATGATGAGAATTAGGGTTTTGTTGTGTTACCGACCTAATTGATTTATATTTAAGGTCGATGAAGTTGTTTGAAAAGTGTTGTCGGCAAGATTGGTAGAAAACTTGTTGAGCATGTGGTTGCCCAACTAGTGAATGGATCTGCACTTTGAGTGAAGTTAGATTGAAGCTTAGAAGGAGTTGATCAAGCAAATGTAGTGCTACTCAGACAGATCAAGAAAACCTGTTGTTTTCTAACAATTACAACAAAGATAAAATCCCTTAATCGGGTAAGCTCTAACAAGATTAGTTACTCATTAAATCCTCTAACAAGGTCGTCCATTAGCTTGGATTCTTAAATCCTCTTGTGAGGTTACTCCTAATAGGGTATTGTGCTTCTAACAAGGCATATTTATAAATCCCTTAACCGGGTGATTCCTAACTGGAATTAGTTCTTAATTGGACTTATTGCAAAGCTCTAATAGGCTTTGGCTCCTAATAAGGCAAACTTTGAAAGAGTTCAGATAGCTATCCTTGTGAGTCCCATCTCAATGTGGATTTTACCTAGTTGGGTTTTTCACGTATAAACATTTGTGTCAAGTGGTGAATGCTTTTGTGGTTGTGATCTTATTTGTTGATTTGGTTAACTCCCGATAAGGCATGATAAGTAGAAGCATTGAGAGATGAATATGTTGAGTTAAGATTAAGCATTGTTTATTTTTACAAGATTGAAGGTGTTTACTATTAAAATTTATCAAAACAGTTAAATCAGTTAATGTCAAGTATTCCTAAGAATATTGATCTTGACTGAGACATGTTTACTTTGTTTGATTGAGTTTGAGCTTGGGAACTTGGTATCATTTTTTCAATATATTGATTCACCCCCCTCTCAGTATTCTACCAAATACTTATTCTTTCATCATACCATCAATTGGTATCAGAGCTATCCAGGTCCTCTTAATCGAAAAGCCTAACAGGTTGAGGAAAAGATCTTGTAGATCATGATGAATAAAGAAGGTCTAAAGTTTAACAAAGATAACTATAGAATATGGAGTGACAATGAAGATTTACATTAAGAGTCTTGGTAGTTAGTATTGGGATCATATAGAACATAAGTATACTACACCTACTGGACCCCTGACTGATGATCAAAAGAAAGAGCAAAAAGAAAATCACCAAGCATTAGAAGCTATTATTAGTTCCATGTCTGATGTTGAATATGTAGATGTTCATGGTCTTGAAACTGCATATGAAGTATGGAATAAACTTGAAAATATCTATAGTGGTGATGAGCATGTCAAGATTGCTAAAGAAGAGAGTTTAAGAGGCAAGTTTGACGACATGAGAATGTCTAAAGGTGAGAACATCCAGCAGTATGGTCAAAGGATCAAAGAGATAGTTGGAGAGATAAAGAGTGTAGGAGGGAAAGTGGAAGATGCCATAGTAATCAGTAAGGTACTGAGAACCCTGCTACTGGTCTATGTTATCCAAGTTGCAGCTATTCAGGAGCTAAAATCCATTGACAAGACAAAGGTAACTCTTGAATCTATTATTGGAAAACTTACTACTTTTGAACTAAATGGCTATGATGGTAGTGTACAGAAATCAAAATCTGCATTCAGAGCTTCTGTCTCTAACCCATCTGTGAGAAGAAGCTAAGATATCGGCAATAGCTATGAATCTAGATTGAGCAGAAAATTTGATGATGAAGACAACTTAGTGGAACTTGAATCATTGTTGGCAAAATGACTGCCTAGAGGCACTAGTAAATATAGAGGTAAGATACCTTTAAAATATTTTGCATGCAACAAGATTGGCCATATAACAACAAACTACCCTAATGGTGAAAATGATTACAAGAGAGACAAATTTAAGAAGTACAAGGGTAAAGGCAAGAGAGATTGTCTTGTAGCTATTGACAGTGGAATTAATGATGATGAATCTGATGATGATGCTAGTGAAGATATTGTGGTTGTAGCAATTAAGGAAGAAGTATTAGATCACAAGGCACTAGTATCTGGAATGGATAACTCTGATGATTGGATCATTGATAGTGGTTGTTCACATCACATGACCGATGATCGGAGCAAATTTCTTTCCCTAAAGGAATTTGATGGCGGTGTTGTCAGATTTGGCAATGACTCACCTTGTATGGTAAAAGGTAAGGGAGCCATTTCTCTTAAGGGGAAGAGCAATGCTGATGATGTCTATTGGGTTGAAGGCCTAAAGCACAATTTGTTAAGTGTGGCACAACTTAATGATAGAGGTTACCCATTCAAGTTTAGAAATGGTATATGTAAAATCTTTTGACAACAAAGGTGAATTAATTGCAACCAGCTTATAGACCAGAGGTAATCTATTTCATCTCAATCCTAAAGTTAGCAATTGTTTAATTGCAAAATAGATGATAGCTGGCTTTAGCATAGGATATTTTGTCATATAAATTTTGACAATATTATTAAAGTAAGAAAGTCTAAGACAACAAGAGGTCTACCTCAGCTAGACAAACCGGTTAATGCTCTTTGTAAAGAATGTCAACTAGGAAAGATGACTTCTTCAACTTTCAAGATCAAGTCCTTCTCAGTAGAGAACTTATTAGATTTGGTTCATACAAACCTATGTAGACCAATAAGAATAAGAATCATTCAATGTGACAGATACTTCATGATCTTCGTTGATGATTGTTCAAGGATGATGTGGGTCACATTCTTGAAGGATAAGAATGAAGCTTTTGGAAAATTCAAGGCATGCAGAGCCTTAGTTGAGAAAGAGAGTGCCAAAAAGATAAAATGTCTAAGAACATATCAAGGTGGTGAATTCACTTCTACAGAGCTCACTAAATATTGTGATGATAATGGTATCAAGCGGCAGCTTTATGCACCAAGTACACCACAGAAGAATGGTATAGCAGAGAGGAACAATCGGTCAGTGGTTCAAGCTACGAAAACTATCTTGATACAAGGAGGTGTATCAAAAATGTTTTGGAAAGAAGTTGTAAGTACAGTTGTCTACACAGTGAACCAAGTTCTGGTAAAAAAGAGGTAAGGACAAGACCCCATATGAGTACTGGTATGGGAGATCACCCAATGTTATCTATTTTAAAATATTTGGTAGAAAATGTTTTATTAAAAGAGGTGACTACATAAGCAAGTTTGAAGCTAAGAGTGATGAAAGCATATTTCTTGGCTATTCCACTAAGAGTAAGGCCTATAAATGCTTCAACAACTGGACACATAAAATTGTTGAGAGTGTTGATGTATGTGTAGATGAATGTCCTGAAATATTAGAAGGAACCAGTTCTGAGAAGAAGGATGAAGATCCTTGCATTTTTCTTTTAGAACTTGAAACTATTAAATCAAAAACTGGTAAAGCAAATCCTGATGTACTTGTTCAACTGGAACAAATAAATTCAGAGGAAGATGACAATAAAGAAGTTGAACCTGAAGAGAATGATCATTTTATTCCTAGGTATATGAGACTGAATCACAGTCCTAAGTAGATAATTGGGGATAAGGATGTTGGAGTACTAACTAGAAGGAGAATAAGAGAGAACTCTTGCATGATATCCACCTTTGAACCCATAAAAGCTAAGGAGGCATCTGGTGATGATCATTGGGTGAAATCTATGGAGGAGGAGTTGGAACAATTTGACAAGAACAACACTTGGACCTTGGTACCCTGGCCGATAAACAAGAATGTTATAGGTACTAAATGGGTATTCAGAAATAAGTTAAATGAATATGTTGTTGTAGTTCGCAATAAGGAAAGATTAGTATGAAAAGGTTATGCGCAAGAAGAAGGAGAAGACTATGGAGAAACTTTTGCACCAGTAGCAAGACTGGAAGGTGTTAGAACACTACTTGCATTTAAAGCTCATAAGAAGTTCAAAGTATACCATATGGATGTCAATTCTGCATTCTTGAATGGAATACTGGAAGAAGAAGTTTGTATAGAGCATCCTGATGATTATACATTGGCAAATAAGGAAGACATGGTATGGAAATTGCATAAAGATTTGTATGGATTAAAGTAGGCACCTAGAGCATGGTATGAAATGTTACTATTTACTAAGTTTTCATTAGTTTTATGTCCAAAGTCATTCTATATGCTCTAGTCGGTTATTACTACTGAAATATTCAATCGCTAAGCACAAAGCAGTCGATTACAGAAGTTACAAGTCACAAAGTTTAGTATACACTGAGCTGTCTACCGAGTAACGTTCTATGACTAACAAGTAGCAAAGATGGTATACCGAGTTAATACACACCAAGTGAAACATGTTACTAGATTCAATGAACCTAGACACATATGGGAAATGTGTTACAAAGATTAAGGAACAAGAAACCATTAACACATTGGAAATTGCACTTATAGATTTTATATGATTTTGAGGACATCTATCCAATGAAATAATTTTGTATGGTTATTCATTTAATGAATCATGTTTGTAATATTGAAGCATGAACAAGATCATCATCACAAGAGATCTATTTATACAACATGAATTGAGGATCAAAAATGTCTGTGTGAAGCAAGACATATGTGAAAAGTAAAATCATGGGAAAGCACTGAGTGTTATGAATGTTATGATTGATAGAGATACAGAGAGGTCACCGAGAAGGATTTCAAAGAACAGTCAAGGAATAGAGTAAACAGAAAGGTTTACCGAGTTAATTTATGATTTACCAAGGTATGCTATAAGCAAGCTAATTTCATTTTGAGCACATAGAATCTGCTATAACATTTCAGATGTGAAGTTGTAGATATTTTGTAAGATTTTGATTGTAATATTTTGAGTTGTAAGAGAAACCTTTAACAAGGTAAAAGACTCTAACAAAGTCTATAAATTGTAAAGCCTTTAACCAAGTGCAACATTTAGAATAAGTGTTGTAAAATCCTTTAGCAAGGTAGATCTAAATATCTTAATACTCCTAACAGGGTAAGCTATCAGAAATAGCTAAACATGTAGCTCTAACCGAGCAACCTTTATTATTGTAGTAGTGAAGTTGTGGGTGCCATCCCCACTGCAGTTTTTCTCTCTAACAAGGAGTTTCTGCGTAACCAAAATATATGTGTTATGGAGTGAATCATGTATGATTGTTATTTATTTGTTTTAGCATTATATTATGTTACAATAGTTTTCGGTTTATGCTTAACAATAAAGTTATAGTTGAAGAAAAGATTTGAAGTCCTAATTCACCCCTCCCCTCTCAGTACATTAGCTTTTCGTATTGGGCCTAACAATTGGTATCAGAGCTTGAATCTTGGAAAAGGGTTTAACTGCCTAAAGAGAAAGATCTTATCAATGGAAGGCTACAAAAAATCTCGAAGAATTGTGAATCTTCAAAATGAATTGGATCATGCTAATCAAGTGATTGCTGACATGCAAAAACAAATGCAAAAATCTCTAAAAGTTAGAAGAAGATTATCTGATGATTTGTAGGACTCTCAAGAGCTGGTGGAACAAATTGAGACATCATCTGAGAATAGTATATCTGAAGAGACTGAAGAAATGATTGGAGCATTGAAAGAAAAGAACAAAGCACTGACTGATCAGCTAAAAGCAATGAAAAGAGAACATGAACATTTCAGCACACAGATGACTAAAAATCTTGATGCATTGAGGACAGTCAAGGATAAATTAAGAGATCTAGAAAGAGAAAAACAATAGCTTGAAGCATTAGTATCTGAAAAGAATGATGAAATCACAAGGTTGACTGGAATTCAACAAAATCTGTTAGATCAATTGGGTTATGCACATCATGAAGCAAATCTGAAAGATGATGAGAATCAAGCATTGAAACTTGAAGTATCAAGGTTGACTAATGAACTTGAAATAGAGAAGAAATCCAAAGAAACACTGAAGAAGAGTTATGAAGCATCAAATATGTTGGATGAGCAACTGAATACAAAAAGACCCAACAAAGCTGCAGGACTCAGTTACAAGTGAAAAGACTCTACTGAGAAGGGAATCCACACTACCAAGAGAGGAGAATCATCAAAGCAAGCTGGCAATAAGAAGAACATCAAAGGAAAGAAGCCTATTTGCAACTACTGTGGAAAACAAGGACATACTACCAACATGTGCCAAATCAGAAAAGGTAAGCAACCAAATGTCACTAGGTCCAATGGTTATTGTTACAATTGTAATAAATATGGTCACACATCTAACCAATGTAGGACAAATTCTGCTAGCAATTATCAGAAGGCAAAATTCAAAGGGATTTGTAAAAACTACAATAGATATGGACATAGTACCGAGAAGTGTTGGTTTAAGCAGAAGAACTATATATGGTCTACACACCGAGCAAATACTAGAGGCTACCGAACTCACACTGATCTTAACCGACAGTATATGACAATACCATGGGATTATAATATAAGGATATGGTGTGAATGTTGTGGAAGATATGGACATATAAGTGCCAACTTCTTTATAAGGTTTGGAGTGAACAACTGAAGATCATGGAGAAATCCTAGTATGGCATGTTTTCATTGTCACAAAGTTCGACACTTGGCTAGAGATTGTAGAGATCAACCTAGAGGAGATATTGAAGAAATAAAAAGAAAATTCCAGATGATTTGGAAAAAGAAGGAAATTGTGTCAAATGAAGAAAGCACCTTACCTATCGAGTTAGGTGCATCTATTCCAAATTAATCGGTAAAGGTATGAAGGGACTGCATTTTCTCAAGGTTAAATCTTAACAGGTCCTATTTTATCATGTACTTAATTCAAAATTTGCATAGCTAAGATGCATTAGCAAGTTTAAAATTTTATCAAGTCTTTTGGAGCACTAGAGAAGTCGGTAAATGCAGGAAGCCTGGCTACTCGGTATAAGCATAAAAAGGAAGGTAAATCAGTTTAGTGGAACTGAGTGCATTTAATGTTTTCTGACCTAACTGTATAGAGCCCGATAAGGTAAAATGTGTACTTAAATCTTTTTGCGTGGTCATTTTACACTTACCAAGTTTTCAGAAAGCAGAGCGAAGCGATTCAAAGGTGATCAAATCTCTTCCGAAGCAAAATTCAAGGTATTTATATCAATCACAATGCATTATCAAGCAAGTTAACCGATCATATCAGTTGTGAATATTTGTTTTATATTTACTATGTGGAAAGCGTCTACTCTGGTTAAAATTTTTCAAACCCTAAGGCTCTTTCATTAGCGATTATCCAAAGTTTGAAATGGATCCTAAGATTTAGAAACCCATTGTTGTTGAGAACATGGAGAAGCCCTCATTGAAATACTCACTACCTCCCAAAGTAGAATCTGAACCGGATGATAAAACTGCATTTTCACTCATTCCAGATAGGGTTTTATTAGTTGAGGATGTCAGATTCTTCACTAAGTGTTGTGTTGAGGAACTAGGTCACACAGATATCAAGGACACGTATGATGAATTGTGTACCGATGGAAAATTGGATAGCAAGTTTGAACATATTAAAGTCAAGGGATTGACCGAAGCCCTAACCTACCTGCGAGTCTTCAAACCCCAATGGGTTAAATTTGTTTTGAGCAGAGTTCATGATGACTTTATGTGGTTAGAGGAGCAACCATTCAAGATCACCAAGGAAATCATCCACTTGATCACCGGTTACCCTATATTCGACCATGCCTGAGCTCAGAAAATGATTTCATAGAGGGAATTGATCACTTTAACTAGAGTTGAATTTGATTGCAGAGGTCTGAAATTGAATAATTTTACAGATGCAGAGCTAAAGTTTGCAATTAGAGTCATAGGTTATTGTTTCTTTCAGTCGGAAAGGGAAAATAGTGTACCTTGTGCTGTTGTTGATTTAGCTTATAAAATTGTGAAGAAAGGTATGAAGATTGATCTATGCGAAGTATTGTTGAAAAATCTGTTTAAAAATCTCAACACCATAAGAAAGCCGAAGAAGAACAACTCGGCAAAAACATTAAAGTTTCGGTCACTTTTGGTATGCATGTTTTCTACTTTGAGAAATTCTTTCCATCAGTCGGTAAAGTAGTTTAGGAGCTACACTGACCAATCACCCATCAAATCAATGACTTCATCAAACAGCTAGGTGATAACTTCAATGAGATTATGGATGATTATTTTAGCAAGTTTCAGGAAAAGATGCATAACAGGAATAGGATACCACCCCAGTTAGTGGAAAATATAAGGACAATATATGTTTTGAAGTGGACACCGACTACTGCTATGTCAATGTGGTAGAACCGAGAACTCAATCGTTGCCGCCTATGGGTTATGAGATTGATTTTGACATTACACAGCAGCAGATAGATGCCTTTCTTGCACTGCCAAGGCATGCTACCGAGATCCGATATGGTACATATGAAGAAGTCAAAGAAAAAGTTAAGATGAGAATTGTAGTACCTAAGGCTACAAGGAAAGCAACTAAAATGATTAAAGCATTAACAAAGAAATTTGGAGAAGGTTCTTCCTCCACTCTTGTCAAGAGCGTTCAAGCCATCGCCGAGGAGGAATGTGAAGCCCAAGAAGCAACTATTACATTGAGCACCAAGTTGCCAAAAGGGAAAATTTTGAAAAGGAAGAAACAGGATACATCACAGGTATCACCGACTCCTTCAGTAAAGTGCCCAAACACTAGATCATCTGCAGTGTCACCGAGCAAGAAACAAAAAAATGTTGCAGTTCCAAAGGTAACAAAAACTTATAAGAAATCTACTCGGAGACTCATTTTGAATAAAGAGTCCAGTGGCACCGAATCTGAAGACGTAAGTAAATTTTAGATTGTTAAGAGTAAAAAGGAAGATGTACATAGTGTTGATAATTTTTTCAAAAATCTGAAACAATATGGTGGATTTGGAGCATTTAGATATGTAAAATATGACTCCAGATCTGATGCAAAAAAGAGACAAATAGAAGAAGTTGTAATCTGCACTCTTCTGAAATTCCGATTGGTCCCATTGGAAGTAACTAATTCTCTTCCAAAAGAATTGTACTTACACATTGATAATAGGTGGAAATATGCCATGGACTCGGAAAAGCAGATAAGAGAAAGAAGTCTGGTACATCTCTTTCCAAACATGTCAATAGATAAGATAAGTGAACATCTGAAAAACTACCAGACAAACTTCCTAGTCAAGCAAAAAGCCTTGAAACTAATGAATGGCCATTATATTAAAGTAGAGAAAGAAACAAAAGAACAGTGACAAGAAATTTTTCAAATCAAGAATAATGTTGAGAAAGGAGAAGTTGAAATAGTGGATATCATCGAGCAAGATCCCACTAAAACTATACAACCTGATGAGGATGTCATGGATACCGAGGTACAAGAACAGGAAATCATAGAAGGGAATGCTTATGCCAAACTGGTATCAAGTGAGTCAGTTTTGGAACAAGTCAAGTCCTATCCTTCAGTAAGTCAACATGTTTCAACCGAGAGACCTCAGGATACTGAACAAGGAAAAGAGGGTCACCAGTCTACAGAAGGAGAAGCTACTTCTCAAGCCACCGGGGAATAGACTTCTCAAACCCCTTAAAGTACTGACAATGTTACAACTGAGACCCCGAGCAAGGATTCACCGAAGGCTACATCTAAGGCTAAAGAAATTGACAAAAGTGTTTCCTCTACCAAGCAACCTACCGAGGGTGAACAAGCCTCCCAAGCCATTCTACTGGTTCAACCGGTGAAAGCCTCCTCCTCTAAAGAAAAGAAAATGAAAAAGCATAGTTTCAAGTTAGATTTGTCAAAACCAATTGTGTTGCCGAATGTAGACATATCCAAATTAAAAGGGCAAGCACTTATTGAATTCGGTGAACTATGCAAAGCCAAAGCAGAACAAGAGAAACAAATGGCTATACAAAAGAAAAATAGAGTACTTCAGAAGGTTAAAGCACTATTAACAGAAATGCTACCTGAAGCTACAGTGGCAAAAGATGCAGCCATCCATATTCAACTGGATGAACTCCTCAGTAAAATCGAGACATCTGGAGTAGATGCATTTGAATATTTGAGCAAATTGAAGGACAAAGAGCTCACTGCCAAAATGATTGAAGAGGTACAGAAAGCCATTGCTATCAGTAAAGTAAAACTTGTCAAATTTATTGCTGAGTTGTCCCCTCAACTCAAGCACATTCTTTATTTATTTCTGAAACTCTGTACATTTTCTTTATTCAATAAAGATATCAAGAATAAAATAGAAGTGATTGAGAAAGAGATCACCGATCTCTCAAATAAATTAACCATCGAGCCCAATTCTATTCAGAATTTATATACCAAGTTACAATCTCTCATGGCTCAACAATTGGAACTTCAGAATGAAGAGCACAAAATAAGAATGGATGTCATGACTCTTCAAACCTTATTCATTCCACACTTGTCCTCCATCCAAGAGAAGATTAACCGAGCTACCTCTTTATCCACTCAACAAGAGGGAAGCACTTTAGATGGTCTGATTTCACTGTTAGCTGATATTATAGCTCAGAATTCACTCATGGATAGTGTCAAGGATGCACTCTCTACCGCTCTCACCGATGCCAGAACAAAGTATAAATCCATTTTTGACCAGTTGCCTCCACCAAATGGTAACTAGTTTTGATGTTTGTGAAAAAGGGGGAGTATAGTGTATACAAGAGGAGTATACCAAGCAGATCAGCATATTCGAGTGTATAGATAATTTTGACTGGGGGAGTAGTGAACCGAGTAGTGAATAAAGAATATTGATCATAGTGCATGCATAATCAGAGTTATGTACAGTATATTGATAAGGGGAGTATATCTGAGTATACTAGTTTACTGACAATTGTATATACTATCAGTTTAGTCAAATTTTGTAAGTATATAGATATTTTGAGTTATGAATTTGAAAGAAGTTTTGTCAAACATTTCAAAACTAATGTCAAAAGGGGAGATTGTTACTATTTTCTAATTTGTCATTAGTTTTATGTCCAAAGTCATTCTATATACTCTAGTCGGTTATTACTACCAAAATATTCAGTCGGTAAGCACAGAGCAGTCGGTTATAGAAGTTGCAAGTCACAAAGTTTAGTATACACTAAGCTATCTACCGAGTAACGTTCTATGACTACCAAGTAGCAAAGATTGTATATCGAGTTAATACACACCAAGTGAAATGTGTTACCAGATTCATTGAACCTAGACACATATGGGAAACGTGTTACAAAGATCGAGGAACAAGAAACCATTAACACATTGGAAATTGCACTTATAGATTTTATATGATTTTGAGGACATCTATCCAATGAAATAATTTTGTATGGTTATTCATTTGATGAATCATGTTTGTAAGATTGAAGCATGAACAAGATCACCATCACAAAAGATCTATTTATACAACATGAATTGAGGATCAAAAAAGTGTGTGTGAAGCAAGACATATGTGAAAAGCAAAATCATGGGAAAGCACTAAGTGTTATGATTGATAGAGATACACAAAGGTCATCGAGAAGGATTTCAAAGAACAGTCAAGGAACAGAGTAAATAGAAAGGTTTACCGAGTTAATTTATGATTTACCAAGGTATGCTATAAGCAAGGTAATTTCATTTTGAGCACATAGAATTTTCTATAACATTTCAGATGTGAAGTTGTAGATATTTTGTAAGATTTTGATTGTAATATTTTGAGTTGTAAGAGAAACCTTTAATAGGGTAAAAGATTCTAACAAAGTCTATAAATTGTAAAGCCTTTAACCAAGTGCAGCATTTAGAGTAAGTGTTGTAAAATCCTTTAGCAAGGTAGATCTAAAGATCTTGATACTCCTAACAGGGTAAGCTATCAGAAATAGCTAAACATGTAGCTCTAACTGAGCAACCTTTATTATTGCAGTAGTGAAGTTGTGGGTGCCATCCCCACTGCAATTTTTTTCTTTCTAACAAGGAGTTTCTGCGTAACCAAAATACATGTGTTATGGAGTGAATCATGTATGATTGTTATTTATTTGTTTTAGCATTATATTATGTTATAGCAGTTTTCAGTATATGCTTAACAGTAAAGTTATTGTTGAAGAAAAGATTTGAAGTACTGATTCACCCCTCCCCTCTTAGTACATTAGCTTTCCATATTGGGCCTAACATGAACGACTTCATACTCATCTGATGAAGATAGGCTTTGATAGAACTAGTGATGAGAGCAACATTTATCTCAAGTCTAAAGGAGATAATATATTGGTCAGTGAAGTATTTGTAGATGACATTATATTTGGAGGAAATGATGACATGAGTAATTGTTTTGCAGATGAAATGAAGAATGAATTTGAGATGTCATTAGTAGGGGAAATAAAAATTTGCATAGGCTTACAGATACAGCAGATGAAGAATGGTATATTCATTACTCAATCCAAGTATGTGAAGGAGGTTTTGAAGACTTTCGGTATGAGTGATTGTAAACCGGTTGGAACCCCAATGGTGACAGATTGTAAATTGTCCAAGGATGATGCATCTAAGTCTATAGATGAAAAAGGAATACAAGTCAATGATTGGCAAACTACACTATGTTGTTCACAGTCAACCGGATATTTCCCATGTAGTTGGTATTCTTGCTAGATTTCAGAAGAATCCAAAGGAGGCACATCTGATGGCAACTAAGAGAATCCTTAGATATTTGAAAGATACTATTGACTATGGATTATGGTATCCATATGGTGGAGATTTTGACTTGCAGACATACACAGATGTTGATTGGGCAGGAAATATTGATGATCGGAAGAGTACTACCGGTGGAGCATTCTTTCTAGGAGGAAGGCTAGTCTCATGGAGTAGTAAAAAGAAGAGTTGCACTTTGCAATCTAATGTTGAAGCTGAATATGTAGCAACTTATATGAATTACACACAAGCTATGTGGATGAGGGACATTTTGGAAGGTTCGAAGATGAAAATCTGAGAGCCTATAAACATTTTGTGTGACAATACAAGTGCAATAAATATTTCTAAAAATCATGTTTTGCATGCAAGGACTAAGCACATTGAATTGAAATATCACTTCTTGAGGGAAAAAGTTCAAAGTAAAGATGATATCTTGGAGCATGTTTCTACCAAGGAGCAGATTGTGGATATCTTTACCAAACCTCTGCCTAAGACCACTTTTGAGTATCTTAGAAGTCAATTGGGGGTTGTCCCTCTTCACGAAGTTAGTTGAGAATGATGCTAATTGCATCAGTCCCTGAATTACTTGTAGAATCTTATATGGACTGATGAAGGAGTGGACGTATTCCACAGGGGGAGCATCAAGTTGCAAAATGATGTTGATACACAGTGAGAACAGAATTACATGTTTTACTTTCACTTTAAAATTGTTGTCAAAGGGGGAGAAGAATTATGTGATTGAGGAGAATAATTATGTGTATGACAAGGTGAATACTTGGTAATGTAAACCAGGATTCCTATTCACCAGCGGCAGGCTGAAGACACACAGAGAAAGGTGAATACTTGGTAATGTAAACTAGGATTCTTATTCACCAATCAGAAGCGTTGATATTTGTATTGCCATCAATACCAAAGAGGGAGATTGTTCGAATTTTGAGTTTACTGGCATTTGGTATAGAGATTGCATTAATGATATGTTGTCATTGATGTCAATTGAACCGGTAAATGGTATTCATGTTATTGTTGATATTGTTGTTTTTTATATTGGCTAGTAACTAGTAAGAAGAGAGTTGTAGATGATGTTGTAACTGGTATGTAAATTTTGTGAGTTGAATCGGTGTAAAGGGTCAAACCTTTCTACGTAATGTAACCAGAAAATCCTATCAGTTGTTAAACCCTAACCGCTCAAGTTTGTTGGTTTATTATCTGATGAGCGGTAATGATGGAGACATGTGTGATCATTGTATGAGGATAAATTCAAATTGGTTTGGCATGTTTTCTTATTGTCTAGGGAATGATAAAAGTGGATTGCATTTAATGCACAATGTGTAATGAGTTACAAAGTCCAATGGAGCGGTGATCATGGAGCGGTTGGAGTTGTCTTGAAGAATGTAAAGAGATTGTCATGATTTATAATGGTCAAGATTGAACCGACTTGTTTTTAATCTCAATGATGAGGATCAGGTTTTTGTTGTGTTACCAACCTAATTGATTAGTATTTAAGGTCGATGAAGTTGTTTGAAAAGTGTTGTTGGCAAGATTGGTAGAAAACCTGTTGAGTGTGCAGTTGCCCAACCAGTGAATGGATTTGCACTTTGAGTGAATATAGATTGAAGCTTAGAAGGATCTGATCAAGCAAATGTAGTGCTACTCAGATAGATCAAGAAAACCTTTTGTTTTCTAACAATTACAACAGATGTAAAATCCCTTAACCAGGTAAGCTCTAACAAGCTTGGTTACTCATTAAATCCTCTAACAAAGTGGTCCATTAGCTTGGATTCTTAAATCCTCCAGCGAGGTTACTCCTAATAGAGTATTGTGATTCTAACAAGGCATATTTGTAAATCCCTTAACCAGGTGATTCCTAACCAAAATTAGTTCTTAAAAGGACTTATTGTAAAGATCTAATAGGCTTTGGCTCCTAACAGGGCGAACTTCGAAAGAGTTCAGATAGCTATCCTTGTGAGTCCCATCTCATCATGGTTTTTACCTATTTGGTTTTTCCACGTATAAACATTTGCGTCAAGTGGTGAATGCTTTTGTGGCTGTGATCTTAATTGTTGATTTGGTTAACTTTTTGAGAGATGAATATGTTGAGTTAAGATTAAGCATTGTTGATGTTTACAAGATTGAAGGTGTTTACTGTTAAAAGTTCTCATAATAGTTAAAAACCGGTTAATGTCAAGTATTCCTAAGAATATTGATCTTGACTGAGATATGTTTACTTTGTTTGATTGAGTTTGAGCTTGGGAACTTGGTATTAGTTTTTCAATATTCTGATTCACCCCCCCTCCTTTAGTATTCTAGCAGATACTTATTCTTTCATCATACCATCAATATGTACTAAACCATGGGTCAAATGCACCAAAGTGTGTTTCCAAAATATTGTGTGTGGACCTGCAGAAAAATGTTAGAAAAAGTGGGTGAGCCTCTTGGTGTAAATAATTATTCATCATGGATATTATTACACTTTACTTAAGTTTACTTAGGAAATGCATTTCATAGTAGTTTGGGTATGAGACACTTGGGTGTTTGTGCCACATTGGAATAGCGTGTGTAGGAGAAATTCCACCTTTTATGGTGTTGATCTTGTTGTTACACTCCACTCTTGTTGTTACACTCCACATTCAGTGGGTGATCCACCTCATGTGGACTATTATATTATTTCTCCTACCTACCCACACCTATTTCCTACCTACCCTTGTTTCTTATTGAGCCACATGTCATGTTTGTGTGCTCACATATCCCTAGCCTTGCCTATATAAGCAGGCTCATCTACATTGTATGTAACTATTGAATCAGATTATTGATCATTTTCTATTGATGAGAATACAGTTTATTCTTGTCCCATATTATGTCTCTATTTTGTACATTTCATTGAGCTCTTGATCTTGGCAAAATCTCACAGAGCCCCATGGTGGGTGCCAGAAATGTATGCTCGAAAAGTGTGGAATCCTGCAAATGAAAAAAAAAAAACTCAAGCACACCAATGAAACATTATGTTAGAGAATCTAGATCATAAAACAAGTTAGTGACATAAAATTCTAAGAGAATCCCATTGTCCTTTATCTCCAAGGATCCTTCATATTCAAGGTGGCTCTCAGCTTGGAAGAGCACTTGATCTCTAGGATGACAACCTAAAGAACGAGAGATATATGATTCTCAAATCTAAATGCATGCAACTATGATCTTAGTGAGATTTTATTGATATAAAACTATGATATGTTACCAAATTGATGAAATTAGTGTGATATTAAGCTAGCATGGGAATGATATGAAGATGAGATTAATCTAAAATGGAAAAGAACGTAACATGATATACTAAAATATGATGAAATATATGCTATGTTGCAACTATAATGATCTAAAATTCTTAGAGATGACAAAAGGAGCTTCTTGATAACTTGCACAAGACAATTTAGCTATAGATTAGACGCAAATAACTAAGATGGGATCCTTGATATGAGAAAACGAGATCTATTTATAGAATAATTGGTTAAATGGATGGGCAAGATTGAATAATCTTGACAAGGGCTAGGATTGAAAGTTATCAATCCATGTGAGATTTTCAACCCAATATCATGTTGACAAGTGTCACTATGAGATTGCTTGAGAGGACAGGAAGGAAACATTAAATGCTTGGGAAGACTTAATGGTTAACACCATGTGGGCAAGCTTGTTGGATCAAGCTTTTATCCAATGGTAAAAGATATTGTCCATTGGGAAAAATCTTGTGAAAAGGGGGATGTGATGAAGAATTGAAGTCTTGTAAGAGTATTAAATACTCTTTGGAGACTTTGAGCGCTTAACTTGTGTGAAGGGATAAACCTTCAAGACTTTTGCAATAGCCTTTAATGGTTTGGAAGATTTTGGAGGTTAATTTGTAAGAGCCTTACAAATTTGGGGAACTCAACAAGTTAACTTGTTGAAAAGGATAAAGTCTTAAATGCGATTAGAAGACTTTCTTCCAAATTTGGAGAAGTGACTTCCCCAAATGTAGGGATGTGATATGATTAGAAGAATTAAGCTCATTAAGTAGGATTTGAGGACTTCTAGAAGAATGATTAGGAGGTTAATAGAAAATGTAGGAGAATGCAAGTGGGGGGTTTTATAAATAAATTTGATTTATTTATATGCAAGAAATTATTTTAATTAAATATAACTTAATTAAATGGTGGAGATGGAATTTAATCTAATAAATAGAATTTATTCAATTAATGGAAGAAAGGAAAATTAATCAAATATTGAATTTAATTAATAGTTAGATAGAAGAAAAACATATATTAATCAAACCTTAGTTTAATTAATAGGTGGATAAATGATAAATAAATAAATAAATTCATTTAATTAAGTGTGCAGATTTAGGTGTCTATAGGTTCAAATCAAAGATTCAAACTTCCAACATCCACAATGAAGTACCTACAAGCAACATACATGCAAGGAGAAATATCTAAATTAAAATAACCATGCATGTTATAAAGAAACTACTCCATTGTACTACTTAAATCAAGATCTTATGTAAGTAATGTGGCTCTTAGAAGCACACACAAGAAGCTATGATTTATTGGAGATTCAAGACGATTGCAAAGAAACGTGAAAATGATAAATGCAAGAAAATAAGATATATATCAAACTATCAAAAATACAAGAGATAAATGCAAGATTTTGAATGCAAAGTCGTAGATGCAATATTGGGAGAGGGGCTCTTCTTTTATAAGCATTCTATGAGTGGATCCAGATTGTGGGATGAATATGGGATAATATGAGATTAGTGATATAGGAAGAATGAGTGGTAAGGAGAGAAGATAGGCAGTAATGGGAAATGGTAAGTGGTAAGGAGTGTTTCTTTTTAATTTTAAATACATGGAATGGATAAATAATGAAATATGTCTTTATTTAATAGATTTAATGAATTAATGATATGAATATATTAATAATATAATGGAGACTGAATACATTATAATATAATGAATAATGGATAATGAAAATAATGGAATACGGATATGAATATTAATATAACAAAGAAGGGATAATACTATAATATAATGGATTCACGTAATCAATCGAAAAATTGAGGTCGATTGAAGAGGATAATTTTTATATGTCTACATTTTGCCTCTCTTTGAGACAATGCAACCTATCACGTTGTTTCAAAGAAAAAAAATTAATCAACTAATATATGCCCCAAAGATATCCTAGTAAGGATGGTGATTGATATGATATATTGGGTAGATAATGAGAAGATTAATCTCTCGATAGATTACATGAAAATGATTGGATGACTGATATTGTGAAAGTGATTAAGTTGAGATGTACATTTGATGGAAATGCACAGTTTTTGAGGTGAAACTAAACAATTGATGGAAATGAACAATATAGCCAAGTTGATAAGAGGATTAATATGATTGAGATGATTAAGTTGATAGGGATTGATACTAGTGCAAGATAAGGTGATCCAATGATTGATTGATTTATTGATCCAAGGGTGTTGAGATTGCAAGAAGCAAAATGGTTGATTTGATAAAGTGATTAAAGATTCAAAGACATGCATCAGTTGGATAAAGCGGGTGATTTATTGATCTTGCTACAATGAAAAGAATGAAGAAGATGATGAAAGAAATGATGAAAAAGAGAGATGAAAGGGGTGATGAAAGGAGAAAAGTTATGAGAGAGAAGAATGATGAGAAAGAGGATATGAAAGTGATGAGAATTCTTTTGATTTTGTAAGTGCGTATATCATCATCGAGCTTATTATAGAAAAAGGATAAAACTCATCTGGAAATGGATCAGACCTAAATGAAGTTATATATCAATTGCATGAAAGAAAACACATCAAATAGGAAAGGAATGCCTTAGTTTGCATCAGACTGTTATGTCCTCGATGATCTTAGATGATCATGTCCTAAGATGAGTCATCATATTACTAAGGAACAATCCAGAATCAACAAATAGGTGAAGATGCCCCATCCTCGCCTTTCTAGTCAAAGACATCCTAGAGATAAAACCTCTAGTCAAAGGGTATGTGCAAGATCATGGTGGGCCAAAACAGGCCCTTAAAAGGCATTGAAATTTCAGAAAATCAAAGTTATGCAACTTGACATGAAAATTTGAATAAGTTATGAACATAATTTTAAAAATATGTAAGAATAGAATTTGTAGAAAATTGAATGTAGTTTCTAAGCTACTAGTTGTTTTTCAAAAAAAAAAATTCTATTTGATGAAAATTTGAAATTTTAATGCAGTGGTACTAAAATTTCAGGAAAAAGATAAGAAGTAGGTGTATGTCTTACCACCCTAGCCACAATCAAATCATTATATTTTTTTATAAGATTTTTAACATAAGTAGTAGGCTCATGTTTGCATGTGACACATGTTTTTGTAATTTTTTTTTAAGTAAATAATTAATTATAATTTTTTTACTACAACTTTTCAAAAATTCAAAAACTCATATGTCTAATCACCTTAACTTGGTCTAAACTTTATGAAATTCAATTTTTTTTTTTATCCTATAGTAGACGAAGCATAGAATGAGACACATGGTTCGGATTCAAAAAATGTAAAACCGTTTGAAAGTTATGGGTGTTTTTCAATTAGCCTATCAATCAGGACTTCAGTCAAAATTCAATTAGAAAATAAATAATTATTATTTATTAAAGTCAAAATAAGGCAAACCTTAATCAAATCATAATATTTTTTTATAATATTTTTAACATAAGTAGTAGGCTCATGTTTGAATGTGACACATATGTTTTTGTAAAAAATTTTAAGTAAATAATTAATTATGATTTTTTTACTACAACTTTTCAAAAATTCAAAAACTCGTATGTCTAGCCACCTTAACTTGGTCTAAACTTTATGAAATTCAATTTTTTTTTAATCCTATAGTAGACAAAGCATAGAATGTAACACATGTTTCAGATTCAAAAAATGTGAAACCGTTTGAAAGTTATGGGTGTTTTTCAATCAGCCTATCAATCAGGACTTCAATCAAAATTCAATTAGAAAATAAATAATTATTATTTATTAAAGTCAAAATAAGGAAAACCTTATATTTTTGGAAATTTGAGAATTTCCTTAAAAATCCCTTTTTCATTTTATCAATTTCGGCTAAAAAAAAGTCGTCAACCACTAGGGCAAAGTTTGGAAAAACAAGGAATGCCCAAAAACACATTTTTTCTATTGACTCTCTAGGCTTGGCATTTCCTAGCCAAATTCCAAAGCAATCATGAGCCAAATACCAATATTTCAAACTTTTGTCAAAGAAATCGAATATCCGATTTTTATAATTTTTTTTATTTTGAGTAAAATTAATAATATTTTGTATGTTATAATATGTTAATATATTACTATAGAATATATTAATATATAATATATTAATATACAATATATTAATATTCAATATATATTAATATATAATAAACATGTTATACATTAATAAGTTATAATATATAAATCTATATATTAAAATATATAATTAATATTTTTATTAATATATTGATAATTAAAGATCAGATATTGGATAATATCCGATATCCGGTACTTTGTTTAGGATAGGGGGAGAGGGAGAGGAAGAGAATTGTGGGGGGGGGGGGGGGGGGGGAGAGAGAGAGAGAGAGAGAGGGTAAGGCAAAGGGAGATATAGGGAGAGAATGGTAAAGGGTATTAGAGAGGCTAGATGGGGGGAGAGGGAGAGAAATATCTGATACTTTGTTTAGGATAGGGAGAGAAAGAGAGAGGGCTAGGGAGATAAAGGGATAGGGAGAGAGGGAGAGAGAGGGGGGCAGAGAGAGTAATTAGGGGTAGGGAGAGAGAGGGAGAGATATTCTTGGGGAGAGTGAGATTATAGATGTCCTAAGGGGTCATATGGTGTCCTAAGGGGTCATATGGTGTCGTTAGGGGTCATATGGGGTCATAAGGGGCTATGTGTGTGTTAGAACACCATATGATCCCTTAGGACACCATATGACCCCTTAGGAGACCATATGACCCATTAGGACATCATATTGTCATTAGGGGTCATATGGTCTTGTAAGGAGTCATATGGTGTCTTGAGGGGTCACATGGTGTCATTAGGTGTCATATGGGCTCGTAAGGGGCAACGCATGTGTTAGAATACCATATGACCCCTTAGGACATCATATGGTCTTAAGGGGTAATATGGTGTCCTGAGCGGTCATATGGTGTCCTAAGGGGTTATATGGTGTCATTAGGGGTCATATGGTGTGATAAGGGCCCACACGTGTGTTAGAATACCATATGACCCCATAGGACACCATACAACCCCTTATGACACCATATGATCTATTAGGACATCATATTGTCCTAAGGGGTCATATGGTGTGTGTAGTTTCATAAAATTGTGACCCTAGCAATTTTTTACCACATTAGGGTCCTCACACATGCGAAATTGAATCCCCTGGCCTGATCGAAGACCAGAGACTACTCAACCCATGAAAAATTACTTTTCCTCAAATTCGCAGGGCAGCTTTGTCTCGACATATTACTGCCAGATCCAGGTGCACAGCTTGATCCTACACTCCGATCTTGAGTTATTACCAATTCTTTGTCACTTTTTCACTTAGTCTTTATACATAATCCAATCAATTCCTTTCCATTCTGAGTAGACAAGGGGATTGGCTTATCATTCTCATTTCATTTAGAATTATATCTTCTTCTTTGGAGGTTGAATCTAATGTATTCCCCCCCCCCCCCCTCTTCCAATGTAATGCGTGAAAAGTGTTTGAAGGGAAATCCGTAGTGAAACTCTCATCTCTCCTTGGAGGGAAATGGTAGCTTTCCTTTTGATCTCTCATTCACACATTTTTCACCCACCATTACATTTTGGTGAACCTGATGTCTTACATGCTTTCCTTTGAAAAAAATTGCATATTTTTCATTTGCAAGTTTCAAATTTCTGCGAACTTAGTGGTTAAATCATTAAAAACCCTAGTTTTTAAAATTAAAATTGAACTTATGATTTGTAAAAATTTCTTGTGGTTATCTTAGATCTGAAAATTATTTTGATTGTCAAATTCAATTTCCTCATTGTCTTGTTCAATTTGCAAAACAAATTTACAAAATTAAGCGGTTACTTGTTAAAACCCTAATTTTTAAAAATCATCTTGAACTTGTGCAAAAATTGGATTTCCATTTAATTTTCAGATTTTTGATTGTTCTCAAACTTGTTTTCATTCCTACAATTCAAATTTTTAATTTTCCTCCTTTTTCCCAAAATTCAAATTTCAAAATTAAGTGGTTAGGTCATAAAATCCAAATTTTCAAATTTAATTGGATTTTGTGCAAATTTCAATCAATTTCATTCCACTTCAGATTTCTAGACATTTTTCAAGGTGTCCCTATCCATTAGATTTTAAATTTTTCAAATTTGTAATTCAATTCCTCTTTTTCTTCAAAACCCTAATAGGGTCCTATTTTTACATTTCAACCTTAATTACACCCATCTCGAAATCGTAAAATTCACCATTTTGGGGGGGTTAGCTTTGAAATCATCGTAATATTCATCCCTGAAATTTTTTAAAAAAAATGGTCAGACCATGTGCATTCCCGCCACGATCCTCAACTTTTTTCCCAAAATTTCAGGAGATTGTTATGACTATATTTAATAGCCTAAATCCAGAAGATTGGCTAAATTTGTTGATTTTTTATCCCTCTAGAATCGAAAATACCTCCAAAATTCAACATTTCAAGTTTCAAGAACATTTTTAAAATTAAGAGGTTAATTATAATCTACCTTGATTTTAAAGATTCTGATTTTAAAATTAAGTGGTATTCCCTTGGCCCTAATTTTAAAATTCTAGTTTCCTTTCACTTTTGGAAATTGTGTCATCCTCGTCTTCCAACAAAGTTCAAATTGTTTAATTAGTTTTTTCTTACATTTTGCATTAATAAATTTTGTAAGCTTTGTTCCAAAATTCAAAATTCAAATTTTTCCTCTAGTGCATGAGTTTCACCACTATTAGTCCTACCTACACTATCCCCGTTAGACAAAGCATTAGAATTAAGGCCTCCCAAGGTTTAATTACCAAGGAGATGGAGCCTAATTTGGGTGACTTCTTTAATGAGGATCATGCTAATTCTTCCCATTCTAATCATGTGCCTATTCACCCCATTGATGAATCCCATGATGAAGAAGAAGCTTTAACTAGGGTCTCTATAGATCAACTTTCCACATTGGACAATCAACTTGATAACTTTCAACAATGGATGTCCCAAGAATACCCTAATAGTGAAGCTCTTCCATTAATTCAAGGTCTTAAATGCATGATTCAAAGTGATAAGAATGGAATTGATATATTGTGTGGCATTGCACATATTATTGATTCTAATATCATGCCTATCAAGAGTTGTGTTGAAACCCTAGGTTATTCACAACCTTCAACACAAGTCAATCCTTCAATTCCTTTGAATACTCTTATGACTAGTATTCCTACTTTTACCCCCAACATCATGGCTACTTCAACTCAAAATGTCATCCCTACAACCATCGGTCATGGGGGTAATCCCTCTTCTTCATTTAATCCTCCATCTTTACCTATGTCTTCCATAAGTATTCATGTTATCCCTCAACCAATCAATGTGACACAAGGTGGAAATTCCTTCAACAACTTTGTTCCTCCTTTGCGTGTCCCTTTTCCTACTCAATCACCACCTATGCCTACTTATCATAATGTCCCACCACCTTATTCTCAGTCCATGCCTTCTTTCAATAACATCACACCACCTTCTCAATCAACTATGTCTAACATCAATTCTTCTACCGAAGCGACAATTAAAAATCTTGTTCAAACCATGTCTTCCTTACAACAACAAATTGCTTCTATGAGTCAATCCAAGATTAGTGTGCCCACCTTTGATGTTGTGAGCCCACTTTCTCTTGATATTGTTAAATTTGTGCCATCTAAACATGTTGAGGTCCCTTAATTAGAACTCTATAATGGAAAAGGTGATCCTCTTACGCATGTCAAAACATTTCGAACTTTGTGTACAGATTTTTCTTATGATCAAAGATTGCTTGCAAAATTGTTTACAAGAACACTAAGAGATAAGGATTTACAATGGTATTTCTCTTTGCCTTCTTATTCTATCACTTCTTTTCAACAACTGGAAAATGCTTTCATCCAACAGTTTCAAAACAACATTGGTCCTAAAATCACTTTAACTGATTTAATACATTGTAAACAAGGTGTTAAAGAAAAAGTGACTAATTTCATTGATAGATATAAGCATTTGTGTGCTCAAATTTCTTTTCCTATACCAGATAATGATATTCAAAGAATTTTTATTTCTAATTTACAAAAAGATATCAAGGAAAATCTTATTTTGTCTGAGTTTACTTCCTTTCCGCAATTATGCACAACACTCCACAATTATCAACTAGATGTGAGTCAAATGAAGTAGCTCCGAGTGATAAGGGGGAGAGTGTTCAAGAACTATTTGTGAAGTTCAAACCAACAAAAAGCTTCATCAAGTTCAATGATACAATCAACAATCACAATGTGAATGCTACAATAAGTGTGCCTCCTATTTCTAATGTTTTCCAAAGAGAAAGACAGTTTACTCCTTCGAATGAATCTTTACATAGTATTATGTATTAGTTGTTGCAAAGAAATGTTATCAAAATTCCTCCTATAAAACAATTTGATCCTTCTAAACTTGCATCCCCTTATTTTGATAACAATTCATTTTGTCAATTTCATTACAGCTTGATCATGATACTGAGAAATGTTTCGCATTGAAAAATAAGATTCAAGATTTGATTGATAATAATACTATATATGTGGCAAGTGTGAATGATAAAGGGAATAAATCTATAGCTCCTCCTAATCAAAATCTTAAGATTTTCACTGATCCCTTGCCTTCTCATACCTCTAATGTTATTGAGATTGTGCCTACTTCTTTCTCTTCTGAGGAATCCACCTCTATAGCTCCAAACTTGGTAAATATGGTAGAAAAACAAGATATGCCTAAGGATCCTTGTATTACATTTGACCCTAGTGAGTCCATTAGAGCACTCGATGGCCCTTTATACATAGTTGTGAAGGTTAAGGATATACCTTTCAGTGGTGCCCTTATTTATTCCTCTTGCATGGTTAATGTCATAAATGAAGAGTATTTTTTCACTTTATGATTGCATAAACCAATATATGATGCTTCTAATGTGGTTGTGAAGTTATTTGATGGATTCTCTTGTCCTACCATTGGCTCTATCACCCTTCTTGTTGAAGTTCATACTAAATCCATGGATGTCAACTTTGTTATCATTCCCTCTTCTGAGCAATTCCATGTGAAGTTGGGCTATCCTTGGCTATCTTCCATGAAGGCTATTGCTTCTCCAATCCACAAGTGTCTGAAATTTCCTCACAGTGGAGAAATCATAACCATGAACCATAGCTTATTTCGTCCATCTGAAAGAAGCCCTAGTGTTCCTATTAATTTCTTTTGGCCTAAACAATTTCAATCTCTTCCATCAAGGAGTAATTCTCTTTTTCAATCTTATCAAAAATGGAATAAAGATATGATATTATCCTTAAGTCGGCCTAGATCCCCAACACTTGACATTCCTATCATACGTGAAGATAAAGTTTTTCCCCTCATGGATAGAACTAATCTCCCTTCTATGAAAGATCGTCAACCTATTCCTATGGATGTGACTATACCTTCTCCGAAGAAGCCCTAGTGTTCCTATTAATTTCTTTTGGCCTAAACAATTTCAATCTCTTCCATCAAGGAGTAATTCTCTTTTTCAATCTTATCAAAAATGGAATAAAGATATGATATTATCCTTAAGTCGGCCTAGATCCCCAGCACTTGACATTCCTATCATACGTGAAGATAAAGTTTTTCCCCTCACGGATAGAACTAATCTCCCTTCTATGAAAGATCGTCAACCTATTCCTATGGATGTGACTATACCTTCTTCGAAGAAGAACAACAATATTCTTCCTAAGATTAGACTTGTACCTCATCCTCATGATGGACCCAATCTCCTTCCTACACCTAATATTCCTCCTTTATATGGTGCAGGTCCACCTTTGTCCTCTTATCGAGAGAAGAGGCCTTCTTCTCCTCTTGTTCAGCCTAAAAGACCTCAACCTAAACCTTCAACTGTCAAGGAGAGAAATATTCCTACTTTTTCAACTGTTCCTCCTCCTTCTCAGCCTTCCACTAAGACTTGACGTAATCATTGTGCAAGAGACCGCCGACAAAGATGCCATGTTTGAGCTCATGAAGTTGTCCCTCAAAATACTCAATCTCCTAGAATACCAACAGTTGACATGATTCCCTTTTCTCTTAAGCAAGATGTAGGTGGTTTTACTCGTATTCATGTTCTTGCTCCTCTTTCTCTAAACTTTGATGAAGAAATGGGTGAAAATTTTATTCATGATGGCAATACAAATCCTAATGATTTTGACAATGAGTATGAATATGTTGATGTGGACAACCATTTATCCACTGAATTTTCACAAATCCTAATCCTAGCTCCTAGAATCAAACAAAGTGACTTACAACATGAGCATAGTCCTTGTTTGGATCTTGTGATAGCTCCATCTGCTATGCTCGATGTCACTCCTCTAGCGTGTTGCTCGCCTTCCTAAAATAGTGATCAACAAGATTGGGAGGCGGATGTCATGCTAGATTAGCAATATTAGCACTATAGATTTTCTCTCTCTCCTCTCTTGCTCTTTTGTGGCTATTCTTCAATGTGTATCCATGTTCTTCTATTATCCCCTTAATGTCTACTTGGGGATGATGCAAACCATTGAGATCTTTTCTTGGTCTCTTTCATGTTGACTCAAAAGACACCCTCTCTTCCCTTTCTTCCAAGGTAGTGTCCTTCTTTGGGGAATGACAATTATTATATGCACATACATATATGATATACATGAGTTATTGTACAACATACTGACCCTGAGGAAAGCAAAACTACCTCATGTTTTGTGTTCATTATCCTTGGATTTATTCCTATATTGGGGGCTAAATCCTTGCGATGACATGCTCCCTCTCTTCTTTCTCTCTTGGGTGTATCCTACCTTAAATTAATCACTCCCGATAAGGCATGTATGATTGCTTTAACATGGGGGCATACACTCTACTCATATTTTCCTTCTTGATAATTAGAATTACTTAGTGAACTTTGTTCCTTTGTAATATTTGGTATCCTTGCTTTCATGAATCATAGTAACAGGAACTTTTCTACTTTCAGTCATGGTTCTCCCCTTCTCGATCTTCTCTTTTACTTTATCAATCGAAGTCATAAGATCCTAAGTCCACTGGGGGCTTGGCACATCTTGCCTCCTTAATGTGGTAAAATTATTTTGATCTTGTTTCCTTGTACTTTACCGGTAGTATTAGCGTACGCTCATACTCTCGATAAAGTGGGGGCTAAATGTAGTGTCATAAAATTGTGACCCTAGCAATTTTCGACCACATTAGGGTCCTCACGCATGCAAAATTGAATCCCCTAGCCCGATCAGAGACCAGAGATGGCTCAACCCTTGAAAAATACTTCTCACTTGACCTCCTCACCAAACTATATGCACTATTCCTAGAGAAAAGGGCAGGACAGGGGCATGGCACCTCTGTCCCTACCCTATTTGGGGGTAGAACCCTTCCTAAGTTTGCATTGAAGGTTGTGTGGTGAGCAGGAAAACTTCTCGGATGTTGGCTTGTGATGAAAATCAATTTCATTCACCCTAATTGACAAGTATAAAAGTTGCATTTATCCTCTCATTTGCATAAGTTGAAAAAGTTGGGATGGGTGGGAAGTTTACATGAGATCAAGCCTTCAAGAGTGTTCAACCATTCCTTTCCAGCATTGAGCATTCTCAAGTCTCCCTTCAAGGCTAGGTGTTGCATTCAAGTCAAGGATTCAACCATTGAAGAGGAGATTCATTCCAACATTCAATTTCAAAAAAGCAAATCTGTTAGGATAACCGGTGAACAACTGAGAGGGGGGGTGAATCAGTTGTTAGCAAATTATATCAATCAAACCACTTAATAACCTTTAACCAGAGAACATAAACATTGAGTACCAAAATAGAAAAAATAGATATCGGTAAGAAATAAAACTTAAGAATGAAATGGAGAATTAATACAATGCAACCATACCACATAGCACCATGATTTGTACATGGAAAACCCGGTAAAAGGAAACACCACAGTGGGAAGCCTACCCACAGTAAGATGATACTTCTGCAGAAAGTATGTGATATAATGAGGGGCTTGCATATGCAGGAAGGCACATTTCCTAGAGCGTATTGCTCATCATATAATGAGGGGCTTGCATATGCAGGAAGGCACATTTCCTAGAGCGTATTGCTCATTACAAAAGAGTCTCACTGACTATAGAGAGGTTATAACCACCTCAAGATAATTGGACAATAATCCAGAATAATGAACTGCCAGAGATAGCATCTACCATGTCTGATTACAGTCCTGGTTAAGCTCAATATTGAAGGCCTTACCTCTTACTTAAACCCAATTCGATCACCTATGATCGAACAAATCTCCTTTGCATATGATATTGCATTCCACGACCACAACACATGATCTACAATGAGATCTTACATGAATTTATACAAACCCTAAGGCCTAAACCAATTAGGTCAACCACATAAAAGATATTACAATAATCATTACATAAATTTATATTAAAATGATATGCCATGTCGGCATTAGACCAAAACAACAATAACCAATCCATAAATCATCCTGGTAATGTGTACAGAACACGTTAACATTATATCGGTCCATAACCTAGATAGGTACTAGACCTAATCTAGGTCCACCGTGCCAAAACAATGCCTTCAATCAATTGAGGCATGATCAAGGATCACCTTCTGCATCATGAATTCCATCTAGAAGCCGCACCAACACCACTTAGCATTTTGTCAAGGTTTCTCATTGAAATCTCTACCAGTTAAACCTTAAACCCATACCAATAACACAAGATCTTCTACCGATAACCAAAACCTATCTGTTGGTAACCAACCATAACAGATAGTGTTGAAATCAATGCAACACATAATCAATTCATCCATATTGCCAACAATCTTCCCCTTTGGTATTGATGGCAACACTAGATGTGAAAAACATCTAAGTACAAAGAAATGCCATTAACAAGTCTCCCCATGTGGAAGACAATCAACAATCTCCTGTATATAGCTTTGAATATCAATAACTCTCCCCCTGTGAATAATATCTCTATAAAGTTTTAAATTTATTTTTCATATCACTATCTCTCCCCCTTTGACATCAATGCCAGAAATCTAACAAAAAATATAATAATATAAGCCTCTGAATCTCAAAGTTGACTACTCCCTGTGAGTATTAACACCACTCATCAGTGTTGGAATGAATAGTATATTTGATAATGCATGCAAACTGATGCCAAACCGCATCAATCAAGACTTTGTCAGAGGAGCAGAAACCCCTAACCTATCTCTCAAATACTCAAATGATTCCTTAGACAGTGGTTTAGTGAATATATCTGCAATCCGCTCTTTAGTGTTCACATAAACCAATTTGACTTCCTTTTCTTCTACCTTCTCCTTCAGAAAGTTATATTTTATTGATATGTTCTTAGTCTTAGAGTGAAATACTGGATTCTTAGACATGTCAATAGCTATCAAGTTATCACAATAGATAACTATTGGTTCACTACAATTTACCTTGATATCCTTAAACATTTGATTCATCCACAAGACTTAGTGCAATTATTTGTTGTTGCAACATATTCAGCTTCTGTAGTAGATAAAGAAATGCATGACTATTTTTTGTTCATCCATGAAACCAATTTCTTACCAAGAAAGAAAGCTCCACTAGAAGTGCTCTTCCTATCATCAGTATCTCCTGCCCAATCTGAATCTATATATGCACATAAAGTGAAGTCATCATCTCTAGAATACCATAAGCCATATTCTGTTGTTCCTTGCAAATACTGGAATATCCTCTTTACAACACATTCATTATATTCTTTAGGATTAATTTCATATCTTGAAACAATAATTACTACATTCATAATGTTTGGTCTAGTCTGAGTTAGATATAACAAGCCACCAATCATAGACTTATACCTTGTCAGATTTACCGGTGTAGATGTATCTTTGATAGATAATTTCTCACTTGTTACCACAGGAGTACTTACCAGTTTGGCATTATCCATAGCAAACTTCTTCAACAATTCCCTCAGATACTTAGTTTGACAGATAAAGATTCCTTTGTCAATTTGAATAATTTGCAAACCTAAGAAAAATCTCATCTCACCAATCATGGACATTTCAAATTCATTCTTCATATTATTAGAGAATTCCATGCACAATTTATCTTCTTCTCCAAAAATGATATCATCAATGAATACTTCAATAAAAAAAATATCATCATCAGTGATCTTATAATATAAATTACCATCAGCACTGCCTTTAGTAAAATCAAGCCTTAAAAGATATTTATCCAACCTTGCATACCAAGCTCTAGGAGCTTGTTTCAATTCATATAAAGCTTTCCTTAATCTGCAAACCATATCTTTATCATCTAACAGTGAAAATCCATCAGGTTGCTCAATGTATACCTCTTCCTCAAGTTCACCATTCAAAAATGCACATTTAACATCCATTTGATAAACCTGATAGTTCTTATAAGCTGCATAGGCAAGAAATAGTCTAACAGCTTCAATTCTAGCTACAGGTGCAAATGTTTCACCATAATCAATTCCTTCGGTTTGAGAATATCCCTTACAAACCAATCTAGCCTTGTTTTTTACAACTTGACCATCCTCATTTAGTTTATTCCTAAAAACCCATTTAGTTCCAATAACATTCTTATTTTTAGGTCGGGGAACTAAAGTCCAAGTCTCATTCTTTTCTATCTAATCTAATTCATCTTCCATAGCCTTTAACCAATGTTTATCTTTACAAGCTTCAATAACAAATGTTGTTTCAATTTGAGAAATAAGACATGCCTCTTCATTTTCCAGTCTTCTTCTTGTCATAACTCCCTTGTTCCTATCTCCAATGATTTGATCTTCAAAATGATTTAACCTTACATACCTTGGTGTCTTCTGAACTTCAGGTTCATTGTTCTGATCATCAGTCATAGTTGAATTTTTTTATTGTACTAGTGTAATTGTCTCAGTTTCTTGCACTGATTGAGGCATCGTTGGTTCTGTTATGATCATTTCCACTATTGTTTCCCTGGCATATGATATAGATTGATTTATGTATTTCTCATCCACTTTCACATTAGCTCTCTCGACAATTTTCTACAATCTTTTGTTATGAAATCTATTTGCTTTGCTTTGAATTGAATATCCAAAAAATATTCCTTCATCACATCTAGGATCAAACTTCCCAATTGAATCATCCCTTTTGATATAACATTTACTTCCAAAAATTCAAATAAATTTAACAGTAGGTGTATGTCCAAACCATAATTCATAAGGGGTCTTACTGGTTTCACCTTTGATGTGAACTTTGTTGAATGTGTAGACTGTTATACTCATTGCTTCTCTCTAGTAGATGTGAGGCAATTTGGCTTCCATCATCATAGTTCTTGTTGCATCCAAAATGGTTCTATTCTTTCTTTCCACTACTCCATTTTGTTGAGGAGTCCTAGGTGTAGATAATTGTCTCCTAATTCTATTTGTCTCACAATAACTGTTAAATTCATGAGAAGTAAACTCACCACCTTGACCTGATCTCAAACATTTGATTTTTAATCCAATTTCTGTTTCTACCTTTTCTTTAAAGATCTTGAATTTCTCAAAGGCTTCAAACTTCTCCCTAAGAAAAGTCACCCACATCATTCTAGAATAGTCATCAATTATCAGCATGAAATATCTATCACCTTGAAAGCTTCTAGTCCTTGCTAGACCACATAAGTCAATGTGAATCAACTCAAGTATATCATTAGATTTATCATTTATTCTCTTAAAATAATTTCTAACTTTCTTTCCCAATTGACATTCCTTGTATATCGGATTATGAGGCTTCATAATCTTAGGTATATCTCTGATTGCCTTTGTTGAACTGATCGTGACAATACAATCAAAATTAACATGACACAACCTCTTATGCCATAACAAACTCTCATCAATATGAGAAATCAAACATGTCTTATTACGAGTGTTCAAGTGAAAGATATTACCTCCAGTCTGAGTACTGATTGCAATCTCCAAACCAGTTTTGTTAATGATTTTGCATTTTCTATCTTTAAACTGAAGTTGGAAACCCTTGTCCACCAATTGACCAATACTTAAAATATTATGCTTTAAACCTTCTACATAATAGACATTATCACTATTATGCTTTCCATCCAGAGAAATAATACCTCTACCTTTGATCATACATGCTTTGTCATCTCCAAATATGACTTGACCGACATTATATTCTTGCAGGGATAAAAAATTTCTTTTATCTCCAGTGATATGATATGAGCATCCACTATCAATTACCCATTCATCCTTGTCTTCAACTTTTGCTGCCAGGACCTTTTCTTCATTCTTTATAATTGGTTCTGGTTCATCTTTCTTTAAAGCATAAAATACCCATTCCTTTCCATTGTCGGATCCACTAGCAAAGTTTGTTGCCGCTTCATCCTTAGAGTCATCACTTACTCCTTCTTCATCTACTATGTAGCATTGTTTACTTTTCTTGAATCTATATCTGTTATGATTAGGCTTAAATGATTTCTTAACTCTCTCTTCAAATCTTGCATTCCTTTTAGGACATCTAGATGCAAAATGACCAATCTTATTACATGCAAAATATTTAAAAGGTGTTTTTCCTTCATACTTACTTCTTGTCAGTCCTTTAGTTACTCTTCTAGAAAATAAGGCTTCGAGTTGCTCAAATTATTTATCCTCTTTGCTCATATCTTCCAATTATTTTGCATGTAAGGCTTTCCAATCACTTTTGTCGGTAGATGATGATGCATGAAAAACAAGTTCACATTTTGCAACTCCAGAAGATCCAAATTCTTCAAGCTCAAAAGAAGATAATTTCCCAATCAGAATGTCTCTATTAACTGCAGTGTTTGCCATTGTTCTCAGTTCATTAATTATAGTTGCCTCCATCTTGTAAGCCAGTGGAAGGGCTCTCAAGACCTTGGAAACTATTTCATCTTCACTCAAAGATCCTTCACAATATTGAATTCCCATGACAATCTCATTTACTCTTTCCATAAATGTAGCAATTATTTCATTATCTTCCATCTTCAAGTTCTCATACCTTACCCGGTAACCATCAAGTTTTATTAATTTTGATAGTAAGATCACCTTCATTCAGATTTTGTAATTTATCCCAAATAACCTTTGTCGATGATTTATCAGTCAATCCCATGATTTGTTGATCAATAAGTGCACACAAGAGGGCTTCTCTAGCTCTACAATCATTTTCAATATTCTTGTCCAGGTCTGCAAGAGAAGGATTGCCAGATATTGGATCATAAGGTGTATATCCTTTCTCAGTGATCTCCCAAACATCCTTTCCAAGACATCTAAGATGAGTCTCCATTCGGATTTTTCACATCCCATAATTTTTTCCATCAAGCTTAGGGATTTCTATTCTAAAAATAGTTGTCGGTGGATTTGAAGTATTAGCTGCCATAGGATCTACCTCAAGTGGTTAAGCATCTACATAAGAGGACCAAAACTCTCATACCAATTGTTAGGATAACCGGTGAACAATTGAGAGGGGAGGGGTGAATCAGTTGTTAAGAGATTATATCAATCAAACCACTTAATAACCTTTAATTGGAGCACATAAACATTGAGTACTGGAATAGCAGAAATAGATGCCGGTAAGCAATAAAACTTAAGAATGAAATAGAGAATTAACACAATGCAACCATACCACATAACACCATGATTTGTACATGTAAAACTCGGTAAAGGGAAAAACCACAGTGGGAAGCATACCCACTGTCAGATGATACTTTTGTAAAAAGTATGTGATACAATGAGGATCCTGCACATGTAGGGAGGCACGCTACCTAGAGCATACTGCTCATTATAAAAGAGTCTCACTAACTACAGAGAGGTTATAACCACCTCAAGATAATTGGACAACAATCCAGAATAATGAACTGTCAGAGATAGCATCTACCATGCCTAATTATAGTCTCACTTCAACTCAATACCGAAGGCCTTTGACCTCTTACTTAAACCCAATTCGATCACCTATGATCGACCAAATCTCCTTCGCATATGATATTGCATTCCATGACCACGACACACAATCTGCAATGAGATCTTACATCAATTTATACAAATCGTAAGGCCTAAACCAATTAGGTCAGCCACCTAAAATATATTACAATAAGATCATTACATGCATTCATATTACAATGATATGCCATGTTGGCTTTAGACCAAAACAACAATAATGAATCCATAAATCATCTTGGTAACGTGTAGAGAACACATTAACATGATACCATTCCATAACCTAGATAGGTACCGAACTTAATCTAGGTCCACCACACCAAAGCAATATCTTCAATTAGTTGAGGCACGATCAAGGATCACCTTCTGCATCCTGAATTCCATCTAGAAGCTGCACCAACACCACTTAGCATTTTGTCAAGTTTTCTCAGTGATAGCTCTATCGGTTAAACCTTAAACCCATACTGGTAACACAAGATCTTCTACTGGTTGTTAGATTCAATGACAGTCCCAAAGAGACTGAGAGGGGGGGTGAATCAGTGACTAACCGGTTAGCAGAATATTTAAACTTACTAATAGATTTGCATCCCAAAAAAGTGTACCAGTAAACAAGAATTATTGCAATAAATAGAAATGAAAGAGATAGCATAGAAACACACCATAACATAGATATTTAATGAGGAAACCCAGAGTGGGAAAAATCTCGGTGGGATTTGTGATCCACAATATTCACTCACTATCCAATGAATAAATATTACTTACAATAGGGGCCTGCACATGCATGGAGGCCAACTACCTAGAGCTCACTGCTCAATAAAGAGTCACACTGACTACAAAATGGATTACCAAATCCAATACAATGTATTGCTAAAATAGCATCTCCAATGCCAGGTTCAGTACCAGTTTAAGCTCAGTCAATAACCAAAACCTTTGATGTCAACTATATCACCTTATACAAAATTCGCCTTATACTTCTCATCAATTTGCACACATAAAATGATCTATAAGATCTCATACATCTATGAGTCTTTTACAATGTACCATGTCGATTTTACAAAAGATAATTACATTTCAAAACAATTTATATAAACAAAAGTTTATTCCATGTCGGCTGGAGTGTCGGCATGCATTGTTGCCGATGTTAGTGAAGTGTCTGTCGATGTATGTAGAAATCTATTGTCGGTGCCAGTATCTGTCGGTGGGTTTCTAGATGGTTTCCAATTGGATGCCATCAATGACAACATCAACTATTATCATAAGAGTGTAGAATGCCAACACTAGTAACCAAAACCTATCTGTCGATAACCAACCATAAAAAATAGTATTGACATCAATTCATCCATATTGCCAACAAAATCTACCTACATTCTATCTACAACCTCCCTTGAGGTGATTTACATTATAGTCTTTTAGTTATATTTACTTGCAAGTACTTTCTTTCATTACTTGGTTAATTCCAAAACTGGGGTTTGACCTAAAGGCAAACCCCTAATCCCAACCCATTTTCCTCTCTTTTCTATGTGTAGGTTGCAGGTGCACAGTTGTACTTTCAGATTTGGACTCCATTTGCAGAGGCAAAAAAACCCTTTTCATTTCATGGATTTCTCAGAGGACCATGTACATTCCCACCATGATCTGGGCAACTTTTCCTCAAATTCGCAGGGTGGGTTCATCTAGACATATTACTACCAGATCCAGGTGCACATCTTCATTCCACACTTCGATCTTGAGTTATTACTAGTTCTTTTCCACTTTTGCACTTAGTCTCTATACATAATCCAATAAATTCCTTTCCATTCCAAGTAGAAGAGGGGATTGACTTATCATTCTCATTTCATTCAGAGTTCTATCTTCTTTTTTGGAGGTTAAATCTAATGTATCCCCCCCCCCTCTTCCAATGTAATACGTGAAAATTGTTTGAAGGGAAATCCATAGTGAAACTCTCATCTCTCCTTGGAGGGAAAGGGTAGCTTTCCTCTTGATCTCTCATTCACACATTTTTCACCTACCATTACATTTTGGTGACATTACAATGTCATAAGCAATCATGTTGTGTACTAGGATGTTAAAAGGGGTCATATGGTGTTATATGATTTCCTAAGGGCCCACACATGTTTTAGAACAACATATGACCCCTTAGGACACCATATGACCCACTATGACATCATATTGTCCTAAGGGGTCATATGGTGTCATAAGGGGTCATGTCATGTACTAGGATGTTAAAAAGGGGCATATGGTGTCCTAAGGGGTCATACAATATCAGTAGGGGTCATATGGGGTCCTAAGGGCTTGCACATGTGTTAGAACACCATATGACCCCTCAAGACACCATACGACCTCTTAGTAAACTATATGACCCATTAGGATATCATATTGTCCTAAGGGGTCATATGGTGTCATAAGGGGTTATATGGTGTCGTTAGGGGTCACATGATGTCCTAAGGGCCCATGCATGTGTTAGAACAACATATGACCACTTAGACACTATATGACCCCTTAGGACACCATATGACCCATTTGGATATTATATTGTCCTAAGGGGTCATGTCATATACTAGGATGTTAAAAGGGGTCATATGGTGTTGTTAGGGGTTATAAGATGTTAAATAGCCCACACATGTGTTAGAATAACATATGACCCCTTAGGACACCATATGACCCCTCAGGATACCATATGACCCATTTGGACATCATATTATCTTAAGGGGTCATGTCATGTACTAGGACGTTAAAAAGGGTCATATGGTGTCCTAAGGGGTCATATGGTGTTGTTAGGGGTCATATGGGGTCCTAAGGGCCCACACGTGTTAGAACACCATATGATCCCTTAGGACACCATATGACCCCTTATAATGTCCTAAGGGGTCATGCCATGTACTAGGAAGTTAAAAGGGGTCATATGGTGTCCTAAGGGCCCACACATGTGTTAGAACACCATATGACCCCTTAGGACACCATATTGTCCTATGGGGTCATATGGTGTCATAAGGGATCATATCATGTACTAGGATGTTAAAAGGGTTCATATGGTATCATAAGGGGTCATATGGTGTCGTTATGGGTCATATGGTATCATAAGGGCCCACACATGTGTTAGAACACCATATGAGCCATTAGGATTCCATATGACCCCCTAGGACACCATATGACCCATTAGGACATCATATTGCCCTAAGGGGTCATATGGTGTCATAAGGGGTCATGTCATGTACTATGATGTTAAAAGGGGTAATATGGTATCCTAAAGGCACACACATCTATTAGGACACAATACAACCCCTTAGGACATCATACAACCCCTTAGGACACCATACGACCCCTTAGGACATCATATTGTCCTAAGGGGTCATATGGTATCATAAGGGGTCATGTTCTGTACTAGGATGTTAAAATGGGTCATATGGTGTCCTAAGGGCCCACACGTGTTAGGACACCATACAACCCCTTAGGACACCATATGACCCATTAGGACAACATATGACCCATTAGGACATCATATTGTCCTACGGGGTCATATGGTGTCATAAGGGGTCATTTCTTCTACATGGTGTCCTAAGGGGTCATATGGTGTCAATAGGGGTCATATGGTGTTCTAAGGGACCACACATGTGTTAAAACACAATATGAGCCCTTAGGACACCATATGAGCCTCTCTCTCTCTCTCTCTCTCTCTCTCACACACACACACACATATCAAAATGTCAAATAATTATAAGTGTATGTCCATATACAAAAATGGTATAACGCTAACTCAAACAAAATGTATGTTGATACATGTAAATGTATGTCCATATACAAAATATACATGCCAACTAGACATGTAAGTATCCCAAAATGTTCTATAACATCCTAAACTAATGATGGATGATCAAAATCAATCCTCTTCGCAACACTCCTCATCTTTGAAGGATCCTGCACAAGAAAAATCAAACCATGATTGAGATTATTTATATTATATAATTTACATTTGAAAAGTTAACATAAAAATAAATATAAATTAAACTATAATTGAACTCTAAAATTGAATTCTTGATTACCTCATGTCCACATTTTCTCTTCATCTTGGGAGGAATCCTGGAATATGTCTTCAGTAGAGAAGGTATGTCATCAAGATTCTCATAGACAACCTACATATGTTCACAAACATAACATCGATACAAGTCGGCATATAATTGTCAATGATAAGAAAGAATTATATCTACTAAACACAAAATAAAATAAACACATGTACCTGAGGCATCTCTTTAGCTTTTTTAGGTATAGTGGGTGCAGTGAACAAGGATGTGAAGTCAACAATTCTCTATACATAAAGACAAGTATGTGAAACTATCAATCTATGTAGATATGTATAATCATTATAATTCATTTAAACTCTTAATTCAATCATGTTTGCATTCAATTACCTTTCCCTTGTCTTCGGCTGCACTACCAGAGCCCGAATCGCACGACACTGCACTTGCAAGACTTGTGTCCTACAAGAGTAAAATAAGATAAACATGCAAGTTACTATATAATTTAATTAATGACAATTTAAATGATGATCATGTATGTACAATAAAAAATATAAACAACTGTTAGGTCCCGGAGACAACTAAGAAGGGGGGGTGAATCAGTTGTCTAATAAATTCAAACCAAAAACAACTTAACCAATTTAATGCTTAATAACGGTAAACCAGTTAAGTATGTCGATAGATAGTGTTAACAGTTAATTGCTATACCAGTAAATATTAATGCATGAAACATAGACATAAAATCATCCACAACACATAACACCAATATTTGTTTGTGGAAACCCTGTAAGGGGAAAAACCACGGTGGGAAACCTTACACACAATTAGATGATACTACTACAGATAGTAAGTGTACATAAATAGGGTTTGCACATGCAGATAGGCCAACAAACTAGATCTCACTGCTCAATCACAAAATGGGAGTCACACTGACTACAGTTGGATGGTTAAATCCAATAAGAATGTACTGTACAAAATAACATCTTCATATGCTGGATTCAGTACCGGTGTAATGCTGATATGCTTCTACAAAAACCTAGCTTCACCTTCAAATGATGTCTTCATGTATAGCTCTTCTTAATCTCACATATACCTTCTTACAAATATTTTTCACATTCCACATTCGATCTTACAAATAAGATCTTACATTTATACCATAACCTAAGACCAATTTTAGTAGGTCAACTCTACAAGATATTACAATAAAAATATTTTACAAGCAATATAATATCCGATGCAATAACTAATTAAACATGTCGGCTTAATACATTTACAACAATAATAAATCATCTCCATAGTGTGCCATCCTGATCTGGAAAAGATAAACCTCTCGGTGTAACCCTAGGCAACCTTGGACCTGTTTGCCGATAAAAGCAAATATGCAAATATGATTATACCAATGATTAATTCTTCAAAAAAAAGTGTCCACATGATGTCTTTTACATTACCAAGTGTCTTCCAAATCATTCCAAGTGTCGGTGAACATTATATCCTGTCGGTGAACTATATACCAATAACTGTGCAATAGTTACTTGCTTGCCAGTGAATGTTGCTGGATCTCCAGAGTGCTAGTGTTTTAGTAGGTGTTGACATCAATGACAAAACCATACCAAAATACCAACAATCTCCCCCTTTGGCATTGATGGCAACACAAGATGGAAAAACCATCAAAGTGCCAAAACAGAAATGTCAAAAACCAACAATCTCCAAAAAGATCATAGCCAGAATACAAAGAGTAATAGTCTCTCTCAAACAACAATCTCTCCCCCTAAAAGCAACATGTGTTATCCAAAGTTCTCTCAATAGATAATGTGTTTTTCCATAGATATCTCTCCCCCTTTGACATCAAATGTCAAAGTTATAATAATAAAACCAAGTTCATATATAAAATACCAATCAATTCAATATACCAACTACTCCCCCTGAGAAGTAGCTTCCTCATCAAAGACCGGAGTAAAAGATTTGTCTTTTAATTCTATCGGTTGATGACAATCATCAACTGTCTAAGTCTCTACCAGTGGTGGTATGACTCCAAGCTGATCTCTGAGATATTCAAAAGTCTCCTTAGGCAAAGGTTTTGTGAAAACATCTGCAAGTTGTTCGTTAGTATTCACATAAACTAGTTTTATCTCCTTTTCTTCAACTTTTTCCCTTAGAAAATTTAGTTTGATAGAAACATGTTTTGTTTTAGAATGTAATACCGGATTCTTAGATATATCAATTGCTGCAGTGTTATCACAATATATAGTAATAGGTTCCTTGCATTTTACCTTTATGTCTTTCAACATTTGCTTAAGCCATAGTACCTGTGTACAGTTAGTTGTTGCTGCAACATATTCTGATTCTGATGTTGATAAAGATGTACAACTCTCTTTCTTACTCAACCAAGAAACTAATCTCTTTCCAAGAAAGAATGCTCCGCCGATGGTGCTTTTTCTATCATCCACATCTCCTGCCCAATTTGCATATGTGTATGCACATAGATCAAAATTTTCATCTCTAGGATACCATAATCCAAGATTTGCAATGGCTTGTAAGTACCGGAAAATCCTTTTTACTATTGATTCATGATTTTCTCTAGGATTACTTTGAAATCTAGAAACAATACATACTGCATTCATAATATCAGGTCTGGTTTGTGTCAAATACAGTAAACCTCCTATCATAGATTTGTATCTAGTTGGATTAACAGGTGTAGATTCATCCCTTTGAGATAATTTGTCATTTGTAGTCATAGGTGTGCTTACCGGTTGAGAGTTCTCCATCCCAAATTTCTTTAGTAACTCTTTCAAGTACTTGGATTGGCTCAAAAATATACCTTTGTTAGTCTGTGAAATCTACAATCCTAGAAAGAATATTATTTCTCCAATCATAGACATTTCAAATTCTTGCTGCATTTTAATAGAAAATTCTTTACATAATCCATCTTCCCCTCCAAAGATTATATCATCAACAAATACTTCTATAATCAAGATATCATCATTAGTTATTTTGTAATATAAATTGTTGTCTACATTTCCTTTAGTAAAACCAATCATTAAAAGATACTTATCCAATCTTGCATACCAAGCTCTTGGGGCTTGTTTCAATCCATACAGAGCTTTTCTTAACCTACAAACCATATCATTGTCATCTGTCAAGGAAAATCCATCAGGTTGTTCAATATAGACTTCCTCTTCAAGATCTCCATTCAAGAATGCACATTTAATATCCATTTGATAAACTTTGTAGTTCTTGTGAGCTGCAAAAGCAAGGAATAATCTGACTGCCTCAATTCTAGCTACCGGTGCAAAGGTTTCATTATAATCAACTCCTTGTTTCTGAGAATATCCCTTACACACTATTCCTACTTTATTTCTGACAACCTTACCATCTTCATTAAGTTTGTTTCTAAATACCCATATGGTTCCAATTACATTTTTATCTTTAGGTCGGGGAACTAATGTCCAAGTATTATTTTTCTCAATTTGTTCTAATTCTTCTTCCATAGCTTTAATCCAAAATTTATCTTCCCATGCCTCATTAACAGATGATGGTTCAACTTGAGAAATAAGACATACCTCTTCATTTGCCAATCTTCCTCTTGTCATGACTCCTTTAAATTTGTTTCCTATTATCTTTTCTTCAGAATGATTCAATCTTACATACAGGTGTGTCTTAGTTTGTTGTGGTTCTTCAATTACTATGGAATCCTCTGATGGTACCGGGTTAACTGGATCTTCATTCTGTACCGGTGGATTTGTCACAATTTCTGTTGCTGGTTCAGAGTCTATATACCTTGAAGTTCCTCTAAATTGTTCATCAATCTTTACATTTGTGCTCTCAACATTTTTCTACAATCTCTTGTTAAAACATCTATATGCCTTGCTCTTAGATGAATAACCAATAAATATTCCTTCATCACTTCTAGGATCAAATTTTCCAATATACTCATCTCTTCTAATATAACATTTACTTCCAAAAATTCTGAAATACTTAAGAGTAGGAGTATTACTGTAGCGTCCTAAAATTGCAACACTTGCAATTTCGACTGCATTTAGTCTTCACGATGGCGACACAACACGGAACCTGAATGGAGACCCCAAAACTTGTCCACGACACCAAAAACTGCATTTTTCCAGCACCCTGGCCTGATCCTCCTTGCACCCTGCTGTCTCGGGAGGTGGGACCAGAGCGCCCAGCGCCCTGGTCCCTGGCCCTATTTTGGGCCCAGTCTCCTATGGGACTTCGGGTCTTTTTGTTTGCAAATTGGAAAATAACATTTCCTGGTCAGCCTAAGGTTGGGAAAATCAGTCTATCAACCCTAATTGACAAGTATATAAACTACTTTTCCTCTCCCATTTTAGAAATGGATGGAAAAAGGTGGAAACGATACTCAAACATTCAAGCATTCAAGCATTCAAGCATTCAAACATTCCTTCAAGCAATTGATCATTCTAAGTCTCCATTCAAGGCTAAGTGTTGCATTCAAGACAAGGATTTAACCATTGAAGAGGAGATCACATACTACAACATACAACATACAACAAACAACAACATCTATACCTTCACACATAAGGATACAAACATCCTTACAACAAGGTATTAGTACTTGTTTTACATTACAATCATTTACATTTACAGCATTTCTCATTTCTTGGTTAATTCCAAAACCGGGGTTTGACCTAAAGGCAAACCCCTAATCCCTAACCCCCCAATCATCTTCGCTTTTCTGTGTGTAGGTTGCAGGTACGCAGCTGAAATTGAAGATCTGGAATCCTTGTGCAGAGACGAACAGATCCCCCTTCGTTTTGCGGATTTTTCGGAGGACCGTGTGCACACCGGGCGCCATCGTCCCGTCAACTTTTGCTCAAATTTGTAGGACAGTGCCGTATCGACATTTTACTGCTAATTCCAGGTCCGCAGCTTCATCCTATATCCCTATCTCAGTTTATAAGCGAATCTTTCTCACTTTCTATGTATTCCTAGCCTAATCATTCTATCTACATTCTTTACAAAAGAGGGTAGCCTTGCTGTCTTAACCCTTGAAACTCATTTAGAATCCAATCTTGCATTGTGTGGGATTGGATCTTGTGGGTTTCAACCCCTCTTTTGAATGTAAAGTCTCCCCTAAGTGAAAACCGTCAACCCTAGTAACCTCCCTTCTCTCTCCTTGGAGTTGGAAGAGGGGAGAGCAACTAGGGTTCAATCGATTTTCCGCTTTACATTTTGGTGAACCCGACGTGAACATCCTTTCTGATTATTCATGGTTAGATTTGAAAATTTGATTCCTTGATTACATTTCCATGTTTGATCTTTTGCAAATTTTAGAGGTTGATTGCATAAAAACCCTAAAATTTTCTTTTTGGTAATTGAGCTTGTGAAATGTTTAATTGTTAATGCTTGTTTCAGATCTACCCTTCTATTACAAATTATCAATTCATATCTGTGCTTTAATTTTGAAAATTAAGTGGTTAAGTGTCAAAACTCTAATTTTTGAAACCCTCTTGATTCAACCTTTGTCCGACAATTTCACTGATCAAAACATCTCCAAATCAGCTGTAACTTTGGATTCCGCAATAAAATCATAATATCTTTCATCCCTGAAAATTTGGAAAAAAGTTGCGAGAATCGTGTGCACTCCGAGCGCCATCGTCCCCGACATTTTTTCCAAAATTTCGGGAGCTAGATCTTACTGTATTTTTCTGCTAAAATCTAGAATTTTGGCTGATTTTATCAATTCTAACACTTTCAAAATTACAGTCAAAGTGGGTCTTGTGATTGCTTGGTTTAAGGCTCCTAATCATTCAAAATTTGTTGAAATTGAAATTTTGTGTCAAAATTGTGTTCTTACTGTCCTAAATCTGAAAATTGTGTTAGCATTCATTCGAAATTTCAGTGCTTTACTCAAATTCTTGCCATTTGTGACTTTTGAAATTAAGTGCTTAATTACAACAACTTTGATTTCCGCTTTCAAAATTGAATTTCGCGTGAAATTGAGTCAACTTTTAAATTTCAAAACTTGCATTGCTTTTGGTATTCCCTCTAAAATCATAAAATTCAAAATTTCAGTTTCCCTCTCTTTTTCAAAATTCAAATTTTGCATTTTTCGACAATCTTGGTAAGGTTCAATTTTGAGATTGCAACTATAATTTGGCCTATCTACAGATCATAAAATCACCCAATTTTTTCAGATTAGCTCTAAAATCATCATAACTTTCATCCCTGCAAATTTCGAAAAAAGTTGCGAGGACCATGTGCACTCCGAGCGCCACGGTCCCTGACATTTTTTCTGAAATTTCGGGAGATTGTCGTGATTGCATTTAACAGCTTAAATCTAGAAGATTGGCTGATTTTACTTAACTTTGCTACCTCTAAATTCAAAATCTTCTCTCTCTTTCTAGTGCATGAGTTTTACAACAATAAGCCCTACTTACACCATTCCCGTTAGACGAAGCCTTAGAATTAAGTCTTTCCAAGGTTTAATTACTGAGGAGATGGAACCTAATTTGAATAGCCTTTTTAACGAGCACATGGGTAATTCCTTTAATCCTCCTAATGATGAAGAAGCTCTCCATGAGGTTTATGTAGAACAACTTGCGAAATTGGATAACCAATTTGACGATTTTCGACAATGGATGTCTCAAGAATACCCCGATAGTCAAGCTCTTCCTTTAATTGAGGGTCTAAAACATATGCTACAAAGTGATAAGAATGGAATTGATATTTTGCATGGTATTGCACACATTGTGGATTCGAATATGATGCCTATAAAGAGTTGTGCTGAAAATTTAGGCTATACACAACCTCCCACTCAAGTCAATCATTCTATTCTTTTGACAACTTCTATTGCTAGCATACCTACCTTTACATCAAACATAATGGCTACTTCAATACAAGACATTCCTCCTATGATCACCAGTCATGGGGGCAATCCTTCTTCTTCAATTAACCCTCTTCCTTCATTTAATCCGACTTCTTCATTCATTCCTTCAATGAGTGTTCCTATTACATCTCCACAAATGAACATGACGCAAGGGGGCAATTCATTCAACCATTCCATTCCTCCTTGTAGTGTTGCTCCTTTCCAATCCTCTCCTATGATTAACTATCATAGTGTCCCGCCACCTTACTCTTTACCTTCTTTCAATAACATAACACCTCCATCACAATCTAACATGTCTAATATGAACTCTTCAACTGAAGCGACCATTAACAATCTTGCACAAACTGTCTCTTCTTTACAACAACAAATTGCCTCTATGAATCAATCTAAGTTTAGTGTGCCCACATTTGATGTTGCGAGCCCACTTTCTCTTGACATTGTCCGAGCTATCCCTCCTAAACATGTTGAAATCCCGCATTTGGAGCTTTATAATGGTAAAGGTGATCCTCTAACACATGTTAAGACTTTTCAAACAATATGTACCGATTTTTCTTATGACCAAAGGTTGCTTGCAAAACTATTTACTAGAACATTAAGAGACAAAGCCCTACAATGGTATTGCTCGTTGCCTTCTTATTCTATTACTTCTTTCGAACAACTTGCAAATGCTTTCATTCAACAATTTCAAAACAATATAAGTCCTAAAGTTACTTTGATTGATTTAATGCATTGTAAACAAGGTATTAAAGAAAAAGTGACTGATTTCATTGGTAGATATAAGCATTTGTATGCTCAAATTTCTTTTCCAGTGCCTAACAATGATATTCAAAGAATCTTTATTTCTAATTTACAAAAAGATATTCGAGACAAACTTCTGTTTTCTGAGTTTACTTCTTTCCAACAGTTGTGCGCAACTCTTCACAATTATCAACTGACTGTGAGTCAAATGGAACAATCACATCCTATGGCTCCGAGTGATAAGGGTAATAGCAGTCAACAACCATTTGGAAAGTTTAAACTGAACAGAGATTCTATCAAATTCAATGAAAACATCATCAACAACAATGTGAATGCAGCATCAGGTGTGCCTCCTATTTCTAAGTTTTTCAAGAAAGAAAGAAAGTATACTCCTTTCAATGAATCATTGCATAGTATTATGAATAAGTTATTGGAACAAAATGTGCTTACTCTTCCTCCTGTAAGGCAAATTGATCCTGCAAAGATTAATTCACCTTATTTTGATAACAAATCTTTTTGTCAATTTCATCGTCAACCTGGGCATGATACTGAAAAATGTTTTTCTTTAAAGGGTAAAATTCAAGATTTGATTGATAATAATACTATCTTTGTTTCTGGAGTGAATGATAAAGGCAATACATCTGCAACTCCTCCTAACCAAAATCTTCAGATTTTTACTGATCCACTACCTTCTCATACCTCTAATGCGATTGAGACTAATGATTCCTCTTTTTCATCTGATGGTCTTGTGTCTATGACTCTGAATGTGATTAACTTTGTAGAGCAGCAAGAAAACCCTAAAGAACCTTCCATCACATTTGATTCTAGTGAAACTATCAGGGCACCTGATGGTCCTTTATACATAGTTGCAAAAGTCAAGAATACACCTTGCCGTGGAGTGCTTATTGATCCTTCGTGCATGGTTAATGTTATTACCGAAGAATTTCTTTTTACTTTGCAATTGAATCAAGTGATCTATGACAAAACAGATGTGATTGTGAAATTATTTGATGCATTTTCTTCTCCTGCAATTGGTTCTATTACATTACCTATTGAAGTTCATAACAAATCCCTTGATGTGAGCTTTGCTATTATTCCTTCATCCAAACAATTTCGTGTGAAGCTTGGCTATCCTTGGCTATCTTCCATGAAAGCTATTGCTTCTCCTATTCATAAGTGTTTGAAATTTCCCCATAATGGTGAAGTTGTTACTGTCAATCATAGTCTCTTTAAACCAGCTGAAAGAACTTCTAGTGTTCCTATTGATTATTTTTGGCCTAAAAAATTCCAATCTCTTCCTCCGCGAAGTGATCATCTTTTCAAATCTTATCAAAAGTGGAAAACAGATATGATCCTATCTCTAAGTGAACCTAGAACACCCAAACTTGATATTCCAATCATTCTTGAGAAGGAAGTTCTTCCTTTGAAAGATAAAACTAATGTCTTTCCTCAAGAAGATTCCCAACCCATCCCTATGGATGTGACTATGTCTATGCCTAATAAACCTTCTAAAAGTAGACCTATACCTCCTCATCATGATGGACTTGGTCTCCTTCCTAAACCAAAAATTCCTCCTTTATATGGAGCAGTTCCTCCTCCGTCCTTTTATAGAGAGAAGAGACCTTCCTCTTCTCCTATTATCCAGCCTAAGAGACCACAACCTAAACACCCAAGTGATAAGGATGAGAACATTCCTCCTCCTCAATCTTCTCCACTTCCTACTAAGACTAGACAAAATCATTCTGCACGTGAATGCCGACGAAAGCGTCGTCTTAGAGCTCAAGCAGCTTCTTCTCAAACTTTGCAATCTCCAAAAACACCTTCAACAAGCATTATTCCATTTTCTCCAAAATCTCCTAAACATAAGATGCATGATGATCTTGAGCCTGTGTGAGTTAAAGATCCTATTTTTATAAATCTTGATGATGCTATAGATGAAAATGTTATTCATGATGAAAATGTTACTCCTCTTGCTTCTGATAGTGAATATGAACTTGTTGATATTGATAACCATCTATCTAATGAATTTTCTAAAGCACTTATCCTAGCTCCTAGACAAGAACAATGTGGCTTGGAACATGAACATAGCCCTTGTTTGGATCTTGTGATAGCTCCATATTCTCTGTTGGATGTTCCTCCTCTAGCGTGTTCCCTGCCTTCCCGAAACATTGATTAGCAAGATCAGGGGGTAGATGACGTGCTAGACTAGTTACATTAGCATAGCAGATTCTCTCCTCCTCTCTTTTGTTACTTCTTCTATGTGTTATTCTCATTCTTCTATTTGTTGTCCTTAGTGTTGTCTACTTGAGGATGATGTAAAGCATTGAGATCTCTTTTGGTCTCTCTCATGTTGACTCAAAAGACACATGTGTTCCCTTCTTCCAGGTGACCTTCCTTGATTGGGGAATGAAGAACAATTATGCATACATACATATGATATACATGAACTATCATACAGCATATTGACCCCGAGGAAAGTGAAGTCACCTCATGCTTTGTGTCTATTATCCTTGGGTTTATCTCACACTTGGGGGCTAAATCTTTGTGATAACGTGCTCCTTTCCCTTCTCATTTTTTTATGTGTATCACTACGTTAAAGCAATCACCCCCGTTGAGGCGTGTGCGATCGCTTTAACGTAGGGGGGCATACACCCCGTCTATCCCTTCAGGATACTTGAAAATTTCTTGGCGAACTTAGCTTTGCCTTGAAAATTTTTGGTATTTCTCTTGCATGACTCATAGTGAGGGAACCTTACTACTGATATTCATGGTTCTCCCTCGTGATCTTCCCTTTTACTTTGTCAATCAAAGTCGTAAGATCCTTAGTCCACTGGGGGCTTGGTGTGTCTTGCCTCCTTGACGTGGTGAAAGTCTTTCAATGTTGTTTCCTTGTACTTTACCAGAAGTATGAGCGTACGCCTATACTCCCACTAAAGTGGGGGCTATATGTAGCGTCCTAAAATTGTGACACTTGCAATTTCGACTGCATTTAGGTCTTCACGATGGCAACGCAACACGGAACCTGAATGGAGACCCCGAAACTTGTCCACGACACCAAAAACTGCATTTTTCCAGCACCTTGGCCTGATCCTCCTTGCACCCTGCTGTCTCGGGAGGTGGGACCAGAGCGCCCAGCGCCCTGGTCCTTCAGGACCAGGGTGCCCAGCGCCCTGGTCCCTGGCCCTATTTTGGGCCCGGTCTCCTATGGGACTTCGGGTCTTTTTGTTTGCAAATTGGAAAATAACATTTCCTAGTCAGCCTAAGGTCGGGAAAATCAGTCTATCAACCCTAATTGACAAGTATATAAACTACTTTTCCTCTCCCATTTTAGAAATGGATGGAAAAAGGTGGAAACGATACTCAAACATTCAAGCATTCAAGCATTCAAACATTCCTTCAAGCAATTGATCATTCTAAGTCTCCATTCAAGGCTAAGTGTTGCATTCAAGACAAGGGTTTAACCATTGAAGAGGAGATCACATACTACAACATACAACATACAACAAACAACAACATCTATACCTTCGCACATAAGGATACAAACATCCTTACAATAAGGTATTAGTACTTGTTTTACATTACAATCATTTACATTTACAGCATTTCTCATTTCTTGGTTAATTCCAAAACTGGGGTTTGACCTAAAGGCAAACCCCTAATCCCTAACCCCCCAATCGTCTTCGCTTTTCTATGTGTAGGTTGCAGGTACGTGGCTGAAATTGAAGATCTGGAATCCTTGTGCAGAGACGAACAGATCCCCCTTCATTTCGCGGATTTTTCGGAGGACCGTGTGCATGCCGGGCGCCATCGTCCCGTCAACTTTTGCTCAAATTTGCAGGACAGCACCGTATCGACATTTTACTGCTAATTCTAGGTCCGCAGATTCATCCTATATCCCTATCTCAGTTTATAAGTGAATCTTTCTCACTTTCTATGTATTCCTAGCCTAATCATTCTATCTACATTCTTTACAAAAGAGGGTAGCCTTGCTGTCTTAACCCTTGAAACTCATTTAGAATCCAATCTTGCATTGTGTGGGATTGGATCTTGTGGGTTTCAACCCCTCTTTTGAATGTAAAGTCTCCCCTAAGTGAAAACCATCAACCCTAGTAACCTCCCTTCTCTCTCCTTGGAGTTGGAAGAGGGGAGAGCAACTAGGGTTCGATCGATTTTCTGCTTTACAATTACCAAACCATAGTTCATGAGGGGTCGTACCGGTTTCAACTTTGATGTGAACTTTGTTGAATGTATAGACCATTGTGCTAACTGCTTCTCTCCAATATACATGTGGTAGATTTGCTTTAGATAGCATACTTCTTGCTGCATCTAAGATAGTTATGTTTTTCCTTTCAACAACTCCATTCTGTTGTGGTGTCTGTGGTGCTGATAACTGTCTTCTGATTCCATTCACTTCACAGAATGTATTAAAGTCCTTAGATTTGAATTCTCCTCCTTGATCTGATCTTAAACATTTGGTTTTCTTACCGGTTTCATTTTCAACCATTGCTTTGAACAGTTTGAACTTTCCAAGTGCTTCTGATTTTTCTTTGAGAAAAGTGACCCAACACATTCTAGAATAATCATCAATAATTAGCATGAAATATCTATCACCTTGTAAGCTTTTAGTTCTAGCTAGACCACATAAATTAGTGTGAATCAGGTCAAGAGCATTATTGGATTTTTCAGGAATACTTTTGAAACTAGCTCTAACTTGTTTTCCAAATTGGCATTCCTTACAAATTGTATTCTGAGGTTTCACAATTTTAGGTAGATCTCTAACTACCTTAGAAGTACTGATCTTTACCATGAAATCAAAGTTTACATGACAGAGTCTCTTATGCCATAACCAACTTTCATCTATATGTGCAATCAAGCATGCCTTTTCAATGTTATTCAAATGAAAGATATTACCTCTAGTCTGATTACCGGTTGCAATTTCTAAGCCAGATCTATTCACAATTTTGCATTTTCCATTTTTAAATTGTAACTGAAATCCTTTCTCAACTAATTGACCAACACTTAAAAGATTATGCTTTAATCCTTCAACATAGTAGACATTGTCAGTGTTATGCTTACCATCAAGAGATATTGTACCCTTACCTTTGATTGAACACGCTTTGTCATCTCCAAATCTTACTGAACCTCCATTATATTCTTGAAAGTTCAAGAATTTACCTTTGTCACCTATCATATGATGTGAGCATCCTGAGTCAATGATCCATTCATCCTTTACTTCAACTTTAGCTGCTAGGGCTTGTTCTACCGGTTGAGCAGTAGGTGCCAGTTGATCTTCTGTTATAGCAACAAAAACCCATCCATTGTCTGCTAGATCCTCATCACAATCATTAGTCACACCTTCATCAGCAATGTAACAAGATTTGTCTTTGTTCTTCTTAAATCTGTATCTCTGATAATCAGGATTAGGTGTGTATGTTCTTCTAGCTTCTTCTCTTAGTCTAGCATGTCTATCAAGGCATCTCGAAGCCATATGACCAATCTTATTGCAATTGAAACATTTAAAGGGTGCTTTACCTTCATACTTACTTCCAACAGGACCTTTTGGCATTTTCCTTGCAAATACTGCTTCAAGTTCTTCAAGTTCTTCATTCTCCTTCCTGGTTTCTTCAAGTTCTCTTGCATAAAAGGCTTTCCAATCTGATTTGTCAAATGATGGAGCAGATGATGTTGATGCTCTAAAGGCCAAATTTGTCTTTATAGTAGCAACAGGACTAAATTCCTCAATTTCAAAAGTTGAAAGTTTTCCAATCAATGTATCCCTAGTTACTAACGTATTAGGCATTGTTGTCAACTCATTTATAGCAGTAACCTTCATTTTATATGCCGGTGGCAAACCTCTTAAGATTTTTGAAACAATTTCATCCTCACTCAAGGTTCCTCCACAACATTTAATACCCAAAACAATTTCATTTACTCTTTCCATAAAACCAGAAATCCTTTCATCTTCTTCCATTTTCAGATGTTCATACCTAACTCAGAAGCTTTCAAGTTTTGCAATCTTGACTGTGGAATCTCCTTCATTCAGTGTTTCCAAATGATCCCAAATAGCTTTAGCAGTAGACCTATCTGATAATCTCATGATTTGTTGATCTGATAATGCGCTCAAAAGTGCTTCTCTAGCTTTGCAATCATTCTCCTCATCTTTAGCTAAGGTAGTTGGAGCAGTTTGACCAGCTACAGTAGCAGTATCCATCTTTACCAATGCAATTCAAATGTGTCTCCATTCTGATCTTCCATATCCCATAGTTGGTTCCATCCAGTTTAGGACTGTCCTTCCTAAAATAATTAGTAGTCATTGGATCTCCTCAAGTTGTTAAACTTCTGCAAAAGAGGACTATGTTTTGATACCAATTGTTAGGTCTCGGAGACAATTGAGAGGGGGGGGTGAATCATTTGTCTAATAAATTCAAACCAAAAACAACTTAATGCTTAATACCAGTAAACCAGTTAAGTATGTCGGTAGACAGTGTTAACAGTTAATTGCTATACCGGTAAAGATTAATGCATGAAACATAGACATAAAGTCATCCACAACACATAACACCAATATTTGTACGTGGAAACCCTGTAAGGGGAAAAAACCACAGTGGGAAACCTTACTCACAATCAGATGATACTACTGCAGATAGTAAGTGTACATAAATGGGGTCTACACATGCAAAAAGCCCAACAGCCTAGAGCTCACTGCTCAATCACAAAATTGGAGTCACATTGACTACAGTTGGATGGTTAAATCCAATAAGAATGTACTACACAAAATAGCATCTTCATATGCTAGATTCAGTACCGGTGTAATGTTGATATGCTTCTACAAAAAGCTAGCTTCACCTTCAAATGATGTCTTTGTGTATAGCTCTGCTTAATCTCGCATATACCTTCTCACAAATCTTTTTCACATTCCACATTCGATCTTACAAATAATATCTTACATTTATACCATAACCTAAGACCAATTTTAGTAGGTCAGCTCTACAAGATATTACAACAAAAACATTTTACAAGCAATATAATATCCGATGCAATAACCAATTAAACATGTCGGCTTAATGCATTTACAACAATAATAAATCATCTCCATAGCGTGCCATGCTGATCTGGAAAAGATAAACCTGCCGGTGTAACCCTAGGTAACCTTGGACCTATTTGTCAGTAAAAGCAAATATGCAAATATGATTATACCAATGATTAATTCTTCAAAACAAAGTGTCCACACAATGTCTTCAACATTACCAATTGTCTTCCATATCATTCCAAGTGTCAGTGAACATTATATCCTACCGGTGAACTATATACCAGTAACTGTGCAATAGTTACTTGCTTGCTAGTGAATGTTGTTGGATCTCCATAGTGCTAGTGTTTTAGTAGGTGTTGACATCAATGACAAAACCATACAAAAATACCAACAACAACAAGGTGCAATAATATATGTAGCATATAGTTGTCAAGGCCAAATGAAATATCCATCAAGGTGCCATCATGGACCTGTGCTAACTCCTCCTCAATCATCAACTGTTAAATAGACCATGTATATAAACATTAGTACTTAATACTATCTCTTATAAATATTCATTTAAAATAAAATGCACTATGAAATTACAAATCTTACCACTACATCTTCAGTGTATGATGTGTTGGTATTTTGATGATGTTTAGTTGTTATTGTCATTGATGGACACACACTTATTTAATGTATGAATTATTCTCAACCGGTAGTTGTTCTAACCGGTATTGTATGTATAGTCTTTGTTTGTTGAAGACTATTCGTGTTGTGCAGAAAATGCTTACCAATCTTAGTATGACCGAAGACCCCAAGCGGTATGAAGATCTCAAGCTAAACGAAGACCTCGAGCGACAGTTAATCTTTTGATCAGAACACTATGTTCCAGTTTTCCAGTCTTCACTTGTTAACCGATGAACATTATATTTAGTTAACTGGTATACATGTAATGTGTGATGAGTTATCATCCACCGACACTATGGCGGTGTTTCTGTGTCGTGTTACCAAATGTGTCTATATTACCTAGAAAATTATAGTCTAATCTTATTGGACCGACATGAAATCAAGTTCCTATATAAGGACATCATGTCTAGGGTTTTCGATATAGAAGAGAAGTTGATATGTGTGAGTCTTTGAGAGAAGATTAGGTCTGATCGAGAAAAGGTATCTCGTGAGTGAGATTGAGAGTGCAAAACATAGAAGACTGAAGTAGTGCTTGAATGCATTAACAAGGAGTTGTCAAGGATCTAATCAAGCATTATGTACTACTATCTAGATCATTCACTTGTTGATTACTAATATCTTTGACAAGTCTGAAACCCTTAACCGAGTAGGCCCAACCAAGCCTATTGTAAATCCTCTAGCAAGGTGGTTCACAATTGTGAATCTGAAATCCTTTAACAAGGTAGTCTCTAATAGGACTCATCTCCTAACAAAGATCTGGATTCCTAATAGGATTTGTTCTGGTGAAGAACATTGTAAGACCTTAACCGGTTTGACCTTAATCGGTCTAGTTACTATTCTGCAGATAGTTGACTTGCGAGTTTTACTCACCGTGGTTTTTCCCATTTGGGTTTCCACGTCAAAACATATTGTGTTATGGTGATTGCACTTCTGTGGGTGAATGCTTTATTTTCTATTTGGCCTGTTTATGTTCTAATCAATTTATTGTTTAACCTACTACACCCATCTACAGTTAAACTGCTTAAGTGTTTGTTTAGCTTATTGGGTATACTAATTCACCCCTCCACTTAGTATTAATCATGATGAAGGTACCTCCTCACCTCTAACATGTGAGGACTCTCCAGGGTATCCTCCAGTCCCTGTCATCACATCTAGTGCATCGAGCATATCATGCACCTCAAAATCAACAAGGTCCACGGGAGGATCAATGGGCTCTCCAATAGGACCTAAGCATAGTTGCCCACACATAGCACAAGTATGCGGCACACAAATGTGTGGAGCCGAAGAGGACATGTTAGTACCACCAAATCCACCACTAGCATCACTAAAAGGATGAGCTAGTTCCCCAACCTAAGAAACCAAAAGGCTACTCAAAGAGTGAATAGATGATATAGTTTGTGGCACTGCCTTGACAATGATATCTAGATGTTTTACTAGAGGTGGGGGATCAACGGGAGGAGGGGGAACATATGGGCCCTGTAATACTCGAACTACCCCAAGTCTATCTTGAGGCATACCTAAACCCACACCCTGGAAAGGTTTGAAGTTAAAGTAGATGACATGCTTGCCCAAAATAAACTCAGCATATAATTTTTTAATGAAATAAAATGGGACATCAAGATTGTTATTGGGTGGTCTATCGAAAATCATCCACCAACAATCCCAAAATTTATTTACAATATCTTCATTTTGACACCATTTGATGGAAAGTTTTGTTCTTTTCACATCTACGGGTTGTCTAGTGCAGGGATTGATAAACAATGCGGCAATATCAGCTTTAGATATCTCAAGCTCTTTGACCTGATCATAGGTCAAATCATCCGCATATCTATTCCTCATAGACTCTCGCCATAAAAGAGTAACATTGTGCTCTACGGTTATGGTTTCTACATTGTTTATTATGGCATTAAGAGGATCTAACATTGGGGCTAGATAAGGGATTCTACTGTAAATATTTGCAATGACCCTCAATTGGTTCAAATTTTGACGAATTAAATCTTGAATTGAGGGGGGGTTTGTTAATGGAGGGTTTGCTAACGAAGGGTTTGGTGGTTGTGGCAATTGTGGTTGTTCGGGATTATTATTTTTATCCCCCATTCAACTTGATTGAATTTAAAATTTTGAATTTAATCAACAAATTTGAAAGAACAATGCATTTAAAATGAAAAAACCTAGTTTCTATAAAAAAAAAGTTGAAAAACAAATAAAAATGCGAAAAAATTGATAGAAAATAACAAAAGTCCAATAAAATCATACCTTAGATGACAAATTGACAAAAAAATGGCCCCAAATCAAATATCCGCTCAAATTCGATATTGGATTTTATGCCTTTCGTGTAGCCCATGGGTAAAAAATGACCCACGAGTTGTCTCAGTGGATATAAAAATACCCACAGGAATCAGATATCTGATTCCTAAAAGTTTTTTATGCCATGTGTTTTATATATAATATGTTATATATTATAATATATGTAGTATATCATATATTATATAATATATATATATATATATCATATATTATATATTATATAATATAATATTTAATATATTATATTATATTATATATTATTCATATAATATATGAATAATATATAATATAATATAATATATGAATAATATATAATATAATATAATATATTAAATATTATTTATTATATAATATAATATATATTATATTATATTATATTATATATTATATCATATATAATATAATATATATTTATTAATATTAGATATCCGATTTGGTTGGGTGTTTGTCATGGCCAGATGTACTGACATCCAAGCCAAGCAAAAAGTCAACATGAATTTTTTGTGTTTTTAGGCGAGTGGAGAAGGCAATTTTTTTCATATCACCACTTTTTGGTCCCTCATGATCCTGCACATACCCCAAATACATTCCGGAAAAGCTAAAAGACATGTCACCAAAAATAAAATTAGAAACAATCAAAATACATAATCAAACAAACAGACAATATGCTTCATGCCAAAATGAGTCTCATCTAGTTATCATGTTGATTAGATATGTTGATAGGGTATTGTTATGTCTACTCAATCGGACTATTGTCATGTCATGATTTTGTTAAATTTCAAAACACCATGCTCATCTTAAGTATTTGTGTCTTCACGATGTTTATGAAATGTTTTTTCATTTTGATGAAATTTTTTATGATTTTTAGGGTTTTTGAAATGTTTTAATTTTTTTATGGTTTTTTCAATTGACTTTTCATGATGTTTAGGATTTTTTAGGACATTTTAGGATTTTTAGGATTTTTTCAAGACATTTTATGATTTTTACGATATTTTCAAGACATTTTATGATTTTTATGATTTTGCAAGACATTTTATGATTTTTTTTAAGACATTTTAAGATTTCTATAATTTTTTCAAGACATTTATGATTTTTAAGATTTTTTTATGACATTTTATTATTTTTTAGGATTTTTTAATGTTTGCCCCTAGTGTCTAGCAAGGTAAAAGTGATTTTGAGCAAATGAATGAACTAATGGGATAGAAATGGGTAAGTGAATGATAGTGGAGGCTTATGTGATGTTGAAGGACTATCTCACAATAGGATAAGTACATGTTAATTCAAGCAAAGGGACTAGATATAGCAATACAAATTGAGGATAAATTGTAATGAATGTCATCTGGTCCAAAGAAATGGCAATGTCAAAAGGTTTTTTGAAAGTTCATGTTTTTCATTTTGTCCATAGTTTTGATCAAGATCAAGGGATAGATTCGGATAGGATGAAGATGGGATAAGAAAGATCTAAGGGGGTAATGAAGGATGGAAGCAATAAAAGAACAAAATAATGGATAGGAGCTCAAGGGTGTGCATCAAGTGTAATAGATAGGACACACAAACCTTGCAAATATCCTTAACCTTTTCAAGATCAAAGGTGAAAAAGGGATATATATGGATATAGAGTGAATGAGGGGTAATAGAAGATGAAGGATAATAGAGGATGTAGCAAATAAGACAACATGGATGGAACTTGCCCCAGGTGAATAGTGCAAGAAGATAATAGATTATATATGACACTTGTTTGCTAGGTTTTCATCATGGTACTTGCCCAAGGTGCCACTAAGGTGGTTTTCACACATGGATGAATTTATTTCTCTTTACTTTTTTTTTATTTTTTACTTTTTTCTTTTTTTTTCTTTTCTTTTGAATTTTTTGGAAGATAATGGATACATGATTAGGAGATGGAGGAAGCACTCAAGTATCTTATTGTTTGAATGGTACCCTTGAAAAATATTCTAGAATGGACCATGTCCATTAGAAGTATTCTGAAAGATGTTGGTAGGATAATGAAAAAGGAATATGAGATGGATGATTGGATGGAACTAGGGTAAGGATTTATGCAAAGGATTGGATAACAGGAATGGAAGGATGGAAAATAGGTGTTGGATAATAGATGGGATATTGAAAGACCGTTACATGAGTGAATGGATATTCTAGTGGGATCAACATTGGCACACACCTTGAGGGGTAGTGGAGTGATGGAGGAAAAGTGTATTTTGGATTTTGAGATTTTTATGGAGGAATGGCAATGGGTTTTGGAACATGAGGACCCAAAATGAATTTTAAAGGTTACAAAGGTTTAGAAGTAGGGATAGCAATCTTGGATGCCAACTCTGATTTTTTCTTAGGATGTTGTGTTTTGAGGAGTCACTTGGGAATTCACATGGATTTTTTTATTTTTCTTTCTTTTCTAATTCCTTGGAACACATTTCTTCTACAAGTGCCTTAGGAAATCATATGGTTTTTGAATTTTCTCTCTTTTATAGTTCCTTGGAATGCATTTTGTATACAAGTGGCTTAAGAACCATATAGTTTTTGAAATTTCTCTCTTTTGTAGTTCCTTGGAATGCATTGCTTGTACAAGCACCTTAGGAACCCATATGGTTTTTGAACTTTATTTGTTTTTCTCAATGGGATTTTGTGGCCTTTTGTATATCTCTTTTTCATTTGGGATCACATTTTTCTTTGTTTTTACATGTCAATTAGATGGGACATGTTGATCATTAAATGCAAGTGGATTTTCAAACTTGTGGACTTTATGCTTAGCATTCAGATTGCTTGGAAGAGGAACATGATTTATGGGTGGATAGGGATTATATGGAGGGTTGATGGATGGAGTGATGTAAGTAGATGGTGGGAAGGTTCTAAAAGATGTGTGCCTTTTTCAATCTTGAATTAGGGTTGGAGGGGTATAAGGACCTGAAATAGATGGAAGGGATGAAGGGGTAGGTGTATATTTGGACTTGGATGGAAGGATGTGGGAATTAGCAGGGATACCAACATCTTGGAAGTAAGATTTGTTGTTGGGACCATGACCATCAAGATTCTCTTTGATATGGAGGGATTCTGATATACTTTGTTCATGGAGGCTTGTTTGCTTACCTTGATTAGTTCTTTGACTAATGGGATAATCGTTGCTTTTGGGAGAAGATGCGAGTCCATTTTGAGGTAGATACAAAATGAAATAAATGATAGGATCACAAAGTATACCAGACCCAATGGAATTGAAGGAACTCATTTGACTTATAAAAGGTTCATTAACAACTTGCATAGAGATGTTGGGGTCATGAGGGGGACTAAGAGAAATGATGGGATCTTTAGGTGGATATGGAGGTATGATATGCTCATCTTGGGAGATGGAATCTTGTTGAAGACATGGAGGATTATGACAAGCCAATGAAGGGATAATTTGATCTTGATATAGAAGAGGACCATTGGATAAAGTGGAAAGGTTATTTGGCTCTTCATTTTGAATAGGATCATTTGAAAATGTGGAAGAGGAATCATTATCTTTTTTAGGAAGTGAATTAGGAATAGGTTTTGGAATTATGCTTAGCTCTTGAGATGGAAGGGGATCATCATGGAAGAAATGGAAGGATATAAGAGGATCATCATGGGATTCTAAGGTAATAGGATCTTGGTCAGCCATTGGATGGGGTTGGGGAGTTTTGGTGTCTTGATCTTGATTTATGATAGTACTTGTTTCTTCATTCTTTGAATAATCCTCTTGACACAAAGCCACTTCTAAGAAAGGGATATGATTTTGGATATGCATGGGGGATTCTTGGAAGGTGTTCATGTTTTCGCATGATGGTGAAGAATTTTTATTGAGACTGTCTAGAGTGGGTATGATCGCAATTGGAGTGCATGATGGCATAGGATCCAGGATTTTCAAATCATTAGAAGAATTTGAATCAAGATTGGGATTAGCTTGGATTTCCATAAGAGATGGCCCTTGAGGGTCAACATGAAAAGTGTCATCATTAGGTTCATTGTTTGAAAGAGATGGTGCGAATTGTTGTTGAGAAGCTTTAGGAGATGAAGGCATCGTGGAAGAGATGGAGGCTACATGTGGACCCTTTCTATACATAGGTTCATAATGTTGATCATTCTTAGGAGTAGTGTCTTGTTTCTCTTTAGGTGAGTCAATAGGATCTTCAATTTAGATGACACCATTATCAAGGAGGTCTTGAATCTTATATTTTAATTTATGCAATTTGAAGTCTTATGCTTATTGTGTCTATGATACATGCAATAGTTACTCAACAATTTACATCCTCTTGGGGATGTGTTAGGAAATGTGATAAGATTGTGCTCAAGAATCTCTTTCAAAGATAACTCAATAGATTGTCCCAAAGGCGTAAACTATCTATCTGAGGGATATTTGGAAGAAATGTCTTCTTGTCTTGGTGAAGAAGTCATGTGATCATGTTTGAGATTTGGCTTTTGATTTTCAATTACTTGTTGTTCCACCTTATATATTCATTTTAAGGTGAGTTCACAATAATGGTTCCCACTTTTACCCATGAAGGAAAAATGAAATGGTGAGAAAAAAAATTAGGAGTGTGTTCGTTTGAACTGGGGATGTTCATATGAACTACCCTTTGGGATTCGAGGGAACCCCCACTTCTCTCGAACCTACCTTTACGATCGAAACCCCTTCAACGGTTATTTTTGTCAATTTTTAATTATATTGGGGGGGTTCGCTCGAACCCCCTTCGCTTGAACCCCTGTTCGTACGAACTATCTTTTTTGAGATCTCTCCCCAAATTCTTCAAAATTTTGAGAAATTTCGGCCTTCAAACCTCTGGTTCAAGGCTCAAATGAAAGAATATTGATAACCCAAAAATATAAGATGGTAGTGCTCAGAGCAGTCTTTCCAACGAGTATAATTTTATTACATTGTGAATTTATTTATTTCTTATTTTTTTAATTTTATGAAATATTGGTTTTTCACCGAACATGAACTTCTCTATTCAACACATTGAAAAAAATAGGAAACTAATTCAAAAAAATTTTGAAAAATATCTATGCCCTAGGCATTGATGTCTTCTTTCTAACAAAAAAAACAAAAAAATTTCGATATATATTAAACAAGTTATATGTCCAAACCTAAACCTATGTCTGAATTATAACTAGTCGGACTTCGAAACTTAATAAAATGAAAAATATTCAACATATCACTCTCTAACCAACAAAAAACCCTAGATATTGATGTTACAGACCAAAATTCAAAAGAATTGAGTTTTTTATAGTTTATAGAAAAAAAGTTATGCATTTCGGGAGGCACATCACTCTTAAAAAATGTAGTTTGGTGTAAAAAACTACTTTTCGAGGGAGATGGAAAATTTTTAAAAAAAATCTTCAAAAAAATTTGAAAAAAAATATATTTAGAATCCATAGACAAAATGCTAAAAATCATTAATTTACATCATCCTCAAATTCTTAATAGTTAAAATTTATAGTTGTCGGAAGTTGAAGATTATTTTAAAAATGTTCATCTCAGTGTCAAAAGTGGCAAAAAAGTGGGAACCGTTATTGTGAGTTCACCCTTTAGCATTTCTTGAAGTTTCTCTTTCTTGATATCACGGATTTTTATCTCAAGAGGGGTCATTGATGTCTTTTGTTGGATTTGAATGTCATATATTTCTCTCTTGAGGTCTTGAATTTTTTGAGCCAAGGTAGCCATGGGAATATATGATAGTTCTGATCTTTGACGTATATGACACTATGCATGAGACTCAAATTTTTGAATGAAATGCAAGTTATAGAATGCAAGGATAACCTATGGAATACAATGGCTAGACTTCAAATAGTTTATGAGGACCAATGCTAGGAATTGGACTAATTCAAATGATGACAACTCTAAAGTAAGACAAAGGTAACTCTAGGTCTGAAAACAATTATGTAGGTTAGATTTAACCTTTGCTATGATAGATAGACACAAGCACAATGCTATAGAAAAGAGGGTATGCTAAGGTAGGAGATGATGGACTCCAAGAAAGTTACCCTATTCCTAGATATTGATGAATTTCCCAACTCAAGTATGATAGACCTCAAGTGGTAAAACGTGATAAGATACCTAATGTTGGATTCAAAACCTAAGAAGAGTAACCTAAGGGTAAGCGGTTTTTTTTAATCAACGAGTGAGTACAAGGATGAAATATGCAATGAGATGAAGTGATCTAAAAGATGTGATGCAAGGACTAAATGTATGATTGAATGGGATGATCTTATAGACATAAAAGGACTAGGTATGACTAAGTGGAATGATGTGACTATGCAAGGACCTAAAATATCAAAACTAGAAGATAATTTCCCAAGAGACCTAAAATTATTGTTTCAAGAGGATGAGTTCAGTGTTCAATGTTTATTTCAAATGCAAGGTTTCAGTTTCAAGTGTGGTGTTGATTTGTCAATTAGAAATATTTTGATAGTCCCAACCGGTGCTAAGACGGGAGGCATGAATCAACACTTAATCAAATTTTCATAATTTAACTTTTAACTTAAATTTGCATTCATCTAAAATCCAATAATATACTTAATCACTGAAGTAAAATATGCAAGCATGAAAAGTTGACAGTGACACCAAGAAGTTATCTCGTAGAAACCCAAAAGGGATAAAACCACGGTGTGAGTAGGAACTCACAAAATTTGTATTCTTCTGAAGTACGCCCTGTGAGGAGCTATCCCTGTTTGGAGATTACAAAGACACTGTTAGGTGCCATCCGCATAAGGGATTTTGATCAAGGCTGATTAGTGCCTTTACCTTGTTAAAGGTAGTCTGGTTAGAGGACTTAGAACTATTGTTATTTTGGTATGGTTTTGTCATTGATGTCAACACCTGCTAAATACACCTACTTTGGAGATCCAGCAACATTCACTGGCAATCAGTAAACTATTCAAACAATCACCCATATACGGTTAACCAGTAGGATATAATGTTCACCGGTACCTGCAATGACATGGAAGACACTTGGTAATGTCAAAGACATCATGTGGACACTTTTCCTTGAAGTAATATCATTGGTATATTCTTATTTGCATATTTGCTTTTACCAGCAAATAGGTCCAGGTTATTTAGGGTTACACCGGCAGGTTTATCTTTTCCAAATCAGCATGGCACGCTATGGAGATGATTTATTATTGTTATAAAAGCATTAAGCCAACATGTTCAATCAGTTATTGCATCGGATATTGTATTATTTGTAAAATGTTTTATTGTAATATCTTGTAGAGCCGACCTACTAAAATTGGTCTTAGGGTATGGTATAAATGTAAGATCTTATTTGTAAGATCAAGTGTGGAATGCGGAAAAAGATTTAAGGAAGGATATATGTGAGATCAAGCAGAGATATACATGAAGACATCATTCGAAGGTGAAGTTAGGTTTTCGTAGAAGCATATCAACATTACACTGGTACTGAATCCAGCATATGAAGATGCTATTTTGTGCAGTACATTCTCATTGGATTTAACCATCCAACTGTAGTCAGTGTGACTCCCATTTGTGTTTGAGCAGTGAGCTCTAGGCTATTGGCCTTTCTGCATGTGTAGACCCCTCTTTGTACACTTACTATCTGCAGTAGTATCATCTGATTGTGGGTAAGGTTTCCCACCGTGGTTTTTCCCCTTACAGGGTTTCCATGTACAAATATTTGTGTCATGTGTTGTGGTTGACTTTGTGCTTATGTTTCATGCATTAATTCTTACCGGTACAGCATTTCCTGTTAACACTATTTACTGGCACATTTAACTATCTTACCGATATTAAGCATTAAGTTGGTTAATAAGATTTTGGTTTGAATTTATTTGACAACTAATTCACCCCCCCCCCCCATCTCAATTGTCCCCAGGACCTACAAGAACATCAATTAAGATGTCACCCAATTAAGGGATTTTACAATAGGGACCTATTAAAGTCCACTTGATTAAGGGATTTAAGTTGCAGTTATTAGAAAGAAATAGATGAATGATCTGCTGAATTAGCTATTGATAGCTTGATCAGATCTCAATATGCATCACACTCAATACACATCAGTTGTGTCTTCTCTCTATAGCATTGGTTTCCTTCTTACACCTTCGGCTCTTCACTCAGTCAATCACCTATCCCTCGGCACTGTACTCTATCAATCCGCATACCTTCAGCTCTACACTCTGTCGGTTCCTTGACCTTAGGCTCTACACTCCACTAGTCCTCTGATCTTTGGCTCTGCACTCTACTAGTTCACTATCTCTTAACTCTGCACTTAGTTGATCTACCTCAAACACACTCTACTATGCTAACACCTTTTAGCACTTCCTCTCTCTCTACTCTTCACTTTGGATTGCCTTCAACAAAATCTCCTTCTTGCAAATTTCATGATCATAACTTTCTGAATGAACTTCAAGAACACTTTATACACTTTCTACTGATACCTTCAAGTATTCCCTCAAACAAACCAATCATGGATTTCAGAAGATTTAAAATTCAAAATCTCCCCCTCTTTCTCTACATGTCTTACAACAATTTTTCCAAGTGTTCAACCAATTCTTCCATCGAATCTCCCAAAGATAGAAACTTCTAAGTCATGTTCAACCAAATAAGTGTGAACCAGAAAATCCACATGTAATCATGCTTGACTGCATGATAACTGAAATTTGACCTTACCAGCATATGATTTGGCATAGACACAATCTCACCAACTCATCCTTTGCCACTGCAAATGAATAATCGATCACCACTCTGAGATTTATGGTGATCACCTGTCTTCCTTCTATCATATCGGTGTACCGCTATGCCTCTGCACTTCTATATTATCAGTTCATCCTTTGATTGCCAGTTTTTTGTTCTAGCACCAAGTCTCTTCCCCTATTTACCAATGAGTTACTGGTTTGTATAAACAAACAAGTTTTCTTGCCTTAGTCACATTTTGTGACTTCACCATCAGCAAAGTGACTGATCTCTTAGTCTATCTTTCCTTGAGTTGTTTGAAACTTTGATAATTCAATACCAAAGTTATTTCCATGTATTGTAAGTCATCACTTTTTCTTACTGAAAAACAACACCACTCTACCTATACCACTTCACTGGCTAGTGTCTTCACCGGTAAGTGTTGGACATCAACGACAAATCTTAGCACATATACCGATTCTCTAGATTGACCAGTTTTATCAATGCCAACAATCCAACAATATCCCCTTTTGGAATTGATGGAAAATACTTTAAAATATGGCTAATTAGTTGCATGTTCCTTAATCTTTGTACCAGTCTTGTCCCTTCATCTCTTTACTAGTTCAGTCATTACTTTTGCCCTAAGTAATTAATAACTCCCCCTGTCACTGGTCATACTCTGATACATCAACTTCAACTCAATCACTACCTGCCAATGCTCAAGCACTCTAATCATATCTCCCCCTTTGACAAAAATTCCAAAGAGTCCTTTCTTAACACTTACAAGACTGCTCCCCCTAACCGGAGTAGTCCACACTCATCAATCTAGTCATTTTAAAAAAACTTGAAATCATACCAGATTGATGTAGAACCCTGTTTGCTTACTTTATTGAATGGAGGGGCATAACCCCCAACTTACCTCTAAGATAGTCAAAGGTGTCTGTTTGTAGTGTCTTGGTGAAGATATGAGCCACCTACTCTTTTTTTGGTATGTACTCCAACATCAATTTCTTTTCTTGAACTTGTTCCCTTAGATAGTGATATTTGATGGCTATATGCTTCGTTTTGGAGTGCATCACTGGGTTCTTGGATATGGCAATGGCACTATTGTTGTCACAATGAATCACTACCAGTCCAACCACTTTTTCTTATATTCCTTCCAGTAGTTGCTTGATCCAAACTATCTGTGTGCAGTTGATTGTAGCAATTACGTACTCAGCCTCAATTATGGATTCAGAAATGCAATTTTGTTTCTTACTTGTCCAAGATACAATCTTGTCTCTGAGAAAGAATGCACCTCCACTAGTGCTCTTCCTATCATCAATGTTTCCAGCCTAATCTAAACTAGTCACGATACTTAAAACTAAAATCTCCCTTGTGTGGATACTAGAGACCATACTCATCAATCCCCTTTAGGTATCTAACTACCATCATGTGAGTCTCTTTTGGATTTGCAGAAAATTTGGTAACCAAGCCAACAACTTGTGCTATGTCTGGTCTGCTATGTACTGCATACTGTAACTTACCGATCATGGATCAGTAAAGTGTCTCATTTACTTCTTCAGCCTCATCATGTTTAGATAGCTTGCAACATGTAACCATTGGAGTTCCAACGGGTTTGCAATCTTCCATTCCAAAAGTTTTTAGAATTTCCCTTATATACTTAGTCTAACTGATGAAGATGCCATTCTTTAACTGAGAGACTTGCAAGCCAATAAAGAACTTTATCTCACCAATCATGGACATCTCAAATTCTTGTTGCATTTGTTTTGCAAATCTTCTACTTGAATTTCATCATCTCCCCCAAAGATGATGTCATCTACAAAGATCTCAACAATTAGGTTTTTTCCTTCAGCTCCACTCTTCAGATACAATTTATTGTTATCATTGGTTCTTTTGAACTTTATGCTTAGCAGATATGAGTGTAACCTCTCATACCAAGCTCTTGGTGCTTGTTTCAGCCCATACAGAGCCTTCTACAAATTGCATACCATATTCCTCCCATCTTCAGATGTAAACCCTTATGGTTGCTCTATGTATACTTCTTCCTCTAATACCCTATTGAAGAATACCGATTTGACATCCATTTGGTAAACTTTAAATTTTTTGCAAGAAGCTTAGGCCAAAAAAATTCTAACCCCTTCCAGCTTGGATACCGATGTGGAGGTTTCTCCATAGTCCAAACCTTCTTCTTGAGAATAGCCCTTAGAGACCAATCTTGCCTTGTTTCTTATCACCTTACCAGTTTCATCCATCTTATTTCTGAACACCCATTTGGTGCCTATTACATTTTTATTTTTTTATCTTGGAACTAGAGTCCATGTATCATTTTTCCCTATTTGCTCTAATTCTTCTTCCATGGCTTTGACACAATCATCATCTTTCAGAGCCTCCTTTGTTGTTTTGGGCTCAAAAATTGAGAGCATACACCCATTCTCTATTTCTCTTCTTCTGGTTAGAACTCATGCATCCTTGTCACCGATGATATTTTCTACAGAGTGGTTATTTCTGACCTTTTTAGCTGATATCGATTCACTCCTCGAAGCTTCTTCTACTGGTTGTGTAGGTTCTACTTCACAGGATTCTTCATTAGCCACTTCAACAAGATCTTCTTCAGTAGGTTACATCGGTACATTGTACTCAAACCCTTTATAGTCCTCTCGTTCACTCTTACTATCCTATTCATTTTTCTCAGAGTACTCATCTACTCCAACATTTGCACTTTCCACAATCTTACTGGTTCTTTTGTTTAAACACCGGTATACCTTGCTCTTTGTTGAGTAACCTAAAAAGGTTCCTTCATCACTCTTGGGATCAAAGTTTCCAGTGTACTCATCCCTTTTGATATAGCACATGTTTCCAAATACTTTGAAATAACAAACATTAGCTGAGTATCCACTCCATAATTCATAGAGAGTTTTATTTGTCCCCTTCTTTATCTGTATCCGGTTTAAAGTGTATACAACAGTGCTTATTGCTTCTCGCTAGAAGATATGTGGTATTTCCTTCTGTATCATCAAAGTCCTTGCACAATCAATAAGATTTATGTTTCTTCTTTTAGCAACTCCATTTTGCTGAGGTGTTCTGGGTGCAGACATTTGTCTCATGATCCCTTGTTCCTCGCAGTAGTTCATGAACTCTTGAGAGGTGAACTCTCCTCCTCTGTCTGATCTTAGCCACATCATATTCTTACAAGTTCCTCTTTCTACCCGAGCCTTAAACACCTTAAACATGTGAAAGGCTTCAGATTTTTCCTTCAAGAATACAACCCACATCATTCTTGAGAAGTCATCCACAAATAACATAAAATACTGGTCTCCATAGAAACTCTTGGTTCTCATGGGACCGCATAGGTCTGTGTGAACTAATTCTAGCACATTTTCAGATGAGAAAGTTTTACTGCTGAAACTAGACCCGGTCAACTTTCCTAGTTGACACTTTTTGCACATAGCATTTTCAGGTTTTACTATGTCGGGCATACCTCTGACAGATTTTTCCTTACTGAATTTAGCTATGCTATCAAAATTAACATGACACAATCTTTTGTGCCACAACCAACTATCTTCAACCTTAGCTACTAGACAATTACCCATGGTGGTGTCTAGATGAAACAAATTGCCTCTTGACTATTTACCGGTTGTAATCAAACTTCCAGATTTGTCATTTATTTTACATATCCCTTCATTGAACTCTAACTGGTAGCCCTTATTGTTAAGTTGTGCAACACTTAACAAACTATATTTTAGTCCTTCTACCCAATAGACATCATCACAATTTGTCTTATCATTCAAGGCTATAGACCCCTTACCTTTTACTGCACATGGGGCATCATTTCTGAATCTCGTTGTTTCTCCATTGTGATCCTCCATGCTGAGGAATTTGTTTCTATTGGTGGTCATGTGGTGAGTGCAACCATTGTCGATCACCCATTCTCCACACTAGTTTGTGCTAGAAATCAATGTCATATCTCCTTCCTTTGTGTTGTCCTCCTTGAATACCAAAAATGCAATGCCATCTCCATCAAATCCCTATGATTCTTCATCAATGACTCCTTCTGCAAGATAACATTCCTTCTTTCTCTTGTCCCTGTAGCTTCTGAAATTATCCTTCCTATCTTTATCATTGTTAGGGAATCTTGAAGCAATGTGACCTATCTTATTACAGGAGAAGCACTTTAAGGGTAGTTTACCTTTGTATTTTCCTTTACCTCTTGGCAATCTTCTTGCTAATAGAGCTTCAATTTTATCTTGCTCCTATTCCTCAAAGAGCAGATTGTCACTCTCATGGGAATGACTAGTTCTGGTAGTAGAACTACTACCGGTTTCTTTCCTTCTCCTTGTTGGTGCATGAATCATGGATGCTTTCAAAGTAGCATCAATATTTGGTATGTTGTTGTCATAATTTCTCAGCTCAAAAGCACTCAACTTATCGATCAGTGAGTCAAGCGTTACATTGGTTGTTCCCAAGGATCTGAGTTCCTGGATAACAAAGACCCTTATGGCATATTGTGGTAGCAGAGTTCTCAGGATTTTGTTAACCACATCATCCTCCTTGAGCTTTCCTCCTACACTTTTAATAGAGTTCACTACATCCTTTATCCTCTTGCTATACTACTCTATGTTTTCACTTTCCTGCATTCTCATCTCATCGTATTTTCCTCTCAGGCTGTCTACTTTGGCCTTTTGAACATGGGGATCTCCCCCATATATTGTCTTCAGCTTATTCCATATCTGAAAAGATGATTTAAAATCTTGTATCTCGGCAAATTCATTATCCGAAAGAGTGCTAACAATTAGATCTATAGTAGTAGTATTATCTAGTCTTTCCTTGATCTGGTCTCGAGTAAGAGTCCCTCAAGGTTCATTGTACTCAATGATCACATGATTTCAATAGTGTTCACCTAAGGATCTTGGATAGAGTTTCATTCTTCCACATCATAAGGTGTAACTCTCCTTAAAGAACTTAGGACCCTCCTTACACATCATCTTGGATCTCTCCCTAAGCCGATTAATCTTCTTCTGATTCTAGGGACCTGATACTCTGATACCAATTGATAATCCTAATCGGTGCTGAGAGGGGAGGGGTGAATCAATACTTAATCAAATTTTCACAATTTAACTTTTAACTTAAATATAGATTCATCTAAAATCCAACAATATACTTAATCATTGAAGTAAAATATGCAAGCATGAAAAGTTGATAGTGACACCAATAATTTATCTCATGGAAACCCAAAAGGGAGAAAACCATAGTGTGAGTAGGAACTCACAAAATTTGTACTCTTCAGAAGTATGCCCTGTGAGGAGTCATCCCTATAAGGAGATTACAAATACATTGTTAGGTGCCACCTGGTTAAGGGATTTTGATCAAGTCTGGTTAGTGCCTTTACGCTATTAAAGGTAGCTTGGTTAGAGGACTTAGAACATCAATTAAGATGTCACCCGGTTAAGGGATTTTGCAAAATTGACCCGTTAAAGTCAACCCAGTTGAGGGATTTAAGTTGTAGTTGTTAGAAAGCAACAAATGGATGATTTGTTGAATTAGCTACTAATAGCTTGACCAGATCTCAATATGCATCATACTCAATACATAATGGTTGTGTCTTCTCTGCACAACACCAGTTTCCTTCTTACACCTTTGGCTCTTCACTCAGCTGGTCACCTATCCCTCAGCACTGCACTCTACCGATCCTCAGACCTTTGGCTCTGCACTTTGTCGGTCCCCTAACCTTAGGCTCTGCACTCTGCCAGTCCTCTTATCTTCAACTCTACACTCAGTTGGTTCACTATCTCTTGACTCTGCACTTAGTTGATCTACCTGAAACATACTCTACTATGCTCACACCTTTTAGCACTTCGTCTCTCTACTTTTCACTTTGGATCACCTTCAACAAAATCTCCTTATTGCAAATTTCATGATCATAACTTTCTGAATGAACTTCAAAAACACTTTATATATTTTTTGTTGACACCTTCAGGCATTTCCTCAAACAAACCGATCATGGATTTCAGGAGATTTCATATTCAAAATCTCCCACTCTTTCTCTATGCATCTTACAACAATTTCGCCAAGTGTTCAACCAATTTTGCCACCACATCTCCCAAAGATAGAAACTTCTAAGTCATGTTCAACCAAATAAGTGTGGACCAAAAAATTCACATGTAATCATGCTTGACTGCATGATAACTAAAAGTTGACCTTACCATATGATTTGGCATAGACACAATCTCACCAACTCATCCTTTGCCACGATAACTAAATAACCGATCACTGTTTTGAGATTTATGGTGATCACATGTCTTCCTTTTGTCATACCAGTGTACCGGTATGCCTCTGCACTTCTATATTACCAGTTCGTCTTTTGATTGCTGGTTTGTTGTGCTAGCACCAAGTCTCTTCCCCTATTTACCAATGAGTTACCGGTTTATATAAACAAACAGGTTTTCTTTCCTAAGTCACCTTTTTCACCATCATCAAAGTGATTGATCTCTTAGTCTATCTTTCCTTGAGCTGTTTGAACCTTTGATCATTCAATACCAAAGTTATTTCCATGTATTGTAAGTCATCACTTTTGCTTCCTGAAAAACAACACCACTCTACCTATACCACTTCACCAGTATGTGTTGGACATCAATGATAAATATTAGCACATATATCGGTTCTCTAGATTGACTGGTTTTGTCAATGCCAACAATCCAACATGTTTTTTAACACATATGCAAGACGCGACAGACCAAATGTTTTTGTTTTTGATGTTTTCAATAAAAGCTCATTCAAGCACAATCCTAAGGTTTGACCAGGACAATATTTGTTGAATCCCCTTGCCTAGAATACCACATTCAATTGGATAGATAGAATCTTGGTAGCATTGGCTCCCCTCCAGGACACTCACTTCTCGGGCATACCAAGCTTCAAATTTCTAAAGACCCGAAGATATCGAGAAATTTTCTATCTCAAGTTAAAGGGTACATGAGGGGTTTCTTCGGCATGTGCATATCACAACACCTAATTCAACAAGTAGAAGGCAAGGCTGCTAAAAATCAATGAGTTTCTAGTAAGGACATCCATTCAGGTGGTCATACATGTGACGTTTCACTCAAATTAATAAGGCCTCCCATCCCTTATGAGTTTTTTACACATCACACTAATGTTGAGGGAGACATACATTGGTATGATACATCAACACCTATTGTCTGCAAGTTTCCTCATAGACACATTTATTTATAGTGGTTTGGATGGGATTGGCCTTAGCCTCATTACCACTTGGGTCGTTCCCTCTCACCGAGCCTTAAGGGCTTCTCGAGAGGTAGGCCCTCTAAAAGGTAAAACACAAAGAACCTATTGCTCAAGACACAAATGACACTAGTTAACTTTTTAAAGCACTAATTGAAGTGTTTGCTATATTAAAAGACAATCAGTTTCAAAACCAAGTCTTCATCAAAGGTCTTGCACCAAATGTCATTAGTAGTTTCAAGATATGATCTTTGGCTAGTGAAAATGGATGCCCTGTAATGAAAAGATAAGAGACAATGAAAAAAATGCCTTCTATCAAGCAAAAATCAAATCATGAAGAGACAAAGTCATCCCACCAAACGTGCTAGATGTGAATGTGGGAATGGATTTGAATCAAAGATTCAGACTTCTAACATCCACACTAAAGTACCTACGAGCAACATACATGCAAGAATAAATGTCTAAATTAAAACAACCATGCATGATATAAATAAACTACTCCATTGCACTCCTTAAATCAAGATCTCATGTAAGTAACATGGCTCTCAGAAGAACACACAAGAAGCTATGATTTATTGGAGGTTCAAGATGATTGCAAAGAAACGTGAAAATAAGAAATGCAAGAAAGCAAGATAAGATATCAAACTATCAAAAATATAAGAGATAAATGCAAGATTTTGAATGCAAATTCGTGGATGCAAGATTGGGAGACAAGCTCTACTTTTATAAGCATTCTTTGGGTGGGTCTAGATTGTGGGATCTGAATATGGGAAAATAGGAGATTATTGGTATAGGAAGAATGAGTGGTAAGGAGAAAATATAGGTGGTAATGGGTGTTTATTTTTTATTTTAAATACATGGAATGGATAAATAATGAAATATATCTTTATTCAATGGATTTAATGAATTAATGATATGAACATGTTAATACTATAATGAAGAATGCATACATTATAATATGGTGAATAATGGATAATGTAAATAATGGAATACAGATATGAATATTATTATTTTTTTGATCGGTAATAGTTTTTGTATTATATTAATGTAAAAATTTAAGCATACAGAATTGCAGTCTCCCATAGTCCATTTACATATTGTAAACAACAAACCCCCATACTACCTACAACCATACAATATTTTATAAAAAACCATACAACCTATTTAAATCCAAAAAAAAGACTAGTTCAATGTTGCTCCCGCCAAACCCAAATATTACAGAGATAGTTTAGTTTTAACAGTTAACTATTATCAGAAAATTTGTAAAAGCATCTAAAAAGAATGGCCAAATGGCCACTCACTTGATGTCGCCCTGGTTCTCCTTCTCCCCTTCCTCCTTGGTGGTCAGAGCTTTACCTCTTGCCCCTTCACATTTCATCTTTGGGATGCAATCCAAACATCTGAAATCAAGGTCACCTTCCAAGCTTGCTAGCAACTGAACAACCCATCCTTCCTCTAACCTGTCTCTCAGGTCTCTATCGGCTTCCATCTGTGCTACCGCATGCAATGCCTTCAGGACTTCATCTGCCCTAATTAGTTTCACGCATAGCTTCATAGCTTCCCATCCAATACAAGCATGTTCACGACATTTTTCTTTTGTATCATCCTCCGGCCAATGGACAAAAGGTAGCAGCTCCTCCTGGTCATCTCCCTCCTTGATATGAATGCCTACTCAAGGCACAACTCCCTCCAGAAGTGAGTCAAGATTGAGAAAGTACTCCCCATCAATTAGTTTGGTCAAAGTGAGTCTAATCTTCTCCACCTTCGGCTCAAACTCGCATGTCCATTCCAGAATCAAGGAGTACACTTCCATATTCATCTAGTATCGATGATGGACATACACCACCTCTTTTGCAAGCATGAGGAAAGTCACACTCCACAGTTTCTCTTCCTTGTAACGAAAAATTCTCTACATCCTCTTCTCTGTCACCTTTCTCACAAATGACACCAACTTCTTTTCTATGTGCAAGGTTAAATTTGCTTCCATAGTCACCTGCAAATTGAAACTGCGCCAACTTTTGTAATGACAATGTCATAGAAGCCACAAAGAAGTGAAATCAATTAATACACACAAACACTAGCTCGCAAACCAAAGGGAAACAAATTCCTCCACCATCATTTAGGATGAGTAATGAATGCAGAAGTGATGGCATAAATGCCATGAGATTGCACAGAGGATTTGTTGCCATCCTCCACCCGCACCAAACATGTGACCTACCAAGGATAACTACCACATTCAAAGAGCAAGCACCAACTTGCATGATGTACTTGCCAAAAAACTTCCCTTGTTGACATATTGGAGGTTGTAAGTTCCTAAAAGACTGCATTTAAGACCACCTCCACAGTATTCCATCACCCTTCCACCACTTGGTCGTATAACTGTCCATATCACATCCAATATTAGATGGCAAATCTACCACTACATTTTCTCCTCACCTGACATAGGAGACACGAAATTCCATAAATGTTTTGAGCTTCTCTTGGATCGTAGACACCTAGCGGTTTATTTTCCAGCATGAAGTGTTGCCTTTAGCAATTGCGTTAATAACTACTTGAAAATCTCCTTCCAAATGTAGTCATTGAACTTTCATAGTTAAAGCCAACTCAGTTGCCAAAAGTGTCACCTGGACCTCCGCTTCATTGTTTGTACCCACCTACAAACATTGTGCTCCTTTGAAGAGGACAGGACCATTATCATCCCTCACCACTACCCCAACACCTAAGATTCTTGGATTTCCTCTTGAGGCACCATCAAAATTGACCTTTATCCACTCTGTACTAGGTGGTTTCCATTTAACATCCCCTATATCATAAAAAAGGATCAACCCCTGAGGACCCATTAACGGGTTGGCAGTACACAAGAGACCAGTTTACTTGAATATCTTTATCTTCATTTGTGAAGGGGTGTTTTGCCAAATTATGATTACTAGCTACCATAGAGACAACTTCAGCTATTTCTCTTTCTACCCTTGCACATAGGCTCTCCATTGATTCCTCTTTTTTCTTGAAAAATTCTCCTATTTCTCTCCTTCCAAATCTCCCATACAACAAGGAAGGGAGCTACTAGCCAGAGGCTAGAGAAAACTAACTTGCGACAAGGTAGTCTCCAACTTTTAACAATGTCAAAAATTGAGTTGGGTAGTGAGACGAGCCAACCCAGCTTACCTAGAAGGAAGCTCCATACCTTTTGTGCCTCCTCACATTGGAGTAGGAAATTATCCATAGTTTCTTCTGCCTTCTTGCACATTGTGCACCTAAAGAGACCGAGGAAGCCCAATCTACACAATCTTTCTCCTATCAGCATTTGCTTTTCAAAACCAGCCAAGAAAAGGCTCCTGCTTTCGAGAGGATAGGAGAGCTCCATAAAAATTTAGTTGGTCAGCCCGCCCGACCTTCCAGATTTTCTAAAATACCATAACCAATCTTGACCGAGTATTTGCCCTGATTTTGAACCACACCATCTAAGAGTATCTTCTTTGTAAGATAAAGGTGGCATGTACTCTTGCAGAATGGTTTTCAACAAATCTTTGTGGTTTGATGTCAAAGGAAGGTTATCCACCTTCTTCCACTGCCAAATTATGATTACTAGCTACCATAGAGACGACTTCAGCTATTTCTCTTTCTACCCTTGCACACAGGCTCTCCATTGATTCCTCTTTTTTCTTGAAAAATTCTCCTATTTCTCTCCTTCCAAATCTCCCATACAACAAGGAAGGGAGTTACTAGCCAGAGGCTAGAGAAAACTGACTTGCGACAAGGTAGTCTCCAACTTATAAAAATGTCAAAAATTGAGTTGGGTAGTGAGACGAGCCAACCCAACTTACCTAGAAGGAAGCTCCATACCTTTTGTGCCTCCTCACATTGGAGTAGGAAATTATCCATAGTTTCTTCTACCTTCTTGCACATTGTGCACCTAAAGAGACCGGGGAAGCCCAATCTACACAATCTTTCTCCTATCAGCATTCGCTTTTCAAAACCAGCCAAGAAAAGGCTCCTGCTTTTGAGAGGATAGGAGAGCTCCATAAAAATTTAGTTGGTCAGTCCGCCCGACCTTCCAGATTTTCTAAAATACCATAACCAATCTTGACTGAGTATTTGCCCTGATTTTGAACCACACCATCTAAGAGTATCTTCTTTGTAAGATAAAGGGGGCGTGTACTCTTGCAGAATGGTTTTCAACAAATCTTTGTGGTTTGATGTCAAAGGAAGGTTATCCACCTTCTTCCACTCCTAGCGGTCTACCCCATTTGTCCTGCATTTCATAAGGAAATCCCCTACCTTCAATCCCCACTATGCTTTCGTGACCTGTTTGATTTCCGCTAAGCCTTGTCTCTCATAGAATGCTGGTCTCCCCTCCCAGGAGTCCGTCCAGAAATCGGTCGTTGTCCCTTTACCTAATTACTAGGTGAGATGCTCAGTAATGACATGTCTATAGGAGAAAAGGAAGTTCCAAATAGCAGAGCCTTTGAGTAGGACACTGATGGTAAAAATTCATTCCCTGCTCATCTGATCTAGGTATTTATGTTTTAAAATTTGTACCCACTTCTGATTTAGATGAGAGTAAATTTTCTATAACAATTTTGCCCCCATTGCCTCATTAAGAAAAGTCTAGTTCTGCATACCTACACCCCCTGCCTATTTGGACTGGCAAACTCTATCCCACGTAACCAAGGTGATTTTATCATGTGTCTCTTTGCCATTCCATAGAAAAAATTTCAGTCCTCTGTTAATGCAGCTAATCACTTTCTCTGGTATCTTTAAAGCCATCATGGAATATATAGGAAGAGCATAGAGAACTGATTTAAGGAGCATAATTCATCCAGCCAAAGTGATCCATTTACTTTTTTCACCTTCAAGACGATTGACACAATTGTCAATAAGACTATGCCATAAATTTGTGCAGTTTGGCTCCCCAAATAAGGGAGTACCCAGGAATTTCCTAGGTAGTGTGCCCATTTTGACTCCTAGGATGTTGGTAATTTCTTGTTGTCTACTACCCCTAGTGTTGAAAAATAGAACTTCTCATTTTGAGATACTCTTAGATGGTGTGGTTCAAAATCAGGGCAAATACTCGGTCAAGATTGGTTATGGTATTTTAGAAAATCTGGAAGGTCGGGCGGACTGACCAACTAAATTTTTATGGAGCTCTCCTATCCTCTCGAAAGCAGGAGCCTTTTCTTGGCTGGTTTTGAAAAGCAAATCCTGATAGGAGAAAGATTGTGTAGATTGGGCTTCTCGGGTATCTTTAGGTGCACAATGTGCAAGAAGGCAAAAGAAACTATGGATAATTTCCTACTCCAATGTGAGGAGGCACAAAAGGTATGGAGCTTCCTTCTAGGTAAGTTGGGTTGGCTCGTCTCACTACTCAACTCAATTTTTGACATTTTTATAAGTTGGAGACTACCTTGTCGCAAGTTAGTTTTCTCTAGCCTCTGGCTAGTAGCTCCCTTCCTTGTTGTATGGGAGATTTGGAAGGAGAGAAATAGGAGAATTTTTCAAGAAAAAAGAGGAATCAATGGAGAGCCTGTGTGCAAGGGTAGAAAGAGAAATAGCTAAAGTTGTTGCCCTGCAAAAGGTATCTATTGTCCTTCTAATTACTCTAGCCTCTTGAAGTGAAGACTGACCACATAAAAGGGTGTCATCAACAAATTGCTAATGGGTTACTAGATCCTTTCCTTCCACAATTTTAATTCCTTTCCAAGATCCTCGATTCTTCTGAGAGAGAATTAATCTTCCCAAAACTTCAGCCAAAATAATAAATAGAAAGGGTGAAAGTGGATCACCTTGCCCGATCCGACGGGAGGTCTGAATGAAACCTTGTGGAATGCCATTAACCATAACAGAGGTCCACACTCCCCCTATACATGCTCAAACCCAATTAATCCATTCTTCTGAGAAACCAAACCTGTTCAGCACCTGGAGTGGAAATTCTCGGTTCACCATGTCGTATGCTTTTTTGATATCCAGCTTGATCAGCATACGTTCCACTATTTCTTATCGAACAGTATGAATAGCTTCGTGAGCAATTATTATTCCTTCAACAATCGATCTACCTAGAACAAACCCACTCTGTTCTTCTGAAATAATATGTGTAGTCACATAAATCTATCCACTTAATTAAATGAATACTTAGTATTTATTTGATTATTTAACCATCAATTAATAATTAATTAAATTAATATTTAATTAATTCATCTTAACCCTCTTCTCCTATTAATTAAATAAATTATTCAATTTATTTGATTTAATTCACTTAACCAAACTCAGATCATTAATTAAATAAATAAATCATATTTATTTAATTAAATCTTCTCTCACATTTAAATAAATTAATATTTATTTAAATTCCCCCAAAATCCCACCTCTCACATTTAAATAAATTAACATTTATTTATATCACCTTTATCCTCCACCCACTTGCATTTTCCTACAAATGCAAGTTGCACAATTATTTTAAATAAATAATTTATTTAAATCACTTTTATCCTCCACCCACTTGTATTTTCCTACAAAAGCAAGTTGCACAACTATTTTAAATAAATTATTTATTTAAAATCCTATTTATCCTCACCCACTTGAAACCTTTAATGGTTTCCCTTAAAGTCTTCAAACTTGATGGCTTCCCTCTATAGTCTTCTTAAGCCTTTAATGGTTTCCCTTAAAGTCTTCAAACTTGATGGCTTTAAAGTCTTCAAACTTAATGGCTTCCCTTAAAGTCTTCTTAAGACTTTAATGGTTTTCCTTAAAGTCTTCAAGCCTTTCATGGTTTCCCTCAAAGTCTTCAAGCATTTTAATGCTTTATCTTCCTTTTTCTCATTTAAATAAATTAATATTTATTTGAATATTTATCCAAATGCAAATTACACCATTTAATTGAAATAAATGATTTTATTTTAATTGAAAATACCAAAATTTCTCCCACTTGCATTTTCCTACAAAATCCACTTGCATGCCTAAACCCCTTCTAGATTCTTCTAAACCCTTCCTAATTAACCTAATCCATCCCCTAAATATTGTCACATTCCTAAGCAAATTGGAGTCACTTCTCAAAGACTCCAAAGTCTTTGAAAAGCAATTAATGCTTTGTGTGTTCAACAAATTAACCTCTAAAGTCTTCCAAACCACTTATGGCTCTTACATGACCATTAATGGTTAATTCCACTTGCACCCATGGTTAAGGACTTTGACCCCTAACTTAACCCTCATGTAACCCATGTGTCTCTTCAAAGCATTTATTTCTTTGACTAGGGTAACCATCATGTCCCCTCAAGCATTTCATGCTCCTTATCTCTCCTCTCAAGCCTCCTCATGGTGACACTTGTCAACATGGGATTGGGTTGAAAGTCTCACATGGATTGAATATCTTTCAATCCTAACCCTTGTTAAGATTACTCAATCTTAACCCTTCATTTCCCCATTTCTTCTATAAATAGAACCCTTCTCCTCAAGGAAAAAGAAGCATTAGAGTATTGTTGTTATACTGGCATTAGCATAGAGCTTTCTCATAGCATCACTATCTACACTTCCATAGCATTTGCTTATCATATTCAACTATCTTGAATCTCCATATGGCATCCATGGCTAGTGCTAAAAGCTGAGAGCTACACTCATTTGGGACTTGGAGAGGAGAGGAACAAGGGAGAAGCAACTATGAGCATCTTGATTAGCTATTTTATTCTATGTTTATATGCTTTCTATTTCATGCTTAATATCTCTCTTGATATGCCTGTTTAGGATAATCTTTTGTTGCTAACACTAACATTTGTTTCTTGTGCTCTTGTGTGTGTTGCCATCAAACAGATTTTCTAATCCTTTTTGTAGAGCATCAATATGATTCAGAATTCACTTCAAACGATTTGAAATCACTTTCACTACCACTTTAAAAATGGTATTACACAATGAAATTGGCTTGAATTCATTAAAAGAAGTTGGATGTTCCACCTTGGGGATAAGGGCTAAAAGTGTGCAGTTCATTTCCTTAGCTACATGTGCCTTTCTCCACGATTCCTCCACCACAGCCCAAACATCTTTCCCTACTATATCCCAAAAGGTTTGATAGAAAAAATCCAGGAAGACATCCAGCCCCAGGGCTTTGTCACTCACCATGCTAAACCACCTTCTAAACCTCCTCAAACTGGATAGGTTTCATGAGTGCCTGATTTTGTGCTTCTGATATCAACTCCAGAATAACATTGAGTCCATTTTATTGATAGTCTAAATTGGCATTTCCCTCCTTAGACAATAATGCCAAAAAAAATTCAACTGCCTCTCTATTGATATCCTCTAAATTGTCCAACAAGACATTTTCATTATTATAAATGGAAGTGATTTTGTTCTAGGACCTTCTCGCCTTGACTGAATTATGAAATAATTTTGTATTTCTGTCCCCTTCCCTAAGCCAACACTCCCTCAAATTTTTTCGGCAAAATATTTCATCCCATGCCAAGATTTCATTGTACTATTTTTTGAGGTCTCGTTCGTGTAAAAAAGTCTTCGAGGACATTCCATTTTGTATGATTGCCTCTTGTAATGTGGCCAACCTCTCCTCCAGATCTCACTTATTAGCAAAGATGTTGCCAAATTTAGTATGGTTCCACTCTTTAATTTTAATCTTAACAAATTACAATTTCTTGACAAACCCCAAAGTCGTAGTACCTAAGACCTCAAGAGCCCCAGACCACCATTCCACAATTAGATCTTGCAAACTCCCTTTCCTCAGCCACATCTTTTAAAACTTAAAGGGACACCTTATTGGGGGGCCATCAAATGCTATGATGAGTTCCACCGATAAATGATTTGAAGTAACCATCGGTTGGATATTTGAGACAAAAAGTAGAGGGGATTCCGCCCAGGTCCCTCCCAAGAAGAAATGATCAAGTTTTTATGCTACATGATTTCCCAAAATCCTATGGTTCGACCATGTGAATTGTCCTTCCTTGGATTTGAATTCTCTGAGACCATTACTAATCACAAAATTTTGAAAATTTACTTGGGATGAAGTAGGTCCTGTCTTGCCCCCCACTTTATCATTTGATTCCAATATGGCATTGAAATCACCACCAATAATGAAAACTCCTTCTAATTCTTGAATGAGGGAAGAGAGGGATTGCCAAAGGCTTCCTTGTTGATTTGGTTTAGTCCACCCATAAACATTAATAAAAAAGAAGTCAGCATTCAATGGAAAGGAATAAATCTTACACACCTGCCACATACGGGAGCCGACGATTACCTCTACCTTGTGGTTGGTTAGGTTCCAAAGTATACCCAACCCACCCGAGGCTCCCTCTAATTTTATGAAAACCCCTGCCCACTATTTTCAAGATCTCATGAGCAAGCTGGCTTCCAAGGTTATCAAGCTTATTTTCTTGTAAAAAACACCACATTTGTCCTTAATTGATCCAAACCTCATTTGATCAATCAACGTTTGTCAAGGTCATTACAATCCCTGACATTCCAAGTTATGATTTTCATTGTCCTTCAGCAAGGGTAACTCCCTTCCCTACTGTAAGTTTGTCCCTTAGCACTTCCGACCATTGCAATTCTAACTTGATTTGATTTTCTAACTCTGGATTTCTTTTCCCCCAAACGAACCTTATTCCACGCAGGCTCAATTTTCTCTATTGTCCTTGTCTCCAAGATATCTATCTCATCCATCCATCCCCATCCATTATCATCTTCATCTCCCTCAGTCTCTATACTTTCATTAGCTCCATCCTTTTCAGGGACATTATCCTGAAATTCCTCAGACTTATCAGAAGGCTCCGAAGTTTGTCCCATTCCCACAAGAAGTGAAGCTTTGGATTTTGCTTCATCTAGGACCTCTACTGCTTTCTCCACTCTAACTATAGCTTCTTCTACCCAACCTTCTACCTCCATATGTTTATTTATGAGAGAAACATCCATTCCTGTCTCATCCTCCACTGAAGTCCTATTGTTAGTGGTTATCGAAACCTCCCCTTGAAGGAAAAGTTGTTGTGGAGGTTGTGGTGTGCCATTATCTGTTTCCTTCCCACCCATTTCATTTACTTTGCTTGAAAAAAAAATTACCTCTTCTTCAATTGTTGTCTCCACATTTTTCCCTTTTGGGCCAATCAGACATGTATCCTCTGTATGTCCATCTTTTTTGCAGTATTTGCATATTTCACTTGTTTCTTCGACCTCAATCTTTTGTAGTCACTGCCCTGCATTGGGAATGATCTCAATGTGTGCTGGAAGTGGATATTGGGATTTCCAACTGATGTAGATTCATGCATACATGCTGAAATATTTTGACTCTATAGCCTCGTCAACTTTGATATACAAACCTAGTTTATTACCTATTGCTTGGAGGGATTCCTTGTTCCAATACTCTTTGGGGAGACTATATAATCGTAACCAGATGGGTAGCTCTTCTATTGGCTCCAGCAAGGGATTGAAGTTAGGTTCCCAATCTCTAATATGAAGTCCATTGTTGGCATATGTGTAGGGTTTGATGATATGATGATATTGTATGTTGTCATTGATGTCAATATGCTGAAGTATGAACCGGTATATTGAAGTAAGCAAACTGGCAAGTGAACCAGTATGATGATGTGAAGCGGTATATGTGAAAAGGTGAACCAGTATATGCAAAGCTTGTATCAGGGTTTCATTTGATATGACTACCGATTGGTAGTCTTGGCTTCAGGGTTTTCGATTGATGCATTCCAAGTTTATTTGATTCGATCGATGACATCCTGTGATGAGTTAGCATTGAAATGAAGATGAGATCGTGTTGCCACATCAACCTTATGCGCGTGAAGAATTTCCTTGAGGATCTTGCATGAAGAAGATTGATTCTATCTACCTCGGGAATGTGTGAAGTCTCAGTAAACGGTGGAAAGCGCATGATGGGTTATCAGCGTCCAGAAGCGGCAAAGAACAAACGATGCAAAATGTCTTGAGATTTGTTCAAGATTGTTTCACCCTATGTAATGTGTTTAAACGGTCAGGATTGGACCGATTGTATTGTTAACCTAGATGCTTCGCATTTTAGCTTTTTGCCATCGACCTAATTGTTGTCTATAAGGTTGATGATGATACTCATTTGAAGTTGTTGGCAAATGAATGTGTGTGAAGTGATTCTTGCCAGACCGGTGTACTGAGTAGAGATCTGCAGAGTGTGATTGTAGATGTATAGGAACTGAAGTGGATCTGCCTTGGCATTAAGTGTTGTTATCAAATTACCTTATTACCTGTTGACTTCTAACCATTTCAGTAGTTGGAAAATCCCTTTACAAGGTAGCTTTAACAGGCTTTTTGTAAATCCTTTAACATGGTGACTCAAAATCATTGAGTTCTTTAAATCCCCTGACAAGGTAACCTTTAATAGGGTTTTAACCTCTAACCAGGTATTTAGCCATCCCTTGACTGGGTGATCCCTAGCAGGATCGGTTCCTAACAGAAACTATTTAAAATCTTTATCAGACTAGGCTCCTAACAGAGTGGACTTCAGAAGAGTTCAAGAACAACTTGTGGGTATTCATCCCCACCGTAGTTTTTCCCAGCTGGGTTTCCATGTGAAAAATCAGTGTGTTATGTGTGATACTTTTTCATGTGATGTCTTAGTGTTTTCTGTTAAGCGGTAAAGCATGTTGATCCAGTGGTTATTATATTTCTAATGTATTACTTGTTTAAGCATATGGGTGAAGTGGAAATGAGATATTAGGTTTTGTGAAGATCTAGATGTTACCGGTTTATGTCTTTCACAATCTCACTATGTTTTATCGATAATGCCCTGATTTAGATCGGTGATGTTGTTTACCAGTTAGTGCAGTCTTTGCAGTTTAAGTTGTTAAAGAAGTTTTTGTCTATACTGATTCACCCCCCCCCCCCCCTCTTAGTATCTATTTAGTATTTACTGTTCATCATTATTCATCAATTGGTATTAGAGCTTCCTCCAGGTCCTCTGTGTTATAAGTTTGACCACTTGAGGAAAAGATCATATTCTAATGATGAAGAGGGAAGGTCCTAAGTTCAATAGAGATAACTTTAAGATATGGAAGGACAGAATGAAGATATACATGAAAAGCATGGGTGCTCAACACTGGAACTATGTTGAGAATACTTATGTTGTCCCTACTGGTACTCTCACCGATGATCAAAGAAGAGAAATTCGTGAGAATGGGCAAGTCATGGAAGCTCTTATCAGCAATCTATCTGATGTTGAGTTTATAGATGTTTAGGATAAAGACAATCCCAAAGATGTATGGGATACTCTGGAGTCTATCTATGGCGGTGATGAGCATGTGAAGCAAGCTAAGGAAGAAAGCCTTAGAGGAAAATTTGAAGACATGCAGATGGTTGAAGGAGAGACCATTCAACAATATGGGATAAGGATTAAAACTGTTGTTGGAGACATCAAGAGTGCAGGAGGTACAATGGATGATTCCACCATTGTTAGAAAAGTTTTGAGATCCTTATTACCGATCTATGCAATAAGGGTTGCCGCTATTCAGGAGTTGAGATCTATTGACAAGACAAAGGTGTCCCTAGATTCCATCATTGCTAAGTTGACCATATATGAGCTAAACAGTTATGATGGCAGTGCTCAGAAGACTAATTCAGCCTTTAAAGCATCTTTTGCACTATCTAGAAAGGGTAAAGAAGCTAGTATGAGTTGTGAACCTAGACAAAGTAGAGATATGGATGATGAGGAGATCCCGATGGAATTTGAAGCTCTTCTTGCCAAGAGACTTCCTAAGGGAGCTGGAAAATACAGAGGTAAGCTTCCTTTGAAATTATTTTCTTGCAATAGGATAGGACACATTACTGTAAACTGTCTCAATAGTGATAATAAGGACAAATCGAAGAAGTTCAAAAAGTTCAAAGAAGGAAATAGGAGAAACTATCTTGTTGCAGTTGATGAAGGTGTCACTGATGATGAATTAGAAGATGAAGAAAGCGAAGACATAGTGTTTGTAGCCATCAAGGAAGAAGTGTCAGATAAGAAGCCTCTTGTCTCCCGCTTTGATAATTTTAATGAGTGGATTATTGACAGTGGTTGTTCTCACCACATGACTGGTGACCAAAAAAATTTTTGTCTCTGGAAGAGTATGATGGAGCTGTAGTCTAATTTGGTAATGATGCACCATGTATGGTAAAAGGAAAAGGGTCCATCTCTCTAAATGGAAAAAGCAATCCTGATAATGTGTATTGGGTAGAAGGCCTCAAGCATAACCATTTGAGTGTTGCTCAGCTGAATGATAAAGGACTCACTCTAGAATTGAAAGATGGAGTATGCAAAATAAAAGGAAAGAGTGGTGAACTGATGGCCACCGGTATGCAGACCAAAGGTAACTTATTTCAGTTAAATACAAATATTAGTCAATGTCTAATGGCTAAGTTTGATGACAACTGGATATGGCATAGAAGACTCTGCCATGTAAATTTTGATAATATTATGAAGGCTAGTAAGATCAAGGCAGTTAGAGGATTGCTTGTGCTGAACAAACCAGAGAATCCTTTGTGCAGAGAATGTCAACTGGGGAAAATGTCTTCCTCAACCTTCAAAGGTAAATCTTTCATAGTAGATAATTTACTTGATCTAATGCATACTGATTTGTGTGGTCCTATGAAAACTAGGAGTGTTCAGGGAGATAGGTACTTTATGATTCTTACTAATGATTGCTCAAGAATGATGTGGGTCACATTCTTGAAAGACAAGTCTAAAGCTTTCAAAAATTTCAAAGCCTTCAGAGCACTAGTTGAAAAGGAAAGTGGTAAGAGGATCAAATGCCTTAGAACCGACCAAGGAGGTGAGTTCACTTCTAGAGAATTCAATAAGTCTTGTGAAGAGAACAGAATCAAGAGGAAACTATCTGCCCCCTGGACTCCACAATAGAATGGCCTAGCAGAAAGGAACAACCAAACTGTAGTTGAAGCAACCAGAACAATGTTGATTCAAGGGAAGGTTGCTCACACTTTTTGGAGAGAAGCGATGAGCACTGCAGTCTACACTATGAATTAGGTACTCATCAAGAAAGGTAAGGATAAAACTCCTTATGAGTATTGGACCAGTAAGATTCCTGTAGTAAGCTACTTTAGAGTGTTTGGTAGCAAGTGTTATATTAAGAGAAGTGAACACCAAAGAAAGTTTGATGCAAAATGTGATGAGGGAATATTCCTAGGGTATTCCACCAAGAGCAAAGCTCTTAAGTGTTTTAACGATAGGACTCAGAGAGTTGTTGAAAGTATCAATGTTAGAGTTGATGAAACCTCTAAGAAACCTGAGGAAACTGGCAGTGAGAGAGCGCTAGATGAACCGGATGTAACCTTCTAGGAACCGGTTGCAAAACAACCAAGTACCAATAATAGTGCTCCTACACCAGTAGATGTTGATGAAGATGAGGATGAAGAGGAAAAGCAAGAGGAATCAGTTAAGATCATTCCTAGGTATGTAAAGCTGCATCATGATCTAAAGAAGATCATAGGGGATAAGGATGCAGGAATACTTACAAGAAGAAAAGTCAGAGAGAATTCTCGCATGATTTCTAAATTTAGGCCCAAAACATTTAAAGAGGCACATAAAGATGAAGACTAGATTAAGGCTATGGAAGAGGAACTTGACCAGATAAAAAAGAATGGTACATGGTCTTTGGTACCCAGACCTAAGCATAAAAATGTTATTGGCACCAAATGGGTTTTTAGAAACAAGTTGAATGAAGATGGCACATTGGTAAGAAACAAAGCAAGATTGGTATGTAAGGGATATGCTCAAGAAGAAGGAGAAGACTATGGAGAAACCTTTGCTCTAATAGCTAGATTGAAAGGAGTTAAAATGCTTCTTGCATATGCAGACTTCAAGGGATTCAAAGTGTATCAGATGGATGTGAAATTTGCATTCCTGAATGGAATACTTGAAGAGGAAGTGTATATAGAGCAACCAGATGGGTTTGCCCTATCAGAAGACAATGATATGGTGTGTAGGCTACATAAAGCCTGGTATGGATTGAAGAAAGAACCTAGAGCATGGTATGAATGTTTACACTCCCATCTTGTGAAGATTAGATTTGAAAGAACAAGTGAAGATAGCAATATCTATCTAAAGTTAGAAGGAGATCAGATTCTGATCTATGAAGTGTTTGTTAATGACATAATTTTTGGTGGAGATGACAAGATGATCCATGCATTTGTAGATGAGATGAAGAAGGAATTTGAGATGTCACTAATTGGAGATATTAAGTTCTTCATTGGACTACAGATTCAACAAATGAAAGATGGTATCTTTATCACTCAGTCCAAGTATGTCAAAGAGGTGTTGAAGACCTTTGGCATGGAAGATAGCAAACCGGTTGGTACACCTATGATGACCGGTTGTAAATTGTCAAAAGAAGATGACTCAGCATTGGTGAATGAGAAGGAATACTGGTCAATGATTGGTAAGTTTCACTATGTAGTACACAGCAGAGCGGATATTGCACATGCAGTGGGCATTGTTGCACATTTCTAGAAAAGTCCAAGAGAATCCCACTTGGTAGCAGTCAAGCGGAATCTTAGATATCTAAAGGGAACTATAGATTATGGATTCTAGTATCCATATAGTAATGATGTCAATCTCAAAGTATTTACAGATTCTGATTGGGCTAGTAATGTGGACGACTGGAAGAGCACAACCGATGGTGCATTCTTTCTTGGTGGTAGACTAATCTCATGGATGAGCAAGAAGCGGAGTTGTATCTCTTAGTCTATATCAGAAGCAGAATATGTAGCAGCATTTATTAACTGTACTCAGACAATTTGGATGAAGCGTGTATTAAGTGGTTTCAAAGTCCCTGTATCTAAACCGGTGAGTATATTTTGTGACAACACAAGTGCAATTAATATTTCTAAGAATCCTGTATTGTATGCTATAACCAAGAACTTCAAGCTCAAGTATCATTTCTTGAGGGAGAAAGTTTAGAACAAAGAGGTTGTATTGGAACATGTTTCCAGTAAGGAGCAGTTAGCAGATATATTCACCAAGCCTGTACTGAAGGCTACATTTACCTATTTAAGAGGTGAATTAGGGGTGATGCCCCTTCAAGAGGTGAACTAAAGGTATGTGCTCCACATCAGTCAGGTATTGCATTGTCAAATCTTTTCAGGATTGGTGTGTTGAAGGATGCTACTCCTCAGGGGGAGCAACATAGTAGATCCTGGATGTTTGTGCCTCCACTTTGGCATTGTTATCAAAGGGGGAGAAGATGTGAAGCAGAGAAGAAGATATCTGTAGTATTGGCTACACATAATATGGAAGAGATTGGGGAGGATATGCAAAGTAGAGAGATATCTTTGTATATTGCCATCAATGCCAAAGGGGGAGATTGTTGGCAAATGTGCAGAGTTTGATGACATGATGATATTGTATGTTGTCATTGATGTCAATATGCTAAAGTATGAACTGGTATATTGAAGTAAGCAAACTGGCAAGTGAATCGGTATATGTGAAAAGGTGAACTGGTATGTTGGAATGTGAACCGATATATACAAAGCTTGTATCGGGGTTTCATTTGATATGACTACCGGTTGGTAGTCTTGGCTTCAGGGTTTTCAGTTGATGCATTCCAAGTCTGTGTGATTTGACCGATGACATCTTGTGATGAGTTAGCATTGAAATGAAGATCATATCGTGTTGCCACATCAGCCTTGTGCACGTGAAGAATTTCCTTGAGGATCTTGCATGAAGAAGATTGATTCTATCTACCTCGAGAATGTGCAAAGTCTCAGTAAACGGTGGAAAGCGCGTGATGGGTTATCAGCTTCCAAAAGAGGCAAAGAATGAACGATGCAAAATGTCTTAAGATTTGTTCAAGATTGTTTCACCCTATGTAATGTGTTTAAACGGTCAGGATTGGACCGACTATATTGTTAACCTAGATGCTTAGGTTTTTAGGTTTTTGCCACCGACCTAATTGTTGTCTATAAGGTCGATGATGATTCTCATTTGAAGTTGTTGGCAAATGAATGTGTGCAAAGTGATTCTTGCTAGACTGGTGCAGTGAGTAGAGATTTGCAGAGTGTGATTGCAGATGTAAAGGAATTGAAGTGGATCTGCCTTGGCATTAAGTGTTGTTATCAGATCAGTGTATTACCTGTTGACTTCTAACCATTTCAGCAGTTGGAAAATCCCTTTATAGGGTAGCTTTAACAGGCTTTTTGTAAATCCTTTAATAGGGTTTTAACCTCTAACCAGGTATTTAGCCATCCCTTAACCGGGTGATCCCTAGCAGGATCGGTTCCTAGCAAAACCTATTGTAAAGTCTTTAAGCGGACTAGGCTCCTAACATAGCAGACTTCAGAAGAGTTCAAGAACAACTTTGGCTATTCATCCCCACTGTGGTTTTTCCTAGTTGGGTTTCCAAGTGAAAAATCAATGTGTTATGTGTGATGCTTTTTCATGTGATGTCTTAGTGTTTTCTATTAAGCGGTAAAGCATGTTGATCCAGTGGTCATTATATTTCTAATGTATTACTTGTTTAAGCATATGGGTGAAGTGGAAATGAGATATTAGGTTTTGTGAAGATCTAGATGTTACTGATTTATGTCTTTCACAGTCTCACTGTGTTTTACCAGTAGTGCCCTGATTTAGATCAGTGATGTTGTTTACCAATTAGTGTAGTCTTTGCAGTTTAAGTTGTTAAAGAAGTTTTTGTCTATACTGATTCACCCCCCCTCTTAGTATCTGTTGAGTATTTATTGTTCATAATTATTCATCATTCCCCTACCACCCATAAAAAAGGGCTCACTATTCAAAATCCATTGCTTATCCTTATCGTCATCGGTGATCACCAAGAAAAAACCATTTGGCAAGGTTTTTAGATCGATTTTGCGATTCCAATTTTCAGCACACCAACATTTCAATTTTCGCACAATCAGCCAATCTCCAAAACATTTCATAAAAAGACCCCGCTCGTGAAAGAAAGCCATTGAGCCAGTCTAGCTTTGATTATCCAGCATCAGCGAGACTTTCTCCGGCCTCTCACCTTCTCTATTCTCAGGATCATTGGTTGCCTTCTGCATTTTGTTTTTTGGGTCGCCACTCTTTATCTTGAAAATGTTGCCAGATGGTTTTAGGTCCATATTCTTTATTTCGATGCCCAAAACTGCTAAAATTCTCACTTCTAAAAAACTTGGGCTCCCTAGCTCTGGCCTCCTCCCCCCATTGCTTTTGGGGATTAAAAAACCTGTTCTGATCCTCCCAAACCTTGCTTGGTTTTTGCCTTGGTCATTTACCAGTCCACGTCTGGTTGAAACCTTGTTGCATACCTTGAAAATCATATCTTCGCTCCTAGAAATGCCCCCCTGTGATCGAAAACCCTGCAAATCCCTGGGGCGAAGCCCTAACCTCCTACGCCGCTCCATCACCTCATTTTGTTGTTCTTTTTAATCCAATTAATTGGATATGAATATTGATATAACAAAGAAGGGATAATATTATATAATAATGGATTCACCTAATTCATGAAAAACATATTTACCTTTCATTGGCCAACTATCCTAAGAGAGTTGTTATCGCCAAGGAAAACCCATTCTCTATTATATTCCTTGTAGTTAGATTAGTAATATCTACAAGACATCCATGATAAGGTACTCTAGGTCTATCAATCAAGAGTAATCACCAAGAACATTAACAAAAATAAAAGAATTGCTATCGTATTCACCGTTATTTGAGGATCTTTTAGAAAAATCATCTTTCTTAGATTTATAATCCTTTTTAATGTAACCCTTTTTTCTCCAATTCTAACATTTTACTTTACATTTCCTTAAAGACTTTCATTTTTCCTTTGCCTTACACTTTATCTCTTCACTCTTCATCTTACTCTATCCTTAGATTTCACCTTACAACCTTTAAGTAAAAGGATTGGCCTCATCCATCCATGGGTTTCCTTCTATATTCTCTTATTCTCTTAACAAAATGCCTAGGACATTTTTTAGTTTATAATAAAGTAATATTACTACTAATGCATTCCATTGATCTATTTCTATTAGGAGATCATTCACTTTAAAGAATATATACAATCCCAAAATATATTTACTTTGAGCGTAGTCAAGAACTAAATAAAATTAAATGTGTAGTTTTATTATTCCAAACATTAATCGAAAATAGTCCTTTAAATACTACTGGAAAATGCTGTGTGTAAAGAAGGAAAGAAGCATTTTCATTTTGTTATTATCCATGTTTAAAGCTGTATTCCAGCAAAATGAGCTTCTAAGAAATAACGCTTTGTTTCATCATGGCGATATGAAAATTGCAAAGGTGTATTATCGACTATTATCATATTCAATGAACAATATACTGCCATGTTACTCTCTGTGCATTTGTACTTGTCTTCTTCCTCTCCAATATGGACTGCTTTTTGTTTCAACTGTTTGTCAGGATGAATATGTTTAACTTTTTTATTCTTAGCTTAGTACAAAACGGAGGTTTTTAAGAGAATTATAAGGAATGAGATTTTGGATTATGTCTGATCTTAGATTTGGAAACAATGTCTCTGTGTCAATGAGTTGTTTATTTTAAAGTTAATGGTGGAGTTTCTGTTTTGTCAGTTTTTGGGTTTGAGATCAACTTCTTGTCGTGGATCTATATTTGAGATTCAGATTCTTTTTGGTAATTACTGATGTTTTCTTCTACATGTCTTTTGTTCTGTTTGGAAACATGTTGGTATTTTAAAATATCTTAAAAGAATTTGTGTTATGTTACATGGAGTTTTTATATAGATCAATCTCAAAGGAATTAAAATATATGAAAAATAGTAGGCAAGCGCCTTAGATATATATAGATTGTTTCTTCTTTTTATTGCACAAAATCAAAATGTTTTGTGATTGATTACGTCAATGCTCATAGCATCAAATCATAATAAATATGTGCTTAGTTAGCTCAAAGTAGAGGGATGGAGAGGGCAACCAACAAACTTTGAATTTTAAATGGAGCATGTGTATGTGTGTGCAAATGGATAGGGTAGCGATATGTGTTTGTGAGTGGATATGCATGGGGGATTCTTGGAAGGTGTTCATGTTTTTGCATGATGGGGAAGAATTTTTATTGAGACTCTCTAGAGTGGGTATGATCGCAATTGGAGTGCATGATGGCATAGGATCTGGGATTTTTAAACCATTAGAAGAATTTGAATCAAGATTGGGATTAGCTTGGATTTCCATAAGAGATGGCCCTTGAGGGTAAACATGAAAACTGTCATCATTAGGTTCATTGTTTGAAAGAGATGGTGCGAATTGTTGTTGAGAAGCTTTAGGAGATGAAGGCATTGTGGAAGAGATGGAGGCTACATGTGAACCCTTGATATACATAGGTTCAAAATTTTGATGATTCTTAGGAGTAGTGCCTTGTTTCTCTTTAGGTGAGTCAATAGGATCTTCAATTTCAATGACACCATTATCAAGGAGGTCTTGAATCTTATATTTTAATTCCATGCAATTTGAAGTCTTATGCTTATTGTGTCTATGATACATGCAATAGTTACTCAACAATTTACATCCTTGTGGGGTTGTGTTAGGAAATGTGATAAGATTGTGCTCAAGAATCTCTTTCAAAGATTACTCAATAGATTGTCCTAAAGGTGTAAACTATTTATCTAAGGGATATTTGGAATAAATGTCTTGTTGTCTTGTTGAAGAAGTCATGTGATCATGTTCGAGATTTGGCTTTTGATTTTCAATTACTTGTTGTTCCACCTTATAGAGTCATTTTAGCATTTCTTGAAGTTTGTCTTTCTTGATATCATGGATTTTTATCTCAAGAGGGGTCATTGATGTCTTTTGTTGTATTTGAATGTCATATATTTCTCTCTCGAGGTCTTGAATTTGTTGAGCCAAGGTAGCCATGGGAATATATGATAGTTATGATCTTTGACATATATGACACTATGCATGAGACTCAAATTTTTTAATGAAATGCAAGTTATAGAATGCAAGGATGACCTAAGGAATACAATGACTAGACTTGAAATGGTTTATGAGGACCAATTCTAGGAATTGGACTGCCTCAAATGATGACAACTCTAAAGTAAGACAAAGGTAACTCTAGGTCTGAAAATGATTATGTAGGCTAGATTTAACCTTTGCTATGATGGATAGACGCAAGTACAATGTTATAGAAAAGAGGGTATGTTAAGGTAGGAGATGATGGACTCCAAGAAAGTTACCCTATTCTTAGATATTGATGCATTTCCCAACTCAAGTATGATAGACCTCAAGTGGTAAAAGATGAGAAGATAGCCAATGTCGGATTCAAGACCTAAGAAGAGTGACCTAAGGGTAAGCATTTTTTTGGACCAACGAGTGAATACAAGGATGAAATATGCAATGAAATGAAGCAATCTAAAGGATGCAAAGACTAAAAGATGTGATGAAAGGACTAAATGTATGATTGAATGGGATGGTCTTAAAGACATAAAAGGACTAGGTATGACTAAGTGGAATGATGTGACTATGCAAGGACCTAAAATATCAAAACTAGAAGATGATTCCCCAAGAGACCTAAAATGATTTTTTCAAGAGGATGAGTTCATTGTTCAATGTTTGTTTCAAATGCAAGGTTTCAATTTCAAGTGTGGTGTTGACTTGTCAATTAGAAATGTTTTGATAGTCCCAACTAGTGCTGAGAGGGGAGGGGTGAGTCAACACTTATCAAATTTTCACAATTTAACTTTTAACTTAAATTTGCATTCATCTAAAATCCAACAATATACTTAATCACTGAAGTAAAATATGCAAGCATGAAAAGTTGACAGTGACACCAAGGAGTCATCTCATGGAAACCCAAAAGGGAGAAAACCACAATGTGAGTAGGAACTCACAAAATTTGTACTCTTCTGAAGTACGCCCTGTGAGGATTCATCCCTGTTAGGAGATTAAAAAGACAATGTTAGGCGCCACCCAGTTAAGGGATTTTGATCAAGGCCGGTTAGTGCCTTTACCCTGTTAAAGGTAGCCTGGTTAGATGACTTATAACATCAGTTAAGATGTCACCCGGTTAAGGGATTTTACAATAGGGACCTGTTAAAGTCCACCCAATTAAGGGATTTTACAATAGGGACCTGTTAAAGTCCACCCGGTTAAGGGATTTAAGTTGGAGTTGTTAGAAAGCAACAAATGTATGATCTACTGAATTAGCTAATGTTAGCTTGATCAGATCTCAATATGCATCACACTCAATACACACTGGTTAAGTCTTCTCTGCACAACACTGGTTTCCTTCTTACACCTTTGGCTCTTCACTCAGCCGGTCACCTATCCCTCGACACTACACTCTACCAATACTCAGACCTTCGGCTCTGCACTATGTCGGTCCCCTGACCTTAGGCTCTACACTCTGCCAGTCCTCTCATCTTTAGCTCTGCACTCTGCCAGTTCACTATCTCTTGACTCTGCACTTAGTCGATCTACCGCAAACACACTCTACTGTGGTAAAACCTTTTAGCACTTCCTCTCTCTCTTCTCTTCACTTTGGATCACCTTCAAAAAAATCTCCTTGTTGCAAATTTCATGATCATAACTTTTTGAATGAACTTCAAGAACACTTTATACATTTTTTGCCGACACCTTCAAGAATTCCTTCGAACAAACCGATCATGGATTTCAGAAGATTTCAAATTCAAAATCTCCCACTCTTTCTCTGTGTGCCCTACAACAATTTTTCCAAGTGTTCAACCAATTCTACCATCACATCTCCCAAAGATAGAAACTTTTGAGTCGTGTTCAGCCAAATAAGTGTGTACCATAAAATCTGCATGTAATCATGTTTGACTGCATGATATCTGAAATTTGACCTTACCAACATATGATTTGGCGTAGACATAAGCTCACCAACTCATCCTTTGCCACCGTAACTGAATAACCGATCACCACTCCGAGATTTATGGTGATCACCTGTCTTCCTTCTGTCATACCGGTGTACCGGTATGCCTCTGCACTTCTATATTATCGGTTCATCGTTTGATTGTCGGTTTTTTGTGCTAGCACCAAGTCTATTCCCCTATTTACCAATGAGCTACCGATTTGTATAAACAAACAATTTTTCTTGCCTAAGTCACCTTTTGTGACTTCACCATCATCAAAGTGACCAATCATCATCATCAAAGTGACCGATCTCTTAGTCTATCTTTCCTTGAGCTGTTTGAACCTTTGATCATTCAATACCAAAGTTGTTTCCATGTATTGTAAGTCATCACTTTTTCTTACTGAAAAACAACATGACTCTAATTATACCACTTCACTAGTTAGTGTCTTCACCGATAAGTGTTGGACATCAATGATAAATATTAACTCATATAGTGGTTCTTTGGATTGACCGGTTTTGTCAATGCCAACAATCCAACAATCTCCCCCTTTGGCATTGATGGCAAACACTTCAAAATCTGGCTAATTAGTTGCATGTTCCTTCATCTCTATACTAGTTATGTTCCTTCATCTCTTTACCAGTTCAGACATTACTTCTGCCCTAAGTAATGAATATCTCCCCCTATCACTGGTCATACTCCGATACAACAACTTCAGCTCAATCACTACCTACCAATGCTCAAGCACTCTAATCATATCTCCCCGTTTGACAATGCCAAAGAGTCCTTTCTGAACAATTACAAGACTGCTACCCTAACCAGAGTAGTCCACACTCATCAATCTAGTCATTTTAAAAAAACTTGAAATCATACCAGATTGATGTAGAACCTTGTTTGCTTACCTTACTAAATGGAGGGGCATAACCCCCAACTTACTTCTGAGATAGTCAAAGTTGTCCTTCTATAGTGGCTTGGTGAAGATATCAACCACCTGCTCTTTTGTTGGTATGTACTCCAACATCACTTCCTTTTCTTGAACTTATTCCCTTAGATAGTGATATTTGATATATGCTTCATTTTGGAGTGCGTCACTGGGTTCTTGGATATGTCAATGGCACTGGTGTTGTCACAATGAATCACTACCTGTCCAACCACTTTTTCTTGTATTCCTTCCAGCAATTACTTGATCCAGACTATTTGTGTGCAGTTGATTGCAGTAGCTACATACTCAACTCAGTTGTGGATTGAGAAATGCAGTTTTGTTTCTTACTTGTCCAAGATACAATCTTGTCTCCAATAAAGAATGCACCTCCATTGGTGCTCTTCATGTCATCAATGTTTCCAGCCCAATATGAATCAGTGAAGACACTTAAACTGAAGTCTCCCTTGTGTGGATACTAGAGACCATACTCATCAATCCCCTTTAGGTATCTGAATATTCTTTTGACTACCATCATGTGAGACTCTTTCAGATTTGGAGAAAATCTGGCAACCAAGCCAACAACTTGTGCTATGTCTAGTCTGCTATGTCTTGCATATTGTAACTTACCGATCCTGGATCGATAAAGTGTCTCACTTACTTCTTCAGCCTCATCATGTTTAGATAGCTTGCAACCTGTAACCATTGGAGTTAGAATAGGTTTACAATCTTCCATTCCAAAAGTTTTTAGAATTTCCCTTATATACTTAGTTTGAGTGATGAAGATGACATTCTTTAATTGAGAGACTTGCAGGCCAATAAAGAAATTTATCTTGCCAATCATGGACATCTCAAATTCTTTCTGTATTTGTTCTACAAAGCTTCTGCTCATCTCATCATCTCCCCAAAAGATGATGTCATCTACAAAGATCTCAGCAATTAGGTGTTTTCCTTCAGCTTCACTCTTCAGATACAGGTTATTGTTATCACTAGTTCTTTTGAACTTTATCTTTAGCAAATATGAGTGTAACCTCTCATACCAAGCTCTTGGTGTTTGTTTCAGCCCATACAAAGCCTTTTGCAACTTTCATACCATATCCTCCCACCTTTAGATGCAAACCCTTCTGGTTGCTCTATGTATACTTCTTCCTCTAACACCCCATTTAACAATGCCGATTTGACATCCATTTGGTAAACTTTAATTTTTTTGTAAGAAGCATAGGCCAGAAAAATTCTGACCCCTTCCAACTTGGCTACCGGTGCGAAGGTTTCTCCATAGTCCAAACCTTCTTCTTGAGCATAGCCCTTTATAGACCAATCTTGCCCTGTTTCTTATCACCTTACAGGTTTCATCCATCTTATTTCTAAAAACCCACTTGGTGCCTATTACATTTTTATCTTCCGATCTGGGCACTAGAGTCCATGTATCATTTTTCTCTATTTTCTCCAGTTCTTCTTCCATGGCTTTGACCCAATCATCATCTTTTAGAGCCTCCTTTGTTGTTTTGGGCTCAAAAAATGAGAGTATGCACCCATTCTCTCTTGCTCTTATTCTGATTAGAACTCCTGCATCCTTGTCACCGATGATATTTGTTGCAGAGTCATTATTGTTGGCATATGTGCAGAGTTTGATGACATGATGATATTGTATGTTGTCATTGATGTCAATATGCTAAAGTATGAATCAGTATATTGAAGTAAGAAAACTAGCAAGGGAACCGGTATGATGATGTGAACTGGTATATGTGAAAAAGTGAAGCGGTATGTTTGTTCAAAGTGAACCAGTATGTTGGAATGTGAACTGGTATATGGTAAGTTTTATATCGAGGTTTCATTTGGTATGACTATCGGTTGATAGTCTCAGCTTCAAGGTTTCTGGTTGATGCATATCAAGTCTGTGTGATTCCACCGATGACATCCTGTGAGGGTGATTTCACATTACTGGTTCTCACTTTTTGACCAACTTTGACACTTAGATGAATATTTTGAAAAAAACCTTCACTTTCTGACACCTATAACTTTTAAACCGTTAAGAATTTGAAAATGATATAAACAAGTTATTTTTAGCATCTTGTTTGTAGATTCTAAATATTTTTTTTTCAAATTTGTCTGAATAAAATTTTATTGATTTTTCCATCTCCCTCAAAAAGTAGTTTTTTACAGCAAACAACATTTTTTAAGAGTGATGTGTATCCCGAAACGCATAATTTTTTTTCTATAAATGATAAAAACTTAATTCTTTTGAATTTTGGTTTGTAACAGCAATACCCAGGGCATGTAGTTGGTTTGATAGTGATATGTTTAATATTTTTCATTTTATTAAGTTTTGAAGTTCAACTAATTATAATTCAGATATAGGTGTACGTTTGAACACATAACTTATTCTATATATATCAAAATTCAATTTTCTTTTTTCTTTTTAGAAAGAAAACACCAATACCTAGTGCATAGATATTTTTGAGAATTTTTTTGAATTGGTTTACTATTTTTCCCAATGCATTGAACAAAAAAGTTCATGTTTGGTGAAAAACCTACATTCATAAGAAATAAAATAAAAATATATTAATGAAATTAAATATATTAAAAGTTATACTATTTGGAAAGCTTATAATAAGGACTAAATACCTAAAAAAACAACTTTTAAATGAATTAATTTGACCCCCCAAAAGCTAATGTAAAATTGGTTTTTTATCAGTATTTGATAGATGCAAAGGAGATTCCATTGCAAGCATGATTTAGAAGTAGAGAGGTTCTATTCAAGAAATTTTGATCTAAGAGCCTTTGATTTAACTCTCTTCAATTAATTACTTCAAATGGGACCTCTTAAAGCTTAAATCATTATATTTTCTAAAAATGTATGATTTCAGCAAAAATCAGGACGTACCAAAAAGTGGGAACCAACTTTGTGAGTTCACCCGTGATGGTTTAGCATTGAAATGAAGATCAGATTGTGTTGCCACGTCAGCCTTGTGCGCATGAAGGATTTCCTTGAGTATCTTGCATGGAGATTGATCCTATCTACCTTGGGAATGTGCGTAGTCTCTATAAACGGTGGAGAGCGCGTGATGGGTTATCAGCTTCCAGAAGTGGCAAGAACGAACGATGGAGAACGTCTTGAGATGTGTTCAAGATTGTTTTATACTATGCAAAGTGTTGGAATAGTCAAGATTGGACTGATTGTATTGATAACCTAAATATTTAGGGTTTAGGGTTTATGCTACCAACCTATCTGTTTCCTATAAGGTCGATGATGATTTGCATTGTGAAGTTGTTGGCAAATGTTATGTGTGTATCCAAGTAAAGATATACTTGATTCTTGCTAGACCAGAGAAGTGTGTTTTTACCTGGAAAGTGTGATTGTAGAAGTAAAGGAGCTAAAGTGGATCTGCCTTGGCATTGAGTGTTGTTATCAGATCAATGTATTACCTATTGACTTCTAACCATTTCAGCAGTTGGAAAATCCCTTAACTGGGTAGCTTTAATAGGCTTTGTGTAAATCCTTTAACAAGGTGACTCAATTCAATGAGTTCTTCAAATCCTCTTGTGAGGTAACCTTTAATAGGGTTCTAAACCTTTAACCAGGTATTTAGCCATCCCTTAATCGGGTGATCCCTAGCAGGATCGGTTCCTAGCAAAACCTATTGTGAAATTATTTAACCAGACTAGGCTCCTAACAGAGCGGACTTCAGAAGAGTTCAAAGAATAGCTTGTGGGTATTCATCCCCACCGTGGTTTTTCCCAGTTGGGTTTCCACGTGAAAAATCAGTGTGTCATGTGTGATGCTTTTCATGTGATGGTTTAGTGTTAAATGTTAAGTGGTAATGCAAGTTGATTCAATGATCATAAGTATTTCTGATGTATTACTTGATTATACTTTTGGGTGAAGTTGTGATAAGGTATTAGGTCTTGAATTGATCTAGGTGTTACCGGTTTGTGTGTTTCATAGTCTCACTGTGTTTTTACCGGTAGTACCCTGTTTTAGATTAGTGATCCTGTTTACCAGTTAGTGTAGTCTCTAGAGTCAAAGTGGTTTCAGATAGATTTTGTCTATATTGATTCACCCCCCCTCTCAGTATCTGTTGAGTACTTACTATTCATCATTATTCATCAATTATTTCTGACATATTTAGCTAATACCTGTTCACTCCTCAGAGCTTCTTCTACTGGTTGTGTAGGTTCTACTTCACAGGATTCTTCATTAGCCACTTCAACATGATCTTCTTCAGTAGGTTCCACTAGTATATTGTACTCAAACCCTTTATAGTCCTCCAGTTCACTCTTACTGTCCTGTTCATTTTTCTCAGAGTACTTATCTACTCTGACATTTGCAATTTCGACAATCTTACATGTTCTTTTGTTTAAACACTCATATGTCTTGCTCTTTGTTGAGTAACCTAAAAAGGCTCCTCATCACTCTTGGGATCAAATTTTCTAGTGTACTCATCCCTTTTGATATAGCACATGCTTCCAAATACTTCCAAATAACAAACATTAGGTGAGTATCCACTCCATAATTCATAGGGAGTTTTATTTGTCCCCTTCTTTACTTGTATCTGGTTCAAAGTGTATACAACAGTTCTTATTGCTTCTCTCTAGAAGATATGTGGGATGTCCTTCTGTATCATCAGATTCCTTGCACAATCAATAAGAGTTATGTTTCGTCTTTCAGCAACTCCATTTTGCTGAGGTGTTCTGGGTGCAGACATTTGTCTCATGATCCCTTGTTCCTCGCAGTAGTTCATGAACTCTTGAGAGGTGAACTCTCCTCCTCTGTCTGATCTTAGCCACATCATATTCTTACGAGTTCCTCTTTCTACCCGAGCCTTAAACACCTTAAACATGTGAAAGGCTTCAGATTTTTCCTTCAAGAATACAACTCGCATCATTCTTGAGAAGTCATCCACAAATAACATAAAATACCAGTCTCCATAGAAACTCTTGGTTCCCATGAGACCGCACAGGTCTGTGTGAACTAAGTCTAACACATTTTCAGATGAGAAAGTTTTACTGCTGAAACTGGACCCAGTCAACTTTCCTAGTTGACACTCTTTGCACATAGCATTTTCAGGTTTTACTATGTTAGGCATACCTCTGATAGATTTTTTCTTACTTACTTTATCTATGCTATCAAAATTAACATGACACAATCTTTTGTGCCACAACCAGTTGTCTTCAACCTTAGCCACTAGACAATTACCTATGGTGGTGTCTAGATGAAACAAATTGCCTCTTGATTATTTACTGGTTGCAATCAGACTTCCAAAGTTGTCATTTATTTTACATATCCCTTCATTGAACTCTAACCGGTGGCCCTTATTTTTAAGTTGTGCAACACTTAAAAAACTATATTTAAGTCCTTCTACCCAATAGACATCATCACAATTTGTCTTATCATTCAAGGCTATAGACCCCTTACCTTTTACTACACATGGGGCATCATTACCAAATCTCACTGTTCCTCCATTGCAACCCTCCATGCTAAGGAATTTGTTTCTGTCAGTGGTCATGTGGTGAGTGTAGCCACTGTCGACCACCAATTCTCCACACCGATTTGTGCTAGAAATTAATGTCATATCTCCTTCCTTTGTGTTCTCCTCCTTGACTACCATAAATGCAATGCCATCTTCATCAGATCCCTTTGATTCTTCATCAGTGACTCCTTCTTCTGCAAGATAACATTCCTTCTTTCTCTTGTCCCTGTAACTTCTGAAATTATCCTTCCTATCTCTATCATTGTCAGGCCATCTTGAAGTAATATGACCTATCTTATTACAAGAGAAACACTTTAAGGGTAGTTTACCTTTGTATTTTCCTTTACCTCTTGGAAATCTTCTTGCCAATAGAGCTTCAATTTCATTTTGCTCCTATTCCTCAGAGAGCAAATTGTCACTCTCATGGGAATGGCCGGTTTTGGTAGTAGAACTACTACCGATTTCTTTCCTTCTCCTTGTTGGTGCATGCATCATGGATGCTTTGAAAGCAACATCAATCTTTGGTATGTTGTTTTCATAATTGCTCAACTCAAAAGCAGTCAACTTACCGATCAATGAGTCAAGAGTTACATTGATTGTTCCCAAGGATCTGAGTTCCTAGTTAACAGAGACCCTTATGGCATATTGTGGTAGCAGAGTTCTCAGGATTTTGCTAACCACATCATCCTCCTTGAGCTTTCCTCCTACATTTTTAATGGATTTCACTACATCCTTGATCCTCTTGATATACTGCTCTATGTTTTCACTTTCCTGCATTCTCATCTCATCATATTTTCCTCTCGGGTTGTCTACTTTGGCCTTTTGAACATGGGGATCTCCCCCATAGACTATCTTCATCTTATTCCATATCTGAAAAGTTGATTTCAAATCTTGTACCTCATCAAATTCATTATCTTAAAGCATGCTAACAATCAGATCCATGGTAGCAGTATTATCTTGCCTTTCCTTGATCTGGTCTGGAGTAAGAGTCCCTAAAGGTTCATTATACTCAGTGATCAAAAGATTCCAATGGTGTTCACCTAGGGATCTTAGATAGATTTTCATTCTTCCACACCATAAGGTGTAATTCTCCTTAGAGAACTTAGGACCCTCCTTACGCATCATCTTGGATCTCTCCCTAAGCCGGTTAAGATTCTTCTGATTCTAGGGACCTGATGCTCTGATACCAATTGATAGTCCCAACCAGTGCTGAGAGGGGAGGGGTGAATCAACACTTAATCAAATTTTCTCAATTTAACTTTAACTTAAATCTGCATTCATCTAAAATCCAAAAATAAACTTAATCACTGGAGTAAAATATGCAAGCATGAAAAGTTGACAATGACACCAAGAAGTTATCTCGTGGAAACCCAAAAGGGAGAAAACCATGGTGTGAGTAGGAACTCACAAAATTTGTACTCTTCTGAAGTACACCCTGTGAGGAGCCATCCTTGTTAGGATATTACAAAGACATTGATAGGTGCCACCTGGTTAAGGGATTTTGATCAAGGTCGGTTAGTGCCTTTACCCTGTTAAAGGTAGCCTAGTTAAAGGAATTAGAACATCAGTTAAGATGTCACCCGGTTAAGGGATTTTATAATAGGGACCTATTAAAGTCCACCACGTTAAGGGATTTAAGTTGCAGTTGTTAGAAAGCAACAAATGGATGATCTATTGAATTAGCTACTGATAGCTTGATCAGATCTTAATATGCATCACACTCAATACACACTGGTTGTGTCTTCTCTACACAACACCGATTTCCTTCTTACACCTTCGGCTCTTCACTCAGTCGGTCACCTATCCCTCAGCACTGCACTCTACCGATCCTCAAACCTTCGACTCTGCACTCTGTCGGTCCCCTGACCTTAGGTTCTGCACTGTGCCAGTCCTTTGATCTTTGGCTCTGCACTCTGCCAGCTCACTATATCTCAACTCTACACTTAGTCGATCTACCTCAAACACACTCTACTGTGCTAACACCTTTTAGCACTTCCTCTCTCTCTACTCTTCACTTTGGATCGCCTTCAACAAAATCTCCTTGTTGCAAATTTCATGATCATAACTTTCTGAATGAACTTCAAGAACACTTTATACATTTTTTGCCGACACCTTCAGGCATTCCTTCAAACAAACCAATCATGGATTTCGAAAGATTTCAAATTCAAAATCTCCCACTCTTTCTCTGCACGCCTTACAACAACTTCACCAAGTGTTCAACCAATTCTGCCACCACATCTCCCAAAGATAGAAACTTTTGAGTCATGTTCAACCAAATAAGTGTGAACTAGAAAATCCACATGTAATCATGCTTGACTGCATGATAACTAAAATTTGACCTTACCAACATATGATTTGGTGTAGACACAAGCTCACCAACTCATCCTTTGCCACCGCAACTAAATAATTGATCACCGCTCCGAGATTTATGGTGATCACCTGTCTTCCTTTTGTCATACCAGTGTACCAGTATGCCTCTGCACTTCTATATTACCGGTTCATCCTTTGATTGTCGGTTTGTTGTGCTAGCACCAAGTCTCTTCCCCTATTTACCACTGAGTTACCAGTTTGTATAAATAAACAAGTTTTCTTGCCTGAGTCACCTTTTGTGACTTCACCATCATCAAAGTGACCGATCTCTTAGTGTATCTTTCCTTGAGTTGTTTGAACCTTTGATCATTCAATACCAAAGTTGTTTTCATGTATTGTAAGTCATCACTTTTACTTACTAAAAAACAACACCACTCTACCTATACCACTTCACCGGTTAGTGTCTTCACTGGTAAGTGTTGGACATCAATGGCAAATCTTAGCACATATACTGGTTCTCTAGATTCACCGGTTTTGTCAATGCCAACAATCCAACATGTTTTTTTTAACACATATGCAAGACACGACAGACCAAATGTTTTTATTTTTGATGTTTTCAATAAAAGCTCATTCAAGCACAATCCTAAGGTTTGGCCAGGATAATATTTGTTGAATCCCCTTGCCTAGAATACCACATTCAATTGGATAGATAGAAGCTTGGTAGCACTGGCTCCCCTCCACGACACCCACTTATCGGGCATACCAAGCTTCCAATTCTTAAAGACCCGAAGATCTCGAGAAATTTTTTATCTCAAGTTGAAGGGTACATGAGGGGTTTCTTCGGCATGTCCGTATCACAACACCTAAGTCAACAAGTAGAAGGCAAGGCTGCTAAAAATCAATGAGTTTCTAGTAAGGGCATCTATTCAGGTGGCCATACATGTGGCGTTTCACTCAAATTAATAAGGCCTCCTAGCCCTTGCGAGTTTTTATGCATCACACTAATGTTGAGGGAGACATACATTGGTATGACACATCAACACCTATTGTCTGCAAGTTTCCTCATAGACACATTTATTTATAGTGGTTTGGATGGGCTTGGCCTTAGCCTCGTTACCACTTGGGTCGTTCCCTCTCACTGAGGCTTAAGGGCTTCTTGGGAGGTAGGCCCTCTAAAAGGTAAAACACAAAGAACCTATTGCTCAAGACACAAAAGACACTAGTTAATTTTTTAAAGCACCAATTGAAGTGTTTGCTATATTAAAAGACAATCGATTTCAAAACCAAGTCTTCATCAAAGGTCCTACACTAAATGTCATTAGTAGTTTCAAGATATGATCTTTGACCAATGAAAATAGATGCCCTGTAATAAAAAGATAAGAGACAATGCAAAAAAATGCCTTCTACCAAGCAAAAATCAAATCATGAAGAGACAAAGTCATCCCACCAGACATGCTAGATGTGAATGAGGGAATGGGTTTGAATCAAAGATTCAAACTTCTAACATCCACAATGAAGTACCTATGAGCAACATACATGCAAGAATAAATATCTAAATTAAAACAACCATGCATGCTATAAAGAAACTACTCCACTGCACTCCTTAAATTAAGATCTCATGTAAGTAACATGGCTCTCAGAAGAACACACAAGAAGCTATGGTTTATTGGAGATTCAAGATGATTGCAAAGAAACGTGAAAATAAGAAATGCAAGAAAACAAGATAAGATATCAAACTATCAAAAATACAAGAGATGAATGCAATATTTTGAATGCAAATTCGTGGATGCAAGATTGGGAGAGGGGCTCTACTTTTATAAGCATTCTTTGGGTGGGTCTAGATTGTGGGATCTGAATATGGGATAATAGGAGATTAGTGGTATAGGAAGAATGTGTGGTAAGGAGAAAAGATAGGTGATAATGGGTGTTTATTTTTTATTTTAAATACATGGAATGGATAAATAATAAAATATATCTTTATTCAATGGATTTAATGAATTAATGATATGAATATATTAATACTATAATGAAGAATGAATACATTATAATATAGTGAATAATGGATAATGTAAATAATGGAATATGGATATGAATATTAATATAACAAAGAAGGGATAATATTATATAATAATGGATTCACCTAATTAATGGAAAATTTGAGGTCGATTGAGGAGGGCATTTTTTACATGTCTATAGTACCCGGTGAAAATACTTGAAATATAACTTAGATATCTAATTTTAGGCACATGAAAATTGTCTTAATATCAAATGCCTTCAAAATCATTACAAGTTTTCTACCTATCCACATTTCATATTTTGTAGTTTCAATCACAAAAGTAGGAGACATATTTTTCAAGTAACATATACTAACCAATTTAGCCCAAAACTCTTTTCCTAGACCATTACTAATTGACATACTTGAATGGTTTGATTCAACAAGGTTATATTTGATCTCTCAACCACTCCATTTTATTATAATATATAGGGCATTGTATTTTATTTTATAATTCCAATTTGTTTATAGAATACCTCAAATTTCATGGCGATAGATTCTCTGCCATTATCATAACTAAAACTTGTATTTTATTACCAACTTGTGTTTTCATAAGTACCATAAATTTCTTAACTTTTTAAACACTTCAAAAAAAATTTCAAGATAATGTACATAACTATGTCTTGATTGTTGAGGCTTACCAATGAAATTGACATCCACAAGACATAATACATCATTGTAAGTCAACTCTAAAATATCCTTTACCCTTGTACTCCCTAAAGAAAACTATACCCTATTTTCCTTACCAAACACATAATTTTCACAAAATTCAAACCCAATACAACAATCTAAAAATCCTTCCAAAATATGTTTACTCGCCAATATTTTCAAATATTTTTCATCTTTGGATGCCACAACTCAAATTTAGTTTGATCTACATTAGTAGATCTAGACAATATTAATGCATCTAGCTTGAATAGAGTTCCATGTCACAATCCTTGAGAAGGCACCAATTTGTTTCTAACCAATCTACAACTCACATCATTAAACGTAACATGCATTGTAGAGTTATTCATCTTAGAAAAGGACAAAATATTTTTGGTTAGACCTAGAATATGTAACACATCTTAGAGTGTTATCACTTTACCATTCATGAAATTTTTTTTTACCTTTCATTGGCCAACTATCTTAAGAGAGTTGTTATCACCAAGGAAAACCCATTCTCTATTATATTCCTTGTAGTTAGATTAGTAATATCTACGAGACATCAATGATAAAGTACTCTAGGTCTATCAATCAAGAGTAATCACCAAGAACATTAACAAAAATAAAAGAATCACTACCATATTCACCATTATTTGAGGATCTTTTAAAAAAATCATCTTTCTTAGATTTATAATCCTTTATAATGTAACCCTTTTTTCTCCAATTCTAACATTTTACTTTACATTTTCCTCAAAGACTTTCATTTTTTCTTTGCCTTACACTTTATCTCTTCACTCTTTGTCTTACTCTATCCTTAGACTTCACCTTACAACCAAAGTAAAAGAGAGGCCTCATCCATGAGCTTCCTTCTATATTCTCTTATTCTCTTAACAAAATGCCTAGGACATTTTTTAGTTTATAATAAAGTAATATTACTACTAATGCATTCCATTGATCTATTTCTATTAGGAGATCATTCACTTTAAAGAATATATACAATCCCAAAATATATTTACTTTGAGCGTAGTCAAGAACTAAATAAAATTAAATGTGTAGTTTTATTATTCCAAACATTAATCGAAAATAGTCCTTTAAATACTACTGGAAAATGCTGTGTGTAAAGAAGGAAAGAAGCATTTTCATTTTGTTATTATCCATGTTTAAAGCTGTATTCCAGCAAAATGAGCTTCTAAGAAATAACGCTTTGTTTCATCATGGCGATATGAAAATTGCAAAGGTGTATTATCGACTATTATCATATTCAATGAACAATATACTGCCATGTTACTCTCTGTGCATTTGTACTTGTCTTCTTCCTCTCCAATATGGACTGCTTTTTGTTTCAACTGTTTGTCAGGATGAATATGTTTAACTTTTTTATTCTTAGCTTAGTACAAAACGGAGGTTTTTAAGAGAATTATAAGGAATGAGATTTTGGATTATGTCTGATCTTAGATTTGGAAACAATGTCTCTGTGTCAATGAGTTGTTTATTTTAAAGTTAATGGTGGAGTTTCTGTTTTGTCAGTTTTTGGGTTTGAGATCAACTTCTTGTCGTGGATCTATATTTGAGATTCAGATTCTTTTTGGTAATTACTGATGTTTTCTTCTACATGTCTTTTGTTCTGTTTGGAAACATGTTGGTATTTTAAAATATCTTAAAAGAATTTGTGTTATGTTACATGGAGTTTTTATATAGATCAATCTCAAAGGAATTAAAATATATGAAAAATGGTAGGCAAGCGCCTTAGATATATATAGATTGTTTCTTCTTTTTATTGCACAAAATCAAAATGTTTTGTGATTGATTACGTCAATGCTCATAGCATCAAATCATAATAAATATGTGCTTAGTTAGCTCAAAGTAGAGGGATGGAGAGGGCAACCAACAAACTTTGAATTTTAAATGGAATATGTGTATGTGTGTGCAAATGGATAGGGTAGGGATATGTTTGTGAGTGGATAAAGAGGCTAGGAAAATGGGTCATTATCTCATCTTATATATTTGATCTTGTTTGACTTGTGTCATTACAAAACCTATAAACTAAAAGTAAGGGTTACACCTCTTCCTATTCCTAAGAATCCCTAGCACTCTATTTTTAACAATTTCAAGTTAGGACTTCCTACTACCATACATGGTCTTGACTGTATATACGTGGTGGTAGACAAATTTTTTAAAATGGTCATTACAGAAGCTTGCAAGAAATTGTTCTCTACAAAAGAAGTACCAAGATTTTCTTTGTGAATGGTTTTGTCTTATTTTGGTTTCCCATAAATTATCATCTCTTATGAGAATAGTAAGTTCTTTTAAAAGTTTTGGTCATCACAAGGGGCCATAATGGAATCAATAAAGTACTACTTTCCAGCTATAGATAGATGGTTGAGCTACATGATTATTCGCATTATGTGGATGTGTTATTCAAAGAATATCCACACATGGGATGATACTCTACCCTATGTACCAAATGGAAATGGAGTGCACAAAAGATGCTTTCTACACTAATCTAATTAGTAGAGTAGTTGCATAAAATGTCCAAACACCTTTATAGTTACAAAATCTGATGCACATTCATTTACTTAAAATAGATATTCATAATAGACACAACATATACATGGGGAAAACTCTTTCAAGAGAAAAACACCACACTCCAAAATATAACTCAATGTATTTTAGTAAAATATCTAATTCATAATTTAACATAATGGTATCTCTAAAATCATTTAGCCTATACTACAAAACACTCCAACATAGCACATATTTATAGACCACCAAGTTGGGTACCCAAATCTTCCATGTATCATCCTTCCATACACTACATACATGCAATTGCAAAAGGAAGAACACGCATGAGGCCTAATTTCACATACCAATGCAACTATTAAAAATATTTAATAAGCAAGGAGTTTTACATAAACTGCTATGTTAATATTCAATGTCCTTAATATGAAAATGATTATATTTAAGATGCAAAGAGCCTAACTCGTGAGACTAACAACTACCAACTTTGAATACACCTACACATGCAAAATTGCAACCTTCCAATTATAACAACACACGCACATGTAAAACTCCAAATTGCTAAATGTAATTGCACCTCCAAGGTGGCCACATTTCATGAAAACTCAAAATTGAAATAGAAAGTTCCTACATGTGCAACTCTATTCATAAATAGCAACTTCCAAATTTGACGACTCCTCAAAAAATAGAAATATTTCAAAATACCTTTATGTTGGGGATTTTATTACTACATACATGCAATTGCAAAAGGAAGAACACACATGAGGCCTAATTTCACATACCAATGCAACTATTAAAAATATTCAATAAGCAAGGAGTTTTACATAAACTGCTATATTAATATTCAATCTCCTCAATACAAAAAAGATTATATTTAACATGCAAAGAGTCTAACTTGTGAGACTAACAACTACCAACTTTAAACATGGGTCTACACATGCAAAATTGCAACCTTCCGATTATAACAATGCATGCACATGCAAAACTCCAAATTGCTAAATGTAATTGCACCTCCAGGGTGCTCACATTCCATGAAAACTCAAAAAATGAAATAGAAAGTTCCTACATGCATAACTATATTCATATATAGCAACTTTCAAATTTGACTCCTCAAAAATAGAAATATTTCAATAGACCTTTGTGTTGGGGATTTTATTATTTCTTCATTTTATTTTGATGGAGAATTATCATATTGTACTACTAAACTGAGAAGTAGTTGTAGGTGAGAGAGACAAAAGAAAAGAGGGTAAACGTGGGAGGAGACCATAATAGGATTGAACCTTTTATCTCAAATTAGTGAAGAAAAATAAAATAAATATGGATAATTATTCAAGGGTGCTCTTACTTGTTATATGAGGAAATTTCATAGCTTTGGTATCACTTTACTCAAAGAATTCGTTGAAAACTAAAACTTTAGGTTTGTAATCTTATAGGGTGTTGAACTTCACATTTCTAAGAAGACTATAGCCATGGTGATTGGTTATCTAGTGAAGGGAGGAAAAAGTTCAAGGTAGACACAACAGTGAGAAAGGTGATGTAGAGCTTTAAGAACTAAGTACTCTAAAATTCCTTTTAGGTGATGAAGAGTACACAGTGGTGATGAAGGCGAGGAATTCAAGTTTTGATAAAGATGTGATTGTACTAATAACCATGTCTAACCATGTCTAAGGGACAAAGTATCTTGTCTCTTATCTAACATAAATAAATTAGATAATTTTTAAACAAAATTATGTGACATTTTTATTAAAAGATAGATTAAATCTTGGATCAATAAATATACTTTAAAAATGAACTATTTAATAATAATACTCATCAAAATCATAACAGTAAAAATAATATAGAGTTGACAGTAAAAATAATATAAAACTCTATATATTTATATATTCTTTATTTATTCTTTACATACATAGTGGTGAAGGAACCTCGTAAGTTAACCTCGAGGGGCTTAACCAATATCAATACAACGAGGACTCTCTTCCTCAATAAAAGAGTACAGCTTAACATATTTGAAGGAAAGAGGTGTGTCTGTAACAATGAAATGATACTTTTTGATTGTTTGAATGAAAAGATTTCCAAACATACTGTTATGCTTGGTGGGAACTAAAGTTGTTACACGATGTTTTGTGCCCTAAGATAAGCTAATATCCTCACACTCAGGAGTCACACTCAATCACTGAGCATATCCTTGGGCTTGAATTCCTCCCGGTTTACATTACTTGTACCATCCACTAAGAAATGCATTGTATTCTTTGCTTAAGAAAAAATTATAACCATAAGTTGTACCGTATAAGAAAGAAATCATTTAGAATATGTCACTTTATTGAATAGCTAGCTAGTCACAGTATTTTGTCTGTCTTCATGTGACCCTTTATTTCAGGAACAATATTCATGCACACAATAATGTTTGAAAGCTATCTGGAGTACTCAAGTGTCTTACACCTAATCCAACATTAGGAGTAGGCTTTGATATAAAGTACCCACCTAGTGTATAACAGTGTATGCACATTCAAATTTCAAAAGGTGGGTACAGTACTTTACCAAAAAAAGGCAGTTTTTCAAGGACTTCTTCTGTTCGGGGGTAATGACAACACAGAGAGAAAATCTTTAGGTGTGCTCAGAGGAAGTTTTCAGATTAACAGGATGTGTGTTGTTAAGCTCCTGAGCCACCCAAAAAAACAGATTGGTCAGGCAGTTGGAGTTCAGAGTAGAAGAGCAATGCCAAATGCAGCTGCCATTGTAGGATTTTGTTTGTGGGTATTCATTTTTATGGTACAAGGCCTGAATGGCGATGAAGTTACATATGACGGTACTTCTCTCATTATCAATGGTCAAAGAAAACTACTCATTTCTGGATCAATTCACTACCCTCGGAGCACTCCCGAGGTGGGTATCAGAATAATCATAGGATTTTTTCATGAGAAAACATATATACATTGTTTATATTGTATTTTTTTTTATTGAGGCTGGATATTCAATGGTTTTGACAGATGTGGCCTGGGCTGATAGACACAGCAAAAGAGGGAGGATTGGATTGCATTCAGACATATGTGTTCTGGAATATGCATGAGCCAGAGCAGGGAAAGGTAATTGATTTTAACTTCAATCATATTTGTGATATTATGTTCATAAGTCTAATGTTATGCTAGTATTTGTGATTGCAGTTTAATTTTGATGGGAGGTTCGATTTGGTTTCATTTGTAAAGTTAATACATTCAAAAGGACTATATGTGAGTCTGAGAATTGGGCCATACATTGAATCAGAGTGGAATTATGGGTATGCCTCGCATTCCCAATCTGTAACAATATAGATACTTTACTACCACATTGAATTTATGTTTCTCTGATGGTGCATTTTGCCTTCGTCTCCAGGGGATTTCCCTACTGGCTTCATGATATACCAGACATAATTTTTAGAACAGATAATGAGCCATTCAAGGTACAGATTGCCTTTTTTTCTCATTTATACCTCCCCTTTTTCACCTCTTGTACAGAGCCTTTTCAATTTAAGAAAATTTCAGATAGCTTGTTTTCTGATGCATGAATTGCTACTGTGTTGGTGAGTGCAGCGTGAGATGGAAAGATTCACAACAATGATTGTAAACATGATGAAAGCAAAAAGCCTTTTTGCTTCCCAAGGAGGACCCATTGTCATCACCCAGGTGTGTATTCTCTGCAACTGTGTATTAATTTTCTAAGAATTGTCTAAAGTCAATCCCCATTATCATTACCCAAATGTGTTTCTTCTGCAACTGTGTTATAATTTTCTAAGAACTGCTTAAAGTCAATTTCCATTATTTACCCATGTTGTTTTCTCTGCAACTGTGTATTCATTTTCTAAGAACTGCTAAAAATCAATGGTGAATAGAAAATTCCCATTATCATTACCCACATGTGCATTCTCTGCAACTCTGTATTGATTTTCTAAGAAGTGCTTACCATCATTGGTATGCAGAAAGTATTCATTTAAAAGGACTGTGCAAATGCAAACAAGAATAAAAAATTACCTTGGGGAACATGAAAACTACTACAGTTGTTACCCACAACTTTGTTTCTACTTTCAATGCCTTTGAAATATTCCATAGCCCTAAGGGCTACAGTTGTCTCTCTGTGCTGAATGATCAAGAAATGTTAACCGTTTTTAAATTTATCCAGCAGTAAGTCATAATGACAGCAACTATCTTACTAACTTACAGAACTCTTTTCTCTGTTTTTTATCCATCTCTGGCTAGAGAAAACCTAGATCATGTACAGAGGTCATTTCAAATGGTGATGGGGGGAAGTATCCTTATTTGGCTGGGTTTCTTGTTAAGGGCTTAATCTGGTGTCCTGTAATGGAGAAGGCACTTTTGTTGTGGTTACAACGATTCTTTCATTCACGAGAAATATAGCTTCCCACCTCTTTTGTCACATAGCGAGAAGACGTTCATTACCATCTAACATACTTTAACTCTTCTAGATTTGTCTGTTTTAATACTTCTAACATACTTCTAACTTTTTAATTTTACCTTTTTCCCATTTTCAAACATGAGTTTGAAAATAAGCAAAGCATGCTCAATCCGTGAATGTTTAAAAGTAGTTTAAAGTGTTATTTTCAAAATGAAATAGTTGTATACAGTAATTGTAGAAGTAGTATGGTATTCATTTTAATAATATATAGGGAAAGAGCACCATAGTTGTTATAGTTCTAATAATCAAACATTCTTTGCACAACTATCTTTTATTTATTAATTTTAAAGAAATTAAAAAATAAATTAAAAAAATTCATTAATAAATTTCATATATATCAAAGCTAAACATTTTTGGACCATAATTGGCCCATTTGTGCACCTCTAGATTGGTACCCATAGCGCGCAACTATTGGGTCAGTTGTGCATAAGTAATGGTAATTTTAAGTTCACGGTTGTTGGGCATCTTTAAATTGGTATCGAGCAATACTTGAAATGTGTACTTTTTGACCCTTGAGTGCATAACGGATCCCATAGTGTGCATCGTTACTACCCAGAAGCCAAAACAAAAGCTATAGGCAGTTAAGTTGCTTGCAAAGACAATAAAAAAAAATCATCAAAATCCAATGTACCATTTAGAATCTATGGGTGTATGAATATAGCATAATGGCTATTGGTATGCTTCTTCTAGGTGGTGTAAGAATATCATTTAAAGTATTGCAAAATATATTTTTAAACACATTGATGTTTTAGAGAAAATAAGTTCAAAACATCACATTATTTGAAGAGATTAGGAAATAAGAGTTAACAGATTAATAGCAAGAGATAGAACGTGGTCATTCAACTTAGAACCCCACCCAACATTTGGTAAGACCTTGTCATCTCAAATTGTTTCCTAATGACAATGACCTATGAGGGTTTTTGCATGGTTGTTTCTTTGTATTGTGTGTCTAATTGTGGTTTTCATGTTGTCATATTGTATTTATTGCAGGATTTTTTAGCCTTTTAATGGCCTCAACAAGCCTCAGACCAACTATTGATGCTAGTGTTGGAGCTTTTGCATTTGGCAATCATGGCACCCTTGAATAAACGGCCTAAGAAATTTGTTCCCAAATTTTTTCATGAGGTACGCCTTCTGGTACCCCAGATGTTGTCTTACTTGTTCAAGACTTTGATAATGCTTGTCAATGGCTTGAAAAATTTCCTTTAATCTGATATTTTGTGGGGAGGGTTCCACCTGAAAGCATGCTTTGTGACTGGATTGCCAAGGCTTGGGCCCCTCATGAGGTCTAGGTTAATGACATCCAGAACCTCACCAAAGGCTTTTTTTTTGTTTTGCTTTGTTGATTCCACCCATGTGCATAATATTTTGTGTCGTGGGTCTTAATTTGTTTGGTCCTCTTTACTTGTTTTTCAGCCTTGGTCACGAGACTTCTTTGTCTCTAATGACAAGAAGCTCAAAGTCTCAGTCTGGATTGAGTTTCCTAGTCTCCCTTTGCCTTGTTGGCCTTTTTGGAAAACCATTGCCCATTCCATTGGCATGGTGGTTTGCATGGAACCGGACTGTTTTTTCCATACCTATCCTCAAAAAAGGGTATGCATTGGATTTGTCTCGTGACCTCAAGGAGACTATAGATATTCAGATAGGAGGTCTATGTTACTCTCAAACGAGTAATCTATTTGAACTTACCCAATACTTTCTTTCGGTGCCAATCTTCAGAACATAAGATTAAGAACTGCTCTTTGGCTGCCTTGAGAGCTAGAACTTCTTCCAAGGAGGTTGCTCCTCCTCATTCTTTGAAGCTCCAAAAACTGAGGAGGGTTGGACCACAATTGTTTGCAAAGGAAAGGGTTCTTGATCTGCTTCTCAAAATTCGTTAAGCTCTGTTGTTGTTCAATCACAACCCCAAGTTTCTTCGCAACCACAATTGCAACTGCAACCGTCATCGCCACAATAGCTAATTTCAAACCCTGTTATCCAAGGGAAAGAGCTTCTAGGTTCTAGTGGTGCCCCATCTTCTTGGGTTGGAACCCCCTTGCCTCCTTGTCTTGTTTCAACTCAAACATCCTCCATGCGTCGCTCTCGCACCCTTCTGAGCATGTTGAGGATGGCGATGGAGCTCCTGAAAAAGCATTGAGTGGTTTTGCACTCGGGCTTCTAGTTGGAAGACTTTTTGCAAAATAGTTTTTCCTCTCTTAAGGATGAGGATAACTTGCATGATTATCAATCATGAATTTCATGTCTTGGAATGTTCGAGGTCTCACTGACCTTTCCAGGAAGTATTTCGTGTAGGATACTATCTTAAATATCTTGGTATCGGTTTTTTTTGTCTTCAAGAGAATAAAATTGTTGCTTTCATGCTTATTGTTGAATGTCGTGTTATTTGGCCAGATGGCCTCGATTTGGCCTCAGAACACGATGTTGGTCAAGGAGGTGTCATTACCCTTCTCTTGCCATGTTGGCAGTCCTTTATTGTGAATCACGGAGCAGACCCCAACCTGAGATTGGTCGGGGTCCTCATGCTAGTCAACAATCATTCCTTTGGGATCATTAATGTTTATGTTCCCAATGATATTGTGGAAAGATCTCGCCTTTGGCTGTGGATTGTTGATTCATTAAAACCTGCTACTTGGGTTTTGTGTGGCAACTTTAATATGGTTGAGGTGGCCTTTGATAAGGAAGGTGTTTTTCCTTTTTGATAGACAACTAGGGAGAGAGAAGCTTGGTTTTACATGCGTAATAAATTGGGTCTTTTTTATCCCAATACCAATTGTTGTCACCCCCAAGGTGTTTGGCACACTCGGAGTATTTTTTTGGCTGGTACTAACAGAATTCATAAAAGGTTCGATCATGCTATGATCACAACTCAATCTTTTTTCTCTTTTGGAGAGCTAAGAGCTTCTGGTTTTACCTCTCCCCGAGGTAATGCTGTTAGACCACTTCCCCATAGAGTTTTTCATTAATTAGCAAGTGGATCATGTCCGACCTTTCAAAGCCCAACCTTTTTTAATACTTCTTTGTTGAATCATCCACCCATAGGGGCCCACATCCAATGGGTTTGGAACTTGGAAAGTTGTCCCACTTAGCTATTTGGTTGGATTACATGGTGGAATGATGTTATCCAATGCACAACTTGCTTTCCTCTCATCTATGGAAGATAGCTAGTGATGTACTGTAGATGGTCCTATGATGCCAATACTTTGGATTTGCGTCATGCCACAAAAGCTCTTTCTATCAACCCCTTATGTCCTGCCTTGCAGGTTTGGGTTGCTTAGTTCGGGCACTAGAAACAAATTGTTGATAGTTATGTCGCCTGTGGTGCCCAGAACAAGGCTAGGCTTCACTGGCTTAAAGTGGGAGATCGTGAGTCCAAAGGATTTTTCTTGGCTCTTAGAGCTTGTCATTCCTCACATGGTATTAAATGCATTAAAGATGACCAAACTGTGCTCTATTTGAGCTATCAGATATCCTTCAAGCCTTTGTCAAAGGTACTTTTTGCTTAGGGAAATTCTCCTGAATGTGATAGGGCCTTCAAGTAATGTCTCTTTATCATTCCCTCTTGGCTCTTTGAGTCAAAAAAGAATTTTTACGATCAAACCCTGACCCTTGAAGATCTTAAGGAGGTTGTTTTCTCCATGGCCCATGACAAGGCCCCTAGTTGTGATGGCTTTTCCTACAAATTTTACAAAGCCCTTTGGCCTTGTGTTGGCTTAAACCTTCATAAAGTCTATCTGGAAGCCTTGCATTCTCAATCTCTTGGTCAGCTTATTAACAAAGGGAATACCAAGTTCATCCCTAAGGTAGGGGACCATAAGGATATTTGCAATTGTTGTCCCATCACTTTACACAATATCTCCTATAAGATCATTGCCAAAGCATTGGCTCTCAAGATTCACCATCTCCTCCCTCAGGATTGTTTGACCTAAGTAGATAGGTTTCATCAAGTCCAAATTTATTTTGGATAATATTATTGTTATTTGGGAAGGTATGGAGTGGACCCACCACTCCAAACAGAATGCCATTTTTGTCAAGATAGACCTTGCTAAAGCCTACGACCATATTGAATGGTGTTTCATTCTTGATATGCTCCAAGCCTTAGGGTTTGGACCTCAATTCATTCAATCTGTCCAAATATTTTTTAGAGAGCCCTTAGCTTGTATCACCATTAATGATTGACAATCTTTGGTTTTTGGCTTGTTGTGCTCCATCCACCAAGGTTGTCTATTGGCTCCCTCATTGTATGTGTTTACTGTTGAAGGTTCTGGTTACCTTCTCGCAACTGCCATTTTTGTTGGGCATGTCAAGGGGATTTCCCTACCTAAGTCACCTTCTCAACTTGTTAATGGGCATTTTGTAGATGATTCCTTTCACACCTTTATTTAAGATGAAGATAATGTTCATGAAGCTCTATAATGCCATGATACTTTTTGTTTGGCTTCTGGGTTGATGATCTTCAATGGCGCAAACCCCAATGTCATAGGTAATCCTTTCTCTTGATCCCTCCTTGGATTCTCCAATATGGGTGGAAATGAATTCGACATGGGAAAATCTTTTGATTTTTGGGCATTCTCTTTGCCTTCCAATGTTCTTCTATGGACCTTTGGAATGCAGTTCTCGCCAAAATTGAGAACAAGTTGGCATCTTGAATTACTAAGCCACTCTCATTGGTTGGTAAATTCCATGTCCGTTTGAAAGTTCTTGTTGTTACCCATGTGTACTATTCTTCTTGTTGGGTCTCCTCGAAAGCTTCTCACAATAAGCTTGAGAAGCTTCTTCGAGATTTTTTGTGGGTTTTGGTAGCTGACCATCTTGACTTTCACAGAGTTTCTTGAAGGTTTTGTTGTCTTCCCAAGGAGTCTAGAGGGATTGACCTTATTTCTACCCAAAAGCAAGATCTTGCATTATGCGCTAAATGGGTCATTCGGGCCATCACTAGTGATGAAGCCTGGAAATTTCTTCTTAGACATTGTATTTCTGCTAGATATTCGACCAATAAGCCCTTGTGGAAGGGGATCAATTTTCAAACCTTTCTTGTCATGAAAGACGTAATGCAGATTCAAGGTACTTTTGTTGCCAAAAGCATTTGGTGTGCCTAGGAAGTTGTCAAACCTTGGATTCATTGAGATGGTGTCGGATTTAGGGACGACCTTTCTTTCAATCAACATAATATTTGGTGGCCACCACTTTTTCAGATTCAAGGGCTTCCTTTAGCTTGCGTTCTTGGGGTTGGTGCTCTGTGTTTTCACAAACACGACATTCTCACCCCTAGGGAATTTTTATCCAAAGTTGTTATGCAACTCCGTTCTTGGGAGGACATGCAAGTTTAATTTCATCTTGCCTGATCAGATCGATAGACATTTGACCTTGTCTTGTCGGCTCTACCTTTGAATATGCTACACAAGATGGGCATTCAGTCTATCAAACCCTGATGGAAAGACTGATGTTGGTTTCCCAACATGCCCTTTTGCAATTGCAAGCCCAAGTTGGGTTACCTTTGGCTCATGCCTCATTTTCTTGTGGTCTCGACTTCGAATCTCCAATAGCATTTGTATTCATCACGACACATATGGTGTCTCAGATTTCAAACTATATGATCTACCATAATTGACCCTAAGATGGCTCATTTTTCTTCGTGTATTCTTTTCCAAGATTTGATGTTGGATGCTCAGCTACGCCACTTGGGAGTTCATGACCCTCATTGCCCATTTTGTGGATAGCTAGAAACTTTCCCCCATCTTTTTTGGTTTTTCATTGAGCTCAACATTTGTGGAATTGGATTCGTGATTTTTTCAAGCCTTTTTGGCTTGAACCCTTCACTTGGCATATGTCTCTTTTGGGGGATTTCCCTCGGATTCCCTTCACATAAATTTGACATTCTTTTAGGGTGTAAATCCTCTTCACATTATGGAAGGATATAAATACTATTTTATTTTATCACAACTCTATTGATATTTATGTTTCACTTTTTACTAAAGTGTGTATTTGTAATAATATGATGCTTCATATTCAAGTGTAGCCAACAAGGCTGCACTTGAGGTGGCCCACTTGCAAGTGTTTTTGAATCATTGGGGAGATTCCCCTTGTACAGTGGCATGAGTGCCTTTAGACTCTTTTGCCTCTCGTGACTACTCTCCACCTCAAGGTCGACGACATAACTGTACCTCCTTTGCTTGTCATTCATAGCCCTCACGGATCCAGTTTCCTCACTGTCACTCTGACAGTGGTAGCGAGTTCACTTGGCATCGCTCAAACTCTCTGCCACGTGGTGGCTCTTCCTCCGGGCAGGGCATGAGGGGTGCTAACTTTTTGCTGGTGGTGGTTTCAACTGGTCGGATACTAATGGAGATAATACTTGGCTTGACTCTTCCAAAGGGTTCTTGCAACTTTCTCTACCTATCTCTCAGACTAGGAAGGAAAGGAGAATGAAGAGATGACTACCAACAAAGGGTGGTCTCTCCCGGATGACAACCTTGACCACGCTGATGTATGGGGTCCCAAGGATGATTGTGATCCCCTGTTGCATCTGTTTGCCACTGCTTTAGCTGCGTAGTAGTTTGTTTTTTAGTTTTTTCTATTTTTGGGCATTGCCTGTGTTTTTTTTTATGCTTAGTGTTATTTATGGGCATTGCTCGTATAACTCTTGAGGGGTGATCTCGCATCCACCTACCCTTTTTTTTGTGGTAGTGTACTTTTATTTAAATTTTAATGAAAATGCCTATACATTAACAAAAATTGATTCCCAACATGCATGTATATTGTTTATTTCATTCCACCCCTCTTGCTCCACATGCTATTGACCATATCTTGACATGGTGAGATAGCCAAAGTGAGGTGATTATATTTATTTTGCCCATCCATCAAAGCACAATCATATCACTAATAAGACATAAAGAAAGATGGCAATCAAAAAGAGGAGACCATCATGCATAGTTTTGAGAGCACCAATGAGAGATGTTGCGACCTCACCTTTGGCCCATGTGCAAGGAATTGTTATAAGGTCAAACATGTTGTGGTGATGTAAGCAAAACACAATCAACTTTGCAAGGTGTATTTCCCTGGTGATTCAACATAGTATGGAGATAGGCTACCTCCAAATCTGCCTTGTGGTATTGTATTTGAATATGTAGAAAAAATGAAATGTAACCATAACTTTGATATAAGTAAAGAATTGCTTATCAACTAGTGTGTTAGAAGATGTTATTTACTTTCAAATAGAGAAAAAAGACCTCTACTAAAAAATTATACGAAATCTATGCGAATCTTGGAAAAAGCATTGCTAGTCCCATAAAAGAACATTATGTTAAAAAGGCCTAGGCTAAGTGGGTTTGAAAAAGTCACAAATTTATGACAAAGAAATCAAAGCTCTATTAAAAACCAAAAAAAAAATGCTACCTAGTCTATGTTTATCTAAATAAATGACACTTGGTATTTGACACATCTAAGTGGGTGATCTTGGGTTCATTAATCATGTTCTAGATAGTTAGAACCTCCTTCTCCAAGCCTAAGTGAAGATTGAAGAAACCAACTCTTACTCAAATTTTATATGATAGACAAGTAGGGGAATAAAATTCATATCTTTAACGAGGAGTGTAATTGTCAAATGAGATTTCAACATATCATTTCCAATCTTTTCACCAAGGATGACTAGATTGCATGATAATTTTGTATTGTGTATGAGGGGACACAACATCAAGAATCTCTTGAGTTTTTTGGTCTTCATTGCTCAAGTTAAAATATTCCTTAGATTTAAGTCACAATAGCCAAGAGCAATTAGCCTTATAAAAAAAAATCCTAAATAATTTTATTATGTTGTCTATAAAATTTAAGGGCATGGCTTCAAGGAGCCTCAAGCAACACAACAACATGGAAGGTGATAACTTGAGAGCACTAAAGAGATTTTTGGTCAATTGAGAATCCATCGAAAAATCAATTATTATTCCAAAAAGTCATGGTTTGATAACCTCTTGAGGCTTCCAATTGATTTTGGAAACAAAACTACCCACAATCTTGATAAAGGAGGCTTGAAGCATAATAATGTGTCCAACTAGTGAGACATCCCTAGTTTTTGCCTAAAATCATGTCATGATTGGAAAATGTGGGGATTATGACCTAAGCAACCAAATGGGCTTGATATAATTCCCTTAGATTGAAATCCCCTAAACTTAGATTGAACCCCCCCTTGTAGAGCCTCTGTCATAGTCTTCTCTGCTCCTATCAAAATAATAATAACAATATAAATTGCCTCATATTTTAGTGGTGAAGCAAAGTCATTTTCTAGTGTTTTAAACAAGAGTCTTAGCATAGGAATGCAAACTAAGATCTTATTCATTCACTATTTCAACCATTCATTGGTTCCTTCACTTTGGAACAACCAATGAGGTTCAACTTCCTAAGGTAGCCATAGTTTTAAAGGCTTACTAAGATTTTGGTTCATTTGAGTTGAAAAATGTCTATATTGGTTATTTCCAAACTAGTCCAATAGAGTTGAAGGCATCCATCTCTTCCATAGAGTTTATTAACTTCTATGAAATTCCTATTCTAAATAAGAATTATTTCATATTTTACATATTATTTATTATATAGCTATAATACCACCAATCCCTCAATGAATATTATTCTCTAAATTCCCCAAATAATTTGAATTAGTGGTATTAGTTTTGGTTCACCCTTGAATGTCACATCACATGTAGTTAAGGTATCAAAATTTTGGATTTAAGATAAGGGATCCATCGAATTACCTTCCTTTGACATGTGTACACAACTAAAAATGGCTAAAGAATGTGGCAAATCATTAGACCCCTTTAAGGTGTTGCTTGAAGAGGCTTTGGAAAGACAACATGAGGAGACAATGAACTAGTTCAACCAATTATTGTAGCATAATTAGATAATTTACAACCAAGCACAATGGGAGGACCATTTGGTGGTCACACCCATTTCAAGGTACATGTAAAATTTGACATCCTAACTTTTGAAGGAAAATTGATATATAAATGTTGTTGATGAGTGGATATCAAAATTGGAGAAATTATTTTTGGTAAATCACTTCTTAGATGTTGAGAAAATAATAGTTTCCCTCTCCAAAGCTAAGCCTCATGCGTAGAAATCATGGGAGGGAGACATGGCTTTTAGTAAATCACTTCTCAAATTCTAAGAATATAGTATTTACCCTTTTCAAAGCTAAGCCTCATGTGCAACAATCATGGGAGGCTAAGTTGTTATCCAAGGAAAATTGTAGGGGAAATCCTAACAATCCATAATTGTTCATATAATGATGGATGAGAATCACAAATGGGTAGACCTTGTAAAATACAAGTAGAAGCATTAGTAAAACTCAACTAGATAGTCAGAAGAAAATTAGGACTAAAACCAAGACCATAAGCATAGCAAGAATGAATGTTCATGTTCAATCTTATAATATGCTTTCTCAAAGTCAATTTTAATGAATATGGCTTGTTGGTTTGAGTTTTGAGACCAATCCATATTGTTACCATTGGACATGTTTAATTCTATTCTAGATAGGGGAATAATGTATTTAAATTCATGGTCAAGTCATGAGACCTTCTTTGAATTCATCAATTTCACATAATATTTATATTTATTATTTGTTATTTTAGTTTCAAATAGAAGTTTGAATATAAATAGAATATGTCCAATCCATATACATTTAAAAATAGTTTTAATTTTTATGTATTAAAGAAATACTTTTATAAATTTTTACTTTATAAATTGTGTAAAAATAATATATACACTTTTCATGAAAAAATATGGATGATATAAGATTACATCCTAAAGTCTAATAAAGTAGGATAAGCTGAGGAAAACAAGTAGTTCAAAGAAAAGAAGGCTAGTAGTAAGAGCTAGAGCAAGAGATAAAAGACAATAAAGGCAAGTCTCTTGTAAGCTTAGAAAATAATTTGGTTCAAGGAGTAACAATTTTCATCTTGTGATCAAAGGATTGACAATCAATACATTTATTAAACAAATACACTTTTAAGTATGACATAAATTACCTATCTAAATATTAATTGACTCTTTGATTTCTTTAGACAAATCTACCTCAACACACACATTTTTAAGAGCAAGCAAAGTAAAACTTATCAAGATTGACACAAACAACTCTTCTAAGAGAGAAGTGAGATAGCACCAAAAGGTCAACAAGGCAATAGAATCCTTGGAAACTCAATTCACATCATGAGCTTAAGATCTTGTTACTCTAAAACATTTCTTTTTTAAAGACGTAAGAAATTTAATTAGAAAACTTGTACTTAAGTTCTAAATTCTACATGTATTTTTAGTCTACGATACAATTTTCAATAATACTTGTTTTTTGAAATACATATACAAAATAATACTTTAATAAACTACAAATGTGCCAGTATGAAGAAAAAGGTGTAATATTACATTTACATAAAGGTTTTAAATACATAACATTGTAAATAAGGTATTATTAATATTTTCTTTTATATTGTATTATTCTAACTTCTTCAAAATCTAATTACTAGTCATTTCAAAAATTGTACTTATATATTTAAAGTAATAAAAAATAGTATTCATATGTTTAGTACGAAGATAATAGATTGTATGATTTTTTATTTTATTTATATATATATATATATATATATAATTTTTTATTTTTACCTTGTGATTATTATTAATGGTAAATTTGATGTCTTATGTGTTTCTAGATAGAGAATGAATATGGGAATGTTGAACGTTCCTTTCCAGGGGGTCATTCATATGTAGTTTGGGCAGCAAATATGGTAATGGGACTAAACACCGGCGTTCCATTAGTCATGTGTAAACAACCTGATGCACCAGATCCAGTGGTAAGAACTTTATGTTTCTGAAGTCCTATTTAAACCATTTCTATTATTAGATTAATCTAAGTAATAATAGGATAGTGTAGTTTTGAAAAATAATTTATTTGTAATTGTTTTTAGAAAAATTAAATAATTAATCATATAAAATAATTAAAATGCAATAGTCATTAAACTCGTATTTTCTATTTTATAGATTATATTTCTTTTAAATATGATCAGTTAAAAATAATAAAGAATATAATAAACCAAATCTTGATTTGTATTTAATTAAAAAAAAATAACTAAGCAATAGATTTATAGATTTTAATAAAGAGCATGTTAACAATATTTACGATATTCTTGCACTACTTTAATATATCAAAATTTATATTCAAAGTTCACTGTATCCAAACATATGAATTTTGGAATATATTATAAAGACTAAATGATATATAGATAGGTGTGAGTGAGAGAGAGGTAATTTATCCATTTTATCATGTGTCGTGTCATGCACAATATATCTTGTTTATTAGCATCCTATGAGATATTAATTCCCTAGTAAACAAGTATCAATTAAATTGTATTCAAAACCATCATCTTATTCTTCTATAAACTAGTAAAAATGTGATAGTCTATTTATATTAAATATTTTACACTTAAAAAATTGTTTTTCATCCAACTTTGACATAATTTATTTAATTAATAACAATTACTCATTTAATAATTAAAATGTACACAAAAACAATTCCTACACTAACATTCTAAGGAGAATGTTGTGAAATTTTTATCATTTTAACAATTACAAAAAGAAAAAACACATTTAAAGATAAATAAAAAATATATATACCATAACGCAAGTGTATATGGGAAAAACTCTTTAGAAGAAAAAGATCACACTCCAAAGCAACGCAATGTATTCTTTAATAAATTATAATTATAATACAATTACAAAGAAAGCCTTTGCAAGAGTAATATCAACTAGAGATCTAGAGGAAATCTTATAGCTTAACAATATCTAAAAAACTCTATACACAACCTCCATCTTAAGCACCTAAAATATAGGAGATACAAAACCCAAAACCATCAAATGTTAATTAGAAACCCATGAGCTAATTCATCACGTATCTATCCACTTTTGCTCTTTGAACATGTTCATCACCTCCATACACAGATATGAGCTTGTCCCACATTGGGTTGGCATCATTGCAGCCTTCTAGATCATTAAACTCTGAGTCGGTCAATGCAGATGTTATTTCAATCATTGCTTGAATATGTTCTTGCTTTGCCTTTATCTCTTCCATTGTCAATGGATAGGTGCTAGGTGTAATAAAATCATTCTCCAGATAATATACAACATATTCTCCAACTCCTGATAGGTGTAGCTTCATCCTTTTCTGCCATGTAGAGAAATTAGACTTGTTTAGCTTTGGTGCATCCCTCTTATACATCTTTGGATCTTTTCCTCAAGTACCTTTAAACTTTTTTTCTTCCGGAGTCCAAAGCTCTGATACCAATTGATAGTTCTGATACTTAATGTAAGTATAGATGCCAAGCTAACAAGATGAAAGGGGGGGTGAATCATACCAACTTAATCTTCCATAAAAACAATAAATTCAACCTCGATAACATATACTTCAACAATATAACCAAAATTGCTAAACATGCAAACTCATAAGCATATAAACATCATAACACTCATAACACCAGATTTAACGTGGAAACCCAAATAGGGAAAAAACCACTATGGGATTTCGGACCCACTAAGAAATATACTCTTCTAGAATATGTTGGCAATATTGCATTATAACAGACAATGACAAATTGTTGGCATTTCTTAAGGATATTGAGAAGGTTGTTGATGATTATGGATATAACTGATTAAAGATGTTTTACTATCTTGATATTATTATTTTATCATTGATGTCAAGAAATTGATTTTCTAATTCAGTATGATGTTGCCATATCTTGAGAAGTATGATATGAAGAGTATAAAGATGTCGGTAAAAGACATAGGAAAGAATATGATGAATAAGGGGATGAATAAGGTATTCAATGGGCAACTACTACCGAGTCAGACAATGATGAGATCATGATGTTTTAGATTGTTTTAACATCATACATATGTTGTAAAATGTAAAGGTTAATACTACACTATGTTATCAACTAAGGAACCTAGTCGGTAAACCCTAAGGTTATCGCTATCGGTCAATAAAGGCAGAATGTCTACCGAGTGAAGTTTAGTATTCACCGAGTTGTTACTGAGTTGTAACTGAGCTATAATAGAAAGCATTAAATGTTTACATGCAGTATTTAATGAAGGAAGCTGATGAACTGGAGTGGATCAATGATTGGTAAGCTGTGGAAGAATTTTGTTAACGAATCTAAGGCAATGGAAAGTCGGCATGAAGATCTACAACTTAGATTGAACCACAATACCTTGGCACAAGTTCCAAGACTATTATGCAAGTTCCAAGGCGGGGTAAAACGTTTTCAGATCGAAAGATGCATTGAACCTGGACAAGATTAAAGATTTGATGGCTATGATTGATCATGAGAAATGTGATCAAGGAGATTAAGCGGTTACCTAATTGTTTATAAATAGGAAACTGTTGATAAACAATGTATGTGGGCAAGTGTATGTACAGGGATGTTACATAGTGATTGTCGAGCACAGAAGCTTGAAGACCTGTTAGAATAACAGAGTATAGAAGCCCAACAGATAGACAAGATTAGTTCTATGTCTAGATTGTATTCAACAAATAAGAATCTGCTTTAGCATTTTAGATGTGAAGTTGCAGATAGATTTTTATTACTGTTATTTTGTGAAAGTGACAGAAAATCTCTTAACCGAGTGGACTTAACAGTCTTATATGTAAATCCTCTAGCAAGGTGACATTCTGATTGAGTGTTTGAAATCCTTTGACAAGGTCACTTCTAACAAAGTGAAGATCCTAACAGATCTGAGGGAAATCCCTTAACCCGGTCACATCTAGCAATGTGTTTGTAATCTTTAACAGGATTTGCTTTTAACCGAGCATACTCTAGAAGAGTATATTTCTTAGTGGGTCCGAAATCCCACAATAGTTTTCCTTATTTGGGTTTCCACGTTAAATCTGATGTTATGAGGTTTATATTGTTCACATGCTTTTGAGTTTGTATGTTTGACAACTTTGGTTATATTGCTGATATATATGTTACCGAGGTTGAATATGATGTTTTTATGGATGATTAAGTTTGTATGATTCACCCCCCCCCCTCTCTCTCATCTTGTTGGCTATTGGATATGTACTTATATTAAGTATCAGAACTATCAATTGGTATCAGAGCTTTGGACTCCAGAAGGAAAGTTTAAAGGCACTTGAGGAAAAGATCCAAAGATGTATAAGAGGGATGCACCGAAGCTGAACAAGTCTAGTTTCTCTACATGGCAGAAAAGGATGAAGCTGCACCTATCAGGAGTTGGAGAATATGTTGTATATTATCTGGAGTGATTTTGTCACACCTAGCACCTATCCATTGACAATGGAAGAGATAAAGGCAAAGCAAGAACATATTCAAGCAATGATTGAAATAACATCTGCATTGATCGACTCAGAGTTTAATGATCTAGAAGGCTGCAATGATGCCAAGGCAATGTGGGACAAGCTCATATCTGTGTATGGAGGTGATGAACATGTTCAAAGAGCAAAAGTGGATAGTCTAAGAGGACAACTTGAATCTATGAGGATGAATGAAGGTGAGAACATAACCCAGTACAATACAAGACTAAAGGAGATTGTCAATCAAATCAAAGGAGCAGGAGGAACCATTGAAGAAAAGGATGTCACAAGTAAGTTATTGAGAGCCCTTCTACCTACTTATACAATCCGAGTCTCTGCAATCAATGAATTGAGGTTTGTGCCCAATATGCCAATTTCTTTGGATGCTACTATTGGTAAGCTACATGCATTTGAGTTAAGTAACTTTGATAACAGTGGGTCTTCGGTAAATAAAATTGAGTCTGCATTTAGTTTTTTTCATCTTGATGAATCTGATGATTACAATGATAGAAAGTATAAGTATTCTAAAGGGAATCACAATGGAGCAATTGAAAGATTTCGTAAGAACATGGAAGAAGTACACAAACTGTATGAGGAAATCAGAAAGCAGGAAGAGTTTGAAGCACTATTAGCCAGAAGGTTACCGAGAGGCAAAGGTAAGTATAAAGGAAAACTACCTTTGAAATGTTTCAATTGTGATAAGATAGGACATATGGCTTCTAACAGTCCTGACAAAGATTCTACCGAAAAGAGAGATTACCGAGATGACAAACAGAAAAATAATCATTACAAAGGACACCGAAACTTTAGAAGAAGAGATAGAAAGTCATGCCTAATAGCCGATGAGGAATCAAATGATGATAAATCAGATGAAACTGATACAGAGGAAGTAGTTTATGTGGCTATCAAAGATGGATGAAATGAAGAAAGGTATGAAGAAAAAGTCCTAATATCTGACATAAATACTAATGATTCTTGGATCATAGATAGTGGATGCTCACATCACATGATAGGTGATAAACTCAAGTTTGTTAAATTAGAAGATTATGATGGAGGTTATGTAAGATTTGGTAATGATGCACCATGTCCGGTAAAAGGTAAAGGATCCATAACACTTCTTGACAATGCTAAATGTAATGATGTTTAATAGGTTGAAGGATTTAAATATAATTTGTTGAGTGTAGCACAGCTAAACAACACAGGTTACCGAATAGAATTTCAAAAAGGAATTGTCAAAGTTCATGACAAGAATGGAAAGTTAGCTGCTACCGGGACACAAACAAAAGGTAATACATTTCACCTTGACTCAACTCGGAATAAGTGTTTGCATGCAAAGATTGATGATACCTGGTTATGGCATAAAAGGTTTTGTCATGTAAATTTTGATAACCTGATCAAAATTTACATGAAGCACAAAGTAAGAGGTCTACCGAGTCTTGAAAAACCTGAGAATGCTATGTGTCGAGGATGCCAAATGGGTAAGATGACAAGATCAAGCTTTACAAGTAAGTCTTACACTTCTAAGGGAATTTTAGATCTAGTGCACATTGATCTTTGTGGTCCTATGAAAGTTCAAAGTTATTATGGTGATAAGTATTTCATATTATTTGTGGATGACTATTCAAGGATGATGTCAGTAATGTTTTCAAAGGAAAAATCAGAAGCTTTTCAAATGTTTAAATGGTACAAGGCAAGAGTTGAAAATGAAACAGGAAGACAACTGAAATGTCTTAGATCAGATAGAGGAGGAGAGTTCACATATGATGAATTCAACTTATTCTGCAATGATCATGTTATTAAAAGACAAGTCTCTACATCGAGAACTCCATAGCAGAATGGAATAGCTGAAAGAAGAAATAGATCTATTGTGGATTGTGCTAGAACACTGATGATTGAAAAGAAGGTGCCACAAACATTTTGGAGAGAAGCAATAAGCACAGCTGTTTACACCTTGAACTGAGTTCAATTGAAGAAAGGTACTTTGAAGACACCATATGAGATCTGGTATGATAAGAAACCTAATGTTAGTTATTTTAAATTCTTTGGAAGTAGATGCTATGTTCATAAAGATGATAGAAATGGCAAGTTTGATCAGAAAAGTGAAGAAGGAACATTTCTAGGTTATTCTTCTAGAAGCAAAGCATTTAAATGTCTGATTAAAACATCTAACAAAATAGTAGAAAGTGCAAATGTGAAAATTGATGAATTTGCAAAAAGAAATGATGAAGGAAATTCCAAAGAACCAGAAGACTATGATGAATTTGTCTATGTGCAACCGAGAAGTCCTACCGAGAAAACTGTTAAAGAAAATGAAGAGAATATCCAGTTACCGAGTGATGAAGAAGATCATACAGATCCTACCAAGCTTGTATTAGCCAAGTATATCAGAAGACATCATGCACCAAGTCAGATTATAGGAGATAAGGATGATCCAGTAATGACAAGGAACAAACTGAGACGGAACACATGTTTGATATCTGAATTTGAACCGAGAATAGTAAAAGAGGCATTTAACAGTGAAGATTGGGTAAATGCTATGACAGAAGAGATTGATCAAATCAAGAAGAATGACACATGGACACTAATCCAAAGACCGAAGGACAAAAATGTAATCCGTACAAAGTGGATTTTTAGAAACAAGCTAAATGAAAAAGGAGAAGTCATTCAAAACAAAGCAAGATTAGTTTGCAAAGGTTATGCTCAAGAAGAAGGCATTGATTATGGTGAAACTTTTGCACCTGTTGCTAGACTTGAAGGAGTAAGAACATTGTTGGCCTATGCTGCTTTCAAGAACTTCAAGGTATATCAAATGGATGTCAAATCTGCATTTTTGAATAGAATATTAGAAGAAGAAGTTTTCATTGAACAACCTGAAGGATTTGTTGAAGACAATAATAAAGATCAGGTATGTAAATTGAACAAAGCTTTATATGATTTGAAACAAGCACCAAGAACATGGTATGAAAGATTGCATTCTCATTCGATTAAGATTGGTTTTATAAGAACAAGTGAGAACAACAACATGTACATGAAGAATGATAAAAATGGAATACTGATCTCAGTCATATTTGTTGATGATATTATATTTTGTAGAAATAACTCTTTATGCAAGAACTTTGGAAATGAAATGAGCAAAGAATTTGAGATGTCATTAATCGGTGAGATAAAGTATTTTATAGGTTTACAGATACTGCAAATGAAAAATGAGATTTTCATTACTCAATCCAAGTACATAAAGGAAATCTTGAAGAAATTTGGAATGGATGATTCAAAACCAATAAGTACTCCTATGACTACCAACTGTAAATTATCAAAGAATGATGAATCTGCATCTGTTGACGAGACACTCTATCGATCCATGATTGGAAAACTACAATATGTTGTTCACAACAGACCAGACATAGCACATGCAGTAGGTATAGATGCAAGATTCTCTGCAGATCCTAAGGAAACACACATGACAACAATCAAAAGAATTTTTAGATACTTGAAAGGCACAGAGGATTATGGCTTAGTATATCAGAAAGGAAATGATTTTGATTTAAAAGTTTATACTGATGCTGATTGGACAGGCAACATTGATGACAGAAAAAGCACAAGTGGTGGAGCTTTCTTTTTAGGAGAAAGACTAGTGAGTTGGCTTAGCAAGAAACAAGGATGTGTTTCACAGTCAACAGCAGAAGCTGAATACGTTGCTGCAACATTGAATTGTACCAACAGCATGGATCAAACAACTGTTGGAAGGTATAAATGAGAAAGTTACCGAGCCAGTAACTATATTTTGTGACAATACTAGTGCCATTAATATTTCAAAAAATCATGTTATGCACTCTAAGACAAAGCACATATCTATCAAATATCATTATCTTAGAGAAGAAACTCAAGAGAAGAAAGTGGTGTTGGAATATGTTAGCACAAAGGAGCAAATAGCAGATATCTTCACCAAGCCACTACCAAAGGACACTTTTGAATATCTCAGAAGCAAGTTAGGGGTCCTACCCCTATCTTCTACTCACTGACCGAGTTCAGTGAAAGCATCAATCCGATGATTCTATAGAATATTATGTGTGGATTGATGCTTATTTACACACTTTAGGATGTTTTCTAAAGGTGTGCAGGAAACAAATACAGGGAACAGGAATTGAAGACATAATGCTCTGACCGAGACTGAGTTGACACATAACAACAAGGAATTCACTTCTCAGCGGAAGAAATCATGTTTTAGTTCTTTTACTTTTTGGCATTGTTGTCAAAGGGGGAGAAGACTATTGTATGGGGAAGAATTCTGATGACAGGGGGAGAGCATTTCAAAATCTCACACCAATTTGAATCAATTAGGTCAAATCAATTGGTTTTGCCATCAATGCCAAAGGGGGAGATTGTTGGCATTATAACAGATAATAAGAGATTGTTGGCATTTCAATAAGGATATTGAGAAGGTTGTTGATGATTATGGATATAATTGATTAAGGATGTTTACTGTCTTAATATTATTATTTTGTCATTGATGTCAAGAAATTGATTTTCTAATTCAATATGATGTTGCCATATCTTAAGAAGTATGATTTGATGAGTATAAAGATGTCGGTAAAAGACATAGAAAGAATGTGATGAATAAGGGGAGAAATAAGTTATTCAGTGGGCAACTATTATCGAGTTAGACAATGATGAGATCATGATGTTTAGATTGTTTTGATATCCTACATATGTTGTTGATTGTAAGGTTAATACTATACTATGTTACCGAGCAAAGAACCTAGTCGGTAAACCCTAAGGTTATCGCTATCAGTTAATGAAAGCGAAATGTCTACCGAGTGAAGTTTAGTATTTACCGAGTTGCAACCGAGCTGTAACAGAATGCATTAAATGATTAAAAGTGTTATTTAATGAAGGAAGCTGATGAGCTGGAATTGATTAAATGATTGGTATGTTGTGCATGAAGTTTGTTAAAGAATCTATGGTAAAGGAAGATCGACAGAAAGATCTATAACTCAGATTAAACTGCAATACCTTAGCACAAGTTCCAATAAATGTAAGCAAGTTCCAAGGCGAGGTAAAATGTTTTCAGATCGAAGGATACATTGAACCTGGTCAAGTTTGAAGATCTGATGGCTATGATTGATCATGGGATATGTGATCAAGGAGATTCAGCAGTTAGCAAATTGTTTATAAATAAGGAACTGTTGATAAACAATGCATGCGGGCAAGTGTAAGCACAGGGATGCTACATAGTAATTACCGAGCACAGAAGCTTGAAGACTTGTTTGATTAACAGAGTATAGAGCCCAACATAGGGACAAGATAAGTCCTATGACTAGATTGTATTGAGCAAATAAGAATCTGCTTTAGCATTTTAGATGTGAAGTTGCAGATAGATTTTTATTATTGTTATTTTGTGAAGTGACAGAAAATCTCTTAACCGAGTGGACTTAACAGTCTTATTTGTAAAACCCTCTAGCAAGGTGACATTCTGATTGAGTGTTTGAAATCCTTTAACAAGGTCACTTCTAACAAGGTGAAGATCCTAACAGATCTGAGAGAAATCCCTTAACCGGGTCACATCTAGCAATGTGTTTGTAATCTTTAACAGGATTTGCTTTTAACCGAGCATACTCTAGAAGAGTATATTTCTTAGTGGGTCCAAAATCCCACAGTGGTTTTTTCCCTATTTGGGTTTCCACATTAAATCTGGTGTTATGAGTGTTATGATGTTTATATGCTTATGAGTTTGCATATTTAGCAGTTTTGGTTATATTGCTAAAGTATATGTTACCGAGGTTGAATCTATTGTTTTTATGGAAGATTAAGTTGGTATGATTCACACACCCCCCCCCCCCCCACTCTCATCTTGTTAGCTTGGCATCTGTACTTACATTAAGTATCAGAACTATCATAATTGTCCAAGGGGTTGAGCTTAACTGGTTAAAACACTGGGTTCTCACTGTGGAGACCCAAGTTCAATTCCCAATAGGGACATCTGAAGTGGAATTCTAAGTTTTGACTCTTGGCCTTTCATAGGATGGGGAAGGTCTTGGGGTCAATCTAATCAAACATAATAATAATAATAATAATAATAATAATAATCATAATTCAAAGATATGTAATGGGGATGGGGCCCCCTACTGTGTCCCCACTGGTTCATAGCTCCAGTCAAAAGCTATTCAGGCTTCGACCAATTACCAATCAAAAAAATAAAAAATATAAAAATATAATTGTTATATAATAACTTAAAATTTAAAAAAATTAAATTATTCTAATAACTTTTAATTATTATTTGTACTTTCATAAAAAAAGACAAATAATTAAAAACAAATTTCAAACTTAAATTTTAATTAAAAATTAAAAAATAGAATAAAGTAAATGCAAAGTCAAAATATATGAAAATCTAAATATTAATAAAAATAATATTTAATAAATATTTTTAATTGAAAAATAATTAAATAAAAAATAAAACTATTTTAAAAAATTTTATTAGAATTGAAATATTAATCAAATTTGTACCTAAAAAATAAAATTAATAGATTGCAAACAACATTAACATTAATTGAATCACAATCCAAATCCTTACCCTAAGATTTATCATATCTAGAATGATATATTATGTAGTTAATTAGGGTATGTTCTCACATTATTTAAAATCAAATCTTTCAATATTGTATTGTGTCTAATAGCTTAACTATAAATTTGGCATTAATAATACATACTTTTTAAAAAGTAAGTATTTTTAAATACAATTCTATTTCTATGCAAGATTAAGTATTATTGGATTTAAAATTATTAATGAAATCACCACAATTTTTTTAAAACTTACAATTTATTGTAAAATTATAATAAATTGTAAGTTTTAAAATCCACTAAATATTTATTATCTAATATAATTAAATTATATTTAAAAAATGGGGATGACATTGCAATGCAATGGTTAGCTAGGAGCCTCTTACATGGGAGGTCTTGGGTTTGAATCTACTTGACTAGTCCTTAGCTCCATGGAAAAACTTAATCAAAATGATTAATTATAATTTTAAAATAAGTTAAAACTAAAATATAGATTTAAAAGCAACTTTCAATTCTATTTTATTCTTTTTGCATGCAAATCATTTTATATTAGAATTTTTAAATGATTAGTAAAATTAGATATATGAAATACCAAATAGATATATTAAATAAAAACAATCTACTTTATTTTTAAAAAATCACTTTAACTAAAAAAAACCTTAAAATAAAAAGGAATTTAGTTGAGCTTGAGAATTAAAGATGCATATAGAAAGTTTCTTGCTAATGGGATTTTTTTTGCTTTTTCATCCAATGGTTGTAATTGCTTCAAACATCTTCCATGCCTCTAAGATGATATCAATTGTGGATATCCAAGTGAGCTTGGTAAAGTTCAAAATATTTCTACTTTGTTTTAAATATATAATATAAAAAAATAGTAGTATAATAATAGACTCAAAATAATATTATCAATTATGGAGGATTGAAAGTGTCCCTACATCAAACTTTTTGTTTTTGTAAAGAGTTTAATGGAAATGTAAAAATATAATAATAATAATATATTAAAACACAATAATATAATTAATTACAATATAATAATAATAATTTAATATTAATTATAATATAATAATATAATAATTTTGTAAGTGGAATAATAAACAAATATGATATTTTTCGGCATAATTTACTTATATTTCTCTAAATATAGGTATGCTAGTATTATTCCACTTTCAAAATAGTATTAAATAATTTAATTATCTAATTTAAACTTACTATTTTTTTTTGTCTTGTAGATAAATACTTGCAATGGTATGTATTGTGGAGATACATTTATTGGTCCCAACTCGGATAAGAAACCTAGGATGTGGACAGAGGCTTGGACTGGTTGGTATGTATTTTTAATAATTATTTATACAATCCTTTCAATCTCTCATTGATTTTTGTCTTTTATAAAAATCTACAATCTTTCACAAATAAATGTCATTTTGTAACAACAAACATTGTAATATATTTGATATAAATGGCCAATATAAGTCAATGTGAGTTATAAGAACAATTAAGAGAGGTGTAAATACTACACAACTAATTAAAAAGACCCTTATGAATAAATAGATAAATAGAAGAGAGTTATACAAAAATGAATGAGAGAGCATTAAAAGAACATAGACTATTGGTATCAAATTAGACCCATTTACATTAAATTATTATATTGAATTTTTTATTTTAATGCAAGCTAGATATTATTAAGATTACTTTATTAACATTCATGTACATAGAAGTTTAAAATTGGTGAATGGGTTTCATTTTCTAACAAAATCATAAAAAATGTGTTTTTCATTTAGCATAATTATCTTCATTTAATATACATTTTAATTGTATTATGTTGTATTTTTATTTCTTATATACTCTTTATCACTTCTATGTTCTCAATATCTTTAATATATGTGTAGTGCATTTTTTATTTATTGGTAAGTAGTTCATTTTATTGAAAATAAAGATCGGTTACATTGTATGCATCAAAATCCAAAAATAAGCAGAAAACCCGAAACACCCTTTGTAAGAAACATACAAAAACGCACTATGCTAACACCCCCAGACCTAACACCAAAGTCAACTAGACCATCTTATTTTGTTACAAAAAAAATACAAATTCCAAAAATCAAACCATTATGGTGTGTCTTTGTCATTCCAATGCAACTCCCATTCAACAACAACAACCATAGCACCTGCGTCAACACCTTGGGCTGACAATTCACCAATATGTAGTGTTTGTCCCCTCCTCTTCTTTGACGAGCCCCTTGGTCTTCCTCTTTTACGCTTCAATAAGCGAGTGACAGTTTTTGATGCAAACCTCTTCTTATAAGGTCCCCATTTCAACAATACTTCTTGGATGGCCTATGCTTCCAAAGACTTCAAAAAAGCCTTCACTCCATCCAAGACAATTCTTGCAGTGTCTCTTCTCACCTCTTTATTGTAGTTAGCACTCCACAAGAAGTAAGGATACAATGATGGGGTGAACTCACTAACTTGTAGCCATTCCCCTCCCAAGCATACAAAACCCTTCCTATCTCTCGACATCCCCAAGAAGCTCTCCAACCCCCCACTCCATTCTTCATACACACAATTGGTGAAAATCCACAATGCTACCTCATTGGGTTTCAACTTCAAGCACCATGCCAGGAATAGGGAAGCAATGTTAGTGTTTGTTTTGTATCAAAACCTTTTTTTCATGAACTCGTCCCCAAAGACAATTTTAACTCACATTAGGAATGTCCTCTTAGCAAATTTGAAAATGTTTGTCGGATGTTCATATGACACAGGGCCTCGAAACGTCACCATTGGTCTCACTGCACACAGTGATAAGTTTTCTTCCATCTTTCACTTCGTGGAGATTTCCTTTGAGTTGAAATAACACCATCAAACCACTGCAAGGAGGCCATAAATAGACCTTCAAAAAGAAATTGCAATTGTGTGCTCATTTGTGTAGTGCATGTTATAACAATATGTAATATAGCATATATAATTATTCAAATTGATTTATGAAGATTAAGGAGGCTTATCTTATAATAGAAGAGGCCAAACCCTCCCAAGCCTTCACTGGATCCCTAACTAAGGTTGAGAAGGGGATTAATCAAATCTCATGTTGACCAACACATTTATTGTCTTATTGTCTTCTCTAAAACAATGTGTGAAAAATATATCATCAAAAGACATACACAAGGTTCACACCTCCTTCGAAAATATTTTGCATTTCAACTAGGAAAATATATATTTTTAAACCTAAAATAATTATTGGAGTACCATTCCATGTTCAAAATATCACATCTTATTGAACTCACAAAAGATAATTCTTTAACTACTAATTTGTGATTAGATCAATTCAATTTAGGCCATTAAGGTTAAGCTTAAAGTATTGTGCCTATAGAAATCTCACGACATTGACCACTGTAGGTGTTCAATTCAACTAAAGGTATATGCAATAATGTTGCAAGCACACCCCTAGTAGTGTTTTGAGTGTTTTATGTGACTGGGGAGTTCTTGTAATGAGTGAGAGTCTCTTACAATCATTTATAGTTGGTGATAATATTAGTTGCCACAATGTTACATGTTATGTGACTAGCTAAGGGAGGTGTTATCAAGTGCAAGAGGATGGAGCAATAATTTTGAAACTTGGCATGATGGCATTAATAATGTTATGGGATGAATCTAGACATCTTTATTTTATTGGTGCCTATTTATTCAAGTTAGCATTCAACTATAGAAACGCCATTGGCATTGTAGAGAAGAAGTGTGTAGAAGAAGAAAGGAAACTAGAGAGGATGTGTGACAATTTATTTGTCAAAGGGAAAATTGATAGACAAATGTGTTGCACAATGCATGGTTACAACTTTTATCTTATCATGGTGGCAGTCAATTCTTTCTTTCCTACACACAAAATTATTTCCTTATTTGGGTATGATTCTCCATGATTTGGAAATATTTGGATAAATATTCTCATTCCCCTTGGGTGATGATTTACATGTGTGGAAGACTGAGTAATAAATTTCCAATCTCGTTAGTGGTTACTGTAGCAAGGAAATTACACAAAGCCATGTAAAATCAAACACATTCACAACAAGGTCATCAAAAAGCATAAAGGAAATGAATCAATTGAACAATTAAACCATCCAAGCTCCTTTTACGAAGGCCTCGTTACTCTTTCTTTCTCTTCTAATTATGTTGGCATGTTAGCTTAATCCATTATGCAACTCATATGAAGCAAGGGAAAAAGCGTGACAAGTGAGAATACTGGAAGATTTAAAAGTATATGGATTCAACATAATGATAGCGTAAATGTAAACTGCTAATATGTCAAAATGAGGAAACAAGAAACCAATTTATAGACTTTGAGATCACATTGAATGGACAAGATCAACTCAATCCAATGGTTGAGATTTCGTGCAAGAATGAGTTAAAAGAGAAATTACCATTAGAAGTGAAGAGAAAAAGACATTAAATCAAAAAGAAAATGGAAACTTCCATTTGTACTCAAAATATTCCATTTAAACAAGAATGAGGTGGAATTAATAATTTAAAATTATTAATTCCTCATAACTCAAATTAGACAATTAATATTAAAAAAAATATTAATTGTAGAAAAAAGTGAAAGAATATATAAATATTTATTTATTTATTCAAAAGGGGGGACATGGTAGTAAGAAAGGGGATTGATTAATTATTTAATTAATCAACCTAGGGGAAATGATTTGAACAATTTAAGATACCAACCTGATTATTAAATTAGGTCCTAATAGTGATGATCGATTGGCTAATAATTGATAAAAATTAATGACAATTGGCTGAAGTTGACAACAAAATAGGACAAAGATCGAAAAAGACCCAAGATTGATAATGATTTTGATAAGAGTCTGATAAGATCGATTGATAAAGTGCCATGAAAGGCTGATAATGTGTCACAGAGGACCGATTAAAATTGATTGATAAAGAGGTTGATAATTAATGACTGATTAATTATCAACAAAAAGGGAATTGAGTCTAATTGTCAAGATGAGACCAATTCAAATGATTTGAAAATGATAAAATGCCAATCATAATGATTTAGGACCAAATGCGAATGAACAAAACTAATTAGGGTTGGATTCGAAATGAACCAAAACCAAAGGAATGACACAATGTCAACATATGATGAAGATGAAATGCGACATAGAAGACATGTTAAAAAATTAGTTGGAATACTCATATTTGATCATTTGTTAATAAACTTTTACCAGAATAATACAAAAAGAATCCAATAGATTGAAGGTAGTTATAGATCTTTACGGACAAAACTTTATTATAATTTTGAAGACACTGTTGCCTTACCCCCTAGTATGATGTTGAAGATTCTCTTTTTCTCTCCCCCAAGAATGTGTTTGATGAGAAGTTAAATTCTTTTGGTGATGTGGAGAGGAATGTCTTTGGTGAAGAGGACACCAATGTTGATGATTCTAGGGAAGGGGATCAAAAGGATGAACAAAAAAAATTGAAAGATGATCCCTTGGATACCTATTATGCTGAAATAGTAGACTTTCAAAATAGGAAAAATGAGAGAACATGTACAACATAATGAAATTGTATCAAAATGGGCTGGTTGAAATGGAGAAATATTTTAATTATCTTGCTAAAATAATATATGGTATCATGAAGAAGTCTATTTTTGGAATGGTTATTGTTCAACCAAAGGTCAAGAAAATGAAGAAGAACAAACTATGAAGGAAGATCAAGAGGAAATCAAACATAAGTATAAGAAGAATAATTATAGTAAATAGTTGTGCACATTAGTAAACAAAATAATAGATGATGTCTTCTTAAATGAATAATGGTTTCATTACTTTTTATCTATTAAATAAAGTAACACACTATTCACAAAAAAGGGATAGGTAGTAGAAGACACCCTCAAACTTTATGCAGGTGTAAAGCGGAAAATCGAACCCTAGGTGTTCTCCCCCACTCCAAGGAGAATGGGGGTCACTAGGATTGACGGTTTTCACTTAGGAGGGACTTTACATTCAAAAGAGGGGTTGAAACCCACAAGATCCAATCCCACACAAGGCAAGACTGGATTCTAAATGAGTTTCAAGGGTTGAGACATCAAGGATACCCTCTTTTGTAAAGAATGTAGATAGAAAGATTGAACTAGGAATGCATGTAAAGTAAGAAAGATTCGCTTATAAACAGAGATAGGGATACAGGATGAAGTTGCGGACCTGGAATTAGCAGTAAAATGCCGAGATGATGTTGTTCTGCAAATTCGGGTGAAAGTTGACGGGACGATGGCGCCCGGCGTGCACACGGTCCTCCGAAAAATCCGCGAAACGAAGGGGGATCTGTTCGTCTCTGCACAAGGGTTCCAGATCTTCAATTACAGCCGCGTACCTGCAACCTACACACAGAAAAGAGAGGATGATTGGGGGGTTAGGGATTAGGGGTTTGCCTTTAGGTCAAACCCCGGTTTTTGAATTAACCAAGAAATGAGAATGCTGTAAATGTAAATGTTTGTAATGTAAACAAGTACTGATATCTTGTTGTAAGAATGTTTGTATTCTTACATGCGAAGGTGTAATGTATGTTATGTGTTATTTGTTGTAAGTGATCTCCTCTTCAATGGTTGAATCCTTGTCTTGAATGCAACACTTAGCCTTGAATGGAGACTTAGAATGCTCAATTGCTTGAAGGAATGTTTGAATGTTTGAATATCGCTTCCGCCTCTTGCTTGCATATATTTTCCTCTTTTTCCTTGCCTCCTCAAATGGGAGGGGAAATGTAGTTTATATACTTGTCAATTAGGGTTGATAGACTGATTTTTCCGACCTTAGGCCGACCAGGAAACATTATTTCCCGAATTGCAAACTTAAAGACCCGATGCCCAAAAGAGACCGGGCCCAAAATAGGGCCAGGGACCAGGGCGCTGGGCGCCATGGTCCCACCTCCCGGGACAGCAGGGTGCAAGGAGGATCAGGCCAGGGTGCTGAAAAATGCAGTTTTTGGTGTCGTAAACAGGTTTCGGTGTCTCCATTCAGGTTCAATGTTGCGTCGCCATCGTGAAGACCCAAATGCAGTCGAAATTGCAAGTGTCGCAATTTTAGGACGCTACAGCAGGACCAAACCCAAACAACAAAGAAAAGTTTAATGGAGCCAAGCCTAAACAACAAGAACTAATAAAGTTGCTAGGTAGCGAGAGCTACATAATTAGGTAGATCATGATTATTTGGTTTACCCCTGCATTAGTGAGAATGAAATCATTAGTCATTAGTTCCCAACCAATGAGAGCAACCTCATCTTCTTCCGTTATCTACAAGTTGTTGGACACAAACATGATAAATTATCAGTTGTATACAAGGAGCACCACACCCATGTGAAGAGGTTGATGGTAGAATTTCAAGATGAATTAAGTTAACCCAAAAATTATTAAATTAAAGAAATGAATCTATAAAACAAGGTTGTAGGGTAACTAATTTTTAAATTTATTTATTTTCTATTTTTCATTAATGTTAATTTATTTTTGAAATTATCTATATTTACACACACATATTATTTTTGCACTTATTTTTAAAAGCATCTATTTGTACATAATTCTATAATTTATCATCTAATTTTTTATTCTTAAAATTTAAAAATTTTAAAAATAATAAATCCTTTCAAAAAGACTCCTGAGTTCATTGTTATGTTAAGAGAGACAGCTACAATCATAGCAAATTATAGAATGCAATAATATGGATATATGAACAAAAACTATTAATGGGTTGACATGCAAAAATAATAGAAATACAAAACAAATAAAATGTATCTATAAAAAAGGTTAAAAACATGTGCATGGTTATTTCCATTTAACTATGGTAAATAGTCATGATTATTTTTATTTAATTATTGTAAATAGTTGTGGACTTTAGTAAATAAAATACTAGATAAGATTTTTTTTTATGAATAATGGATTCATAACTTTTTTATATATTTAAAAGAGAATAACACACTATTCACAAAAAAGGCGTGCATTTTAGAGGATACACCTTCAAAGTCTATGTAGTGCCAAGTCCAAACAACAAAACAAAATAAGAAAGCAAAGTCTAATGGCCCCAAGCCCAAACAACAATAGATATACAATAAAGCTAATATGTGGTAAGCATGACATTGTCAAGGGGATCATGATTATTTGATTTACCTCATACATTAGTGTGGATGAAACCATTAGCATTTAGTTCAAACCAGTGAGAGCACCCTCCTCTTCTTGACTTTCATTTATACGTTGTTGGACATGGACATGAGAAATTGCTAGCTATAAGCAAGGAAACTTGCTAGGTTCTAGTTAGTCAAGTGTAATACACCCATGTGAAAAGGTCACAATAGAAATTTGAGATAAATTGAGTTAACCCATAAATTATTAAATTATAGAATTGAATTGATAAAAAAATGATTGTAGAATTACCAAGTTTATATTATTTTTTATTTTTTCATTAATTTTAAATATTTTTTTAAAACATTTATATAATTTACGTATGATTTTTTATTTTTAAATTTCTCACTAATTTTCAAAACCACCAATTTACACAATTTCTATAATTTCTATCTATTGTTTGATTAAAATTCTTACTTAAATTAATAATTAAAAAAAACTATAAACTCCTTTTATAAAAGCTCTGAAATTTTCTTATAAGCTTGTTATTATGTTAAAAGGTGTAACTTCAATGATAACATATGATGGAGTTAATGCCATGAACAAGTTAACAAAAACTTATAAATAACTCACATGTAAAAAATAAAAATATAAAATAAACAAAATGTAAAATAATAATAAAAATATAAAATAAACAAAATGTATGTATAGAAAAGTGTAACAACTCTATATAATTAATCTATTTTTGTGCATGATTATTTTCATTAACTATAATAAATAGTTGTTGTTAATTTCATATAATTATACTAAATAATTACGTACATATGTAAATAAAAAATAGATTATTTAAAAAGTAAATAATGACTTCATTATTGTTTATGTATTAAAAAGAAAATAGTACACTATTCATAAAAAAAGGGGTGGGTCGTAGAAGGCACACCTTCAAAGTCTATTTGAGGCCAAGCCTAAACAATAAAATGAAAGAACACATCAAACTCTAATGAGGCTGACTCCAAACAACAATAAATAATAAAGTTGCTAGGTGGTGAAAGCTTACCAACAAAGGGATCATAGTTATTTAGTTCACCATATACATTAGTGAGAATGAACATATTAGTAATAAGTTCCTAACTAGTGAGAACACCTTCCTCATCTTGACATTCATCTTTGGCTTGTTGGATGAACTTGAGAAATCGCTAGCCTCAAGCAAGGAACCCTGACAAGATTTGGACAACTAGGAGCACCACACCCATTGGAAGATGACAATGGTGGATAGGAAAGCTGAGCCATATGTGGGCAACATAATCCTTAGCTCATCTACAATGCAACTAAATGTCACATGGGTGTGAGCCATGATCTCTTTTGGTTGGTTAACTACATCCATGTGGAGGGGAGTGGCGAGTAAAACAATCCTTGACACATTTGAAAGGTAGTTGATAGCTACAATCTCTTATGGTAGGTTGTCTACATCCACATTTGCACCCAGGTAGAGGGGAGTGACCCTAATGGGAGACATAAAGAAATAACAATCTAATTCTCTACAATGAACATTATCTCAATGATCTAAAAAGAGAGCAACTTTAAGTACAATCTTGCTCATTTGCACTTAATTTTATGTAAATACAATGAAACAAGTCACAACTTTAGTGTAAAGTAAAAAATGAATATCAATTGTATAACTAATAAAAAATAGCAAAATTTGAAACTTTTCAAATGCTAAAAAGAATCTCTATTTTAAAAACATGTCAAATCTAGACAAATTTAAAAGACACACAAAGGCCATTCTCCCAACAAAATCATATACCATGAAAAGAACTAATGAATCTAAATCGAGACTTTGTGAATTCCAATATAAAATTAAAAAAATATGAAACTGTCCACCGTAGACAAACATTAGAAACTATATAACTTAAAACTGATTTAAGTTTTTTTAAGACATTTATACTAATCAAGTAACAAACAAAAGCACCATCCAATAATTTCTTCCTTTCTTTCTATGGGCAAAAATACGGTTTTTCCCCCAAAAAATAAAATCAGAACGGCTCGAAAACAGTAAGTAGAATACAGTATAGAAAATTAGCACATTGCTTATGAGGGTCATTTGCCTCTGAAGGCAATCTTGGAATCTGAGCTGTAAGATGAAATGCTGAAATTATCCTCCTCCTGTGAGTGAAATAGTTTGAAAACCCTAGCTGTTAAAACCCTAATCACATTCAAACAAGAAATGGGTCAAACAGTGGAGTTGTGGAGAGGGAAGGCGGAGAGAGATCCCAGTTTTAAATTGTCCTCTGAAAGGGATAGATTTAAGGTAATTCGTTTTTTAATGTAAAAGAAAAAAATGAAAGTCGGGCAATTTGTCGAGAGAAACGGGAGAAGTTTGAGCAATTGTGTGTAGCGACGTTGGGGATGATGATGCTTACTGCTCTATGATTCGACTATGTTAATATTGGAAAGGAGGATTATGTCAGTATATGAACGATTGAACCCATGGACGTTCTTCGTAGAGTCTTGTTTTAGATTTTCAAAGATTATGTTGCCTTGTGGACCTTCTCTGTCTTACGATTATTATCAATACGGAATGAATGTACTATCTTAAGGCATATTGCTAAGGTCAATTTGCTCCCGATTTCTGTTAGTCAAAGCCTACACAGCTCCGACACATCCACAAGGTCCATTATGCCATACCTGGTGTGCTGGCTAGAATGGATCTCCCGATTGCAAATGGTATGTCTTCCCTTTTAATATTTTCGAATTAAGGAACTAAGGCAATATCCTCAAATACGTAAGTAGTTGAATGGGAATCAGAAAGTACAATCGGTTGTAAAATTTGAGTTATGAAAAACAACTTAGACAATTTAAACAAAAGAATGGGGATAGGCGGTTAAACCATGAACCATAACATATAGTGCAAGCGTAGTTTTGAAAGGGAAGGACACTTTAATGAAGCGTAGGATTGATGACGATCATAGTAGGAGAACATGAAAGTAAACCAAGGCTGTCGTATGCCTGCACTAAAAGTCTAGCATTGTTGTTTCTTGTCGCAAAAAAATAAAGAAGATCTGAGAATGCTCACAGAATAATGTCCGTAGCTGAGGGTGGCAGTCTGGACAATCCTCAAGGGAAGCCAAGTACTTTCTTAGAGCCTCTTATAACTGTCAAGTCCGATGAACCTTTGGTTACAGATATATATGAAGTACTGACAAAGGATAATGATGATTAAAACTATCATAATGTATTATTAGAGTTTTTGACAGATACCACCAAATAATGATGGAAGAAAGAAAAGACAGGGATAATGCACAAAATAATGCAAGTTGGTGGAGAACTATCTTTCCAATTAGCTTTCTAAATTGAGAATAGCAGAATCTTCAGTAACTCAATTACAGATTCAATAACAAGGGCCTACCTCAGGAGTAGGCTGAAAAAGTTCTAGGCGCATGCCAGTATTCACTAATTTTACGGTTACCTGAAGACACGTTAACAACTGAAATTGCAAGATATAAACCTAGCAAACAAGACAAATTTAATACTAGAGAACACAGTTGCTCCATAATAGTCCATATCATGAACACTTTGAGGGCAACAATATCGTGTGACTATTACCTAATGTTAGAACAACATAAATCTGAACAATTCGTAGTTCGTCATAAAACTAAGTAATATTGCTAATGTAACACTACATTAGGCACACATGTAGCACACAATTACACATGCACAAGTACGTAACACATTGAAAACTTGTTCAATTGCATAAATCTGTTCACTGAAATTGTATGTGAATCTCACTGGGATCTTATTAAGATTAGGGGTGGGTTTCCATGGAAGGGGCTACTCCTATTTTCACTGTGCAGGTGATCCTATGAGAGCTGGTTAGTATGGTTTGCAAGAATGAATTGAATCTCCAACAAAAATCTGGAGTGCCCATTTTTAGGTATGATTGAGTGGGCAATGTAAAGGAGGGATATCGAATGTTTGTGAAATGATGGGAAATGGGATCCTAGCCTAGAGACATAAACAGAGATCTTAAATCAATATCATTCATTAGAGGAAATAGCTTGTAATGTCCCTTTCGGTATGTGAATAATTGAAGATGAATCTCCTAGCCTTCCTCATTCTCGGGGTTAGGAAAAATTAAATAAATAAGAGGGAATAAGTGGAAAATTAAACATGGATTCCAAAAAGCTAAAGTCCAAGCCAATATATTTTAATTATTCATTATGTTTAAAGAAGGGGCCATTTTTAAGTTACAACGTTATTTCTTCGAGGTGAATCATTATGGGGGCCAATTTAATAATTCTTACATCATTGGAATTTGTGCCTA